>NC_134367.1:117726061-118377561 GCF_035582795.1 Mycteria americana | reverse complement strand
AATTTGGCAGCCGGACTCTGCGAGAGAGAAATATACAGTGTTGCCCCCTTAGCAACGAAAAATATTGCAGAACGCGAATGTCTGTCTACCAGCGAATGCAGTTCCAAGGGACAGTGAAAACCAGCTACAGCTTTCCGGGCTGGCAGCTTTCCTGTGGGCGCAATCGCTGGACGTTTCGAATTTGGCAGCCGGGCTCTCCGAGAGAGAAATACACAGTGTTGCCCCTTTACCAACCAAAGCTTTTGCAGAACGCGAATGTCTGTCTACCAGCGAATGCAGTTCCAAGGGACAGTGAAAACCAGCTACAGCTTTCCGTGCTGGCAGCTTTCCTGTGGGCGCAATCGCTGGACGTTTCGAATTTGGCAGCCGTGCTCCCCGAGAGAGAAATACAAAGTGTTGCCCCTTTACGAACGAAAGCTTTAGCAGAACGCGAATGTCTGTCTACCAGCGAATGCAGTTCCAAGGGACAGTGAAAACCAGCTACAGCTTTCCGGGCTGGCAGCTTTCCTGTGGGCGCAATCGCTGGACGTTTCGAATTTGGCAGCCGGGCTCTGCAAGAGAGAAATACACAGTGTTGCCCCTTTACGAACGAAAGCTTTTGCAGAACGCGAATGTCTGTCTACCAGCGAATGCAGTTCCAAGGGACAGTGAAAACCAGCTACAGCTTTCCGTGCTGGCAGCTTTCCTGTGGGCGCAATGTCTGGACGTTTCGAATTTGTCAGCCGGGCTCTCCGAGAGAGAAATACGCAGTGTTGCCCCTTTAAAAATGAAAGCTGTTGCAGAACGCGAATGTCTGTCTACCAGCGAATGCAGTTCCAAGGGACAGTGAAAACCAGCTACAGCTTTCCGTGCTGGCAGCTTTCCTGTGGGCGCAATCGCTGGACGTTTCGAATTTGGCAGCCGGGCTCTCCCAGAGAGAAATACAAAGTGTTGCCCCATTACGAAACAAAGCTTTAGCAGAACGCGAATGTCTGTCTACCAGCGAATGCAGTTCCAAGGGACAGTGAAAACCAGCTACAGCTTTCCGTGCTGGCAGCTTTCCTGTGGGCGCAATCGCTGGACGTTTCGAATTTGGCAGCCGGGCTCTGCGAGAGAGAAATATACAGTGTTGCCCCTTTACGAACGAAAGCTTTAGGAGAACGCGAATGTCTGTCTACCAGCGAATGCAGTTCCAAGGGACAGTGAAAACCAGCTACAGCTTTCCGTGCTGGCAGCTTTCCTGTGGGCGCAATCGCTGGACGTTTCGAATTTGGCAGCCGGGCTCTGCGAGAGAGAAATACACAGTGTTGCCCCTTTACGAACGAAAGCTTTTGCAGAACGCGAATGTCTGTCTACCAGCGAATGCATTTCCAAGGGACAGTGAAAACCAGCTACAGCTTTCCGTGCTGGCAGCTTTCCTGTGGGCGCAATCGCTGGACGTTTCGAATTTGGCAGCCGGGCTCTGCGAGAGAGAAATACACAGTGTTGCCCCTTTACGAACGAAAGCTTTTGCAGAACGCGAATGTCTGTCTACCAGCGAATGCAGTTCCAAGGGACAGTGAAAACCAGCTACAGCTTTCCGTGCTGGCAGCTTTCCTGTGGGCGCAATCGCTGGACGTTTCGAATTTGGCAGCCGGGCTCTCCGAGAGAGAAATACAAAGTGTTGCACCTTTACGAACGAAAGCTTTAGCAGAACGCGAATGTCTGTCTACCAGCGAATGCAGTTCCAAGGGACAGTGAAAACCAGCTACAGCTTTCCGTGCTGGCAGCTTTCCTGTGGGCGCAATCGCTGGACGTTTCGAATTTGGCAGCCGGGCTCTCCCAGAGAGAAATACAAAGTGTTGACCCATTACCAACCAAAGCTTTTGCAGAACGCGAATGTCTGTCTACCAGCGAATGCAGTTCCAAGGGACAGTGAAAACCAGCTACAGCTTTCCGTGCTGGCAGCTTTCCTGTGGGCGCAATCGCTGGACGTTTCGAATTTGGCCGCCGGGCTCTGCGACAGAGAAATACACAGTGTTGCCCCTTTACGAACGAAAGCTTTAGCAGAACGCGAATGTCTGTCTACCAGCGAATGCAGTTCCAAGGGACAGTGAAAACCAGCTACAGCTTTCCGTGCTGGCAGCTTTCCTGTGAGCGCAATCTCTGGACGTTTCGAATTTGGCAGCCGGGCCCTGCGAGAGAGAAATACAAAGTGTTGCCCCTTTACGAACGAAAGCTTTAGCAGAACGCGAATGTCTGTCTACCAGCGAATGCAGTTCCAAGGGACAGTGAAAACCAGCTACAGCTTTCCGTGCTGGCAGCTTTCCTGTGGGCGCAATCGCTGGACGTTTCGAATTTGGCAGCCGGGCTCTCCCAGAGAGAAATACACAGTGTTGCCCCTTTACCAACCAAAGCTTTTGCAGAACGCGAATGTCTGTCTACCAGCGAATGCAGTTCCAAGGGACAGTGAAAACCAGCTACAGCTTTCCGTGCTGGCAGCTTTCCTGTGGGCGCAATCGCTGGACGTTTCGAATTTGGCAGCCGGGCTCTCCGAGAGAGAAATACACAGTGTTGCCCCTTTACGAACGAAAGCTGTTGCAGAACGCGAATGTCTGTCTACCAGCGAATGCAGTTCCAAGGGACAGTGAAAACCAGCTACAGCTTTCCGTGCTGGGAGCTTTCCTGTGGGCGCAATCGCTGGACGTTTCGAACTTGGCAGCCGGGCTCTCCCAGAGAGAAATACACAGTGTTGCCCCTTTACGAACGAAAGCTTTTGCAGAACGCGAATGTCTGTCTACCAGCGAATGCAGTTCCAAGGGACAGTGAAAACCAGCTACAGCTTTCCGGGCTGGCAGCTTTCCTGTGGGCGCAATCGCTGGACGTTTCGAATTTGGCAGCCGGGCTCTGCGAGAGAGAAATACACAGTGTTGCCCCTTTACGAACGAAAGCTTTTGCAGAACGCGAATGTCTGTCTACCAGCGAATGCAGTTCCAAGGGACAGTGAAAACCAGCTACAGCTTTCCGTGCTGGCAGCTTTCCTGTGGGCGCAATCGCTGGACGTTTCGAATTTGTCAGCCGGGCTCTCCGAGAGAGAAATACACAGTGTTGCCCCTTTAAAAATGAAAGCTGTTGCAGAACGCAAATGTCTGTCTACCAGCGAATGCAGTTCCAAGGGACAGTGAAAACCAGCTACAGCTTTCCGTGCTGGCAGCTTTCCTGTGGGCGCAATCGCTGGACGTTTCGAATTTGGCAGCCGGGCTCTCCGAGAGAGAAATACAAAGTGTTGCCCCTTTACGAACGAAAGCTTTAGCAGAACGCGAATGTCTGTCTACCAGCGAATGCAGTTCCAAGGGACAGTGAAAACCAGCTACAGCTTTCCGTGCTGGCAGCTTTCCTGTGGGCGCAATCGCTGGACGTTTCGAATTTGGCAGCCGGGCTCTGCGAGAGAGAAATACAAAGTGTTGCCCCTTTACGAACGAAAGCTTTAGCAGAACGCGAATGTCTGTCTACCAGCGAATGCAGTTCCAAGGGACAGTGAAAACCAGCTACAGCTTTCCGTGCTGGGAGCTTTCCTGTGGGCGCAATCGCTGGACGTTTCGAATTTGGCAGCCGGGCTCTCCCAGAGAGAAATACACAGTGTTGCCCCTTTACCAACCAAAGCTTTTGCAGAACGCGAATGTCTGTCTACCAGCGAATGCAGTTCCAAGGGACAGTGAAAACCAGCTACAGCTTTCCGTGCTGGCAGCTTTCCTGTGGGCGCAATCGCTGGACGTTTCGAATTTGGCAGCCGGGCTCTCCGAGAGAGAAATACACAGTGTTGCCCCTTTACGAACGAAAGCTGTTGCAGAACGCGAATGTCTGTCTACCAGCGAATGCAGTTCCAAGGGACAGTGAAAACCAGCTACAGCTTTCCGTGCTGGGAGCTTTCCTGTGGGCGCAATCGCTGGACGTTTCGAATTTGGCAGCCGGGCTCTCCCAGAGAGAAATACACAGTGTTGCCCCTTTACGAACGAAAGCTTTTGCAGAACGCGAATGTCTGTCTACCAGCGAATGCAGTTCCAAGGGACAGTGAAAACCAGCTACACCTTTCCGTGCTGGCAGATTTCCTGTGGGCGCAATCGCTGGACGTTTCGAATTTGGCAGCCGGGCTCTGCGAGAGAGAAATATACAGTGTTGCCCCTTTACGAACGAAAGCTTTAGGAGAACGCGAATGTCTGTCTACCAGCGAATGCAGTTCCAAGGGACAGTGAAAACCAGCTACAGCTTTCCGTGCTGGCAGCTTTCCTGTGGGCGCAATCGCTGGACGTTTCGAATTTGGCAGCCGGGCTCTGCGAGAGAGAAATACACAGTGTTGCCCCTTTATGAACGAAAGCTGTTGCAGAACGCGAATGTCTGTCTACCAGCGAATGCAGTTCCAAGGGACAGTGAAAACCAGCTACAGCTTTCCGTGCTGGCAGCTTTCCTGTGGGCGCAATCGCTGGACGTTTCGAATTTGGCAGCCGGAATCTGCGAGAGAGAAATACAAAGTGTTGCCCCATTACCAACCAAAGCTTTTGCAGAACGCGAATGTCTGTCTACCAGCGAATGCAGTTCCAAGGGACAGTGAAAACCAGCTACAGCTTTCCGTGCTGGCAGCTTTCCTGTGGGCGCAATCGCTGGACGTTTCGAATTTGGCAGCCGGGCTCTGCGAGAGAGAAATACAGAGTGTTGCCCCTTTACGAACGAAAACTATTGCAGAACGCGAATGTCTGTCTACCAGCGAATGCAGTTCCAAGGGACAGTGAAAACCAGCTACAGCTTTCCGGGCTGGCAGCTTTCCTGTGGGCGCAATCGCTGGACGTTTCGAATTTGGCAGCCGGGCTCTGCGAGAGAGAAATACTAAGTGTTGCCCCTTTACGAACGAAAGCTGTTGCAGAACGCGAATGTCTGTCTACCAGCGAATGCAGTTCCAAGGGACAGTGAAAACCAGCTACAGCTTTCCGTGCTGGCAGCTTTCCTGTGGGCGCAATCGCTGGACGTTTCGAATTTGGCAGCCGGGCTCTCCGAGAGAGATATACACAGTGTTGCCCCTTTACGAACGAAAGTTGTTGCAGAACTCGAATGTCTGTCTACCAGCGAATGCAGTTCCAAGGGACAGTGAAAACCAGCTACAGCTTTCCGTGCTGGCAGCTTTCCTGTGGGCGCAATCGCTGGACGTTTCGAATTTGGCAGCCGGGCTCTCCGAGAGAGAAATATACAGTGTTGCCCCCTTAGCAATGAAAACTATTGCAGAACGCGAATGTCTGTCTACCAGCGAATGCAGTTCCAAGGGACAGTGAAAACCAGCTACAGCTTTCCGGGCTGGCAGCTTTCCTGTGGGCGCAATCGCTGGACGTTTCGCATTTGGCAGCCGGGCTCTCCGAGCAAGAAATACACAGTGTTGCCCCTTTACCAACCAAAGCTTTTGCAGAACGCGAATGTCTGTCTACCAGCGAATGCAGTTCCAAGGGACAGTGAAAACCAGCTACAGCTTTCCGTGCTGGCAGCTTTCCTGTGGGCGCAATCGCTGGACGTTTCGAATTTGGCAGCCGGGCTCTCCCAGAGAGAAATACACAGTGTTGCCCATTTACGAACGAAAGCTTTTGCGGAACGCGAATGTCTGTCTACCAGCGAATGCAGTTCCAAGGGACAGTGAAAACCAGCTACAGCTTTCCGTGCTGGCAGCATTCCTGTGGGCGCAATCGCTGGACGTTTCGAATTTGGCAGCGGGGCTCTGCGAGAGAGAAATACACAGTGTTGCCCCTTTACGAACGAAAGCTTTAGCAGAACGCGAATGTCTGTCTACCAGCGAATGCAGTTCCAAGGGACAGTGAAAACCAGCTACAGCTTTCCGTGCTGGGAGCTTTCCTGTGGGCGCAATCGCTGGACGTTTCGAATTTGGCAGCCGGGCTCTCCCAGAGAGAAATACACAGTGTTGCCCCTTTACCAACCAAAGCTTTTGCAGAACGCGAATGTCTGTCTACCAGCGAATGCAGTTCCAAGGGACAGTGAAAACCAGCTACAGCTTTCCGTGCTGGCAGCTTTCCTGTGGGCGCAATCGCTGGACGTTTCGAATTTGGCAGCCGGGCTCTCCGAGAGAGAAATACACAGTGTTGCCCCTTTACGAACGAAAGCTGTTGCAGAACGCGAATGTCTGTCTACCAGCGAATGCAGTTCCAAGGGACAGTGAAAACCAGCTACAGCTTTCCGTGCTGGGAGCTTTCCTGTGGGCGCAATCGCTGGACGTTTCGAATTTGGCAGCCGGGCTCTCCCAGAGAGAAATACACAGTGTTGCCCCTTTACGAACGAAAGCTTTTGCAGAACGCGAATGTCTGTCTACCAGCGAATGCAGTTCCAAGGGACAGTGAAAACCAGCTACACCTTTCCGTGCTGGCAGATTTCCTGTGGGCGCAATCGCTGGACGTTTCGAATTTGGCAGCCGGGCTCTCCGAGAGAGAAATACACAGTGTTGCCCCATTACGAACGAAAGCTTTTGCAGAACGCGAATGTCTGTCTACCAGCGAATGCAGTTCCAAGGGACAGTGAAAACCAGCTACAGCTTTCCGGGCTGGGAGCTTTCCTGTGGGCGCAATCGCTGGACGTTTCGAATTTGGCAGCCGGGCTCTGCGAGAGAGAAATACACAGTGTTGCCCCTTTATGAACGAAAGCTGTTGCAGAACGCGAATGTCTGTCTACCAGCGAATGCAGTTCCAAGGGACAGTGAAAACCAGCTACAGCTTTCCGTGCTGGCAGCTTTCCTGTGGGCGCAATCGCTGGACGTTTCGAATTTGGCAGCCGGAATCTGCGAGAGAGAAATACAAAGTGTTGCCGCATTACCAACCAAACCTTTGCAGAACGCGAATGTCTGTGTAGCAGCGAATGCAGTTCCAAGGGACAGTGAAAACCAGCTAGAGCTTTCCGGGCTGGCAGCTTTCCTGTGGGCGCAATCGCTGGACGTTTCGAATTTGGCAGCCGGGCTCTCCCAGAGAGAAATACACAGTGTTGCCCCTTTACCAACCAAAGCTTTTGCAGAACGCGAATGTCTGTCTACCAGCGAATGCAGTTCCAAGGGACAGTGAAAACCAGCTACAGCTTTCCGTGCTGGCAGCTTTCCTGTGGGCGCAATCGCTGGACGTTTCGAATTTGGCAGCCGGGCTCTCCGAGAGAGAAATACACAGTGTTGCCCCTTTACGAACGAAAGCTGTTGCAGAACGCGAATGTCTGTCTACCAGCGAATGCAGTTCCAAGGGACAGTGAAAACCAGCTACAGCTTTCCGTGCTGGCAGCTTTCCTGTGGGCGCAATCGCTGGACGTTTCGAATTTGGCAGCCGGGCTCTCCCAGAGAGAAATACACAGTGTTGCCCCTTTACGAACGAAAGCTTTTGCAGAACGCGAATGTCTGTCTACCAGCGAATGCAGTTCCAAGGGACAGTGAAAACCAGCTACACCTTTCCGTGCTGGCAGATTTCCTGTGGGCGCAATCGCTGGACGTTTCGAATTTGGCAACCGGGCTCTCCGAGAGAGAAATACACAGTGTTGCCCCTTTACGAACGAAAGCTTTTGCAGAACGCGAATGTCTGTCTACCAGCGAATGCAGTTCCAAGGGACAGTGAAAACCAGCTACAGCTTTCCGGGCTGGCAGCTTTCCTGTGGGCGCAATCGCTGGACGTTTCGAATTTGGCAGCCGGGCTCTGCGAGAGAGAAATATACAGTGTTGCCCCTTTACGAACGAAAGCTTTAGGAGAACGCGAATGTCTGTCTACCAGCGAATGCAGTTCCAAGGGACAGTGAAAACCAGCTACAGCTTTCCGTGCTGGCAGCTTTCCTGTGGGCGCAATCGCTGGACGTTTCGAATTTGGCAGCCGGGCTCTGCGAGAGAGAAATACACAGTGTTGCCCCTTTATGAACGAAAGCTGTTGCAGAACGCGAATGTCTGTCTACCAGCGAATGCAGTTCCAAGGGACAGTGAAAACCAGCTACAGCTTTCCGTGCTGGCAGCTTTCCTGTGGGCGCAATCGCTGGACGTTTCGAATTTGGCAGCCGGAATCTGCGAGAGAGAAATACAAAGTGTTGCCCCATTACCAACCAAAGCTTTTGCAGAACGCTAATGTCTGTCTACCAGCGAATGCAGTTCCAAGGGACAGTGAAAACCAGCTACAGCTTTCCGTGCTGGCAGCTTTCCTGTGGGCGCAATCGCTGGACGTTTCGAATTTGGCAGAAGGGCTCTGCGAGAGAGAAATAGAGAGTGTTGCCCCTTTACGAACGAAAACTATTGCAGAACGCGAATGTCTGTCTACCAGCGAATGCAGTTCCAAGGGACAGTGAAAACCAGCTACAGCTTTCCGGGCTGGCAGCTTTCCTGTGGGCGCAATCGCTGGACGTTTCGAATTTGGCGGCCGGGCTCTGCGAGAGAGAAATACAAATTGTTGCCCCTTTACGAACGAAAGCTGTTGCAGAACGCGAATGTCTGTCTACCAGCGAATGCAGTTCCAAGGGACAGTGAAAACCAGCTACAGCTTTCCGTGCTGGCAGCTTTCCTGTGGGCGCAATCGCTGGACGTTTCGAATTTGGCAGCCGGGCTCTCCGAGAGAGATATACACAGTGTTGCCCCTTTACGAACGAAAGCTGTTGCAGAACTCGAATGTCTGTCTACCAGCGAATGCAGTTCCAAGGGACAGTGAAAACCAGCTACAGCTTTCCGTGCTGGCAGCTTTCCTGTGGGCGCAATCGCTGGACGTTTCGAATTTGGCAGCCGGGCTCTCCGAGAGAGAAATATACAGTGTTGCCCCCTTAGCAATGAAAACTATTGCAGAACGCGAATGTCTGTCTACCAGCGAATGCAGTTCCAAGGGACAGTGAAAACCAGCTACAGCTTTCCGGGCTGGCAGCTTTCCTGTGGGCGCAATCGCTGGACGTTTCGCATTTGGCAGCCGGGCTCTCCGAGCAAGAAATACACAGTGTTGCCCCTTTACCAACCAAAGCTTTTGCAGAACGCGAATGTCTGTCTACCAGCGAATGCAGTTCCAAGGGACAGTGAAAACCAGCTACAGCTTTCCGTGCTGGCAGCTTTCCTGTGGGCGCAATCGCTGGACGTTTCGAATTTGGCAGCCGGGCTCTCCCAGAGAGAAATACACAGTGTTGCCCCTTTACGAACGAAAGCTTTTGCAGAACGCGAATGTCTGTCTACCAGCGAATGCAGTTCCAAGGGACAGTGAAAACCAGCTACAGCTTTCCGTGCTGGCAGCATTCCTGTGGGCGCAATCGCTGGACGTTTCGAATTTGGCAGCCGGGCTCTGCGAGAGAGAAATACACAGTGTTGCCCCTTTACGAACGAAAGCTGTTGCAGAACGCGAATGTCTGTCTACCAGCGAATGCAGTTCCAAGGGACAGTGAAAACCAGCTACAGCTTTCCGTGCTGGGAGCTTTCCTGTGGGCGCAATCGCTGGACGTTTCGAATTTGGCAGCCGGGCTCTCCGAGAGAGAAATACACAGTGTTGCCCCTTTACCAACCAAAGCTTTTGCAGAACGCGAATGTCTGTCTACCAGCGAATGCAGTTCCAAGGGACAGTGAAAACCAGCTACAGCTTTCCGTGCTGGCAGCTTTCCTGTGGGCGCAATCGCTGGACGTTTCGAATTTGGCAGCCGGGCTGTGCGAGAGAGAAATACTAAGTGTTGCCCCTTTACAAACGAAAGCTGTTGCAGAACGCGAATGTCTGTCTACCAGCGAATGCAGTTCCAAGGGACAGTGAAAACCAGCTACAGCTTTCCGTGCTGGAAGCTTTCCTGTGGGCGCAATCGCTGGACGTTTCGAATTTGGCAGCCGGGCTCTGCGAGAGAGAAATACACAGTGTTGCCCCTTTACGAACGAAAGCTTTTGCAGAACGCGAATGTCTGTCTACCAGCGAATGCAGTTCCAAGGGACAGTGAAAACCAGCTACAGCTTTCCGTGCTGGCAGCTTTCCTGTGGGCGCAATCGCTGGACGTTTCGAATTTGGCAGCCGGGCCCTCCGAGAGAGAAATATACAGTGTTGCCCCCTTAGCAATGAAAACTATTGCAGAACGCGAATGTCTGTCTACCAGCGAATGCAGTTCCAAGGGACAGTGAAAACCAGCTACAGCTTTCCGTGCTGGCAGCTTTCCTGTGGGCGCAATCGCTGGACGTTTGAATTTGGCAGCCGGACTCCACGAGAGAGAAATACACAGTGTTGCCCCATTACGAACCAAAGCTTTTGCAGAACACGAATGTCTGTCTACCAGCGAATGCAGTTCCAAGGGACAGTGAAAACCAGCTACAGCTTTCCGTGCTGGCAGCTTTCCTGTGGGCGCAATCGCTGGACGTTTGGAATTTGGCAGCCGGGCTCTGCGAGAGAGAAATACACAGTGTTGCCTCATTACGAACGAAAGCTTTTGCAGAACACGAATGTCTGTGTAGCAGCGAATGCAGTTCCAAGGGACAGTGAAAACCAGTTACTGCTTTCCGTGCTGGGAGCTTTCATGTGGGCGCAATCGCTGGACGTTTCGAATTTGGCAGCCGGGCTCTCCGAGAGAGAAATACACAGTGTTGCCCCATTACGAACCAAAGCTTTTGCAGAACGCGAATGTCTGTCTACCAGCGAATGCAGTTCCAAGGGACAGTGAAAACCAGCTACAGCTTTCCGTGCTGGCAGCTTTCCTGTGGGCGCAATCGCTGGACGTTTCGAATTTGGCAGCCGGGCTCTCCGAGAGAGAAATACACAGTGTTGCCCCTTTACCAACCAAAGCTTTTGCAGAACGCGAATGTCTGTGTAGCAGCGAATGCATTTCCAAGGGACAGTGAAAACCAGCTACAGCTTTCCGTGCTGGGAGCTTTCCTATGGGCACAATCGCTGGACGTTTCGAATTTGGCAGCCGGGCTCTGCGAGAGAGAAATACACAGTGTTGCCCCATTACGAACCAAAGCTTTTGCAGAACGCGAATGTCTGTCTAACAGCGAATACAGTTCCAAGGGACAGTGAAAACCAGCTACAGCTTTCCGTGCTGGGAGCTTTCCTGTGGGCGCAATCGCTGGACGTTTCGAATTTGGCAGCGGGGCTCTGCGAGAGAGAAATACACAGTGTTTCCTCATTACGAACGAAAGCTTTTGCAGAACGCGAATGTCTGTCTACCAGCGAATGCAGTTCCAAGGGACAGTGAAAACCAGCTACAGCTTTCCGTGCTGGCAGCTTTCCTGTGGGCGCAATCGCTGGACGTTTCGAATTTGGCAGCCGCGCTCTCCGAGAGAGAAATACACAGTGTTGCCTCATTACGAACGCAAGCTTTTGCAGAACACGAATGTCCGTCTACCAGCGAATGCAGTTCCAAGGGACAGTGAAAACCAGCTACAGCTTTTTGTGCTGGCAGCTTTCCTGTGGGCGCAATCGCTGGACGTTTCGAATTTGGCAGCCGGGCTCTCCGAGAGAGAAATACACAGTGTTGCCCCTTTACGAACGAAAGCTGTTGCAGAACGCGAATGTCTGTCTACCAGCGAATGCAGTTCCAAGGGACAGTGAAAGCCAGCTACAGCTTTCCGTGCTGCGAGCTTTCCTGTGGCCGCAATCGCTGGACGTTTCGAATTTGGCAGCCGCGCTCTCCGTGAGAGAAATACACAGTGTTGCCCCATTACGAACCAAAGCTTTTGCAGAACGCGAATGTCTGTCTACCAGCGAATGCAGTTCCAAGGGACAGTGAAAACCAGCTACAGCTTTCCGTGCTGGCAGCTTTCCTGTGGGCGCAATCGCTGGACGTTTGAATTTGGCAGCCAGACTCCACGAGAGAGAAATACACAGTGTTGCCCCATTACGAACCAAAGCTTTTGCAGAACGCGAATGTCTGTCTACCAGCGAATGCAGTTCCAAGGGACAGTGAAAACCAGCTACAGCTTTCCATGCTGGCAGCTTTCCTGTGGGCGCAATCGCTGGACGTTTCGAATTTGGCAGCCGGGCTCTGCGAGAGAGAAATACACAGTGTTGCCCCATTACGAACCAAAGCTTTTGCAGAACGCGAATGTCTGTCTAACAGCGAATACAGTTCCAAGGGACAGTGAAAACCAGCTACAGCTTTCCGTGCTGGGAGCTTTCCTGTGGGCGCAATCGCTGGACGTTTCGAATTTGGCAGCGGGGCTCTGCGAGAGAGAAATACACAGTGTTTCCTCATTACGAACGAAAGCTTTTGCAGAACGCGAATGTCTGTCTACCAGCGAATGCAGTTCCAAGGGACAGTGAAAACCAGCTACAGCTTTCCGTGCTGGCAGCTTTCCTGTGGGCGCAATCGCTGGACGTTTCGAATTTGGCAGCCGCGCTCTCCGAGAGAGAAATACACAGTGTTGCCTCATTACGAACGCAAGCTTTTGCAGAACACGAATGTCCGTCTACCAGCGAATGCAGTTCCAAGGGACAGTGAAAACCAGCTACAGCTTTTTGTGCTGGCAGCTTTCCTGTGGGCGCAATCGCTGGACGTTTCGAATTTGGCAGCCGGGCTCTCCGAGAGAGAAATACACAGTGTTGCCCCTTTACGAACGAAAGCTGTTGCAGAACGCGAATGTCTGTCTACCAGCGAATGCAGTTCCAAGGGACAGTGAAAGCCAGCTACAGCTTTCCGTGCTGCGAGCTTTCCTGTGGCCGCAATCGCTGGACGTTTCGAATTTGGCAGCCGGGCTCTCCGTGAGAGAAATACACAGTGTTGCCCCATTACGAACCAAAGCTTTTGCAGAACGCGAATGTCTGTCTACCAGCGAATGCAGTTCCAAGGGACAGTGAAAACCAGCTACAGCTTTCCGTGCTGGCAGCTTTCCTGTGGGCGCAATCGCTGGACGTTTGAATTTGGCAGCCAGACTCCACGAGAGAGAAATACACAGTGTTGCCCCATTACGAACCAAAGCTTTTGCAGAACGCGAATGTCTGTCTACCAGCGAATGCAGTTCCAAGGGACAGTGAAAACCAGCTACAGCTTTCCATGCTGGCAGCTTTCCTGTGGGCGCAATCGCTGGACGTTTCGAATTTGGCAGCCGGGCTCTCCGAGAGAGAAATACACAGTGTTGCCCCTTTACGAACGAAAGCTGTTGCAGAATGCGAATGTCTGTCTACCAGCGAATGCAGTTCCAAGGGACAGTGAAAACCAGCTACAGCTTTCCGTGCTGGCAGCTTTCCTGTGGACGCAATCGCTGGACGTTTCGAATTTGGCAGCCGGGCTCTCCGAGAGAGAAATACACAGTGTTGCCCCTTTACGAACGAAAGCTGTTGCAGAACGCGAATGTCTGTGTAGCAGCGAATGCAGTTCCAAGGGACAGTGAAAACCAGCTACAGCTTTCCGTGCTGGCAGCTTTCATGTGGGTGCAATCGCTGGACGTTTCGAATTTGGCAGCCGGGCTCTCCGAGAGAGAAATACACAGTGTTGCCCAATTACCAACCAAAGCTTTTGCAGAACGCGAATGTCTGTCTACCAGCGAATGCAGTTCCAAGGGACAGTGAAAACCAGTTACAGCTTTCCATGCTGGGAGCTTTCCTGTGGGCGCAATCGCTGGACGATTCGAATTTGGCAGCCGGGCTCTGCGAGAGAGAAATACACAGTGTTGCCTCATTACGAACGAAAGCTTTTGCAGAACACGAATGTCTGTGTAGCAGCGAATGCAGTTCCAAGGGACAGTGAAAACCAGCTACAGCTTTCCGTGCTGGCAGCTTTCCTGTGGGCGCAATCGCTGGACGTTTCTAATTTGGCAGCCGGGCTCTCCGAGAGAGAAATACACAGTGTTGCCCCTTTACGAACGAAAGCTGTTGCAGAACGCGAATGTCTGTCTACCAGCGAATGCAGTTCCAAGGGACAGTGAAAACCAGCTACAGCTTTCCGTGCTGGCAGCTTTCCTGTGGGCGCAATCGCTGGACGTTTGAATTTGTCAGCCGGACTCCACGAGAGAGAAATACACAGTGTTGCCCCATTACCAACCAAAGCTTTTGCAGAACACGAATGTCTGTCTACCAGCGAATGCAGTTCCAAGGGACAGTGAAAACCAGCTACAGCTTTCCGTGCTGGCAGCTTTCCTGTGGGCGCAATCGCTGGACGTTTGGAATTTGGCAGCCGGGCTCTGCGAGAGAGAAATACACAGTGTTGCCTCATTACGAACCAAAGCTTTTGCAGAACGCGAATGTCTGTCTACCAGCGAATGCAGTTCCAAGGGACAGTGAAAACCAGCTACAGCTTTCCGTGCTGGCAGCTTTCCTGTGGGCGCAATCGCTGGACGTTTCGAATTTGGCAGCCGGGCTCTCCGAGAGAGAAATACACAGTGTTGCCCCTTTACCAACCAAAGCTTTTGCAGAACGCGAATGTCTGTGTAGCAGCGAATGCAGTTCCAAGGGACAGTGAAAACCAGCTACAGCTTTCCGTGCTGGGAGCTTTCCTGTGGGCGCAATCGCTGGACGTTTCGAATTTGGCAGCCGGGCTCTGCGAGAGAGAAATACACATTGTTGCCTCATTACGAACGAAAGCTTTTGCAGAACGCGAATGTCTGTGTAGCAGCGAATGCAGTTCCAAGGGACAGTGAAAACCAGCTACAGCTTTCCGTGCTGGCAGCTTTCCTGTGGGCGCAATCGCTGGACGTTTCGAATTTGGCAGCCGGGCTCTCCGAGAGAGAAATACACAGTGTTGCCTCATTACAAATGCAAGCTTTTGCAGAACACGAATGTCCGTCTACCAGCGAATGCAGTTCCAAGGGACAGTGAAAACCAGCTACAGCTTTTTGTGCTGGCAGCTTTCCTGTGGGCGCAATCGCTGGACGTTTCGAATTTGGCAGCCGGGCTCTCCGAGAGAGAAATACACAGTGTTGCCCCTTTACGAACGAAAGCTGTTGCAGAACGCGAATGTCTGTCTACCAGCGAATGCAGTTCCAAGGGACAGTGAAAGCCAGCTACAGCTTTCCGTGCTGCGAGCTTTCCTGTGGGCGCAATCGCTGGACGTTTCGAATTTGGCAGCCGGGCTCTCCGTGAGAGAAATACACAGTGTTGCCCCATTACGAACCAAAGCTTTTGCAGAACGCGAATGTCTGTCTACCAGCGAATGCAGTTCCAAGGGACAGTGAAAACCAGCTACAGCTTTCCGTGCTGGCAGCTTTCCTGTGGGCGCAATCGCTGGACGTTTCGAATTTGGCAGCCGGGCTCTGCGAGAGAGAAATACACAGTGTTGCCCCTTTACGAACGAAATCTGTTGCAGAACGCGAATGTCTGTCTAACAGCGAATACAGTTCCAAGGGACAGTGAAAACCAGCTACAGCTTTCCGTGCTGGGAGCTTTCCTGTGGGCGCAATCGCTGGACGTTTCGAATTTGGCAGCCGGGCTCTGCGAGAGAGAAATACACAGTGTTGCCTCATTACGAACGAAAGCTTTTGCAGAACGCGAATGTCTGTGTAGCAGCGAATGCAGTTCCAAGGGACAGTGAAAACCAGCTACAGCTTTCCGTGCTGGCAGCTTTCCTGTGGGCGCAATCGCTGGACGTTTCGAATTTGGCAGCCGGGCTCTCCGAGAGAGAAATACACAGTGTTGCCTCATTACAAATGCAAGCTTTTGCAGAACACGAATGTCCGTCTACCAGCGAATGCAGTTCCAAGGGACAGTGAAAACCAGCTACAGCTTTTTGTGCTGGCAGCTTTCCTGTGGGCGCAATCGCTGGACGTTTCGAATTTGGCAGCCGGGCTCTCCGAGAGAGAAATACACAGTGTTGCCCCTTTACGAACGAAAGCTGTTGCAGAACGCGAATGTCTGTCTACCAGCGAATGCAGTTCCAAGGGACAGTGAAAGCCAGCTACAGCTTTCCGTGCTGCGAGCTTTCCTGTGGGCGCAATCGCTGGACGTTTCGAATTTGGCAGCCGGGCTCTCCGTGAGAGAAATACACAGTGTTGCCCCATTACGAACCAAAGCTTTTGCAGAACGCGAATGTCTGTCTACCAGCGAATGCAGTTCCAAGGGACAGTGAAAACCAGCTACAGCTTTCCGTGCTGGCAGCTTTCCTGTGGGCGCAATCGCTGGACGTTTCGAATTTGGCAGCCGCGCTCTCCGAGAGAGAAATACACAGTGTTGCCTCATTAGGAACGCAAGCTTTTGCAGAACACGAATGTCCGTCTACCAGCGAATGCAGTTCCAAGGGACAGTGAAAACCAGCTACAGCTTTTTGTGCTGGCAGCTTTCCTGTGGGCGCAATCGCTGGACGTTTCGAATTTGGCAGCCGGGCTCTCCGAGAGAGAAATACACAGTGTTGCCCCTTTACGAACGAAAGCTGTTGCAGAACGCGAATGTCTGTCTACCAGCGAATGCAGTTCCAAGGGACAGTGAAAGCCAGCTACAGCTTTCCGTGCTGCGAGCTTTCCTGTGGCCGCAATCGCTGGACGTTTCGAATTTGGCAGCCGGGCTCTCCGTGAGAGAAATACACAGTGTTGCCCCATTACGAACCAAAGCTTTTGCAGAACGCGAATGTCTGTCTACCAGCGAATGCAGTTCCAAGGGACAGTGAAAACCAGCTACAGCTTTCCGTGCTGGCAGCTTTCCTGTGGGCGCAATCGCTGGACGTTTGAATTTGGCAGCCAGACTCCACGAGAGAGAAATACACAGTGTTGCCCCATTACGAACCAAAGCTTTTGCAGAACGCGAATGTCTGTCTACCAGCGAATGCAGTTCCAAGGGACAGTGAAAACCAGCTACAGCTTTCCATGCTGGCAGCTTTCCTGTGGGCGCAATCGCTGGACGTTTCGAATTTGGCAGCCGGGCTCTCCGAGAGAGAAATACACAGTGTTGCCCCTTTACGAACGAAAGCTGTTGCAGAATGCGAATGTCTGTCTACCAGCAAATGCAGTTCCAAGGGACAGTGAAAACCAGCTACAGCTTTCCGTGCTGGCAGCTTTCCTGTGGACGCAATCGCTGGACGTTTCGAATTTGGCAGCCGGGCTCTCCGAGAGAGAAATACACAGTGTTGCCCCTTTACGAACGAAAGCTGTTGCAGAACGCGAATGTCTGTGTAGCAGCGAATGCAGTTCCAAGGGACAGTGAAAACCAGCTACAGCTTTCCGTGCTGGCAGCTTTCATGTGGGTGCAATCGCTGGACGTTTCGAATTTGGCAGCCGGGCTCTCCGAGAGAGAAATACACAGTGTTGCCCAATTACCAACCAAAGCTTTTGCAGAACGCGAATGTCTGTCTACCAGCGAATGCAGTTCCAAGGGACAGTGAAAACCAGTTACAGCTTTCCATGCTGGGAGCTTTCCTGTGGGCGCAATCGCTGGACGATTCGAATTTGGCAGCCGGGCTCTGCGAGAGAGAAATACACAGTGTTGCCTCATTACGAACGAAAGCTTTTGCAGAACACGAATGTCTGTGTAGCAGCGAATGCAGTTCCAAGGGACAGTGAAAACCAGCTACAGCTTTCCGTGCTGGCAGCTTTCCTGTGGGCGCAATCGCTGGACGTTTCTAATTTGGCAGCCGGGCTCTCCGAGAGAGAAATACACAGTGTTGCCCCTTTACGAACGAAAGCTGTTGCAGAACGCGAATGTCTGTCTACCAGCGAATGCAGTTCCAAGGGACAGTGAAAACCAGCTACAGCTTTCCGTGCTGGCAGCTTTCCTGTGGGCGCAATCGCTGGACGTTTGAATTTGTCAGCCGGACTCCACGAGAGAGAAATACACAGTGTTGCCCCATTACGAACCAAAGCTTTTGCAGAACACGAATGTCTGTCTACCAGCGAATGCAGTTCCAAGGGACAGTGAAAACCAGCTACAGCTTTCCGTGCTGGCAGCTTTCCTGTGGGCGCAATCGCTGGACGTTTCGAATTTGGCAGCCGGGCTCTGCGAGAGAGAAATACACAGTGTTGCCCCTTTACGAACGAAATCTGTTGCAGAACGCGAATGTCTGTCTAACAGCGAATACAGTTCCAAGGGACAGTGAAAACCAGCTACAGCTTTCCGTGCTGGGAGCTTTCCTGTGGGCGCAATCGCTGGACGTTTCGAATTTGGCAGCCGGGCTCTGCGAGAGAGAAATACACAGTGTTGCCTCATTACGAACGAAAGCTTTTGCAGAACGCGAATGTCTGTGTAGCAGCGAATGCAGTTCCAAGGGACAGTGAAAACCAGCTACAGCTTTCCGTGCTGGCAGCTTTCCTGTGGGCGCAATCGCTGGACGTTTCGAATTTGGCAGCCGGGCTCTCCGAGAGAGAAATACACAGTGTTGCCTCATTACAAATGCAAGCTTTTGCAGAACACGAATGTCCGTCTACCAGCGAATGCAGTTCCAAGGGACAGTGAAAACCAGCTACAGCTTTTTGTGCTGGCAGCTTTCCTGTGGGCGCAATCGCTGGACGTTTCGAATTTGGCAGCCGGGCTCTCCGAGAGAGAAATACACAGTGTTGCCCCTTTACGAACGAAAGCTGTTGCAGAACGCGAATGTCTGTCTACCAGCGAATGCAGTTCCAAGGGACAGTGAAAGCCAGCTACAGCTTTCCGTGCTGCGAGCTTTCCTGTGGGCGCAATCGCTGGACGTTTCGAATTTGGCAGCCGGGCTCTCCGTGAGAGAAATACACAGTGTTGCCCCATTACGAACCAAAGCTTTTGCAGAACGCGAATGTCTGTCTACCAGCGAATGCAGTTCCAAGGGACAGTGAAAACCAGCTACAGCTTTCCGTGCTGGCAGCTTTCCTGTGGGCGCAATCGCTGGACGTTTCGAATTTGGCAGCCGCGCTCTCCGAGAGAGAAATACACAGTGTTGCCTCATTACGAACGCAAGCTTTTGCAGAACACGAATGTCCGTCTACCAGCGAATGCAGTTCCAAGGGACAGTGAAAACCAGCTACAGCTTTTTGTGCTGGCAGCTTTCCTGTGGGCGCAATCGCTGGACGTTTCGAATTTGGCAGCCGGGCTCTCCGAGAGAGAAATACACAGTGTTGCCCCTTTACGAACGAAAGCTGTTGCAGAACGCGAATGTCTGTCTACCAGCGAATGCAGTTCCAAGGGACAGTGAAAGCCAGCTACAGCTTTCCGTGCTGCGAGCTTTCCTGTGGCCGCAATCGCTGGACGTTTCGAATTTGGCAGCCGGGCTCTCCGTGAGAGAAATACACAGTGTTGCCCCATTACGAACCAAAGCTTTTGCAGAACGCGAATGTCTGTCTACCAGCGAATGCAGTTCCAAGGGACAGTGAAAACCAGCTACAGCTTTCCGTGCTGGCAGCTTTCCTGTGGGCGCAATCGCTGGACGTTTGAATTTGGCAGCCAGACTCCACGAGAGAGAAATACACAGTGTTGCCCCATTACGAACCAAAGCTTTTGCAGAACGCGAATGTCTGTCTACCAGCGAATGCAGTTCCAAGGGACAGTGAAAACCAGCTACAGCTTTCCATGCTGGCAGCTTTCCTGTGGGCGCAATCGCTGGACGTTTCGAATTTGGCAGCCGGGCTCTCCGAGAGAGAAATACACAGTGTTGCCCCTTTACGAACGAAAGCTGTTGCAGAATGCGAATGTCTGTCTACCAGCGAATGCAGTTCCAAGGGACAGTGAAAACCAGCTACAGCTTTCCGTGCTGGCAGCTTTCCTGTGGACGCAATCGCTGGACGTTTCGAATTTGGCAGCCGGGCTCTCCGAGAGAGAAATACACAGTGTTGCCCCTTTACGAACGAAAGCTGTTGCAGAACGCGAATGTCTGTGTAGCAGCGAATGCAGTTCCAAGGGACAGTGAAAACCAGCTACAGCTTTCCGTGCTGGCAGCTTTCATGTGGGTGCAATCGCTGGACGTTTCGAATTTGGCAGCCGGGCTCTCCGAGAGAGAAATACACAGTGTTGCCCAATTACCAACCAAAGCTTTTGCAGAACGCGAATGTCTGTCTACCAGCGAATGCAGTTCCAAGGGACAGTGAAAACCAGTTACAGCTTTCCATGCTGGGAGCTTTCCTGTGGGCGCAATCGCTGGACGATTCGAATTTGGCAGCCGGGCTCTGCGAGAGAGAAATACACAGTGTTGCCTCATTACGAACGAAAGCTTTTGCAGAACACGAATGTCTGTGTAGCAGCGAATGCAGTTCCAAGGGACAGTGAAAACCAGCTACAGCTTTCCGTGCTGGCAGCTTTCCTGTGGGCGCAATCGCTGGACGTTTCTAATTTGGCAGCCGGGCTCTCCGAGAGAGAAATACACAGTGTTGCCCCTTTACGAACGAAAGCTGTTGCAGAACGCGAATGTCTGTCTACCAGCGAATGCAGTTCCAAGGGACAGTGAAAACCAGCTACAGCTTTCCGTGCTGGCAGCTTTCCTGTGGGCGCAATCGCTGGACGTTTGAATTTGTCAGCCGGACTCCACGAGAGAGAAATACACAGTGTTGCCCCATTACGAACCAAAGCTTTTGCAGAACACGAATGTCTGTCTACCAGCGAATGCAGTTCCAAGGGACAGTGAAAACCAGCTACAGCTTTCCGTGCTGGCAGCTTTCCTGTGGGCGCAATCGCTGGACGTTTGGAATTTGGCAGCCGGGCTCTGCGAGAGAGAAATACACAGTGTTGCCTCATTACGAACGAAAGCTTTTGCAGAACACGAATGTATGTGTAGCAGCGAATGCAGTTCCAAGGGACAGTGAAAACCAGTTACTGCTTTCCGTGCTGGGAGCTTTCCTGTGGGCGCAATCGCTGGACGTTTCGAATTTGGCAGCCGGGCTCTCCGAGAGAGAAATACACAGTGTTGCCCCATTACGAACCAAAGCTTTTGCAGAACGCGAATGTCTGTCTACCAGCGAATGCAGTTCCAAGGGACAGTGAAAACCAGCTACAGCTTTCCGTGCTGGCAGCTTTCCTGTGGGCGCAATCGCTGGACGTTTCGAATTTGGCAGCCGGGCTCTCCGAGAGAGAAATACACAGTGTTGCCCCTTTACCAACCAAAGCTTTTGCAGAACGCGAATGTCTGTGTAGCAGCGAATGCAGTTCCAAGGGACAGTGAAAACCAGCTACAGCTTTCCGTGCTGGGAGCTTTCCTGTGGGCGCAATCGCTGGACGTTTCGAATTTGGCAGCCGGGCTCTGCGAGAGAGAAATACACAGTGTTGCCTCATTACGAACGAAAGCTTTTGCAGAACGCGAATGTCTGTGTAGCAGCGAATGCAGTTCCAAGGGACAGTGAAAACCAGCTACAGCTTTCCGTGCTGGCAGCTTTCCTGTGGGCGCAATCGCTGGACGTTTCGAATTTGGCAGCCGGGCTCTCCGAGAGAGAAATACACAGTGTTGCCTCATTACAAATGCAAGCTTTTGCAGAACACGAATGTCCGTCTACCAGCGAATGCAGTTCCAAGGGACAGTGAAAACCAGCTACAGCTTTTTGTGCTGGCAGCTTTCCTGTGGGCGCAATCGCTGGACGTTTCGAATTTGGCAGCCGGGCTCTCCGAGAGAGAAATACACAGTGTTGCCCCTTTACGAACGAAAGCTGTTGCAGAACGCGAATGTCTGTCTACCAGCGAATGCAGTTCCAAGGGACAGTGAAAGCCAGCTACAGCTTTCCGTGCTGCGAGCTTTCCTGTGGGCGCAATCGCTGGACGTTTCGAATTTGGCAGCCGGGCTCTCCGTGAGAGAAATACACAGTGTTGCCCCATTACGAACCAAAGCTGTTGCAGAACGCGAATGTCTGTCTACCAGCGAATGCAGTTCCAAGGGACAGTGAAAACCAGCTACAGCTTTCCGTGCTGGCAGCTTTCCTGTCGGCGCAATCGCTGGATGTTTCGAATTTGGCAGCCGGGCTCTCCGAGAGAGAATTATACAGTGTTGCCCCTTGACGAACGAAAGCTGTTGCAGAACGCGAATGTCTGTCTACCAGCGAATGCAGTTCCAAGGGACAGTGAAAACCAGCTACAGCTTTCCGTGCTGGCAGCTTTCCTGTGGGCGCAATCGCTGGACGTTTCGAATTTGGCAGCCGGGCTCTGCGAGAGAGAAATACACAGTGTTGCCCCTTTACGAACGAAATCTGTTGCAGAACGCGAATGTCTGTCTAACAGCGAATACAGTTCCAAGGGACAGTGAAAACCAGCTACAGCTTTCCGTGCTGGGAGCTTTCCTGTGGGCGCAATCGCTGGACGTTTCGAATTTGGCAGCCGGGCTCTGCGAGAGAGAAATACACAGTGTTGCCTCATTACGAACGAAAGCTTTTGCAGAACGCGAATGTCTGTGTAGCAGCGAATGCAGTTCCAAGGGACAGTGAAAACCAGCTACAGCTTTCCGTGCTGGCAGCTTTCCTGTGGGCGCAATCGCTGGACGTTTCGAATTTGGCAGCCGGGCTCTCCGAGAGAGAAATACACAGTGTTGCCTCATTACAAATGCAAGCTTTTGCAGAACACGAATGTCCGTCTACCAGCGAATGCAGTTCCAAGGGACAGTGAAAACCAGCTACAGCTTTTTGTGCTGGCAGCTTTCCTGTGGGCGCAATCGCTGGACGTTTCGAATTTGGCAGCCGGGCTCTCCGAGAGAGAAATACACAGTGTTGCCCCTTTACGAACGAAAGCTGTTGCAGAACGCGAATGTCTGTCTACCAGCGAATGCAGTTCCAAGGGACAGTGAAAGCCAGCTACAGCTTTCCGTGCTGCGAGCTTTCCTGTGGGCGCAATCGCTGGACGTTTCGAATTTGGCAGCCGGGCTCTCCGTGAGAGAAATACACAGTGTTGCCCCATTACGAACCAAAGCTTTTGCAGAACGCGAATGTCTGTCTACCAGCGAATGCAGTTCCAAGGGACAGTGAAAACCAGCTACAGCTTTCCGTGCTGGCAGCTTTCCTGTGGGCGCAATCGCTGGACGTTTCGAATTTGGCAGCCGGGCTCTCCCAGAGAGAAATACACAGTGTTGCCTCATTACGAACGAAAGCTATTGCAGAACGCGAATGTCTGTGTAGCAGCGAATGCAGTTCCAAGGGACAGTGAAAACCAGCTACAGCTTTCCGTGCTGGCAGCTTTCCTGTGGGCGCAATCGCTGGACGTTTCGAATTTGGCAGCCGGGCTCTCCGAGAGAGAAATACACAGTGTTGCCCCTTTACGAACGAAAGCTGTTGCAGAACACGAATGTCTGTGTAGCAGCGAATGCAGTTCCAAGGGACAGTGAAAACCAGCTACTGCTTTCCGTGCTGGGAGCTTTCCTGTGGGCGCAATCGCTGGACGTTTCGAATTTGGCAGCCGGGCTCTCCCAGAGACAAATACACAGTTTTGCCCCATTACCAACCAAAGCTTTTGCAGAACGCGAATGTCTGTCTACCAGCGAATGCAGTTCCAAGGGACAGTGAAAACCAGCTACAGCTTTCCGTGCTGGCAGCTTTCCTGTGGGCGCAATCGCTGGACGTTTCGAATTTGGCAGCGCGGCTCTGCGAGGGAGAAATATATAGTGTTGCCTCATAACGAACGGAAGCTTTTGCAGAACGCGAATGTCTGTCTACCAGCGAATGCAGTTCCAAGGGACAGTGAAAACCAGCTACAGCTTTCCGTGCTGGCAGCTTTCATGTGGGCGCAATCGCTGGACGTTTCGAATTTGGCAGCCGGGCTCTGCGAGAGAGAAATACACAGTGTTGCCCCTTTACCAACCAAAGCTTTTGCAGAACGCGAATGTCTGTGTAGCAGCGAATGCAGTTCCAAGGGACAGTGAAAACCAGCTACAGCTTTCCGTGCTGGGAGCTTTCCTATGGGCACAATCGCTGGACGTTTCGAATTTGGCAGCCGGGCTCCACGAGAGAGAAATACACAGTGTTGCCCCTTTACCAACCAAAGCTTTTGCAGAACGCGAATGTCTGTCTAACAGCGAATGCAGTTCCAAGGGACAGTGAAAACCAGCTACAGCTTTCCATGCTGGGAGCTTTCCTGTGGGCGCAATCGCTGGACGTTTCGAATTTGGCAGCCGGGCTCTGCGAGAGAGAAATACACAGTGTTGCCTCATTACGAACGAAAGCTTTTGCAGAACGCGAATGTCTGTGTAGCAGCGAATGCAGTTCCAAGGGACAGTGAAAACCAGCTACAGCTTTCCGTGCTGGCAGCTTTCCTGTGGGCGCAATCGCTGGACGTTTCGAATTTGGCAGCCGCGCTCTCCGAGAGAGAAATACACAGTGTTGCCTCATTACGAACGCAAGCTTTTGCAGAACACGAATGTCCGTCTACCAGCGAATGCAGTTCCAAGGGACAGTGAAAACCAGCTACAGCTTTCCGTGCTGGGAGCTTTCCTGTGGGCGCAATCGCTGGACGTTTGGAATTTGGCAGCCGGGCTCTGCGAGAGAGAAATACACAGTGTTGCCTCATTACGAACGAAAGCTTTTGCAGAACACGAATGTCTGTGTAGCAGCGAATGCAGTTCCAAGGGACAGTGAAAACCAGCTACAGCTTTCCGTGCTGGGAGCTTTCCTATGGGCACAATCGCTGGACGTTTCGAATTTGGCAGCCGGGCTCCACGAGAGAGAAATACACAGTGTTGCCCCTTTACCAACCAAAGCTTTTGCAGAACGCGAATGTCTGTCTAACAGCGAATGCAGTTCCAAGGGACAGTGAAAACCAGCTACAGCTTTCCATGCTGGGAGCTTTCCTGTGGGCGCAATCGCTGGACGTTTCGAATTTGGCAGCCGGGCTCTGCGAGAGAGAAATACACAGTGTTGCCTCATTACGAACGAAAGCTTTTGCAGAACGCGAATGTCTGTGTAGCAGCGAATGCAGTTCCAAGGGACAGTGAAAACCAGCTACAGCTTTCCGTGCTGGCAGCTTTCCTGTGGGCGCAATCGCTGGACGTTTCGAATTTGGCAGCCGCGCTCTCCGAGAGAGAAATACACAGTGTTGCCTCATTACGAACGCAAGCTTTTGCAGAACACGAATGTCCGTCTACCAGCGAATGCAGTTCCAAGGGACAGTGAAAACCAGCTACAGCTTTCCGTGCTGGGAGCTTTCCTGTGGGCGCAATCGCTGGACGTTTGGAATTTGGCAGCCGGGCTCTGCGAGAGAGAAATACACAGTGTTGCCTCATTACGAACGAAAGCTTTTGCAGAACACGAATGTCTGTGTAGCAGCGAATGCAGTTCCAAGGGACAGTGAAAACCAGTTACTGCTTTCCGTGCTGGGAGCTTTCCTGTGGGCGCAATCGCTGGACGTTTCGAATTTGGCAGCCGGGCTCCACGAGAGAGAAATACACAGTGTTGCCCCTTTACCAACCAAAGCTTTTGCAGAACGCGAATGTCTGTGTAGCAGCGAATGCAGTTCCAAGGGACAGTGAAAACCAGCTACAGCTTTCCGTGCTGGGAGCTTTCCTGTGGGCGCAATCGCTGGACGTTTCGAATTTGGCAGCGGGGCTCTGCGAGAGAGAAATATACAGTGTTGCCTCATAACGAACGGAAGCTTTTGCAGAACGCGAATGTCTGTCTACCAGCGAATGCAGTTCCAAGGGACAGTGAAAACCAGCTACAGCTTTCCGTGCTGGCAGCTTTCATGTGGGCGCAATCGCTGGACGTTTCGAATTTGGGAGCCGGGCTCTGCGAGATTGAAATACACAGTGTTGCCCCTTTACCAACCAAAGCTTTTGCAGAACGCGAATTTCTGTGTAGCAGCGAATGCAGTTCCAAGGGACAGTGAAAACCAGCTACAGCTTTCCGTGCTGGAGCTTTCCTATGGGCACAATCGCTGGACGTTTCGAATTTGGCAGCCGGGCTCCACGAGAGAGAAATACACAGTGTTGCCCCATTACGAACCAAAGCTTTTGCAGAACGCGAATGTCTGTCTACCAGCGAATGCAGTTCCAAGGGACAGTGAAAACCAGCTACAGCTTTCCGTGCTGGGAGCTTTCCTGTGGGCACAATCGCTGGACATTTCGAATTTGGCAGCCGGGCTCTGCGAGAGAGAAATACACAGTGTTGCCCCTTTACGAACGAAAGCTGTTGCAGAACGCGAATGTCTGTCTACCAGCGAATGCAGTTCCAAGGGACAGTGAAAACCAGCTACAGCTTTCCGTGCTGGCAGCTTTCATGTGGGCGCAATCGCTGGACGTTTCGAATTTGGCAGCCGGGCTCTGCGAGAGAGAAATACACAGTGTTGCCCCTTTACGAACGAAAGCTTTTGCAGAACGCGAATGTCTGTGTAGCAGCGAATGCAGTTCCAAGGGACAGTGAAAACCAGCTACAGCTTTCCGTGCTGGCAGCTTTCCTGTGGGCGCAATCGCTGGACGTTTCGAATTTGGCAGCCGGGCTCTCCGAGAGAGAAATACACAGTGTTGCCCCTTTACCAACCAAAGCTTTTGCAGAACGCGAATGTCTGTCTAGCAGCGAATGCAGTTCCAAGGGACAGTGAAAACCAGCTACAGCTTTCCGTGCTGGTGGCTTTCCTATGGGCGCAATCGCTGGACGTTTCGAATTTGGCAGCCGGGCTCTGCGAGAGAGAAATACACAGTGTTGCCTCATTACGAACGAAAGCTTTTGCAGAACACGAATGTCTGTGTAGCAGCGAATGCAGTTCCAAGGGACAGTGAAAACCAGCTACTGCTTTCCGTGCTGGGAGCTTTCCTGTGGGCGCAATCGCTGGACGTTTCGAATTTGGCAGCCGGGCTCTCCGAGAGAGAAATACACAGTGTTGCCCCATTACCAACCAAAGCTTTTGCAGAACGCGAATGTCTGTCTACCAGCGAATGCAGTTCCAAGGGACAGTGAAAACCAGCTACAGCTTTCCGTGCTGGCAGCTTTCCTGTGGGCGCAATCGCTGGACGTTTCGAATTTGGCAGCCGGGCTCTGCGAGAGAGAAATACACAGTGTTGCCCCTTTACGAACGAAAGCTGTTGCAGAACGCGAATGTCTGTCTACCAGCGAATGCAGTTCCAAGGGACAGTGAAAACCAGCTACAGCTTTCCGTGCTGGCAGCTTTCCTGTGGGCGCAATCGCTGGACGTTTCGAATTTGGCAGCCGGGCTCTCCGAGAGAGAAATACACAGTGTTGCCCCTTTACGAACGAAAGCTGTTGCAGAACGCGAATGTCTGTCTACCAGCGAATGCAGTTCCAAGGGACAGTGAAAACCAGCTACAGCTTTCCGTGCTGGCAGCTTTCCTGTGGGCGCAATCGCTGGACGTTTCGAATTTTGCAGCCGGGCTCTCCGAGAGAGAAATACACAGTGTTGCCCCTTTACGAACGAAAGCTGTTGCAGAACGCGAATGTCTGTGTAGCAGCGAATGCAGTTCCAAGGGACAGTGAAAACCAGCTACAGCTTTCCGTGCTGGCAGCTTTCATGTGGGTGCAATCGCTGGACGTTTCGAATTTGGCAGCCGGGCTCTCCGAGAGAGAAATACACAGTGTTGCCCAATTACCAACCAAAGCTTTTGCAGAACACGAATGTATGTCTACCAGCGAATGCAGTTCCAAGGGACAGTGAAAACCAGCTACAGCTTTCCGTGCTGGGAGCTTTCCAGTGGGCACAATCGCTGGACGTTTCGAATTTGGCAGCCGGGCTCCACGAGAGAGAAATACACAGTGTTGCCCCTTTACCAACCAAAGCTTTTGCAGAACGCGAATGTCTGTGTAGCAGCGAATGCAGTTCCAAGGGACAGTGAAAACCAGCTACAGCTTTCCGTGCTGGGAGCTTTCCTGTGGGCGCAATCGCTGGACGTTTCGAATTTGGCAGCGGGGCTCTGCGAGAGAGAAATACACAGTGTTGCCCCTTTACGAACGAAAGCTGTTGCAGAACGCGAATGTCTGTCTACCAGCGAATGCAGTTCCAAGGGACAGTGAAAACCAGCTACAGCTTTCCGTGCTGGCAGCTTTCATGTGGGCGCAATCGCTGGACGTTTCGAATTTGGCAGCCGGGCTCTGCGAGAGAGAAATACACAGTGTTGCCCCTTTACGAACGAAAGCTTTTGCAGAACGCGAATGTCTGTGTAGCAGCGAATGCAGTTCCAAGGGACAGTGAAAACCAGCTACAGCTTTCCGTGCTGGCAGCTTTCATGTGGGCGCAATCGCTGGACGTTTCGAATTTGGCAGCCGGGCTCTCCGAGAGAGAAATACACAGTGTTGCCCCTTTACCAACCAAAGCTTTTGCAGAACGCGAATGTCTGTCTAGCAGCGAATGCAGTTCCAAGGGACAGTGAAAACCAGCTACAGCTTTCCGTGCTGGCAGCTTTCCTGTGGGCGCAATCGCTGGACGTTTCGAATTTGGCAGCCGGGCTCTCCGAGAGAGAAATACACAGTGTTGCCCCTTTACCAAAGCTTTTGCAGAACACGAATGTCTGTGTAGCAGCGAATGCAGTTCCAAGGGACAGTGAAAACCAGCTACTGCTTTCCGTGCTGGGAGCTTTCCTGTGGGCGCAATCGCTGGACGTTTCGAATTTGGCAGCCGGGCTCTCCGAGAGAGAAATACACAGTGTTGCCCCATTACCAACCAAAGCTTTTGCAGAACGCGAATGTCTGTCTACCAGCGAATGCAGTTCCAAGGGACAGTGAAAACCAGCTACAGCTTTCCGTGCTGGTGGCTTTCCTGTGGGCGCAATCGCTGGACGTTTCGAATTTGGCAGCCGGGCTCTGCGAGAGAGAAATACACAGTGTTGCCCCTTTACGAACGAAAGCTTTTGCAGAACGCGAATGTCTGTGTAGCAGCGAATGCAGTTCCAAGGGACAGTGAAAACCAGCTACAGCTTTCCGTGCTGGGAGCTTTCCTATGGGCACAATCGCTGGACGTTTCGAATTTGGCAGCCGGGCTCCACGAGAGAGAAATACACAGTGTTGCCCCATTACCAACCAAAGCTTTTGCAGAACGCGAATGTCTGTCTAACAGCGAATGCAGTTCCAAGGGACAGTGAAAACCAGCTACAGCTTTCCGTGCTGGGAGCTTTCCTGTGGGCGCAATCGCTGGACGTTTCGAATTTGGCAGCCGGGCTCTGCGAGAGAGAAATACACAGTGTTGCCTCATTACGAACCAAAGCTTTTGCAGAACACGAATGTCTGTGTAGCAGCGAATGCAGTTCCAAGGGACAGTGAAAACCAGCTACAGCCTTCCGTGCTGGGAGCTTTCCTGTGGGCGCAATCGCTGGACGTTTCGAATTTGGCAGCCGGGCTCTGCGAGAGAGAAATACACAGTTTTGCCCCTTTACGAATGAAAGCTGTTGCAGAACGCGAATGTCTGTCTACCAGCGAATGCAGTTCCAAGGGACAGTGAAAACCAGCTACAGCTTTCCGTGCTGGCAGCTTTCCTGTGGGCGCAATCGCTGGACGTTTCGAATTTGGCAGCGGGGCTCTGCGAGAGAGAAATATACAGTGTTGCCCCTTTACGAACGAAAGCTTTTGGAGAACGCGAATGTCTGTCTACCAGCGAATGCAGTTCCAAGGGACAGTGAAAACCAGCTACAGCTTTCCGTGCTGGCAGCTTTCCTGTGGGCGCAATCGCTGGACGTTTCGAATTTGGCAGCCGGGCTCTGCGAGAGAGAAATACACAGTGTTGCCCCTTTACGAACGAAAGCTTTTGCAGAACGCGAATGTCTGTGTAGCAGCGAATGCAGTTCCAAGGGACAGTGAAAACCAGCTACAGCTTTCCGTGCTGGGAGCTTTCCTATGGGCACAATCGCTGGACGTTTCGAATTTGGCAGCCGGGCTCCACGAGAGAGAAATACACAGTGTTGCCCCATTACCAACCAAAGCTTTTGCAGAACGCGAATGTCTGTCTAACAGCGAATGCAGTTCCAAGGGACAGTGAAAACCAGCTACAGCTTTCCGTGCTGGGAGCTTTCCTGTGGGCGCAATCGCTGGACGTTTCGAATTTGGCAGCCGGGCTCTGCGAGAGAGAAATACACAGTGTTGCCTCATTACGAACCAAAGCTTTTGCAGAACACGAATGTCTGTGTAGCAGCGAATGCAGTTCCAAGGGACAGTGAAAACCAGCTACAGCCTTCCGTGCTGGGAGCTTTCCAGTGGGCGCAATCGCTGGACGTTTCGAATTTGGCAGCCGGGCTCTGCGAGAGAGAAATACACAGTTTTGCCCCTTTACGAATGAAAGCTGTTGCAGAACGCGAATGTCTGTCTACCAGCGAATGCAGTTCCAAGGGACAGTGAAAACCAGCTACAGCTTTCCGTGCTGGCAGCTTTCCTGTGGGCGCAATCGCTGGACGTTTCGAAATTGGCAGCGGGGCTCTGCGAGAGAGAAATATACAGTGTTGCCCCTTTACGAACGAAAGCTTTTGGAGAACGCGAATGTCTGTCTACCAGCGAATGCAGTTCCAAGGGACAGTGAAAACCAGCTACAGCTTTCCGTGCTGGCAGCTTTCCTGTGGGCGCAATCGCTGGACGTTTCGAATTTGGCAGCCGGGCTCTGCGAGAGAGAAATACACAGTGTTGCCCCTTTACGAACGAAAGCTGTTGCAGAACGCGAATGTCTGTCTACCAGCGAATGCAGTTCCAAGGGACAGTGAAAACCAGCTACAGCTTTCCGTGCTGGCAGCTTTCATGTGGGTGCAATCGCTGGACGTTTCGAATTTGGCAGCCGGGCTCTCCGAGAGAGAAATACACAGTGTTGCCCAATTACCAACCAAAGCTTTTGCAGAACACGAATGTATGTCTACCAGCGAATGCAGTTCCAAGGGACAGTGAAAACCAGCTACAGCTTTCCGTGCTGGGAGCTTTCCTGTGGGCGCAATCGCTGGACGTTTCGAATTTGGCAGCCGGGCTCTGCGAGAGAGAAATACACAGTGTTGCCTCATTACGAACGAAAGCTTTTGCAGAACACGAATGTCTGTGTAGCAGCGAATGCAGTTCCAAGGGACAGTGAAAACCAGCTACTGCTTTCCGTGCTGGGAGCTTTCCTGTGGGCGCAATCGCTGGACGTTTCGAATTTGGCAGCCGGGCTCTCCCAGAGAGAAATACACAGTGTTGCCCCATTACCAACCAAAGCTTTTGCAGAACGCGAATGTCTGTCTACCAGCGAATGCAGTTCCAAGGGACAGTGAAAACCAGCTACAGCTTTCCGTGCTGGGAGCTTTCCTGTGGGCGCAATCGCTGGACGTTTCGAATTTGGCAGCGGGGCTCTGCGAGAGAGAAATATACAGTGTTGCCTCATAACGAACGGAAGCTTTTGCAGAACGCGAATGTCTGTGTAGCAGCGAATGCAGTTCCAAGGGACAGTGAAAACCAGCTACAGCTTTCCGTGCTGGCAGCTTTCCTGTGGGCGCAATCGCTGGACGTTTCGAATTTGGCAGCCGGGCTCTCCGAGAGAGAAATACACAGTGTTGCCCCTTTACCAACCAAAGCTTTTGCAGAACGCGACTGTCTGTGTAGCAGCGAATGCAGTTCCAAGGGACAGTGAAAACCAGCTACAGCTTTCCGTGCTGGGAGCTTTCCTATGGGCACGATCGCTGGACGTTTCGAATTTGGCAGCCGGGCTCCACGAGAGAGAAATACACAGTGTTGACCCATTACGAACCAAAGCTTTTGCAGAACGCGAATGTCTGTCTAACAGCGAATGCAGTTCCAAGGGACAGTGAAAACCAGCTACAGCTTTCCGTGCTGGGAGCTTTCCTGTGGGCGCAATCGCTGGACGTTTCGAATTTGGCAGCCGGGCTCTCCGAGAGAGAAATACACAGTGTTGCCCCTTTACGAACGAAAGCTGTTGCAGAACGCGAATGTCTGTCTACCAGCTAATTCAGTTCCAAGGGACAGTGAAAACCAGCTACAGCTTTCCGTGCTGGCAGCTTTCCTGTGGGCGCAATCGCTGGACGTTTGAATTTGGCAGCCGGACTCCACGAGAGAGAAATACACAGTGTTGCCCCATTACGAACCAAAGCTTTTGCAGAACACGAATGTCTGTCTACCAGCGAATGCAGTTCCAAGGGACAGTGAAAACCAGCTACAGCTTTCCGTGCTGGCAGCTTTCCTGTGGGCGCAATCGCTGGACGTTTGGAATTTGGCAGCCGGGCTCTGCGAGAGAGAAATACAGAGTGTTGCCTCATTACGAACGAAAGCTTTTGCAGAACACGAATGTCTGTCTACCAGCGAATGCAGTTCCAAGGGACAGTGAAAACCAGCTACAGCTTTCCGTGCTGGGAGCTTTCCTGTGGGCGCAATCGCTGGACGTTTCGAATTTGGCAGCCGGGCTCTCCGAGAGAGAAATACACAGTGTTGCCCCATTACGAACCAAAGCTTTTGCAGAACGCGAATGTCTGTCTACCAGCGAATGCAGTTCCAAGGGACAGTGAAAACCAGCTACAGCTTTCCGTGCTGGCAGCTTTCCTGTGGGCGCAATCGCTGGACGTTTCGAATTTGGCAGCCGGGCTCTCCGAGAGAGAAATACACAGTGTTGCCCCTTTACCAACCAAAGCTTTTGCAGAACGCGAATGTCTGTGTAGCAGCGAATGCAGTTCCAAGGGACAGTGAAAACCAGCTACAGCTTTCCGTGCTGGGAGCTTTCCTATGGGCGCAATCGCTGGACGTTTCGAATTTGGCAGCCGGGCTCTGCGAGAGAGAAATACACAGTGTTGCCCCATTACGAACCAAAGCTTTTGCAGAACGCGAATGTCTGTCTAACAGCGAATACAGTTCCAAGGGACAGTGAAAACCAGCTACAGCTTTCCGTGCTGGCAGCTTTCCTGTGGGCGCAATCGCTGGACGTTTCGAATTTGGCAGCCGGGCTCTGCGAGAGAGAAATACACAGTGTTGCCTCATTACGAACGAAAGCTTTTGCAGAACGCGAATGTCTGTGTAGCAGCGAATGCAGTTCCAAGGGACAGTGAAAACCAGCTACAGCTTTCCGTGCTGGCAGCTTTCCTGTGGGCGCAATCGCTGGACGTTTCGAATTTGGCAGCCGCGCTCTCCGAGAGAGAAATACACAGTGTTGCCTCATTACGAACGCAAGCTTTTGCAGAACACGAATGTCCGTCTACCAGCGAATGCAGTTCCAAGGGACAGTGAAAACCAGCTACAGCTTTTTGTGCTGGCAGCTTTCCTGTGGGCGCAATCGCTGGACGTTTCGAATTTGGCAGCCGGGCTCTCCGAGAGAGAAATACACAGTGTTGCCCCTTTACGAACGAAAGCTGTTGCAGAACGCGAATGTCTGTCTACCAGCGAATGCAGTTCCAAGGGACAGTGAAAACCAGCTACAGCTTTCCGTGCTGGCAGCTTTCCTGTGGGCGCAATCGCTGGACGTTTCGAATTTGGCAGCCGGGCTCTCCGAGAGAGAAATACACAGTGTTGCCCCTTTACGAACGAAAGCTGTTGCAGAACGCGAATGTCTGTCTACCAGCGAATGCAGTTCCAAGGGACAGTGAAAACCAGCTACAGCTTTCCGTGCTCGCAGCTTTCCTGTGGGCGCAATCGCTGGACGTTTCGAATTTTGCAGCCGGGCTCTGCGAGAGAGAGATACACAGTGTTGCCCCTTTACGAACGAAAGCTGTTGCAGAACGCGAATGTCTGTGTAGCAGCGAATGCAGTTCCAAGGGACAGTGAAAACCAGCTACAGCTTTCCGTGCTGGCAGCTTTCATGTGGGTGCAATCGCTGGACGTTTCGAATTTGGCAGCCGGGCTCTCCGAGAGAGAAATACACAGTGTTGCCCAATTACCAACCAAAGCTTTTGCAGAACACGAATGTATGTCTACCAGCGAATGCAGTTCCAAGGGACAGTGAAAACCAGCTACAGCTTTCCGTGCTGGCAGCTTTCCTGTGGGCACAATCGCTGGACGTTTCGAATTTGGCAGCCGGGCTCCACGAGAGAGAAATACACAGTGTTGCCCCTTTACCAACCAAAGCTTTTGCAGAACGCGAATGTCTGTGTAGCAGCGAATGCAGTTCCAAGGGACAGTGAAAACCAGCTACAGCTTTCCGTGCTGGGAGCTTTCCTGTGGGCGCAATCGCTGGACGTTTCGAATTTGGCAGCGGGGCTCTGCGAGAGAGAAATATACAGTGTTGCCTCATAACGAACGGAAGCTTTTGCAGAACGCGAATGTCTGTCTACCAGCGAATGCAGTTCCAAGGGACAGTGAAAACCAGCTACAGCTTTCCGTGCTGGCAGCTTTCATGTGGGCGCAATCGCTGGACGTTTCGAATTTGGGAGCCGGGCTCTGCGAGAGAGAAATACACAGTGTTGCCCCTTTACCAACCAAAGCTTTTGCAGAACGCGAATGTCTGTGTAGCAGCGAATGCAGTTCCAAGGGACAGTGAAAACCAGCTACAGCTTTCCGTGCTGGGAGCTTTCCTATGGGCACAATCGCTGGACGTTTCGAATTTGGCAGCCGGGCTCCACGAGAGAGAAATACACAGTGTTGCCCCATTACGAACCAAAGCTTTTGCAGAACGCGAATGTCTGTCTACCAGCGAATGCAGTTCCAAGGGACAGTGAAAACCAGCTACAGCTTTCCGTGCTGGGAGCTTTCCTGTGGGCGCAATCGCTGGACGTTTCGAATTTGGCAGCCGGGCTCTGCGAGAGAGAAATACACAGTGTTGCCCCTTTACGAACGAAAGCTGTTGCAGAACGCGAATGTCTGTCTACCAGCGAATGCAGTTCCAAGGGACAGTGAAAACCAGCTACAGCTTTCCGTGCTGGCAGCTTTCATGTGGGCGCAATCGCTGGACGTTTCGAATTTGGCAGCCGGGCTCTGCGAGAGAGAAATACACAGTGTTGCCCCTTTACGAACGAAAGCTTTTGCAGAACGCGAATGTCTGTGTAGCAGCGAATGCAGTTCCAAGGGACAGTGAAAACCAGCTACAGCTTTCCGTGCTGGCAGCTTTCCTGTGGGCGCAATCGCTGGACGTTTCGAATTTGGCAGCCGGGCTCTCCGAGAGAGAAATACACAGTGTTGCCCCTTTACCAACCAAAGCTTTTGCAGAACGCGAATGTCTGTCTAGCAGCGAATGCAGTTCCAAGGGACAGTGAAAACCAGCTACAGCTTTCCGTGCTGGTGGCTTTCCTATGGGCGCAATCGCTGGACGTTTCGAATTTGGCAGCCGGGCTCTGCGAGAGAGAAATACACAGTGTTGCCTCATTACGAACGAAAGCTTTTGCAGAACACGAATGTCTGTGTAGCAGCGAATGCAGTTCCAAGGGACAGTGAAAACCAGCTACTGCTTTCCGTGCTGGGAGCTTTCCTGTGGGCGCAATCGCTGGACGTTTCGAATTTGGCAGCCGGGCTCTCCGAGAGAGAAATACACAGTGTTGCCCCATTACCAACCAAAGCTTTTGCAGAACGCGAATGTCTGTCTACCGGCGAATGCAGTTCCAAGGGACAGTGAAAACCAGCTACAGCTTTCCGTGCTGGCAGCTTTCCTGTGGGCGCAATCGCTGGACGTTTGGAATTTGGCAGCCGGGCTCTGCGAGAGAGAAATACACAGTGTTGCCCCTTTACGAACGAAAGCTGTTGCAGAACGCGAATGTCTGTGTAGCATCGAATGCAGTTCCAAGGGACAGTGAAAACCAGCTACAGCTTTCCGTGCTGGCAGCTTTCCTGTGGGCGCAATCGCTGGACGTTTCGAATTTGGCAGCCGGGCTCTCCGAGAGAGAAATACACAGTGTTGCCCCTTTACGAACGAAAGCTGTTGCAGAACGCGAATGTCTGTCTACCAGCGAATGCAGTTCCAAGGGACAGTGAAAACCAGCTACAGCTTTCCGTGCTGGCAGCTTTCCTGTGGGCGCAATCGCTGGACGTTTCGAATTTTGCAGCCGGGCTCTCCGAGAGAGAAATACACAGTGTTGCCCCTTTACGAACGAAAGCTGTTGCAGAACGCGAATGTCTGTGTAGCAGCGAATGCAGTTCCAAGGGACAGTGAAAACCAGCTACAGCTTTCCGTGCTGGCAGCTTTCATGTGGGTGCAATCGCTGGACGTTTCGAATTTGGCAGCCGGGCTCTCCGAGAGAGAAATACACAGTGTTGCCCAATTACCAACCAAAGCTTTTGCAGAACACGAATGTATGTCTACCAGCGAATGCAGTTCCAAGGGACAGTGAAAACCAGGTACAGCTTTCCGTGCTGGCAGCTTTCCTGTGGGCGCAATCGCTGGACGTTTCGAATTTGGCAGCCGGGCTCCACGAGAGAGAAATACACAGTGTTGCCCCTTTACGAACGAAAGCTTTTGCAGAACGCGAATGTCTGTCTACCAGCGAATGCAGTTCCAAGGGACAGTGAAAACCAGCTACAGCTTTCCGTGCTGGCAGCTTTCATGTGGGCGCAATCGCTGGACGTTTCGAATTTGGCAGCCGGGCTCTGCGAGAGAGAAATACACAGTGTTGCCCCTTTACGAACGAAAGCTTTTGCAGAACGCGAATGTCTGTGTAGCAGCGAATGCAGTTCCAAGGGACAGTGAAAACCAGCTACAGCTTTCCGTGCTGGCAGCTTTCATGTGGGCGCAATCGCTGGACGTTTCGAATTTGGCAGCCGGGCTCTCCGAGAGAGAAATACACAGTGTTGCCCCTTTACGAACGAAAGCTTTTGCAGAACGCGAATGTCTGTCTACCAGCGAATGCAGTTCCAAGGGACAGTGAAAACCAGCTACAGCTTTCCGTGCTGGCAGCTTTCCTGTGGGCGCAATCGCTGGACGTTTCGAATTTGGCAGCCGGGCTCTCCGAGAGAGAAATACACAGTGTTGCCCCTTTACCAACCAAAGCTTTTGCAGAACACGAATGTCTGTGTAGCAGCGAATGCAGTTCCAAGGGACAGTGAAAACCAGCTACTGCTTTCCGTGCTGGGAGCTTTCCTGTGGGCGCAATCGCTGGACGTTTCGAATTTGGCAGCCGGGCTCTCCGAGAGAGAAATACACAGTGTTGCCCCATTACCAACCAAAGCTTTTGCAGAACGCGAATGTCTGTCTACCAGCGAATGCAGTTCCAAGGGACAGTGAAAACCAGCTACAGCTTTCCGTGCTGGTGGCTTTCCTGTGGGCGCAATCGCTGGACGTTTCGAATTTGGCAGCCGGGCTCTGCGAGAGAGAAATACACAGTGTTGCCCCTTTACGAACGAAAGCTTTTGCAGAACGCGAATGTCTGTGTAGCAGCGAATGCAGTTCCAAGGGACAGTGAAAACCAGCTACAGCTTTCCGTGCTGGGAGCTTTCCTATGGGCACAATCGCTGGACGTTTCGAATTTGGCAGCCGGGCTCCACGAGAGAGAAATACACAGTGTTGCCCCATTACCAACCAAAGCTTTTGCAGAACGCGAATGTCTGTCTAACAGCGAATGCAGTTCCAAGGGACAGTGAAAACCAGCTACAGCTTTCCGTGCTGGGAGCTTTCCTGTGGGCGCAATCGCTGGACGTTTCGAATTTGGCAGCCGGGCTCTGCGAGAGAGAAATACACAGTGTTGCCTCATTACGAACCAAAGCTTTTGCAGAACGCGAATGTCTGTCTACCAGCGAATGCAGTTCCAAGGGACAGTGAAAACCAGCTACAGCCTTCCGTGCTGGGAGCTTTCCTGTGGGCGCAATCGCTGGACGTTTCGAATTTGGCAGCCGGGCTCTGCGAGAGAGAAATACACAGTTTTGCCCCTTTACGAACGAAAGCTGTTGCAGAACGCGAATGTCTGTCTACCAGCGAATGCAGTTCCAAGGGACAGTGAAAACCAGCTACAGCTTTCCGTGCTGGCAGCTTTCCTGTGGGCGCAATCGCTGGACGTTTCGAATTTGGCAGCGGGGCTCTGCGAGAGAGAAATATACAGTGTTGCCCCTTTACGAACGAAAGCTTTTGGAGAACGCGAATGTCTGTCTACCAGCGAATGCAGTTCCAAGGGACAGTGAAAACCAGCTACAGCTTTCCGTGCTGGCAGCTTTCCTGTGGGCGCAATCGCTGGACGTTTCGAATTTGGCAGCCGGGCTCTGCGAGAAAGAAATACACAGTGTTGCCCCTTTACGAACGAAAGCTGTTGCAGAACGCGAATGTCTGTCTACCAGCGAATGCAGTTCCAAGGACAGTGAAAACCAGCTACAGCTTTCCGTGCTGGCAGCTTTCATGTGGGTGCAATCGCTGGACGTTTCGAATTTGGCAGCCGGGCTCTCCGAGAGAGAAATACACAGTGTTGCCCAATTACCAACCAAAGCTTTTGCAGAACACGAATGTATGTCTACCAGCGAATGCAGTTCCAAGGGACAGTGAAAACCAGCTACAGCTTTCCGTGCTGGGAGCTTTCCTGTGGGCGCAATCGCTGGACATTTCGAATTTGGCAGCCGGGCTCTGCGAGAGAGAACTACACAGTGTTGCCCCTTTACGAACGAAAGCTGTTGCAGAACGCGAATGTCTGTCTACCAGCGAATGCAGTTCCAAGGGACAGTGAAAACCAGCTACAGCTTTCCGTGCTGGCAGCTTTCCTGTGGGCGCAATCGCTGGACGTTTCGAATTTTGCAGCCGGGCTCTCCGAGAGAGAAATACACAGTGTTGCCCAATTACCAACCAAAGCTTTTGCAGAACGCGAATGTCTGTGTAGCAGCGAATGCAGTTCCAAGGGACAGTGAAAACCAGCTACAGCTTTCCGTGCTGGGAGCTTTCCTGTGGGCGCAATCGCTGGACGTTTCGAATTTGGCAGCGGGGCTCTGCGAGAGAGAAATATACAGTGTTGCCTCATAACGAACGGAAGCTTTTGCAGAACGCGAATGTCTGTCTACCAGCGAATGCAGTTCCAAGGGACAGTGAAAACCAGCTACAGCTTTCCGTGCTGGCAGCTTTCATGTGGGCGCAATCGCTGGACGTTTCGAATTTGGGAGCCGGGCTCTGCGAGAGAGAAATACACAGTGTTGCCCCTTTACCAACCAAAGCTTTTGCAGAACGCGAATGTCTGTGTAGCAGCGAATGCAGTTCCAAGGGACAGTGAAAACCAGCTACAGCTTTCCGTGCTGGGAGCTTTCCTATGGGCACAATCGCTGGACGTTTCGAATTTGGCAGCCGGGCTCCACGAGAGAGAAATACACAGTGTTGCCCCATTACCAACCAAAGCTTTTGCAGAACGCGAATGTCTGTCTACCAGCGAATGCAGTTCCAAGGGACAGTGAAAACCAGCTACAGCTTTCCGTGCTGGGAGCTTTCCTGTGGGCGCAATCGCTGGACGTTTCGAATTTGGCAGCCGGGCTCTGCGAGAGAGAAATACACAGTGTTGCCTCATTACGAACGAAAGCTTTTGCAGAACACGAATGTCTGTGTAGCAGCGAATGCAGTTCCAAGGGACAGTGAAAACCAGCTACAGCTTTCCGTGCTGGCAGCTTTCCTGTGGGCGCAATCGCTGGACGTTTCGAATTTGGCAGCCGGGCTCCACGAGAGAGAAATACACAGTGTTGCCCCTTTACGAACGAAAGCTGTTGCAGAACGCGAATGTCTGTCTACCAGCGAATGCAGTTCCAAGGGACAGTGAAAACCAGCTACAGCTTTCCGTGCTGGCAGCTTTCATGTGGGCGCAATCGCTGGACGTTTCGAATTTGGCAGCCGGGCTCTGCGAGAGAGAAATACACAGTGTTGCCCCTTTACGAACGAAAGCTTTTGCAGAACGCGAATGTCTGTGTAGCAGCGAATGCAGTTCCAAGGGACAGTGAAAACCAGCTACAGCTTTCCGTGCTGGCAGCTTTCATGTGGGCGCAATCGCTGGACGTTTCGAATTTGGCAGCCGGGCTCTCCGAGAGAGAAATACACAGTGTTGCCCCTTTACCAACCAAAGCTTTTGCAGAACGCGAATGTCTGTCTAGCAGCGAATGCAGTTCCAAGGGACAGTGAAAACCAGCTACAGCTTTCCGTGCTGGTGGCTTTCCTATGGGCGCAATCGCTGGACGTTTCGAATTTGGCAGCCGGGCTCTGCGAGAGAGAAATACACAGTGTTGCCTCATTACGAACGAAAGCTTTTGCAGAATACGAATGTCTGTGTAGCAGCGAATGCAGTTCCAAGGGACAGTGAAAACCAGCTACAGCTTTCCGTGCTGGGAGCTTTCCTGTGGGCGCAATCGCTGGACGTTTCGAATTTGGCAGCCGGGCTCTCCGAGAGAGAAATACACAGTGTTGCCCCATTACCAACCAAAGCTTTTGCAGAACGCGAATGTCTGTCTACCAGCGAATGCAGTTCCAAGGGACAGTGAAAACCAGCTACAGCTTTCCGTGCTGGGAGCTTTCCTGTGGGCGCAATCGCTGGACGTTTCGAATTTGGCAGCCGGGCTCTGCGAGAGAGAAATACACAGTGTTGCCCCTTTACGAACGAAAGCTGTTGCAGAACGCGAATGTCTGTCTACCAGCGAATGCAGTTCCAAGGGACAGTGAAAACCAGCTACAGCTTTCCGTGCTGGCAGCTTTCCTGTGGGCGCAATCGCTGGACGTTTCGAATTTGGCAGCCGGGCTCTCCGAGAGAGAAATACACAGTGTTGCCCCTTTACGAACGAAAGCTGTTGCAGAACGCGAATGTCTGTCTACCAGCGAATGCAGTTCCAAGGGACAGTGAAAACCAGCTACAGCTTTCCGTGCTGGCAGCTTTCCTGTGGGCGCAATCGCTGGACGTTTCGAATTTGGCAGAAGGGCTCTGCGAGAGAGAAATATACAGTGTTGCCCCTTTACGAACGAAAGCTTTTGGAGAACGCGAATGTCTGTCTACCAGCGAATGCAGTTCCAAGGGACAGTGAAAACCAGCTACAGCTTTCCGTGCTGGCAGCTTTCCTGTGGGCGCAATCGCTGGACGTTTCGAATTTGGCAGCCGGGCTCTGCGAGAGAGAAATACACAGTGTTGCCCCTTTACGAACGAAAGCTGTTGCAGAACGCGAATGTCTGTCTACCAGCGAATGCAGTTCCAAGGGACAGTGAAAACCAGCTACAGCTTTCCGTGCTGGCAGCTTTCATGTGGGTGCAATCGCTGGACGTTTCGAATTTGGCAGCCGGGCTCTCCCAGAGAGAAATACACAGTGTTGCCCAATTACCAACCAAAGCTTTTGCAGAACACGAATGTATGTCTACCAGCGAATGCAGTTCCAAGGGACAGTGAAAACCAGCTACAGCTTTCCGTGCTGGCAGCTTTCCTGTGGGCGCAATCGCTGGACGTTTCGAATTTGGCAGCCGGGCTCTGCGAGAGAGAAATACACAGTGTTGCCTCATTACGAACGAAAGCTTTTGCAGAACACGAATGTCTGTGTAGCAGCGAATGCAGTTCCAAGGGACAGTGAAAACCAGCTACTGCTTTCCGTGCTGGGAGCTTTCCTGTGGGCGCAATCGCTGGACGTTTCGAATTTGGCAGCCGGGCTCTCCGAGAGAGAAATACACAGTGTTGCCCCATTACCAACCAAAGCTTTTGCAGAACGCGAATGTCTGTCTACCAGCGAATGCAGTTCCAAGGGACAGTGAAAACCAGCTACAGCTTTCCGTGCTGGCAGCTTTCCTGTGGGCGCAATCGCTGGACGTTTCGAATTTGGCAGCGGGGCTCTGCGAGAGAGAAATATACAGTGTTGCCTCATAACGAACGGAAGCTTTTGCAGAACGCGAATGTCTGTCTACCAGCGAATGCAGTTCCAAGGGACAGTGAAAACCAGCTACAGCTTTCCGTGCTGGCAGCTTTCATGTGGGCGCAATCGCTGGACGTTTCGAATTTGGCAGCCGGGCTCTCCGAGAGAGAAATACACAGTGTTGCCCCTTTACCAACCAAAGCTTTTGCAGAACGCGACTGTCTGTGTAGCAGCGAATGCAGTTCCAAGGGACAGTGAAAACCAGCTACAGCTTTCCGTGCTGGGAGCTTTCCTATGGGCACAATCGCTGGACGTTTCGAATTTGGCAGCCGGGCTCTGCGAGAGAGAAATACACAGTGTTGCCTCATTACGAACGAAAGCTTTTGCAGAACGCGAATGTCTGTGTAGCAGCGAATGCAGTTCCAAGGGACAGTGAAAACCAGCTACAGCTTTCCGTGCTGGCAGCTTTCCTGTGGGCGCAATCGCTGGACGTTTCGAATTTGGCAGCCGGGCTCTCCGAGAGAGAAATACACAGTGTTGCCTCATTACGAACGCAAGCTTTTGCAGAACACGAATGTCCGTCTACCAGCGAATGCAGTTCCAAGGGACAGTGAAAACCAGCTACAGCTTTTTGTGCTGGCAGCTTTCCTGTGGGCGCAATCGCTGGACGTTTCGAATTTGGCAGCCGGGCTCTCCGAGAGAGAAATACACAGTGTTGCCCCTTTACGAACGAAAGCTTTTGCAGAACGCGAATGTCTGTCTACCAGCGAATGCAGTTCCAAGGGACAGTGAAAGCCAGCTACAGCTTTCCGGCCTGGGAGCTTTCCTGTGGGCGCAATCGCTGGACGTTTCGAATTTGGCAGCCGGGCTCTCCGTGAGAGAAATACACAGTGTTGCCCCATTACGAACCAAAGCTTTTGCAGAACGCGAATGTCTGTCTACCAGCGAATGCAGTTCCAAGGGACAGTGAAAACCAGCTACAGCTTTCCGTGCTGGCAGCTTTCCTGTGGGCGCAATCGCTGGACGTTTCGAATTTGGCAGCCGGGCTCTCCCAGAGAGAAATACACAGTGTTGCCTCATTACGAACGAAAGCTATTGCAGAACGCGAATGTCTGTGTAGCAGCGAATGCAGTTCCAAGGGACAGTGAAAACCAGCTACAGCTTTCCGTGCTGGCAGCTTTCCTGTGGGCGCAATCGCTGGACGTTTCGAATTTGGCAGCCGGGCTCTCCGAGAGAGAAATACACAGTGTTGCCCCTTTACGAACGAAAGCTGTTGCAGAACGCGAATGTCTGTCTACCAGCGAATGCAGTTCCAAGGGACAGTGAAAACCAGCTACAGCTTTCCGTGCTGGGAGCTTTCCTGTGGGCGCAATCGCTGGACGTTTCGAATTTGGCAGCCGGGCTCTGCGAGAGAGAAATACACAGTGTTGCCCCTTTACGAACGAAAGCTGTTGCAGAACGCGAATGTCTGTCTACCAGCGAATGCAGTTCCAAGGGACAGTGAAAACCAGCTACAGCTTTCTGTGCTGGCAGCTTTCCTGTGGGCGCAATCGCTGGACGTTTCGAATTTGGCAGCCGGGCTCTCCGAGAGAGAAATACACAGTGTTGCCCCTTTACGAACGAAAGCTGTTGCAGAACGCGAATGTCTGTCTACCAGCGAATGCAGTTCCAAGGGACAGTGAAAACCAGCTACAGCTTTCCGTGCTGGGAGCTTTCCTGTGGGCGCAATCGCTGGACGTTTCGAATTTTGCAGCCGGGCTCTCCGAGAGAGAAATACACAGTGTTGCCCCTTTACGAACGAAAGCTGTTGCAGAACGCGAATGTCTGTGTAGCAGCGAATGCAGTTCCAAGGGACAGTGAAAACCAGCTACAGCTTTCCGTGCTGGCAGCTTTCATGTGGGTGCAATCGCTGGACGTTTCGAATTTGGCAGCCAGGCTCTCCGAGAGAGAAATACACAGTGTTGCCCAATTACCAACCAAAGCTTTTGCAGAACGCGAATGTCTGTGTAGCAGCGAATGCAGTTCCAAGGGACAGTGAAAACCAGCTACAGCTTTCCGTGCTGGGAGCTTTCCTGTGGGCGCAATCGCTGGACGTTTCGAATTTGGCAGCGGGGCTCTGCGAGAGAGAAATATACAGTGTTGCCTCATAACGAACGGAAGCTTTTGCAGAACGCGAATGTCTGTCTACCAGCGAATGCAGTTCCAAGGGACAGTGAAAACCAGCTACAGCTTTCCGTGCTGGCAGCTTTCATGTGGGCGCAATCGCTGGACGTTTCGAATTTGGGAGCCGGGCTCTGCGAGAGAGAAATACACAGTGTTGCCCCTTTACCAACCAAAGCTTTTGCAGAACGCGAATGTCTGTGTAGCAGCGAATGCAGTTCCAAGGGACAGTGAAAACCAGCTACAGCTTTCCGTGCTGGGAGCTTTCCTATGGGCACAATCGCTGGACGTTTCGAATTTGGCAGCCGGGCTCCACGAGAGAGAAATACACAGTGTTGCCCCATTACCAACCAAAGCTTTTGCAGAACGCGAATGTCTGTCTACCAGCGAATGCAGTTCCAAGGGACAGTGAAAACCAGCTACAGCTTTCCGTGCTGGGAGCTTTCCTGTGGGCGCAATCGCTGGACGTTTCGAATTTGGCAGCCGGGCTCTGCGAGAGAGAAATACACAGTGTTGCCTCATTACGAACGAAAGCTTTTGCAGAACACGAATGTCTGTGTAGCAGCGAATGCAGTTCCAAGGGACAGTGAAAACCAGCTACAGCTTTCCGTGCTGGCAGCTTTCCTGTGGGCGCAATCGCTGGACGTTTCGAATTTGGCAGCCGGGCTCCACGAGAGAGAAATACACAGTGTTGCCCCTTTACGAACGAAAGCTGTTGCAGAACGCGAATGTCTGTCTACCAGCGAATGCAGTTCCAAGGGACAGTGAAAACCAGCTACAGCTTTCCGTGCTGGCAGCTTTCATGTGGGCGCAATCGCTGGACGTTTCGAATTTGGCAGCCGGGCTCTGCGAGAGAGAAATACACAGTGTTGCCCCTTTACGAACGAAAGCTTTTGCAGAACGCGAATGTCTGTGTAGCAGCGAATGCAGTTCCAAGGGACAGTGAAAACCAGCTACAGCTTTCCGTGCTGGCAGCTTTCATGTGGGCGCAATCGCTGGACGTTTCGAATTTGGCAGCCGGGCTCTCCGAGAGAGAAATACACAGTGTTGCCCCTTTACCAACCAAAGCTTTTGCAGAACACGAATGTATGTCTACCAGCGAATGCAGTTCCAAGGGACAGTGAAAACCAGCTACAGCTTTCCGTGCTGGCAGCTTTCCTGTGGGCGCAATCGCTGGACGTTTCGAATTTGGCAGCCGGGCTCTGCGAGAGAGAAATACACAGTGTTGCCTCATTACGAACGAAAGCTTTTGCAGAACACGAATGTCTGTGTAGCAGCGAATGCAGTTCCAAGGGACAGTGAAAACCAGCTACTGCTTTCCGTGCTGGGAGCTTTCCTGTGGGCGCAATCGCTGGACGTTTCGAATTTGGCAGCCGGGCTCTCCGAGAGAGAAATACACAGTGTTGCCCCATTACCAACCAAAGCTTTTGCAGAACGCGAATGTCTGTGTAGCAGCGAATGCAGTTCCAAGGGACAGTGAAAACCAGCTACAGCTTTCCGTGCTGGCAGCTTTCCTGTGGGCGCAATCGCTGGACGTTTCGAATTTGGCAGCGGGGCTCTGCGAGAGAGAAATATACAGTGTTGCCTCATAACGAACGGAAGCTTTTGCAGAACGCGAATGTCTGTCTACCAGCGAATGCAGTTCCAAGGGACAGTGAAAACCAGCTACAGCTTTCCGTGCTGGCAGCTTTCATGTGGGCGCAATCGCTGGACGTTTCGAATTTGGCAGCCGGGCTCTCCGAGAGAGAAATACACAGTGTTGCCCCTTTACCAACCAAAGCTTTTGCAGAACGCGACTGTCTGTGTAGCAGCGAATGCAGTTCCAAGGGACAGTGAAAACCAGCTACAGCTTTCCGTGCTGGGAGCTTTCCTATGGGCACAATCGCTGGACGTTTCGAATTTGGCAGCCGGGCTCTGCGAGAGAGAAATACACAGTGTTGCCTCATTACGAACGAAAGCTTTTGCAGAACGCGAATGTCTGTGTAGCAGCGAATGCAGTTCCAAGGGACAGTGAAAACCAGCTACAGCTTTCCGTGCTGGCAGCTTTCCTGTGGGCGCAATCGCTGGACGTTTCGAATTTGGCAGCCGGGCTCTCCGAGAGAGAAATACACAGTGTTGCCTCATTACGAACGCAAGCTTTTGCAGAACACGAATGTCCGTCTACCAGCGAATGCAGTTCCAAGGGACAGTGAAAACCAGCTACAGCTTTTTGTGCTGGCAGCTTTCCTGTGGGCGCAATCGCTGGACGTTTCGAATTTGGCAGCCGGGCTCTCCGAGAGAGAAATACACAGTGTTGCCCCTTTACGAACGAAAGCTGTTGCAGAACGCGAATGTCTGTCTACCAGCGAATGCAGTTCCAAGGGACAGTGAAAGCCAGCTACAGCTTTCCGGGCTGGCAGCTTTCCTGTGGGCGCAATCGCTGGACGTTTCGAATTTGGCAGCCGGGCTCTCCGTGAGAGAAATACACAGTGTTGCCCCATTACGAACCAAAGCTTTTGCAGAACGCGAATGTCTGTCTACCAGCGAATGCAGTTCCAAGGGACAGTGAAAACCAGCTACAGCTTTCCGTGCTGGCAGCTTTCCTGTGGGCGCAATCGCTGGACGTTTCGAATTTGGCAGCCGGGCTCTCCCAGAGAGAAATACACAGTGTTGCCTCATTACGAACGAAAGCTATTGCAGAACGCGAATGTCTGTGTAGCAGCGAATGCAGTTCCAAGGGACAGTGAAAACCAGCTACAGCTTTCCGTGCTGGCAGCTTTCCTGTGGGCGCAATCGCTGGACGTTTCGAATTTGGCAGCCGGGCTCTCCGAGAGAGAAATACACAGTGTTGCCCCTTTACGAACGAAAGCTGTTGCAGAACGCGAATGTCTGTCTACCAGCGAATGCAGTTCCAAGGGACAGTGAAAACCAGCTACAGCTTTCCGTGCTGGGAGCTTTCCTGTGGGCGCAATCGCTGGACGTTTCGAATTTGGCAGCCGGGCTCTGCGAGAGAGAAATACACAGTGTTGCCCCTTTACGAACGAAAGCTGTTGCAGAACGCGAATGTCTGTCTACCAGCGAATGCAGTTCCAAGGGACAGTGAAAACCAGCTACAGCTTTCTGTGCTGGCAGCTTTCCTGTGGGCGCAATCGCTGGACGTTTCGAATTTGGCAGCCGGGCTCTCCGAGAGAGAAATACACAGTGTTGCCCCTTTACGAACGAAAGCTGTTGCAGAACGCGAATGTCTGTCTACCAGCGAATGCAGTTCCAAGGGACAGTGAAAACCAGCTACAGCTTTCCGTGCTGGGAGCTTTCCTGTGGGCGCAATCGCTGGACGTTTCGAATTTTGCAGCCGGGCTCTCCGAGAGAGAAATACACAGTGTTGCCCCTTTACGAACGAAAGCTGTTGCAGAACGCGAATGTCTGTGTAGCAGCGAATGCAGTTCCAAGGGACAGTGAAAACCAGCTACAGCTTTCCGTGCTGGCAGCTTTCATGTGGGTGCAATCGCTGGACGTTTCGAATTTGGCAGCCAGGCTCTCCGAGAGAGAAATACACAGTGTTGCCCAATTACCAACCAAAGCTTTTGCAGAACGCGAATGTCTGTGTAGCAGCGAATGCAGTTCCAAGGGACAGTGAAAACCAGCTACAGCTTTCCGTGCTGGGAGCTTTCCTGTGGGCGCAATCGCTGGACGTTTCGAATTTGGCAGCGGGGCTCTGCGAGAGAGAAATATACAGTGTTGCCTCATAACGAACGGAAGCTTTTGCAGAACGCGAATGTCTGTCTACCAGCGAATGCAGTTCCAAGGGACAGTGAAAACCAGCTACAGCTTTCCGTGCTGGCAGCTTTCATGTGGGCGCAATCGCTGGACGTTTCGAATTTGGCAGCCGGGCTCTCCGAGAGAGAAATACACAGTGTTGCCCCTTTACCAACCAAAGCTTTTGCAGAACGCGACTGTCTGTGTAGCAGCGAATGCAGTTCCAAGGGACAGTGAAAACCAGCTACAGCTTTCCGTGCTGGGAGCTTTCCTATGGGCACAATCGCTGGACGTTTCGAATTTGGCAGCCGGGCTCTGCGAGAGAGAAATACACAGTGTTGCCTCATTACGAACGAAAGCTTTTGCAGAACGCGAATGTCTGTGTAGCAGCGAATGCAGTTCCAAGGGACAGTGAAAACCAGCTACAGCTTTCCGTGCTGGCAGCTTTCCTGTGGGCGCAATCGCTGGACGTTTCGAATTTGGGAGCCGGGCTCTGCGAGAGAGAAATACACAGTGTTGCCCCTTTACCAACCAAAGCTTTTGCAGAACGCGAATGTCTGTGTAGCAGCGAATGCAGTTCCAAGGGACAGTGAAAACCAGCTACAGCTTTCCGTGCTGGGAGCTTTCCTATGGGCACAATCGCTGGACGTTTCGAATTTGGCAGCCGGGCTCCACGAGAGAGAAATACACAGTGTTGCCCCATTACCAACCAAAGCTTTTGCAGAACGCGAATGTCTGTCTACCAGCGAATGCAGTTCCAAGGGACAGTGAAAACCAGCTACAGCTTTCCGTGCTGGGAGCTTTCCTGTGGGCGCAATCGCTGGACGTTTCGAATTTGGCAGCCGGGCTCTGCGAGAGAGAAATACACAGTGTTGCCTCATTACGAACGAAAGCTTTTGCAGAACACGAATGTCTGTGTAGCAGCGAATGCAGTTCCAAGGGACAGTGAAAACCAGCTACAGCTTTCCGTGCTGGCAGCTTTCCTGTGGGCGCAATCGCTGGACGTTTCGAATTTGGCAGCCGGGCTCCACGAGAGAGAAATACACAGTGTTGCCCCTTTACGAACGAAAGCTGTTGCAGAACGCGAATGTCTGTCTACCAGCGAATGCAGTTCCAAGGGACAGTGAAAACCAGCTACAGCTTTCCGTGCTGGGAGCTTTCCTGTGGGCGCAATCGCTGGACGTTTCGAATTTGGCAGCCGGGCTCTGCGAGAGAGAAATACACAGTGTTGCCCCTTTACGAACGAAAGCTTTTGCAGAACGCGAATGTCTGTGTAGCAGCGAATGCAGTTCCAAGGGACAGTGAAAACCAGCTACAGCTTTCCGTGCTGGCAGCTTTCATGTGGGCGCAATCGCTGGACGTTTCGAATTTGGCAGCCGGGCTCTCCGAGAGAGAAATACACAGTGTTGCCCCTTTACCAACCAAAGCTTTTGCAGAACGCGAATGTCTGTCTAGCAGCGAATGCAGTTCCAAGGGACAGTGAAAACCAGCTACAGCTTTCCGTGCTGGTGGCTTTCCTATGGGCGCAATCGCTGGACGTTTCGAATTTGGCAGCCGGGCTCTGCGAGAGAGAAATACACAGTGTTGCCTCATTACGAACGAAAGCTTTTGCAGAATACGAATGTCTGTGTAGCAGCGAATGCAGTTCCAAGGGACAGTGAAAACCAGCTACTGCTTTCCGTGCTGGGAGCTTTCCTGTGGGCGCAATCGCTGGACGTTTCGAATTTGGCAGCCGGGCTCTGCGAGAGAGAAATACACAGTGTTGCCCCATTACCAACCAAAGCTTTTGCAGAACGCGAATGTCTGTCTACCAGCGAATGCAGTTCCAAGGGACAGTGAAAACCAGCTACAGCTTTCCGTGCTGGGAGCTTTCCTGTGGGCGCAATCGCTGGACGTTTCGAATTTGGCAGCCGGGCTCTGCGAGAGAGAAATACACAGTGTTGCCCCTTTACGAACGAAAGCTGTTGCAGAACGCGAATGTCTGTCTACCAGCGAATGCAGTTCCAAGGGACAGTGAAAACCAGCTACAGCTTTCCGTGCTGGCAGCTTTCCTGTGGGCGCAATCGCTGGACGTTTCGAATTTGGCAGCCGGGCTCTCCGAGAGAGAAATACACAGTGTTGCCCCTTTACGAACGAAAGCTGTTGCAGAACGCGAATGTCTGTCTACCAGCGAATGCAGTTCCAAGGGACAGTGAAAACCAGCTACAGCTTTCCGTGCTGGCAGCTTTCCTGTGGGCGCAATCGCTGGACGTTTCGAATTTGGCAGAAGGGCTCTGCGAGAGAGAAATATACAGTGTTGCCCCTTTACGAACGAAAGCTTTTGGAGAACGCGAATGTCTGTCTACCAGCGAATGCAGTTCCAAGGGACAGTGAAAACCAGCTACAGCTTTCCGTGCTGGCAGCTTTCCTGTGGGCGCAATCGCTGGACGTTTCGAATTTGGCAGCCGGGCTCTGCGAGAGAGAAATACACAGTGTTGCCCCTTTACGAACGAAAGCTGTTGCAGAACGCGAATGTCTGTCTACCAGCGAATGCAGTTCCAAGGGACAGTGAAAACCAGCTACAGCTTTCCGTGCTGGCAGCTTTCATGTGGGTGCAATCGCTGGACGTTTCGAATTTGGCAGCCGGGCTCTCCCAGAGAGAAATACACAGTGTTGCCCAATTACCAACCAAAGCTTTTGCAGAACACGAATGTATGTCTACCAGCGAATGCAGTTCCAAGGGACAGTGAAAACCAGCTACAGCTTTCCGTGCTGGCAGCTTTCCTGTGGGCGCAATCGCTGGACGTTTCGAATTTGGCAGCCGGGCTCTGCGAGAGAGAAATACACAGTGTTGCCTCATTACGAACGAAAGCTTTTGCAGAACACGAATGTCTGTGTAGCAGCGAATGCAGTTCCAAGGGACAGTGAAAACCAGCTACTGCTTTCCGTGCTGGGAGCTTTCCTGTGGGCGCAATCGCTGGACGTTTCGAATTTGGCAGCCGGGCCCTCCGAGAGAGAAATACACAGTGTTGCCCCATTACCAACCAAAGCTTTTGCAGAACGCGAATGTCTGTCTACCAGCGAATGCAGTTCCAAGGGACAGTGAAAACCAGCTACAGCTTTCCGTGCTGGCAGCTTTCCTGTGGGCGCAATCGCTGGACGTTTCGAATTTGGCAGCGGGGCTCTGCGAGAGAGAAATATACAGTGTTGCCTCATAACGAACGGAAGCTTTTGCAGAACGCGAATGTCTGTCTACCAGCGAATGCAGTTCCAAGGGACAGTGAAAACCAGCTACAGCTTTCCGTGCTGGCAGCTTTCATGTGGGCGCAATCGCTGGACGTTTCGAATTTGGCAGCCGGGCTCTCCGAGAGAGAAATACACAGTGTTGCCCCTTTACCAACCAAAGCTTTTGCAGAACGCGAATGTCTGTCTACCAGCGAATGCAGTTCCAAGGGACAGTGAAAACCAGCTACAGCTTTCCGTGCTGGGAGCTTTCCTATGGGCACAATCGCTGGACGTTTCGAATTTGGCAGCCGGGCTCCACGAGAGAGAAATACACAGTGTTGACCCATTACGAACCAAAGCTTTTGCAGAACGCGAATGTCTGTCTAACAGCGAATGCAGTTCCAAGGGACAGTGAAAACCAGCTACAGCTTTCCGTGCTGGGAGCTTTCCTGTGGGCGCAATCGCTGGACGTTTCGAATTTGGCAGCCGGGCTCTCCGAGAGAGAAATACACAGTGTTGCCCCTTTACGAACGAAAGCTGTTGCAGAACGCGAATGTCTGTCTACCAGCGAATGCAGTTCCAAGGGACAGTGAAAACCAACTACAGCTTTCCGTGCTGGGAGCTTTCCTGTGGGCGCAATCGCTGGACGTTTCGAATTTGGCAGCCGGGCTCTGCGAGAGAGAAATACACAGTGTTGCCCCTTTACGAACGAAAGCTGTTGCAGAACGCGAATGTCTGTCTACCAGCGAATGCAGTTCCAAGGGACAGTGAAAACCAGCTACAGCTTTCCGTGCTGGCAGCTTTCCTGTGGGCGCAATCGCTGGACGTTTCGAATTTGGCAGCCGGGCTCTCCGAGAGAGAAATACACAGTGTTGCCCCTTTACGAACGAAAGCTGTTGCAGAACGCGAATGTCTGTCTACCAGCGAATGCAGTTCCAAGGGACAGTGAAAACCAGCTACAGCTTTCCGTGCTGGCAGCTTTCCTGTGGGCGCAATCGCTGGACGTTTCGAATTTTGCAGCCGGGCTCTCCGAGAGAGAAATACACAGTGTTGCCCCATTACCAACCAAAGCTTTTGCAGAACGCGAATGTCTGTGTAGCAGCGAATGCAGTTCCAAGGGACAGTGAAAACCAGCTACAGCTTTCCATGCTGGGAGCTTTCCTGTGGGCGCAATCGCTGGACGTTTCGAATTTGGCAGCGGGGCTCTGCGAGAGAGAAATATACAGTGTTGCCTCATAACGAACGGAAGCTTTTGCAGAACGCGAATGTCTGTCTACCAGCGAATGCAGTTCCAAGGGACAGTGAAAACCAGCTACAGCTTTCCGTGCTGGCAGCTTTCATGTGGGCGCAATCGCTGGACGTTTCGAATTTGGGAGCCGGGCTCTGCGAGAGAGAAATACACAGTGTTGCCCCTTTACCAACCAAAGCTTTTGCAGAACGCGAATGTCTGTGTAGCAGCGAATGCAGTTCCAAGGGACAGTGAAAACCAGCTACAGCTTTCCGTGCTGGGAGCTTTCCTATGGGCACAATCGCTGGACGTTTCGAATTTGGCAGCCGGGCTCCACGAGAGAGAAATACACAGTGTTGCCCCATTACCAACCAAAGCTTTTGCAGAACGCGAATGTCTGTCTACCAGCGAATGCAGTTCCAAGGGACAGTGAAAACCAGCTACAGCTTTCCGTGCTGGGAGCTTTCCTGTGGGCGCAATCGCTGGACGTTTCGAATTTGGCAGCCGGGCTCTGCGAGAGAGAAATACACAGTGTTGCCTCATTACGAACGAAAGCTTTTGCAGAACACGAATGTCTGTGTAGCAGCGAATGCAGTTCCAAGGGACAGTGAAAACCAGCTACAGCTTTCCGTGCTGGCAGCTTTCCTGTGGGCGCAATCGCTGGACGTTTCGAATTTGGCAGCCGGGCTCCACGAGAGAGAAATACACAGTGTTGCCCCTTTACGAACGAAAGCTGTTGCAGAACGCGAATGTCTGTCTACCAGCGAATGCAGTTCCAAGGGACAGTGAAAACCAGCTACAGCTTTCCGTGCTGGCAGCTTTCATGTGGGCGCAATCGCTGGACGTTTCGAATTTGGCAGCCGGGCTCTGCGAGAGAGAAATACACAGTGTTGCCCCTTTACGAACGAAAGCTTTTGCAGAACGCGAATGTCTGTGTAGCAGCGAATGCAGTTCCAAGGGACAGTGAAAACCAGCTACAGCTTTCCGTGCTGGCAGCTTTCATGTGGGCGCAATCGCTGGACGTTTCGAATTTGGCAGCCGGGCTCTCCGAGAGAGAAATACACAGTGTTGCCCCTTTACCAACCAAAGCTTTTGCAGAACGCGAATGTCTGTCTAGCAGCGAATGCAGTTCCAAGGGACAGTGAAAACCAGCTACAGCTTTCCGTGCTGGTGGCTTTCCTATGGGCGCAATCGCTGGACGTTTCGAATTTGGCAGCCGGGCTCTGCGAGAGAGAAATACACAGTGTTGCCTCATTACGAACGAAAGCTTTTGCAGAATACGAATGTCTGTGTAGCAGCGAATGCAGTTCCAAGGGACAGTGAAAACCAGCTACAGCTTTCCGTGCTGGGAGCTTTCCTGTGGGCGCAATCGCTGGACGTTTCGAATTTGGCAGCCGGGCTCTCCGAGAGAGAAATACACAGTGTTGCCCCATTACCAACCAAAGCTTTTGCAGAACGCGAATGTCTGTCTAGCAGCGAATGCAGTTCCAAGGGACAGTGAAAACCAGCTACAGCTTTCCGTGCTGGGAGCTTTCCTGTGGGCGCAATCGCTGGACGTTTCGAATTTGGCAGCCGGGCTCTGCGAGAGAGAAATACACAGTGTTGCCCCTTTACGAACGAAAGCTGTTGCAGAACGCGAATGTCTGTCTACCAGCGAATGCAGTTCCAAGGGACAGTGAAAACCAGCTACAGCTTTCCGTGCTGGCAGCTTTCCTGTGGGCGCAATCGCTGGACGTTTCGAATTTGGCAGCCGGGCTCTCCGAGAGAGAAATACACAGTGTTGCCCCTTTACGAACGAAAGCTGTTGCAGAACGCGAATGTCTGTCTACCAGCGAATGCAGTTCCAAGGGACAGTGAAAACCAGCTACAGCTTTCCGTGCTGGCAGCTTTCCTGTGGGCGCAATCGCTGGACGTTTCGAATTTGGCAGAAGGGCTCTGCGAGAGAGAAATATACAGTGTTGCCCCTTTACGAACGAAAGCTTTTGGAGAACGCGAATGTCTGTCTACCAGCGAATGCAGTTCCAAGGGACAGTGAAAACCAGCTACAGCTTTCCGTGCTGGCAGCTTTCCTGTGGGCGCAATCGCTGGACGTTTCGAATTTGGCAGCCGGGCTCTGCGAGAGAGAAATACACAGTGTTGCCCCTTTACGAACGAAAGCTGTTGCAGAACGCGAATGTCTGTGTAGCAGCGAATGCAGTTCCAAGGGACAGTGAAAACCAGCTACAGCTTTCCGTGCTGGCAGCTTTCATGTGGGTGCAATCGCTGGACGTTTCGAATTTGGCAGCCGGGCTCTCCCAGAGAGAAATACACAGTGTTGCCCAATTACCAACCAAAGCTTTTGCAGAACACGAATGTATGTCTACCAGCGAATGCAGTTCCAAGGGACAGTGAAAACCAGCTACAGCTTTCCGTGCTGGCAGCTTTCCTGTGGGCGCAATCGCTGGACGTTTCGAATTTGGCAGCCGGGCTCTGCGAGAGAGAAATACACAGTGTTGCCTCATTACGAACGAAAGCTTTTGCAGAACACGAATGTCTGTGTAGCAGCGAATGCAGTTCCAAGGGACAGTGAAAACCAGCTACTGCTTTCCGTGCTGGGAGCTTTCCTGTGGGCGCAATCGCTGGACGTTTCGAATTTGGCAGCCGGGCTCTCCGAGAGAGAAATACACAGTGTTGCCCCATTACCAACCAAAGCTTTTGCAGAACGCGAATGTCTGTCTACCAGCGAATGCAGTTCCAAGGGACAGTGAAAACCAGCTACAGCTTTCCGTGCTGGCAGCTTTCCTGTGGGCGCAATCGCTGGACGTTTCGAATTTGGCAGCGGGGCTCTGCGAGAGAGAAATATACAGTGTTGCCTCATAACGAACGGAAGCTTTTGCAGAACGCGAATGTCTGTCTACCAGCGAATGCAGTTCCAAGGGACAGTGAAAACCAGCTACAGCTTTCCGTGCTGGCAGCTTTCATGTGGGCGCAATCGCTGGACGTTTCGAATTTGGCAGCCGGGCTCTCCGAGAGAGAAATACACAGTGTTGCCCCTTTACCAACCAAAGCTTTTGCAGAACGCGACTGTCTGTGTAGCAGCGAATGCAGTTCCAAGGGACAGTGAAAACCAGCTACAGCTTTCCGTGCTGGGAGCTTTCCTATGGGCACAATCGCTGGACGTTTCGAATTTGGCAGCCGGGCTCTGCGAGAGAGAAATACACAGTGTTGCCTCATTACGAACGAAAGCTTTTGCAGAACGCGAATGTCTGTGTAGCAGCGAATGCAGTTCCAAGGGACAGTGAAAACCAGCTACAGCTTTCCGTGCTGGCAGCTTTCCTGTGGGCGCAATCGCTGGACGTTTCGAATTTGGCAGCCGGGCTCTCCGAGAGAGAAATACACAGTGTTGCCTCATTACGAACGCAAGCTTTTGCAGAACACGAATGTCCGTCTACCAGCGAATGCAGTTCCAAGGGACAGTGAAAACCAGCTACAGCTTTTTGTGCTGGCAGCTTTCCTGTGGGCGCAATCGCTGGACGTTTCGAATTTGGCAGCCGGGCTCTCCGAGAGAGAAATACACAGTGTTGCCCCTTTACGAACGAAAGCTGTTGCAGAACGCGAATGTCTGTCTACCAGCGAATGCAGTTCCAAGGGACAGTGAAAGCCAGCTACAGCTTTCCGGCCTGGGAGCTTTCCTGTGGGCGCAATCGCTGGACGTTTCGAATTTGGCAGCCGGGCTCTCCGTGAGAGAAATACACAGTGTTGCCCCATTACGAACCAAAGCTTTTGCAGAACGCGAATGTCTGTCTACCAGCGAATGCAGTTCCAAGGGACAGTGAAAACCAGCTACAGCTTTCCGTGCTGGCAGCTTTCCTGTGGGCGCAATCGCTGGACGTTTCGAATTTGGCAGCCGGGCTCTCCCAGAGAGAAATACACAGTGTTGCCTCATTACGAACGAAAGCTATTGCAGAACGCGAATGTCTGTGTAGCAGCGAATGCAGTTCCAAGGGACAGTGAAAACCAGCTACAGCTTTCCGTGCTGGCAGCTTTCCTGTGGGCGCAATCGCTGGACGTTTCGAATTTGGCAGCCGGGCTCTCCGAGAGAGAAATACACAGTGTTGCCCCTTTACGAACGAAAGCTGTTGCAGAACGCGAATGTCTGTCTACCAGCGAATGCAGTTCCAAGGGACAGTGAAAACCAGCTACAGCTTTCCGTGCTGGGAGCTTTCCTGTGGGCGCAATCGCTGGACGTTTCGAATTTGGCAGCCGGGCTCTGCGAGAGAGAAATACACAGTGTTGCCCCTTTACGAACGAAAGCTGTTGCAGAACGCGAATGTCTGTCTACCAGCGAATGCAGTTCCAAGGGACAGTGAAAACCAGCTACAGCTTTCTGTGCTGGCAGCTTTCCTGTGGGCGCAATCGCTGGACGTTTCGAATTTGGCAGCCGGGCTCTCCGAGAGAGAAATACACAGTGTTGCCCCTTTACGAACGAAAGCTGTTGCAGAACGCGAATGTCTGTCTACCAGCGAATGCAGTTCCAAGGGACAGTGAAAACCAGCTACAGCTTTCCGTGCTGGGAGCTTTCCTGTGGGCGCAATCGCTGGACGTTTCGAATTTTGCAGCCGGGCTCTCCGAGAGAGAAATACACAGTGTTGCCCCTTTACGAACGAAAGCTGTTGCAGAACGCGAATGTCTGTGTAGCAGCGAATGCAGTTCCAAGGGACAGTGAAAACCAGCTACAGCTTTCCGTGCTGGCAGCTTTCATGTGGGTGCAATCGCTGGACGTTTCGAATTTGGCAGCCAGGCTCTCCGAGAGAAATACACAGTGTTGCCCAATTACCAACCAAAGCTTTTGCAGAACGCGAATGTCTGTGTAGCAGCGAATGCAGTTCCAAGGGACAGTGAAAACCAGCTACAGCTTTCCGTGCTGGGAGCTTTCCTGTGGGCGCAATCGCTGGACGTTTCGAATTTGGCAGCGGGGCTCTGCGAGAGAGAAATATACAGTGTTGCCTCATAACGAACGGAAGCTTTTGCAGAACGCGAATGTCTGTCTACCAGCGAATGCAGTTCCAAGGGACAGTGAAAACCAGCTACAGCTTTCCGTGCTGGCAGCTTTCATGTGGGCGCAATCGCTGGACGTTTCGAATTTGGGAGCCGGGCTCTGCGAGAGAGAAATACACAGTGTTGCCCCTTTACCAACCAAAGCTTTTGCAGAACGCGAATGTCTGTGTAGCAGCGAATGCAGTTCCAAGGGACAGTGAAAACCAGCTACAGCTTTCCGTGCTGGGAGCTTTCCTATGGGCACAATCGCTGGACGTTTCGAATTTGGCAGCCGGGCTCCACGAGAGAGAAATACACAGTGTTGCCCCATTACCAACCAAAGCTTTTGCAGAACGCGAATGTCTGTCTACCAGCGAATGCAGTTCCAAGGGACAGTGAAAACCAGCTACAGCTTTCCGTGCTGGGAGCTTTCCTGTGGGCGCAATCGCTGGACGTTTCGAATTTGGCAGCCGGGCTCTGCGAGAGAGAAATACACAGTGTTGCCTCATTACGAACGAAAGCTTTTGCAGAACACGAATGTCTGTGTAGCAGCGAATGCAGTTCCAAGGGACAGTGAAAACCAGCTACAGCTTTCCGTGCTGGCAGCTTTCCTGTGGGCGCAATCGCTGGACGTTTCGAATTTGGCAGCCGGGCTCCACGAGAGAGAAATACACAGTGTTGCCCCTTTACGAACGAAAGCTGTTGCAGAACGCGAATGTCTGTCTACCAGCGAATGCAGTTCCAAGGGACAGTGAAAACCAGCTACAGCTTTCCGTGCTGGCAGCTTTCATGTGGGCGCAATCGCTGGACGTTTCGAATTTGGCAGCCGGGCTCTGCGAGAGAGAAATACACAGTGTTGCCCCTTTACGAACGAAAGCTGTTGCAGAACGCGAATGTCTGTCTACCAGCGAATGCAGTTCCAAGGGACAGTGAAAACCAGCTACAGCTTTCCGTGCTGGCAGCTTTCATGTGGGCGCAATCGCTGGACGTTTCGAATTTGGCAGCCGGGCTCTGCGAGAGAGAAATACACAGTGTTGCCCCTTTACGAACGAAAGCTTTTGCAGAACGCGAATGTCTGTGTAGCAGCGAATGCAGTTCCAAGGGACAGTGAAAACCAGCTACAGCTTTCCGTGCTGGCAGCTTTCATGTGGGCGCAATCGCTGGACGTTTCGAATTTGGCAGCCGGGCTCTCCGAGAGAGAAATACACAGTGTTGCCCCTTTACCAACCAAAGCTTTTGCAGAACACGAATGTATGTCTACCAGCGAATGCAGTTCCAAGGGACAGTGAAAACCAGCTACAGCTTTCCGTGCTGGCAGCTTTCCTGTGGGCGCAATCGCTGGACGTTTCGAATTTGGCAGCCGGGCTCTGCGAGAGAGAAATACACAGTGTTGCCTCATTACGAACGAAAGCTTTTGCAGAACACGAATGTCTGTGTAGCAGCGAATGCAGTTCCAAGGGACAGTGAAAACCAGCTACTGCTTTCCGTGCTGGGAGCTTTCCTGTGGGCGCAATCGCTGGACGTTTCGAATTTGGCAGCCGGGCTCTCCGAGAGAGAAATACACAGTGTTGCCCCATTACCAACCAAAGCTTTTGCAGAACGCGAATGTCTGTCTACCAGCGAATGCAGTTCCAAGGGACAGTGAAAACCAGCTACAGCTTTCCGTGCTGGCAGCTTTCCTGTGGGCGCAATCGCTGGACGTTTCGAATTTGGCAGCGGGGCTCTGCGAGAGAGAAATATACAGTGTTGCCTCATAACGAACGGAAGCTTTTGCAGAACGCGAATGTCTGTCTACCAGCGAATGCAGTTCCAAGGGACAGTGAAAACCAGCTACAGCTTTCCGTGCTGGCAGCTTTCATGTGGGCGCAATCGCTGGACGTTTCGAATTTGGCAGCCGGGCTCTCCGAGAGAGAAATACACAGTGTTGCCCCTTTACCAACCAAAGCTTTTGCAGAACGCGACTGTCTGTGTAGCAGCGAATGCAGTTCCAAGGGACAGTGAAAACCAGCTACAGCTTTCCGTGCTGGGAGCTTTCCTATGGGCACAATCGCTGGACGTTTCGAATTTGGCAGCCGGGCTCTGCGAGAGAGAAATACACAGTGTTGCCTCATTACGAACGAAAGCTTTTGCAGAACGCGAATGTCTGTGTAGCAGCGAATGCAGTTCCAAGGGACAGTGAAAACCAGCTACAGCTTTCCGTGCTGGCAGCTTTCCTGTGGGCGCAATCGCTGGACGTTTCGAATTTGGCAGCCGGGCTCTCCGAGAGAGAAATACACAGTGTTGCCTCATTACGAACGCAAGCTTTTGCAGAACACGAATGTCCGTCTACCAGCGAATGCAGTTCCAAGGGACAGTGAAAACCAGCTACAGCTTTTTGTGCTGGCAGCTTTCCTGTGGGCGCAATCGCTGGACGTTTCGAATTTGGCAGCTGGGCTCTCCGAGAGAGAAATACACAGTGTTGCCCCTTTACGAACGAAAGCTGTTGCAGAACGCGAATGTCTGTCTACCAGCGAATGCAGTTCCAAGGGACAGTGAAAGCCAGCTACAGCTTTCCGGCCTGGGAGCTTTCCTGTGGGCGCAATCGCTGGACGTTTCGAATTTGGCAGCCGGGCTCTCCGTGAGAGGAATACACAGTGTTGCCCCATTACGAACCAAAGCTTTTGCAGAACGCGAATGTCTGTCTACCAGCGAATGCAGTTCCAAGGGACAGTGAAAACCAGCTACAGCTTTCCGTGCTGGCAGCTTTCCTGTGGGCGCAATCGCTGGACGTTTCGAATTTGGCAGCCGGGCTCTCCCAGAGAGAAATACACAGTGTTGCCTCATTACGAACGAAAGCTATTGCAGAACGCGAATGTCTGTGTAGCAGCGAATGCAGTTCCAAGGGACAGTGAAAACCAGCTACAGCTTTCCGTGCTGGCAGCTTTCCTGTGGGCGCAATCGCTGGACGTTTCGAATTTGGCAGCCGGGCTCTCCGAGAGAGAAATACACAGTGTTGCCCCTTTACGAACGAAAGCTGTTGCAGAACGCGAATGTCTGTCTACCAGCGAATGCAGTTCCAAGGGACAGTGAAAACCAGCTACAGCTTTCCGTGCTGGGAGCTTTCCTGTGGGCGCAATCGCTGGACGTTTCGAATTTGGCAGCCGGGCTCTGCGAGAGAGAAATACACAGTGTTGCCCCTTTACGAACGAAAGCTGTTGCAGAACGCGAATGTCTGTCTACCAGCGAATGCAGTTCCAAGGGACAGTGAAAACCAGCTACAGCTTTCTGTGCTGGCAGCTTTCCTGTGGGCGCAATCGCTGGACGTTTCGAATTTGGCAGCCGGGCTCTCCGAGAGAGAAATACACAGTGTTGCCCCTTTACGAACGAAAGCTATTGCAGAACGCGAATGTCTGTCTACCAGCGAATGCAGTTCCAAGGGACAGTGAAAACCAGCTACAGCTTTCCGTGCTGGGAGCTTTCCTGTGGGCGCAATCGCTGGACGTTTCGAATTTTGCAGCCGGGCTCTCCGAGAGAGAAATACACAGTGTTGCCCCTTTACGAACGAAAGCTGTTGCAGAACGCGAATGTCTGTGTAGCAGCGAATGCAGTTCCAAGGGACAGTGAAAACCAGCTACAGCTTTCCGTGCTGGCAGCTTTCATGTGGGTGCAATCGCTGGACGTTTCGAATTTGGCAGCCAGGCTCTCCGAGAGAGAAATACACAGTGTTGCCCAATTACCAACCAAAGCTTTTGCAGAACGCGAATGTCTGTGTAGCAGCGAATGCAGTTCCAAGGGACAGTGAAAACCAGCTACAGCTTTCCGTGCTGGGAGCTTTCCTGTGGGCGCAATCGCTGGACGTTTCGAATTTGGCAGCGGGGCTCTGCGAGAGAGAAATATACAGTGTTGCCTCATAACGAACGGAAGCTTTTGCAGAACGCGAATGTCTGTCTACCAGCGAATGCAGTTCCAAGGGACAGTGAAAACCAGCTACAGCTTTCCGTGCTGGCAGCTTTCATGTGGGCGCAATCGCTGGACGTTTCGAATTTGGGAGCCGGGCTCTGCGAGAGAGAAATACACAGTGTTGCCCCTTTACCAACCAAAGCTTTTGCAGAACGCGAATGTCTGTGTAGCAGCGAATGCAGTTCCAAGGGACAGTGAAAACCAGCTACAGCTTTCCGTGCTGGGAGCTTTCCTATGGGCACAATCGCTGGACGTTTCGAATTTGGCAGCCGGGCTCCACGAGAGAGAAATACACAGTGTTGCCCCATTACCAACCAAAGCTTTTGCAGAACGCGAATGTCTGTCTACCAGCGAATGCAGTTCCAAGGGACAGTGAAAACCAGCTACAGCTTTCCGTGCTGGGAGCTTTCCTGTGGGCGCAATCGCTGGACGTTTCGAATTTGGCAGCCGGGCTCTGCGAGAGAGAAATACACAGTGTTGCCTCATTACGAACGAAAGCTTTTGCAGAACACGAATGTCTGTGTAGCAGCGAATGCAGTTCCAAGGGACAGTGAAAACCAGCTACAGCTTTCCGTGCTGGCAGCTTTCCTGTGGGCGCAATCGCTGGACGTTTCGAATTTGGCAGCCGGGCTCCACGAGAGAGAAATACACAGTGTTGCCCCTTTACGAACGAAAGCTGTTGCAGAACGCGAATGTCTGTCTACCAGCGAATGCAGTTCCAAGGGACAGTGAAAACCAGCTACAGCTTTCCGTGCTGGCAGCTTTCCTGTGGGCGCAATCGCTGGACGTTTCGAATTTGGCAGCCGGGCTCTGCGAGAGAGAAATACACAGTGTTGCCCCTTTACGAACGAAAGCTTTTGCAGAACGCGAATGTCTGTGTAGCAGCGAATGCAGTTCCAAGGGACAGTGAAAACCAGCTACAGCTTTCCGTGCTGGCAGCTTTCATGTGGGCGCAATCGCTGGACGTTTCGAATTTGGCAGCCGGGCTCTCCGAGAGAGAAATACACAGTGTTGCCCCTTTACCAACCAAAGCTTTTGCAGAACGCGAATGTCTGTCTAGCAGCGAATGCAGTTCCAAGGGACAGTGAAAACCAGCTACAGCTTTCCGTGCTGGTGGCTTTCCTATGGGCGCAATCGCTGGACGTTTCGAATTTGGCAGCCGGGCTCTGCGAGAGAGAAATACACAGTGTTGCCTCATTACGAACGAAAGCTTTTGCAGAATACGAATGTCTGTGTAGCAGCGAATGCAGTTCCAAGGGACAGTGAAAACCAGCTACTGCTTTCCGTGCTGGGAGCTTTCCTGTGGGCGCAATCGCTGGACGTTTCGAATTTGGCAGCCGGGCTCTCCGAGAGAGAAATACACAGTGTTGCCCCATTACCAACCAAAGCTTTTGCAGAACGCGAATGTCTGTCTACCAGCGAATGCAGTTCCAAGGGACAGTGAAAACCAGCTACAGCTTTCCGTGCTGGGAGCTTTCCTGTGGGCGCAATCGCTGGACGTTTCGAATTTGGCAGCCGGGCTCTGCGAGAGAGAAATACACAGTGTTGCCCCTTTACGAACGAAAGCTGTTGCAGAACGCGAATGTCTGTCTACCAGCGAATGCAGTTCCAAGGGACAGTGAAAACCAGCTACAGCTTTCCGTGCTGGCAGCTTTCCTGTGGGCGCAATCGCTGGACGTTTCGAATTTGGCAGCCGGGCTCTCCGAGAGAGAAATACACAGTGTTGCCCCTTTACGAACGAAAGCTGTTGCAGAACGCGAATGTCTGTCTACCAGCGAATGCAGTTCCAAGGGACAGTGAAAACCAGCTACAGCTTTCCGTGCTGGCAGCTTTCCTGTGGGCGCAATCGCTGGACGTTTCGAATTTGGCAGAAGGGCTCTGCGAGAGAGAAATATACAGTGTTGCCCTTTTACGAACGAAAGCTTTTGGAGAACGCGAATGTCTGTCTACCAGCGAATGCAGTTCCAAGGGACAGTGAAAACCAGCTACAGCTTTCCGTGCTGGCAGCTTTCCTGTGGGCGCAATCGCTGGACGTTTCGAATTTGGCAGCCGGGCTCTGCGAGAGAGAAATACACAGTGTTGCCCCTTTACGAACGAAAGCTGTTGCAGAACGCGAATGTCTGTCTACCAGCGAATGCAGTTCCAAGGGACAGTGAAAACCAGCTACAGCTTTCCGTGCTGGCAGCTTTCATGTGGGTGCAATCGCTGGACGTTTCGAATTTGGCAGCCGGGCTCTCCCAGAGAGAAATACACAGTGTTGCCCAATTACCAACCAAAGCTTTTGCAGAACACGAATGTATGTCTACCAGCGAATGCAGTTCCAAGGGACAGTGAAAACCAGCTACAGCTTTCCGTGCTGGCAGCTTTCCTGTGGGCGCAATCGCTGGACGTTTCGAATTTGGCAGCCGGGCTCTGCGAGAGAGAAATACACAGTGTTGCCTCATTACGAACGAAAGCTTTTGCAGAACACGAATGTCTGTGTAGCAGCGAATGCAGTTCCAAGGGACAGTGAAAACCAGCTACTGCTTTCCGTGCTGGGAGCTTTCCTGTGGGCGCAATCGCTGGACGTTTCGAATTTGGCAGCCGGGCCCTCCGAGAGAGAAATACACAGTGTTGCCCCATTACCAACCAAAGCTTTTGCAGAACGCGAATGTCTGTCTACCAGCGAATGCAGTTCCAAGGGACAGTGAAAACCAGCTACAGCTTTCCGTGCTGGCAGCTTTCCTGTGGGCGCAATCACTGGACGTTTCGAATTTGGCAGCGGGGCTCTGCGAGAGAGAAATATACAGTGTTGCCTCATAACGAACGGAAGCTTTTGCAGAACGCGAATGTCTGTCTACCAGCGAATGCAGTTCCAAGGGACAGTGAAAACCAGCTACAGCTTTCCGTGCTGGCAGCTTTCATGTGGGCGCAATCGCTGGACGTTTCGAATTTGGCAGCCGGGCTCTCCGAGAGAGAAATACACAGTGTTGCCCCTTTACCAACCAAAGCTTTTGCAGAACGCGAATGTCTGTCTACCAGCGAATGCAGTTCCAAGGGACAGTGAAAACCAGCTACAGCTTTCCGTGCTGGGAGCTTTCCTGTGGGCGCAATCGCTGGACGTTTCGAATTTGGCAGCCGGGCTCTCCGAGAGAGAAATACACAGTGTTGCCCCTTTACGAACGAAAGCTGTTGCAGAACGCGAATGTCTGTCTACCAGCGAATTCAGTTCCAAGGGACAGTGAAAACCAGCTACAGCTTTCCGTGCTGGCAGCTTTCCTGTGGGCGCAATCGCTGGACGTTTGAATTTGGCAGCCGGACTCCACGAGAGAGAAATACACAGTGTTGCCCCATTACGAACCAAAGCTTTTGCAGAACACGAATGTCTGTCTACCAGCGAATGCAGTTCCAAGGGACAGTGAAAACCAGCTACAGCTTTCCGTGCTGGCAGCTTTCCTGTGGGCGCAATCGCTGGACGTTTGGAATTTGGCAGCCGGGCTCTGCGAGAGAGAAATACACAGTGTTGCCTCATTACGAACGAAAGCTTTTGCAGAACACGAATGTCTGTCTACCAGCGAATGCAGTTCCAAGGGACAGTGAAAACCAGCTACAGCTTTCCGTGCTGGCAGCTTTCCTGTGGGCGCAATCGCTGGACGTTTCGAATTTGGCAGCCGGGCTCTCCGAGAGAGAAATACACAGTGTTGCCCCATTACGAACCAAAGCTTTTGCAGAACGCGAATGTCTGTCTACCAGCGAATGCAGTTCCAAGGGACAGTGAAAACCAGCTACAGCTTTCCGTGCTGGCAGCTTTCCTGTGGGCGCAATCGCTGGACGTTTCGAATTTGGCAGCCGGGCTCTCCGAGAGAGAAATACACAGTGTTGCCCCATTACCAACCAAAGCTTTTGCAGAACGCGAATGTCTGTGTAGCAGCGAATGCAGTTCCAAGGGACAGTGAAAACCAGCTACAGCTTTCCGTGCTGGGAGCTTTCCTATGGGCACAATCTCTGGACGTTTCGAATTTGGCAGCCGGGCTCTGCGAGAGAGAAATACACAGTGTTGCCCCATTACGAACCAAAGCTTTTGCAGAACGCGAATGTCTGTCTAACAGCGAATACAGTTCCAAGGGACAGTGAAAACCAGCTACAGCTTTCCGTGCTGGCAGCTTTCCTGTGGGCGCAATCGCTGGACGTTTCGAATTTGGCAGCCGGGCTCTGCGAGAGAGAAATACACAGTGTTGCCTCATTACGAACGAAAGCTTTTGCAGAACGCGAATGTCTGTGTAGCAGCGAATGCAGTTCCAAGGGACAGTGAAAACCAGCTACAGCTTTCCGTGCTGGCAGCTTTCCTGTGGGCGCAATCGCTGGACGTTTCGAATTTGGCAGCCGCGCTCTCCGAGAGAGAAATACACAGTGTTGCCTCATTACGAACGCAAGCTTTTGCAGAACACGAATGTCCGTCTACCAGCGAATGCAGTTCCAAGGGACAGTGAAAACCAGCTACAGCTTTTTGTGCTGGCAGCTTTCCTGTGGGCGCAATCGCTGGACGTTTCGAATTTGGCAGCCGGGCTCTCCGAGAGAGAAATACACAGTGTTGCCCCTTTACGAACGAAAGCTGTTGCAGAACGCGAATGTCTGTCTACCAGCGAATGCAGTTCCAAGGGACAGTGAAAGCCAGCTACAGCTTTCCGTGCTGCGAGCTTTCCTGTGGGCGCAATCGCTGGACGTTTCGAATTTGGCAGCCGGGCTCTCCGTGAGAGAAATACACATTGTTGCCCCATTACGAACCAAAGCTTTTGCAGAACGCGAATGTCTGTCTACCAGCGAATGCAGTTCCAAGGGACAGTGAAAACCAGCTACAGCTTTCCGTGCTGGCAGCTTTCCTGTGGGCGCAATCGCTGGACGTTTCGAGTTTGGCAGCCGGGCTCTCCCAGAGAGAAATACACAGTGTTGCCTCATTACGAACGAAAGCTATTGCAGAACGCGAATGTCTGTGTAGCAGCGAATGCAGTTCCAAGGGACAGTGAAAACCAGCTACAGCTTTCCGTGCTGGCAGCTTTCCTGTGGGCGCAATCGCTGGACGTTTCGAATTTGGCAGCCGGGCTCTCCGAGAGAGAAATACACAGTGTTGCCCCTTTACGAACGAAAGCTGTTGCAGAACGCGAATGTCTGTCTACCAGCGAATGCAGTTCCAAGGGACAGTGAAAACCAGCTACAGCTTTCCGTGCTGGGAGCTTTCCTGTGGGCGCAATCGCTGGACGTTTCGAATTTGGCAGCCGGGCTCTGCGAGAGAGAAATACACAGTGTTGCCTCATAACGAACGAAAGCTGTTGCAGAACGCGAATGTCTGTGTAGCAGCGAATGCAGTTCCAAGGGACAGTGAAAACCAGCTACAGCTTTCCGTGCTGGCAGCTTTCCTGTGGGCGCAATCGCTGGACGTTTCGAATTTGGCAGCCGGGCTCTCCGAGAGAGAAATACACAGTGTTGCCCCTTTACGAACGAAAGCTTTTGGAGAACGCGAATGTCTGTCTACCAGCGAATGCAGTTCCAAGGGACAGTGAAAACCAGCTACAGCTTTCCGTGCTGGCAGCTTTCCTGTGGGCGCAATCGCTGGACGTTTCGAATTTTGCAGCCGGGCTCTCCGAGAGAGAAATACACAGTGTTGCCCCTTTACGAACGAAAGCTGTTGCAGAACGCGAATGTCTGTGTAGCAGCGAATGCAGTTCCAAGGGACAGTGAAAACCAGCTACAGCTTTCCGTGCTGGCAGCTTTCATGTGGGTGCAATCGCTGGACGTTTCGAATTTGGCAGCCGGGCTCTCCGAGAGAGAAATACACAGTGTTGCCCAATTACCAACCAAAGCTTTTGCAGAACACGAATGTATGTCTACCAGCGAATGCAGTTCCAAGGGACAGTGAAAACCAGCTACAGCTTTCCGTGCTGGGAGCTTTCCTATGGGCACAATCGCTGGACGTTTCGAATTTGGCAGCCGGGCTCCACGAGAGAGAAATACACAGTGTTGCCCCATTACGAACCAAAGCTTTTGCAGAACGCGAATGTCTGTCTACCAGCGAATGCAGTTCCAAGGGACAGTGAAAACCAGCTACAGCTTTCCGTGCTGGGAGCTTTCCTGTGGGCGCAATCGCTGGACGTTTCGAATTTGGCAGCCGGGCTCTGCGAGAGAGAAATACACAGTGTTGCCTCATTACGAACGAAAGCTTTTGCAGAACACGAATGTCTGTGTAGCAGCGAATGCAGTTCCAAGGGACAGTGAAAACCAGCTACAGCTTTCCGTGCTGGCAGCTTTCCTGTGGGCGCAATCGCTGGACGTTTCGAATTTGGCAGCCGGGCTCCACGAGAGAGAAATACACAGTGTTGCCCCTTTACGAACGAAAGCTGTTGCAGAACGCGAATGTCTGTCTACCAGCGAATGCAGTTCCAAGGGACAGTGAAAACCAGCTACAGCTTTCCGTGCTGGCAGCTTTCATGTGGGCGCAATCGCTGGACGTTTCGAATTTGGCAGCCGGGCTCTGCGAGAGAGAAATACACAGTGTTGCCTCATTACGAACGAAAGCTTTTGCAGAACGCGAATGTCTGTGTAGCAGCGAATGCAGTTCCAAGGGACAGTGAAAACCAGCTACAGCTTTCCGTGCTGGCAGCTTTCATGTGGGCGCAATCGCTGGACGTTTCGAATTTGGCAGCCGGGCTCTCCGAGAGAGAAATACACAGTGTTGCCCCTTTACCAACCAAAGCTTTTGCAGAACACGAATGTCTGTCTAGCAGCGAATGCAGTTCCAAGGGACAGTGAAAACCAGCTACAGCTTTCCGTGCTGGGAGCTTTCCTGTGGGCGCAATCGCTGGACGTTTCGAATTTGGCAGCCGGGCTCTGCGAGAGAGAAATACACAGTGTTGCCTCATTACGAACGAAAGCTTTTGCAGAACACGAATGTCTGTGTAGCAGCGAATGCAGTTCCAAGGGACAGTGAAAACCAGCTACTGCTTTCCGTGCTGGGAGCTTTCCTGTGGGCGCAATCGCTGGACGTTTCGAATTTGGCAGCCGGGCTCTCCGAGAGAGAAATACACAGTGTTGCCCCATTACCAACCAAAGCTTTTGCAGAACGCGAATGTCTGTCTACCAGCGAATGCAGTTCCAAGGGACAGTGAAAACCAGCTACAGCTTTCCGTGCTGGCAGCTTTCCTGTGGGCGCAATCGCTGGACGTTTCGAATTTGGCAGCCGGGCTCTGCGAGAGAGAAATACACAGTGTTGCCCCTTTACGAACGAAAGCTGTTGCAGAACGCGAATGTCTGTCTACCAGCGAATGCAGTTCCAAGGGACAGTGAAAACCAGCTACAGCTTTCCGTGCTGGCAGCTTTCCTGTGGGCGCAATCGCTGGACGTTTCGAATTTGGCAGCCGGGCTCTCCGAGAGAGAAATACACAGTGTTGCCCCTTTACGAACGAAAGCTGTTGCAGAACGCGAATGTCTGTGTAGCATCGAATGCAGTTCCAAGGGACAGTGAAAACCAGCTACAGCTTTCCGTGCTGGCAGCTTTCCTGTGGGCGCAATCGCTGGACGTTTCGAATTTGGCAGAAGGGCTCTGCGAGAGAGAAATATACAGTGTTGCCCCTTTACGAACGAAAGCTTTTGGAGAACGCGAATGTCTGTCTACCAGCGAATGCAGTTCCAAGGGACAGTGAAAACCAGCTACAGCTTTCCGTGCTGGCAGCTTTCCTGTGGGCGCAATCGCTGGACGTTTCGAATTTGGCAGCCGGGCTCTCCGAGAGAGAAATACACAGTGTTGCCCCTTTACGAACGAAAGGTGTTGCAGAACGCGAATGTCTGTCTACCAGCGAATGCAGTTCCAAGGGACAGTGAAAACCAGCTACAGCTTTCCGTGCTGGGAGCTTTCCTGTGGGCGCAATCGCTGGACGTTTCGAATTTGGCAGCCGGGCTCTGCGAGAGAGAAATACACAGTGTTGCCCCTTTACGAACGAAAGCTGTTGCAGAACGCGAATGTCTGTGTAGCATCGAATGCAGTTCCAAGGGACAGTGAAAACCAGCTACAGCTTTCCGTGCTGGCAGCTTTCCTGTGGGCGCAATCGCTGGACGTTTCGAATTTGGCAGCCGGGCTCTCCGAGAGAGAAATACACAGTGTTGCCCCTTTACGAACGAAAGCTGTTGCAGAACGCGAATGTCTGTCTACCAGCGAATGCAGTTCCAAGGGACAGTGAAAACCAGCTACAGCTTTCCGTGCTGGCAGCTTTCCTGTGGGCGCAATCGCTGGACGTTTCGAATTTTGCAGCCGGGCTCTCCGAGAGAGAAATACACAGTGTTGCCCCTTTACGAACGAAAGCTGTTGCAGAACGCGAATGTCTGTGTAGCAGCGAATGCAGTTCCAAGGGACAGTGAAAACCAGCTACAGCTTTCCGTGCTGGCAGCTTTCATGTGGGTGCAATCGCTGGACGTTTCGAATTTGGCAGCCAGGCTCTCCGAGAGAGAAATACACAGTGTTGCCCAATTACCAACCAAAGCTTTTGCAGAACGCGAATGTCTGTGTAGCAGCGAATGCAGTTCCAAGGGACAGTGAAAACCAGCTACAGCTTTCCGTGCTGGGAGCTTTCCTGTGGGCGCAATCGCTGGACGTTTCGAATTTGGCAGCGGGGCTCTGCGAGAGAGAAATATACAGTGTTGCCTCATAACGAACGGAAGCTTTTGCAGAACGCGAATGTCTGTGTAGCAGCGAATGCAGTTCCAAGGGACAGTGAAAACCACCTACAGCTTTCCGTGCTGGGAGCTTTCCTGTGGGCGCAATCGCTGGACGTTTCGAATTTGGCAGCCGGGCTCTCCGAGAGAGAAATACACAGTGTTGCCCCATTACCAACCAAAGCTTTTGCAGAACGCGAATGTCTGTCTACCAGCGAATGCAGTTCCAAGGGACAGTGAAAACCAGCTACAGCTTTCCGTGCTGGGAGCTTTCCTGTGGGCGCAATCGCTGGACGTTTCGAATTTGGCAGCCGGGCTCTGCGAGAGAGAAATACACAGTGTTGCCCCTTTACGAACGAAAGCTGTTGCAGAACGCGAATGTCTGTCTACCAGCGAATGCAGTTCCAAGGGACAGTGAAAACCAGCTACAGCTTTCCGTGCTGGCAGCTTTCCTGTGGGCGCAATCGCTGGACGTTTCGAATTTGGCAGCCGGGCTCTCCGAGAGAGAAATACACAGTGTTGCCCCTTTACGAACGAAAGCTGTTGCAGAACGCGAATGTCTGTGTAGCATCGAATGCAGTTCCAAGGGACAGTGAAAACCAGCTACAGCTTTCCGTGCTGGCAGCTTTCCTGTGGGCGCAATCGCTGGACGTTTCGAATTTGGCAGAAGGGCTCTGCGAGAGAGAAATATACAGTGTTGCCCCTTTACGAACGAAAGCTGTTGCAGAACGCGAATGTCTGTCTACCAGCGAATGCAGTTCCAAGGGACAGTGAAAACCAGCTACAGCTTTCCGTGCTGGCAGCTTTCCTGTGGGCGCAATCGCTGGACGTTTCGAATTTGGCAGCCGGGCTCTCCGAGAGAGAAATACACAGTGTTGCCCCTTTACGAACGAAAGGTGTTGCAGAACGCGAATGTCTGTCTACCAGCGAATGCAGTTCCAAGGGACAGTGAAAACCAGCTACAGCTTTCCGTGCTGGGAGCTTTCCTGTGGGCGCAATCGCTGGACGTTTCGAATTTGGCAGCCGGGCTCTGCGAGAGAGAAATACACAGTGTTGCCCCTTTACGAACGAAAGCTGTTGCAGAACGCGAATGTCTGTCTACCAGCGAATGCAGTTCCAAGGGACAGTGAAAACCAGCTACAGCTTTCCGTGCTGGCAGCTTTCCTGTGGGCGCAATCGCTGGACGTTTCGAATTTGGCAGCCGGGCTCTCCGAGAGAGAAATACACAGTGTTGCCCCTTTACGAACGAAAGCTGTTGCAGAACGCGAATGTCTGTCTACCAGCGAATGCAGTTCCAAGGGACAGTGAAAACCAGCTACAGCTTTCCGTGCTGGCAGCTTTCCTGTGGGCGCAATCGCTGGACGTTTCGAATTTTGCAGCCGGGCTCTCCGAGAGAGAAATACACAGTGTTGCCCCTTTACGAACGAAAGCTGTTGCAGAACGCGAATGTCTGTGTAGCAGCGAATGCAGTTCCAAGGGACAGTGAAAACCAGCTACAGCTTTCCGTGCTGGCAGCTTTCATGTGGGTGCAATCGCTGGACGTTTCGAATTTGGCAGCCAGGCTCTCCGAGAGAGAAATACACAGTGTTGCCCAGTTACCAACCAAAGCTTTTGCAGAACGCGAATGTCTGTGTAGCAGCGAATGCAGTTCCAAGGGACAGTGAAAACCAGCTACAGCTTTCCGTGCTGGGAGCTTTCCTGTGGGCGCAATCGCTGGACGTTTCGAATTTGGCAGCGGGGCTCTGCGAGAGAGAAATATACAGTGTTGCCTCATAACGAACGGAAGCTTTTGCAGAACGCGAATGTCTGTCTACCAGCGAATGCAGTTCCAAGGGACAGTGAAAACCAGCTACAGCTTTCCGTGCTGGCAGCTTTCATGTGGGCGCAATCGCTGGACGTTTCGAATTTGGGAGCCGGGCTCTGCGAGAGAGAAATACACAGTGTTGCCCCTTTACCAACCAAAGCTTTTGCAGAACGCGAATGTCTGTGTAGCAGCGAATGCAGTTCCAAGGGACAGTGAAAACCAGCTACAGCTTTCCGTGCTGGGAGCTTTTCTATGGGCACAATCGCTGGACGTTTCGAATTTGGCAGCCGGGCTCCACGAGAGAGAAATACACAGTGTTGCCCCATTACCAACCAAAGCTTTTGCAGAACGCGAATGTCTGTCTACCAGCGAATGCAGTTCCAAGGGACAGTGAAAACCAGCTACAGCTTTCCGTGCTGGGAGCTTTCCTGTGGGCGCAATCGCTGGACGTTTCGAATTTGGCAGCCGGGCTCTGCGAGAGAGAAATACACAGTGTTGCCTCATTACGAACGAAAGCTTTTGCAGAACACGAATGTCTGTGTAGCAGCGAATGCAGTTCCAAGGGACAGTGAAAACCAGCTACAGCTTTCCGTGCTGGCAGCTTTCCTGTGGGCGCAATCGCTGGACGTTTCGAATTTGGCAGCCGGGCTCCACGAGAGAGAAATACACAGTGTTGCCCCTTTACGAACGAAAGCTGTTGCAGAACGCGAATGTCTGTCTACCAGCGAATGCAGTTCCAAGGGACAGTGAAAACCAGCTACAGCTTTCCGTGCTGGCAGCTTTCATGTGGGCGCAATCGCTGGACGTTTCGAATTTGGCAGCCGGGCTCTGCGAGAGAGAAATACACAGTGTTGCCCCTTTACGAACGAAAGCTTTTGCAGAACGCGAATGTCTGTGTAGCAGCGAATGCAGTTCCAAGGGACAGTGAAAACCAGCTACAGCTTTCCGTGCTGGCAGCTTTCATGTGGGCGCAATCGCTGGACGTTTCGAATTTGGCAGCCGGGCTCTCCGAGAGAGAAATACACAGTGTTGCCCCTTTACCAACCAAAGCTTTTGCAGAACGCGAATGTCTGTCTAGCAGCGAATGCAGTTCCAAGGGACAGTGAAAACCAGCTACAGCTTTCCGTGCTGGTGGCTTTCCTATGGGCGCAATCGCTGGACGTTTCGAATTTGGCAGCCGGGCTCTGCGAGAGAGAAATACACAGTGTTGCCTCATTACGAACGAAAGCTTTTGCAGAATACGAATGTCTGTGTAGCAGCGAATGCAGTTCCAAGGGACAGTGAAAACCAGCTACTGCTTTCCGTGCTGGGAGCTTTCCTGTGGGCGCAATCGCTGGACGTTTCGAATTTGGCAGCCGGGCTCTCCGAGAGAGAAATACACAGTGTTGCCCCATTACCAACCAAAGCTTTTGCAGAACGCGAATGTCTGTCTACCAGCGAATGCAGTTCCAAGGGACAGTGAAAACCAGCTACAGCTTTCCGTGCTGGGAGCTTTCCTGTGGGCGCAATCGCTGGACGTTTCGAATTTGGCAGCCGGGCTCTGCGAGAGAGAAATACACAGTGTTGCCCCTTTACGAACGAAAGCTGTTGCAGAACGCGAATGTCTGTCTACCAGCGAATGCAGTTCCAAGGGACAGTGAAAACCAGCTACAGCTTTCCGTGCTGGGAGCTTTCCTGTGGGCGCAATCGCTGGACGTTTCGAATTTGGCAGCCGGGCTCTCCGAGAGAGAAATACACAGTGTTGCCCCTTTACGAACGAAAGCTGTTGCAGAACGCGAATGTCTGTCTACCAGCGAATGCAGTTCCAAGGGACAGTGAAAACCAGCTACAGCTTTCCGTGCTGGCAGCTTTCCTGTGGGCGCAATCGCTGGACGTTTCGAATTTGGCAGAAGGGCTCTGCGAGAGAGAAATATACAGTGTTGCCCCTTTACGAACGAAAGCTTTTGGAGAACGCGAATGTCTGTCTACCAGCGAATGCAGTTCCAAGGGACAGTGAAAACCAGCTACAGCTTTCCGTGCTGGCAGCTTTCCTGTGGGCGCAATCGCTGGACGTTTCGAATTTGGCAGCCGGGCTCTGCGAGAGAGAAATACACAGTGTTGCCCCTTTACGAACGAAAGCTGTTGCAGAACGCGAATGTCTGTCTACCAGCGAATGCAGTTCCAAGGGACAGTGAAAACCAGCTACAGCTTTCCGTGCTGGCAGCTTTCATGTGGGTGCAATCGCTGGACGTTTCGAATTTGGCAGCCGGGCTCTCCCAGAGAGAAATACACAGTGTTGCCCAATTACCAACCAAAGCTTTTGCAGAACACGAATGTATGTCTACCAGCGAATGCAGTTCCAAGGGACAGTGAAAACCAGCTACAGCTTTCCGTGCTGGGAGCTTTCCTGTGGGCGCAATCGCTGGACGTTTCGAATTTGGCAGCCGGGCTCTGCGAGAGAGAAATACACAGTGTTGCCTCATTACGAACGAAAGCTTTTGCAGAACACGAATGTCTGTGTAGCAGCGAATGCAGTTCCAAGGGACAGTGAAAACCAGCTACTGCTTTCCGTGCTGGGAGCTTTCCTGTGGGCGCAATCGCTGGACGTTTCGAATTTGGCAGCCGGGCTCTCCGAGAGAGAAATACACAGTGTTGCCCCATTACCAACCAAAGCTTTTGCAGAACGCGAATGTCTGTCTACCAGCGAATGCAGTTCCAAGGGACAGTGAAAACCAGCTACAGCTTTCCGTGCTGGCAGCTTTCCTGTGGGCGCAATCGCTGGACGTTTCGAATTTGGCAGCGGGGCTCTGCGAGAGAGAAATATACAGTGTTGCCTCATAACGAACGGAAGCTTTTGCAGAACGCGAATGTCTGTCTACCAGCGAATGCAGTTCCAAGGGACAGTGAAAACCAGCTACAGCTTTCCGTGCTGGCAGCTTTCATGTGGGCGCAATCGCTGGACGTTTCGAATTTGGCAGCCGGGCTCTCCGAGAGAGAAATACACAGTGTTGCCCCTTTACCAACCAAAGCTTTTGCAGAACGCGACTGTCTGTGTAGCAGCGAATGCAGTTCCAAGGGACAGTGAAAACCAGCTACAGCTTTCCGTGCTGGGAGCTTTCCTATGGGCACAATCGCTGGACGTTTCGAATTTGGCAGCCGGGCTCCACGAGAGAGAAATACACAGTGTTGACCCATTACGAACCAAAGCTTTTGCAGAACGCGAATGTCTGTCTAACAGCGAATGCAGTTCCAAGGGACAGTGAAAACCAGCTACAGCTTTCCGTGCTGGGAGCTTTCCTGTGGGCGCAATCGCTGGACGTTTCGAATTTGGCAGCCGGGCTCTCCGAGAGAGAAATACACAGTGTTGCCCCTTTACGAACGAAAGCTGTTGCAGAACGCGAATGTCTGTCTACCAGCGAATTCAGTTCCAAGGGACAGTGAAAACCAGCTACAGCTTTCCGTGCTGGCAGCTTTCCTGTGGGCGCAATCGCTGGACGTTTGGAATTTGGCAGCCGGGCTCTGCGAGAGAGAAATACACAGTGTTGCCTCATTACGAACGAAAGCTTTTGCAGAACACGAATGTCTGTCTACCAGCGAATGCAGTTCCAAGGGACAGTGAAAACCAGCTACAGCTTTCCGTGCTGGCAGCTTTCCTGTGGGCGCAATCGCTGGACGTTTCGAATTTGGCAGCCGGGCTCTCCGAGAGAGAAATACACAGTGTTGCCCCATTACGAACCAAAGCTTTTGCAGAACGCGAATGTCTGTCTACCAGCGAATGCAGTTCCAAGGGACAGTGAAAACCAGCTACAGCTTTCCGTGCTGGCAGCTTTCCTGTGGGCGCAATCGCTGGACGTTTCGAATTTGGCAGCCGGGCTCTCCGAGAGAGAAATACACAGTGTTGCCCCATTACCAACCAAAGCTTTTGCAGAACGCGAATGTCTGTGTAGCAGCGAATGCAGTTCCAAGGGACAGTGAAAACCAGCTACAGCTTTCCGTGCTGGGAGCTTTCCTATGGGCACAATCTCTGGACGTTTCGAATTTGGCAGCCGGGCTCTGCGAGAGAGAAATACACAGTGTTGCCCCATTACGAACCAAAGCTTTTGCAGAACGCGAATGTCTGTCTAACAGCGAATACAGTTCCAAGGGACAGTGAAAACCAGCTACAGCTTTCCGTGCTGGCAGCTTTCCTGTGGGCGCAATCGCTGGACGTTTCGAATTTGGCAGCCGGGCTCTGCGAGAGAGAAATACACAGTGTTGCCTCATTACGAACGAAAGCTTTTGCAGAACGCGAATGTCTGTGTAGCAGCGAATGCAGTTCCAAGGGACAGTGAAAACCAGCTACAGCTTTCCGTGCTGGCAGCTTTCCTGTGGGCGCAATCGCTGGACGTTTCGAATTTGGCAGCCGCGCTCTCCGAGAGAGAAATACACAGTGTTGCCTCATTACGAACGAAAGCTTTTGCAGAACACGAATGTCCGTCTACCAGCGAATGCAGTTCCAAGGGACAGTGAAAACCAGCTACAGCTTTTTGTGCTGGCAGCTTTCCTGTGGGCGCAATCGCTGGACGTTTCGAATTTGGCAGCCGGGCTCTCCCAGAGAGAAATACACAGTGTTGCCCCTTTACGAACGAAAGCTGTTGCAGAACGCGAATGTCTGTGTAGCAGCGAATGCAGTTCCAAGGGACAGTGAAAACCAGCTACAGCTTTCCGTGCTGGCAGCTTTCCTGTGGGCGCAATCGCTGGACGTTTCGAATTTGGCAGCCGGGCTCTCCGAGAGAGAAATACACAGTGTTGCCCCTTTACGAACGAAAGCTGTTGCAGAACGCGAATGTCTGTCTACCAGCGAATGCAGTTCCAAGGGACAGTGAAAACCAGCTACAGCTTTCCGTGCTGGGAGCTTTCCTGTGGGCGCAATCGCTGGACGTTTCGAATTTGGCAGCCGGGCTCTGCGAGAGAGAAATACACAGTGTTGCCTCATAACGAACGAAAGCTGTTGCAGAACGCGAATGTCTGTGTAGCAGCGAATGCAGTTCCAAGGGACAGTGAAAACCAGCTACAGCTTTCCGTGCTGGCAGCTTTCCTGTGGGCGCAATCGCTGGACGTTTCGAATTTGGCAGCCGGGCTCTCCGAGAGAGAAATACACAGTGTTGCCCCTTTACGAACGAAAGCTGTTGCAGAACGCGAATGTCTGTCTACCAGCGAATGCAGTTCCAAGGGACAGTGAAAACCAGCTACAGCTTTCCGTGCTGGCAGCTTTCCTGTGGGCGCAATCGCTGGACGTTTCGAGTTTGGCAGCCGGGCTCTCCCAGAGAGAAATACACAGTGTTGCCTCATTACGAACGAAAGCTATTGCAGAACGCGAATGTCTGTGTAGCAGCGAATGCAGTTCCAAGGGACAGTGAAAACCAGCTACAGCTTTCCGTGCTGGCAGCTTTCCTGTGGGCGCAATCGCTGGACGTTTCGAATTTGGCAGCCGGGCTCTCCGAGAGAGAAATACACAGTGTTGCCCCTTTACGAACGAAAGCTGTTGCAGAACGCGAATGTCTGTGTAGCAGCGAATGCAGTTCCAAGGGACAGTGAAAACCAGCTACAGCTTTCCGTGCTGGCAGCTTTCATGTGGGTGCAATCGCTGGACGTTTCGAATTTGGCAGCCGGGCTCTCCGAGAGAGAAATACACAGTGTTGCCCAATTACCAACCAAAGCTTTTGCAGAACACGAATGTATGTCTACCAGCGAATGCAGTTCCAAGGGACAGTGAAAACCAGCTACAGCTTTCCGTGCTGGGAGCTTTCCAGTGGGCACAATCGCTGGACGTTTCGAATTTGGCAGCCGGGCTCCACGAGAGAGAAATACAAAGTGTTGCCCCTTTACCAACCAAAGCTTTTGCAGAACGCGAATGTCTGTGTAGCAGCGAATGCAGTTCCAAGGGACAGTGAAAACCAGCTACAGCTTTCCGTGCTGGCAGCTTTCCTGTGGGCGCAATCGCTGGACGTTTCGAATTTGGCAGCGGGGCTCTGCGAGAGAGAAATATACAGTGTTGCCTCATAACGAACGGAAGCTTTTGCAGAACGCGAATGTCTGTCTACCAGCGAATGCAGTTCCAAGGGACAGTGAAAACCAGCTACAGCTTTCCGTGCTGGCAGCTTTCATGTGGGCGCAATCGCTGGACGTTTCGAATTTGGGAGCCGGGCTCTGCGAGAGAGAAATACACAGTGTTGCCCCTTTACCAACCAAAGCTTTTGCAGAACGCGAATGTCTGTGTAGCAGCGAATGCAGTTCCAAGGGACAGTGAAAACCAGCTACAGCTTTCCGTGCTGGGAGCTTTCCTATGGGCACAATCGCTGGACGTTTCGAATTTGGCAGCCGGGCTCCACGAGAGAGAAATACACAGTGTTGCCCCATTACGAACCAAAGCTTTTGCAGAACGCGAATGTCTGTCTACCAGCGAATGCAGTTCCAAGGGACAGTGAAAACCAGCTACAGCTTTCCGTGCTGGGAGCTTTCCTGTGGGCGCAATCGCTGGACGTTTCGAATTTGGCAGCCGGGCTCTGCGAGAGAGAAATACACAGTGTTGCCTCATTACGAACGAAAGCTTTTGCAGAACACGAATGTCTGTGTAGCAGCGAATGCAGTTCCAAGGGACAGTGAAAACCAGCTACAGCTTTCCGTGCTGGCAGCTTTCCTGTGGGCGCAATCGCTGGACTTTTCGAATTTGGCAGCCGGGCTCCACGAGAGAGAAATACACAGTGTTGCCCCTTTACGAACGAAAGCTGTTGCAGAACGCGAATGTCTGTCTACCAGCGAATGCAGTTCCAAGGGACAGTGAAAACCAGCTACAGCTTTCCGTGCTGGCAGCTTTCATGTGGGCGCAATCGCTGGACGTTTCGAATTTGGCAGCCGGGCTCTGCGAGAGAGAAATACACAGTGTTGCCCCTTTACGAACGAAAGCTTTTGCAGAACGCGAATGTCTGTGTAGCAGCGAATGCAGTTCCAAGGGACAGTGAAAACCAGCTACAGCTTTCCGTGCTGGCAGCTTTCATGTGGGCGCAATCGCTGGACGTTTCGAATTTGGCAGCCGGGCTCTCCGAGAGAGAAATACACAGTGTTGCCCCTTTACCAACCAAAGCTTTTGCAGAACACGAATGTCTGTCTAGCAGCGAATGCAGTTCCAAGGGACAGTGAAAACCAGCTACAGCTTTCCGTGCTGGTGGCTTTCCTATGGGCGCAATCGCTGGACGTTTCGAATTTGGCAGCCGGGCTCTGCGAGAGAGAAATACACAGTGTTGCCTCATTACGAACGAAAGCTTTTGCAGAACGCGAATGTCTGTGTAGCAGCGAATGCAGTTCCAAGGGACAGTGAAAACCAGCTACTGCTTTCCGTGCTGGGAGCTTTCCTGTGGGCGCAATCGCTGGACGTTTCGAATTTGGCAGCCGGGCTCTCCGAGAGAGAAATACAAAGTGTTGCCCCATTACCAACCAAAGCTTTTGCAGAACGCGAATGTCTGTCTACCAGCGAATGCAGTTCCAAGGGACAGTGAAAACCAGCTACAGCTTTCCGTGCTGGGAGCTTTCCTGTGGGCGCAATCGCTGGACGTTTCGAATTTGGCAGCCGGGCTCTGCGAGAGAGAAATACACAGTGTTGCCTCATTACGAACGAAAGCTTTTGCAGAACACGAATGTCTGTGTAGCAGCGAATGCAGTTCCAAGGGACAGTGAAAACCAGCTACTGCTTTCCGTGCTGGGAGCTTTCCTGTGGGCGCAATCGCTGGACGTTTCGAATTTGGCAGCCGGGCTCTCCGAGAGAGAAATACACAGTGTTGCCCCTTTACGAACGAAAGCTGTTGCAGAACGCGAATGTCTGTCTACCAGCGAATGCAGTTCCAAGGGACAGTGAAAACCAGCTACAGCTTTCCGTGCTGGCAGCTTTCCTGTGGGCGCAATCGCTGGACGTTTCGAATTTGGCAGCCGGGCTCTCCGAGAGAGAAATACACAGTGTTGCCCCTTTACGAACGAAAGCTGTTGCAGAACGCGAATGTCTGTGTAGCATCGAATGCAGTTCCAAGGGACAGTGAAAACCAGCTACAGCTTTCCGTGCTGGCAGCTTTCCTGTGGGCGCAATCGCTGGACGTTTCGAATTTGGCAGAAGGGCTCTGCGAGAGAGAAATATACAGTGTTGCCCCTTTACGAACGAAAGCTTTTGGAGAACGCGAATGTCTGTCTACCAGCGAATGCAGTTCCAAGGGACAGTGAAAACCAGCTACAGCTTTCCGTGCTGGCAGCTTTCCTGTGGGCGCAATCGCTGGACGTTTCGAATTTGGCAGCCGGGCTCTGCGAGAGAGAAATACACAGTGTTGCCCCTTTACGAACGAAAGCTGTTGCAGAACGCGAATGTCTGTCTACCAGCGAATGCAGTTCCAAGGGACAGTGAAAACCAGCTACAGCTTTCCGTGCTGGCAGCTTTCATGTGGGTGCAATCGCTGGACGTTTCGAATTTGGCAGCCGGGCTCTCCCAGAGAGAAATACACAGTGTTGCCCAATTACCAACCAAAGCTTTTGCAGAACACGAATGTATGTCTACCAGCGAATGCAGTTCCAAGGGACAGTGAAAACCAGCTACAGCTTTCCGTGCTGGCAGCTTTCCTGTGGGCGCAATCGCTGGACGTTTCGAATTTGGCAGCCGGGCTCTGCGAGAGAGAAATACACAGTGTTGCCTCATTACGAACGAAAGCTTTTGCAGAACACGAATGTCTGTCTACCAGCGAATGCAGTTCCAAGGGACAGTGAAAACCAGCTACTGCTTTCCGTGCTGGCAGCTTTCCTGTGGGCGCAATCGCTGGACGTTTCGAATTTGGCAGCCGGGCTCTCCGAGAGAGAAATACACAGTGTTGCCCCTTTACGAACGAAAGCTGTTGCAGAACGCGAATGTCTGTGTAGCATCGAATGCAGTTCCAAGGGACAGTGAAAACCAGCTACAGCTTTCCGTGCTGGCAGCTTTCCTGTGGGCGCAATCGCTGGACGTTTCGAATTTGGCAGAAGGGCTCTGCGAGAGAGAAATATACAGTGTTGCCCCTTTACGAACGAAAGCTTTTGGAGAACGCGAATGTCTGTCTACCAGCGAATGCAGTTCCAAGGGACAGTGAAAACCAGCTACAGCTTTCCGTGCTGGCAGCTTTCCTGTGGGCGCAATCGCTGGACGTTTCGAATTTGGCAGCCGGGCTCTCCCAGAGAGAAATACACAGTGTTGCCCAATTACCAACCAAAGCTTTTGCAGAACACGAATGTATGTCTACCAGCGAATGCAGTTCCAAGGGACAGTGAAAACCAGCTACAGCTTTCCGTGCTGGCAGCTTTCCTGTGGGCGCAATCGCTGGACGTTTCGAATTTGGCAGCCGGGCTCTGCGAGAGAGAAATACACAGTGTTGCCTCATTACGAACGAAAGCTTTTGCAGAACACGAATGTCTGTCTACCAGCGAATGCAGTTCCAAGGGACAGTGAAAACCAGCTACTGCTTTCCGTGCTGGCAGCTTTCCTGTGGGCGCAATCGCTGGACGTTTCGAATTTGGCAGCCGGGCTCTCCGAGAGAGAAATACACAGTGTTGCCCCATTACCAACCAAAGCTTTTGCAGAACGCGAATGTCTGTCTACCAGCGAATGCAGTTCCAAGGGACAGTGAAAACCAGCTACAGCTTTCCGTGCTGGCAGCTTTCCTGTGGGCGCAATCGCTGGACGTTTCGAATTTGGCAGCGGGGCTCTGCGAGAGAGAAATATACAGTGTTGCCTCATAACGAACGGAAGCTTTTGCAGAACGCGAATGTCTGTCTACCAGCGAATGCAGTTCCAAGGGACAGTGAAAACCAGCTACAGCTTTCCGTGCTGGCAGCTTTCATGTGGGCGCAATCGCTGGACGTTTCGAATTTGGCAGCCGGGCTCTCCGAGAGAGAAATACACAGTGTTGCCCCTTTACCAACCAAAGCTTTTGCAGAACGCGACTGTCTGTGTAGCAGCGAATGCAGTTCCAAGGGACAGTGAAAACCAGCTACAGCTTTCCGTGCTGGGAGCTTTCCTATGGGCACAATCGCTGGACATTTCGAATTTGGCAGCCGGGCTCCACGAGAGAGAAATACACAGTGTTGACCCATTACGAACCAAAGCTTTTGCAGAACGCGAATGTCTGTCTAACAGCGAATGCAGTTCCAAGGGACAGTGAAAACCAGCTACAGCTTTCCGTGCTGGGAGCTTTCCTGTGGGCGCAATCGCTGGACGTTTCGAATTTGGCAGCCGGGCTCTCCGAGAGAGAAATACACAGTGTTGCCCCTTTACGAACGAAAGCTGTTGCAGAACGCGAATGTCTGTCTACCAGCGAATTCAGTTCCAAGGGACAGTGAAAACCAGCTACAGCTTTCCGTGCTGGCAGCTTTCCTGTGGGCGCAATCGCTGGACGTTTGAATTTGGCAGCCGGACTCCACGAGAGAGAAATACACAGTGTTGCCCCATTACGAACCAAAGCTTTTGCAGAACACGAATGTCTGTCTACCAGCGAATGCAGTTCCAAGGGACAGTGAAAACCAGCTACAGCTTTCCGTGCTGGCAGCTTTCCTGTGGGCGCAATCGCTGGACGTTTGGAATTTGGCAGCCGGGCTCTGCGAGAGAGAAATACACAGTGTTGCCTCATTACGAACGAAAGCTTTTGCAGAACACGAATGTCTGTCTACCAGCGAATGCAGTTCCAAGGGACAGTGAAAACCAGCTACAGCTTTCCGTGCTGGCAGCTTTCCTGTGGGCGCAATCGCTGGACGTTTCGAATTTGGCAGCCGGGCTCTCCGAGAGAGAAATACACAGTGTTGCCCCATTACGAACCAAAGCTTTTGCAGAACGCGAATGTCTGTCTACCAGCGAATGCAGTTCCAAGGGACAGTGAAAACCAGCTACAGCTTTCCGTGCTGGCAGCTTTCCTGTGGGCGCAATCGCTGGACGTTTCGAATTTGGCAGCCGGGCTCCACGAGAGAGAAATACACAGTGTTGCCCCTTTACGAACGAAAGCTGTTGCAGAACGCGAATGTCTGTGTAGCAGCGAATGCAGTTCCAAGGGACAGTGAAAACCAGCTACAGCTTTTTGTGCTGGCAGCTTTCCTGTGGGCGCAATCGCTGGACGTTTCGAATTTGGCAGCCGGGCTCTCCGAGAGAGAAATACACAGTGTTGCCCCTTTACGAACGAAAGCTGTTGCAGAACGCGAATGTCTGTCTACCAGCGAATGCAGTTCCAAGGGACAGTGAAAGCCAGCTACAGCTTTCCGTGCTGCGAGCTTTCCTGTGGGCGCAATCGCTGGACGTTTCGAATTTGGCAGCCGGGCTCTCCGTGAGAGAAATATACAGTGTTGCCCCTTTACGAACCAAAGCTTTTGCAGAACGCGAATGTCTGTCTACCAGCGAATGCAGTTCCAAGGGACAGTGAAAACCAGCTACAGCTTTCCGTGCTGGCAGCTTTCCTGTGGGCGCAATCGCTGGACGTTTCGAGTTTGGCAGCCGGGCTCTCCCAGAGAGAAATACACAGTGTTGCCTCATTACGAACGAAAGCTATTGCAGAACGCGAATGTCTGTGTAGCAGCGAATGCAGTTCCAAGGGACAGTGAAAACCAGCTACAGCTTTCCGTGCTGGCAGCTTTCCTGTGGGCGCAATCGCTGGACGTTTCGAATTTGGCAGCCGGGCTCTCCGAGAGAGAAATACACAGTGTTGCCCCTTTACGAACGAAAGCTGTTGCAGAACGCGAATGTCTGTCTACCAGCGAATGCAGTTCCAAGGGACAGTGAAAACCAGCTACAGCTTTCCGTGCTGGCAGCTTTCCTGTGGGCGCAGTCGCTGGACGTTTCGAATTTGGCAGCCGGGCTCTCCGAGAGAGAAATACACAGTGTTGCCCCTTTACGAACGAAAGCTGTTGCAGAACGCGAATGTCTGTCTACCAGCGAATGCAGTTCCAAGGGACAGTGAAAACCAGCTACAGCTTTCCGTGCTGGCAGCTTTCATGTGGGTGCAATCGCTGGACGTTTCGAATTTGGCAGCCGGGCTCTCCGAGAGAGAAATACACAGTGTTGCCCAATTACCAACCAAAGCTTTTGCAGAACACGAATGTACGTCTACCAGCGAATGCAGTTCCAAGGGACAGTGAAAACCAGCTACAGCTTTCCGTGCTGGGAGCTTTCCAGTGGGCACAATCGCTGGACGTTTCGAATTTGGCAGCCGGGCTCCACGAGAGAGAAATACACAGTGTTGCCCCTTTACCAACCAAAGCTTTTGCAGAACGCGAATGTCTGTGTAGCAGCGAATGCAGTTCCAAGGGACAGTGAAAACCAGCTACAGCTTTCCGTGCTGGCAGCTTTCCTGTGGGCGCAATCGCTGGACGTTTCGAATTTGGCAGCGGGGCTCTGCGAGAGAGAAATATACAGTGTTGCCTCATAACGAACGGAAGCTTTTGCAGAACGCGAATGTCTGTCTACCAGCGAATGCAGTTCCAAGGGACAGTGAAAACCAGCTACAGCTTTCCGTGCTGGCAGCTTTCATGTGGGCGCAATCGCTGGACGTTTCGAATTTGGGAGCCGGGCTCTCCCAGAGAGAAATACACAGTGTTGCCCCTTTACCAACCAAAGCTTTTGCAGAACGCGAATGTCTGTGTAGCAGCGAATGCAGTTCCAAGGGACAGTGAAAACCAGCTACAGCTTTCCGTGCTGGGAGCTTTCCTATGGGCACAATCGCTGGACGTTTCGAATTTGGCAGCCGGGCTCCACGAGAGAGAAATACACAGTGTTGCCCCATTACGAACCAAAGCTTTTGCAGAACGCGAATGTCTGTCTACCAGCGAATGCAGTTCCAAGGGACAGTGAAAACCAGCTACAGCTTTCCGTGCTGGGAGCTTTCCTGTGGGCGCAATCGCTGGACGTTTCGAATTTGGCAGCCGGGCTCCAAGAGAGAGAAATACACAGTGTTGCCCCTTTACGAACGAAAGCTGTTGCAGAACGCGAATGTCTGTCTACCAGCGAATGCAGTTCCAAGGGACAGTGAAAACCAGCTACAGCTTTCCGTGCTGGCAGCTTTCATGTGGGCGCAATCGCTGGACGTTTCGAATTTGGCAGCCGGGCTCTGCGAGAGAGAAATACACAGTGTTGCCCCTTTACGAACGAAAGCTTTTGCAGAACGCGAATGTCTGTGTAGCAGCGAATGCAGTTCCAAGGGACAGTGAAAACCAGCTACAGCTTTCCGTGCTGGCAGCTTTCATGTGGGCGCAATCGCTGGACGTTTCGAATTTGGCAGCCGGGCTCTCCGAGAGAGAAATACACAGTGTTGCCCCTTTACCAACCAAAGCTTTTGCAGAACGCGAATGTCTGTCTAGCAGCGAATGCAGTTCCAAGGGACAGTGAAAACCAGCTACAGCTTTCCGTGCTGGTGGCTTTCCTATGGGCGCAATCGCTGGACGTTTCGAATTTGGCAGCCGGGCTCTGCGAGAGAGAAATACACAGTGTTGCCTCATTACGAACGAAAGCTTTTGCAGAACGCGAATGTCTGTGTAGCAGCGAATGCAGTTCCAAGGGACAGTGAAAACCAGCTACTGCTTTCCGTGCTGGGAGCTTTCCTGTGGGCGCAATCGCTGGACGTTTCGAATTTGGCAGCCGGGCTCTCCGAGAGAGAAATACACAGTGTTGCCCCATTACCAACCAAAGCTTTTGCAGAACGCGAATGTCTGTCTAGCAGCGAATGCAGTTCCAAGGGACAGTGAAAACCAGCTACAGCTTTCCGTGCTGGCAGCTTTCCTGTGGGCGCAATCGCTGGACGTTTCGAATTTGGCAGCCGGGCTCTGCGAGAGAGAAATACACAGTGTTGCCTCATAACGAACGAAAGCTGTTGCAGAACGCGAATGTCTGTGTAGCAGCGAATGCAGTTCCAAGGGACAGTGAAAACCAGCTACAGCTTTCCGTGCTGGCAGCTTTCCTGTGGGCGCAATCGCTGGACGTTTCGAATTTGGCAGCCGGGCTCTCCGAGAGAGAAATACACAGTGTTGCCCCTTTACGAACGAAAGCTGTTGCAGAACGCGAATGTCTGTCTACCAGCGAATGCAGTTCCAAGGGACAGTGAAAACCAGCTACAGCTTTCCGTGCTGGCAGCTTTCCTGTGGGCGCAATCGCTGGACGTTTCGAATTTTGCAGCCGGGCTCTCCGAGAGAGAAATACACAGTGTTGCCCCTTTACGAACGAAAGCTGTTGCAGAACGCGAATGTCTGTGTAGCAGCGAATGCAGTTCCAAGGGACAGTGAAAACCAGCTACAGCTTTCCGTGCTGGCAGCTTTCATGTGGGTGCAATCGCTGGACGTTTCGAATTTGGCAGCCGGGCTCTCCGAGAGAGAAATACACAGTGTTGCCCAATTACCAACCAAAGCTTTTGCAGAACACGAATGTATGTCTACCAGCGAATGCAGTTCCAAGGGACAGTGAAAACCAGCTACAGCTTTCCGTGCTGGGAGCTTTCCAGTGGGCACAATCGCTGGACGTTTCGAATTTGGCAGCCGGGCTCCACGAGAGAGAAATACACAGTGTTGCCCCTTTACCAACCAAAGCTTTTGCAGAACGCGAATGTCTGTGTAGCAGCGAATGCAGTTCCAAGGGACAGTGAAAACCAGCTACAGCTTTCCGTGCTGGGAGCTTTCCTGTGGGCGCAATCGCTGGACGTTTCGAATTTGGCAGCCGGGCTCTGCGAGAGAGAAATACACAGTGTTGCCTCATTACGAACGAAAGCTTTTGGAGAACACGAATGTCTGTGTAGCAGCGAATGCAGTTCCAAGGGACAGTGAAAACCAGCTACAGCTTTCCGTGCTGGCAGCTTTCCTGTGGGCGCAATCGCTGGACGTTTCGAATTTGGCAGCCGGGCTCCACGAGAGAGAAATACACAGTGTTGCCCCTTTACGAACGAAAGCTGTTGCAGAACGCGAATGTCTGTCTACCAGCGAATGCAGTTCCAAGGGACAGTGAAAACCAGCTACAGCTTTCCGTGCTGGCAGCTTTCATGTGGGCGCAATCGCTGGACGTTTCGAATTTGGCAGCCGGGCTCTGCGAGAGAGAAATACACAGTGTTGCCCCTTTACGAACGAAAGCTTTTGCAGAACGCGAATGTCTGTGTAGCAGCGAATGCAGTTCCAAGGGACAGTGAAAACCAGCTACAGCTTTCCGTGCTGGCAGCTTTCATGTGGGCGCAATCGCTGGACGTTTCGAATTTGGCAGCCGGGCTCTCCGAGAGAGAAATACACAGTGTTGCCCCTTTACCAACCAAAGCTTTTGCAGAACACGAATGTCTGTCTAGCAGCGAATGCAGTTCCAAGGGACAGTGAAAACCAGCTACAGCTTTCCGTGCTGGTGGCTTTCCTATGGGCGCAATCGCTGGACGTTTCGAATTTGGCAGCCGGGCTCTGCGAGAGAGAAATACACAGTGTTGCCTCATTACGAACGAAAGCTTTTGCAGAACGCGAATGTCTGTGTAGCAGCGAATGCAGTTCCAAGGGACAGTGAAAACCAGCTACTGCTTTCCGTGCTGGGAGCTTTCCTGTGGGCGCAATCGCTGGACGTTTCGAATTTGGCAGCCGGGCTCTCCGAGAGAGAAATACAAAGTGTTGCCCCATTACCAACCAAAGCTTTTGCAGAACGCGAATGTCTGTCTACCAGCGAATGCAGTTCCAAGGGACAGTGAAAACCAGCTACAGCTTTCCGTGCTGGGAGCTTTCCTGTGGGCGCAATCGCTGGACGTTTCGAATTTGGCAGCCGGGCTCTGCGAGAGAGAAATACACAGTGTTGCCTCATTACGAACGAAAGCTTTTGCAGAACACGAATGTCTGTGTAGCAGCGAATGCAGTTCCAAGGGACAGTGAAAACCAGCTACTGCTTTCCGTGCTGGGAGCTTTCCTGTGGGCGCAATCGCTGGACGTTTCGAATTTGGCAGCCGGGCTCTCCGAGAGAGAAATACACAGTGTTGCCCCTTTACGAACGAAAGCTGTTGCAGAACGCGAATGTCTGTCTACCAGCGAATGCAGTTCCAAGGGACAGTGAAAACCAGCTACAGCTTTCCGTGCTGGCAGCTTTCCTGTGGGCGCAATCGCTGGACGTTTCGAATTTGGCAGCCGGGCTCTCCGAGAGAGAAATACACAGTGTTGCCCCTTTACGAACGAAAGCTGTTGCAGAACGCGAATGTCTGTGTAGCATCGAATGCAGTTCCAAGGGACAGTGAAAACCAGCTACAGCTTTCCGTGCTGGCAGCTTTCCTGTGGGCGCAATCGCTGGACGTTTCGAATTTGGCAGAAGGGCTCTGCGAGAGAGAAATATACAGTGTTGCCCCTTTACGAACGAAAGCTTTTGGAGAACGCGAATGTCTGTCTACCAGCGAATGCAGTTCCAAGGGACAGTGAAAACCAGCTACAGCTTTCCGTGCTGGCAGCTTTCCTGTGGGCGCAATCGCTGGACGTTTCGAATTTGGCAGCCGGGCTCTGCGAGAGAGAAATACACAGTGTTGCCCCTTTACGAACGAAAGCTGTTGCAGAACGCGAATGTCTGTCTACCAGCGAATGCAGTTCCAAGGGACAGTGAAAACCAGCTACAGCTTTCCGTGCTGGCAGCTTTCATGTGGGTGCAATCGCTGGACGTTTCGAATTTGGCAGCCGGGCTCTCCCAGAGAGAAATACACAGTGTTGCCCAATTACCAACCAAAGCTTTTGCAGAACACGAATGTATGTCTACCAGCGAATGCAGTTCCAAGGGACAGTGAAAACCAGCTACAGCTTTCCGTGCTGGCAGCTTTCCTGTGGGCGCAATCGCTGGACGTTTCGAATTTGGCAGCCGGGCTCTGCGAGAGAGAAATACACAGTGTTGCCTCATTACGAACGAAAGCTTTTGCAGAACACGAATGTCTGTGTAGCAGCGAATGCAGTTCCAAGGGACAGTGAAAACCAGCTACTGCTTTCCGTGCTGGGAGCTTTCCTGTGGGCGCAATCGCTGGACGTTTCGAATTTGGCAGCCGGGCTCTCCGAGAGAGAAATACACAGTGTTGCCCCATTACCAACCAAAGCTTTTGCAGAACGCGAATGTCTGTCTACCAGCGAATGCAGTTCCAAGGGACAGTGAAAACCAGCTACAGCTTTCCGTGCTGGCAGCTTTCCTGTGGGCGCAATCGCTGGACGTTTCGAATTTGGCAGCGGGGCTCTGCGAGAGAGAAATATACAGTGTTGCCTCATAACGAACGGAAGCTGTTGCAGAACGCGAATGTCTGTCTACCAGCGAATGCAGTTCCAAGGGACAGTGAAAACCAGCTACAGCTTTCCGTGCTGGCAGCTTTCATGTGGGCGCAATCGCTGGACGTTTCGAATTTGGCAGCCGGGCTCTCCGAGAGAGAAATACACAGTGTTGCCCCTTTACCAACCAAAGCTTTTGCAGAACGCGACTGTCTGTGTAGCAGCGAATGCAGTTCCAAGGGACAGTGAAAACCAGCTACAGCTTTCCGTGCTGGGAGCTTTCCTATGGGCACAATCGCTGGACATTTCGAATTTGGCAGCCGGGCTCCACGAGAGAGAAATACACAGTGTTGACCCATTACGAACCAAAGCTTTTGCAGAACGCGAATGTCTGTCTAACAGCGAATGCAGTTCCAAGGGACAGTGAAAACCAGCTACAGCTTTCCGTGCTGGGAGCTTTCCTGTGGGCGCAATCGCTGGACGTTTCGAATTTGGCAGCCGGGCTCTCCGAGAGAGAAATACACAGTGTTGCCCCTTTACGAACGAAAGCTGTTGCAGAACGCGAATGTCTGTGTAGCAGCGAATGCAGTTCCAAGGGACAGTGAAAACCAGCTACTGCTTTCCGTGCTGGCAGCTTTCCTGTGGGCGCAATCGCTGGACGTTTGAATTTGGCAGCCGGACTCCACGAGAGAGAAATACAGAGTGTTGCCCCATTACGAACCAAAGCTTTTGCAGAACACGAATGTCTGTCTACCAGCGAATGCAGTTCCAAGGGACAGTGAAAACCAGCTACAGCTTTCCGTGCTGGCAGCTTTCCTGTGGGCGCAATCGCTGGACGTTTGGAATTTGGCAGCCGGGCTCTGCGAGAGAGAAATACACAGTGTTGCCTCATTACGAACGAAAGCTTTTGCAGAACACGAATGTCTGTCTACCAGCGAATGCAGTTCCAAGGGACAGTGAAAACCAGCTACAGCTTTCCGTGCTGGCAGCTTTCCTGTGGGCGCAATCGCTGGACGTTTCGAATTTGGCAGCCGGGCTCTCCGAGAGAGAAATACACAGTGTTGCCCCATTACGAACCAAAGCTTTTGCAGAACGCGAATGTCTGTCTACCAGCGAATGCAGTTCCAAGGGACAGTGAAAACCAGCTACAGCTTTCCGTGCTGGCAGCTTTCCTGTGGGCGCAATCGCTGGACGTTTCGAATTTGGCAGCCGGGCTCTCCGAGAGAGAAATACACAGTGTTGCCCCTTTACGAACGAAAGCTGTTGCAGAACGCGAATGTCTGTGTAGCAGCGAATGCAGTTCCAAGGGACAGTGAAAACCAGCTACAGCTTTCCGTGCTGGGAGCTTTCCTATGGGCACAATCTCTGGACGTTTCGAATTTGGCAGCCGGGCTCTGCGAGAGAGAAATACACAGTGTTGCCCCATTACGAACCAAAGCTTTTGCAGAACGCGAATGTCTGTCTAACAGCGAATACAGTTCCAAGGGACAGTGAAAACCAGCTACAGCTTTCCGTGCTGGCAGCTTTCCTGTGGGCGCAATCGCTGGACGTTTCGAATTTGGCAGCCGGGCTCTCCCAGAGAGAAATACACAGTGTTGCCTCATTACGAACGAAAGCTTTTGCAGAACGCGAATGTCTGTGTAGCAGCGAATGCAGTTCCAAGGGACAGTGAAAACCAGCTACAGCTTTCCGTGCTGGCAGCTTTCCTGTGGGCGCAATCGCTGGACGTTTCGAATTTGGCAGCCGCGCTCTCCGAGAGAGAAATACACAGTGTTGCCTCATTACGAACGCAAGCTTTTGCAGAACACGAATGTCCGTCTACCAGCGAATGCAGTTCCAAGGGACAGTGAAAACCAGCTACAGCTTTTTGTGCTGGCAGCTTTCCTGTGGGCGCAATCGCTGGACGTTTCGAATTTGGCAGCCGGGCTCTCCGAGAGAGAAATACACAGTGTTGCCCCTTTACGAACGAAAGCTGTTGCAGAACGCGAATGTCTGTCTACCAGCGAATGCAGTTCCAAGGGACAGTGAAAGCCAGCTACAGCTTTCCGTGCTGCGAGCTTTCCTGTGGGCGCAATCGCTGGACGTTTCGAATTTGGCAGCCGGGCTCTCCGTGAGAGAAATACACAGTGTTGCCCCATTACGAACCAAAGCTTTTGCAGAACGCGAATGTCTGTCTACCAGCGAATGCAGTTCCAAGGGACAGTGAAAACCAGCTACAGCTTTCCGTGCTGGCAGCTTTCCTGTGGGCGCAATCGCTGGACGTTTCGAGTTTGGCAGCCGGGCTCTCCCAGAGAGAAATACACAGTGTTGCCTCATTACGAACGAAAGCTATTGCAGAACGCGAATGTCTGTGTAGCAGCGAATGCAGTTCCAAGGGACAGTGAAAACCAGCTACAGCTTTCCGTGCTGGCAGCTTTCCTGTGGGCGCAATCGCTGGACGTTTCGAATTTGGCAGCCGGGCTCTCCGAGAGAGAAATACACAGTGTTGCCCCTTTACGAACGAAAGCTGTTGCAGAACGCGAATGTCTGTCTACCAGCGAATGCAGTTCCAAGGGACAGTGAAAACCAGCTACAGCTTTCCGTGCTGGCAGCTTTCCTGTGGGCGCAGTCGCTGGACGTTTCGAATTTGGCAGCCGGGCTCTCCGAGAGAGAAATACACAGTGTTGCCCCTTTACGAACGAAAGCTGTTGCAGAACGCGAATGTCTGTCTACCAGCGAATGCAGTTCCAAGGGACAGTGAAAACCAGCTACAGCTTTCCGTGCTGGCAGCTTTCATGTGGGTGCAATCGCTGGACGTTTCGAATTTGGCAGCCGGGCTCTCCGAGAGAGAAATACACAGTGTTGCCCAATTACCAACCAAAGCTTTTGCAGAACACGAATGTATGTCTACCAGCGAATGCAGTTCCAAGGGACAGTGAAAACCAGCTACAGCTTTCCGTGCTGGGAGCTTTCCAGTGGGCACAATCGCTGGACGTTTCGAATTTGGCAGCCGGGCTCCACGAGAGAGAAATACACAGTGTTGCCCCTTTACCAACCAAAGCTTTTGCAGAACGCGAATGTCTGTCTAACAGCGAATACAGTTCCAAGGGACAGTGAAAACCAGCTACAGCTTTCCGTGCTGGCAGCTTTCCTGTGGGCGCAATCGCTGGACGTTTCGAATTTGGCAGCCGGGCTCTCCCAGAGAGAAATACACAGTGTTGCCTCATTACGAACGAAAGCTTTTGCAGAACGCGAATGTCTGTGTAGCAGCGAATGCAGTTCCAAGGGACAGTGAAAACCAGCTACAGCTTTCCGTGCTGGCAGCTTTCCTGTGGGCGCAATCGCTGGACGTTTCGAATTTGGCAGCCGGGCTCTCCGAGAGAGAAATACACAGTGTTGCCCCTTTACGAACGAAAGCTGTTGCAGAACGTGAATGTCTGTGTAGCAGCGAATGCAGTTCCAAGGGACAGTGAAAACCAGCTACAGCTTTCCGTGCTGGCAGCTTTCCTGTGGGCGCAATCGCTGGACGTTTCGAATTTTGCAGCCGGGCTCTCCGAGAGAGAAATACACAGTGTTGCCCCTTTACGAACGAAAGCTGTTGCAGAACGCGAATGTCTGTGTAGCAGCGAATGCAGTTCCAAGGGACAGTGAAAACCAGCTACAGCTTTCCGTGCTGGCAGCTTTCATGTGGGTGCAATCGCTGGACGTTTCGAATTTGGCAGCCGGGCTCTCCGAGAGAGAAATACACAGTGTTGCCCCTTTACGAACGAAAGCTTTTGCAGAACACGAATGTCTGTCTACCAGCGAATGCAGTTCCAAGGGACAGTGAAAACCAGCTACAGCTTTCCGTGCTGGGAGCTTTCCTGTGGGCGCAATCGCTGGACGTTTCGAATTTGGCAGCCGGGCTCTGCGAGAGAGAAATACACAGTGTTGCCCCTTTACGAACGAAAGCTGTTGCAGAACGCGAATGTCTGTGTAGCAGCGAATGCAGTTCCAAGGGACAGTGAAAACCAGCTACAGCTTTCCGTGCTGGCAGCTTTCCTGTGGGCGCAATCGCTGGACGTTTCGAATTTTGCAGCCGGGCTCTCCGAGAGAGAAATACACAGTGTTGCCCCTTTACGAACGAAAGCTGTTGCAGAACGCGAATGTCTGTGTAGCAGCGAATGCAGTTCCAAGGGACAGTGAAAACCAGCTACAGCTTTCCGTGCTGGCAGCTTTCCTGTGGGTGCAATCGCTGGACGTTTCGAATTTGGCAGCCGGGCTCTCCGAGAGAGAAATACACAGTGTTGCCCAATTACCAACCAAAGCTTTTGCAGAACACGAATGTATGTCTACCAGCGAATGCAGTTCCAAGGGACAGTGAAAACCAGCTACAGCTTTCCGTGCTGGGAGCTTTCCAGTGGGCACAATCGCTGGACGTTTCGAATTTGGCAGCCGGGCTCCACGAGAGAGAAATACACAGTGTTGCCCCTTTACCAACCAAAGCTTTTGCAGAACGCGAATGTCTGTGTAGCAGCGAATGCAGTTCCAAGGGACAGTGAAAACCAGCTACAGCTTTCCGTGCTGGGAGCTTTCCTGTGGGCGCAATCGCTGGACGTTTCGAATTTGGCAGCGGGGCTCTGCGAGAGAGAAATATACAGTGTTGCCTCATAACGAACGGAAGCTTTTGCAGAACGCGAATGTCTGTCTACCAGCGAATGCAGTTCCAAGGGACAGTGAAAACCAGCTACAGCTTTCCGTGCTGGCAGCTTTCATGTGGGCGCAATCGCTGGACGTTTCGAATTTGGGAGCCGGGCTCTGCGAGAGAGAAATACACAGTGTTGCCCCTTTACCAACCAAAGCTTTTGCAGAACGCGAATGTCTGTGTAGCAGCGAATGCAGTCCCAAGGGACAGTGAAAACCAGCTACAGCTTTCCGTGCTGGGAGCTTTCCTATGGGCACAATCGCTGGACGTTTCGAATTTGGCAGCCGGGCTCCACGAGAGAGAAATACACAGTGTTGCCCCATTACGAACCAAAGCTTTTGCAGAACGCGAATGTCTGTCTACCAGCGAATGCAGTTCCAAGGGACAGTGAAAACCAGCTACAGCTTTCCGTGCTGGGAGCTTTCCTGTGGGCGCAATCGCTGGACGTTTCGAATTTGGCAGCCGGGCTCTGCGAGAGAGAAATACACAGTGTTGCCTCATTACGAACGAAAGCTTTTGCAGAACACGAATGTCTGTGTAGCAGCGAATGCAGTTCCAAGGGACAGTGAAAACCAGCTACAGCTTTCCGTGCTGGCAGCTTTCCTGTGGGCGCAATCGCTGGACGTTTCGAATTTGGCAGCCGGGCTCCACGAGAGAGAAATACACAGTGTTGCCTCATAACGAACGGAAGCTTTTGCAGAACGCGAATGTCTGTCTACCAGCGAATGCAGTTCCAAGGGACAGTGAAAACCAGCTACAGCTTTCCGTGCTGGCAGCTTTCATGTGGGTGCAATCGCTGGACGTTTCGAATTTGGCAGCCGGGCTCTGCGAGAGAGAAATACACAGTGTTGCCCCTTTACGAACGAAAGCTTTTGCAGAACGCGAATGTCTGTGTAGCAGCGAATGCAGTTCCAAGGGACAGTGAAAACCAGCTACAGCTTTCCGTGCTGGCAGCTTTCATGTGGGCGCAATCGCTGGACGTTTCGAATTTGGCAGCCGGGCTCTCCGAGAGAGAAATACACAGTGTTGCCCCTTTACCAACCAAAGCTTTTGCAGAACGCGAATGTCTGTCTAGCAGCGAATGCAGTTCCAAGGGACAGTGAAAACCAGCTACAGCTTTCCGTGCTGGTGGCTTTCCTATGGGCGCAATCGCTGGACGTTTCGAATTTGGCAGCCGGGCTCTGCGAGAGAGAAATACACAGTGTTGCCTCATTACGAACGAAAGCTTTTGCAGAACACGAATGTCTGTGTAGCAGCGAATGCAGTTCCAAGGGACAGTGAAAACCAGCTACAGCTTTCCGTGCTGGGAGCTTTCCTGTGGGCGCAATCGCTGGACGTTTCGAATTTGGCAGCCGGGCTCTCCGAGAGAGAAATACACAGTGTTGCCCCATTACCAACCAAAGCTTTTGCAGAACGCGAATGTCTGTGTAGCAGCGAATGCAGTTCCAAGGGACAGTGAAAACCAGCTACAGCTTTCCGTGCTGGCAGCTTTCCTGTGGGCGCAATCGCTGGACGTTTCGAATTTGGCAGCCGGGCTCTGCGAGAGAGAAATACACAGTGTTGCCCCTTTACGAACGAAAGCTTTTGCAGAACGCGAATGTCTGTGTAGCAGCGAATGCAGTTCCAAGGGACAGTGAAAACCAGCTACAGCTTTCCGTGCTGGGAGCTTTCCTATGGGCACAATCGCTGGACGTTTCGAATTTGGCAGCCGGGCTCCACGAGAGAGAAATACACAGTGTTGCCCCATTACCAACCAAAGCTTTTGCAGAACGCGAATGTCTGTCTAACAGCGAATGCAGTTCCAAGGGACAGTGAAAACCAGCTACAGCTTTCCGTGCTGGGAGCTTTCCTGTGGGCGCAATCGCTGGACGTTTGGAATTTGGCAGCCGGGCTCTGCGAGAGAGAAATACACAGTGTTGCCTCATTACGAACCAAAGCTTTTGCAGAACACGAATGTCTGTGTAGCAGCGAATGCAGTTCCAAGGGACAGTGAAAACCAGCTACAGCCTTCCGTGCTGGGAGCTTTCCTGTGGGCGCAATCGCTGGACGTTTCGAATTTGGCAGCCGGGCTCTGCGAGAGAGAAATACACAGTTTTGCCCCTTTACGAACGAAAGCTGTTGCAGAACGCGAATGTCTGTCTACCAGCGAATGCAGTTCCAAGGGACAGTGAAAACCAGCTACAGCTTTCCGTGCTGGCAGCTTTCCTGTGGGCGCAATCGTTGGACGTTTCGAATTTGGCAGCGGGGCTCTGCGAGAGAGAAATATACAGTGTTGCCCCTTTACGAACGAAAGCTTTTGGAGAACGCGAATGTCTGTCTACCAGCGAATGCAGTTCCAAGGGACAGTGAAAACCAGCTACAGCTTTCCGTGCTGGCAGCTTTCCTGTGGGCGCAATCGCTGGACGTTTCGAATTTGGCAGCCGGGCTCTGCGAGAGAGAAATACACAGTGTTGCCCCTTTACGAACGAAAGCTGTTGCAGAACGCGAATGTCTGTCTACCAGCGAATGCAGTTCCAAGGGACAGTGAAAACCAGCTACAGCTTTCCGTGCTGGCAGCTTTCCTGTGGGCGCAATCGCTGGACGTTTCGAATTTGGCAGCGGGGCTCTGCGAGAGAGAAATATACAGTGTTGCCCCTTTACGAACGAAAGCTGTTGCAGAACGCGAATGTCTGTCTACCAGCGAATGCAGTTCCAAGGGACAGTGAAAACCAGCTACAGCTTTCCGTGCTGGCAGCTTTCATGTGGGCGCAATCGCTGGACGTTTCGAATTTGGCAGCCGGGCTCTCCGAGAGAGAAATACACAGTGTTGCCCCTTTACCAACCAAAGCTTTTGCAGAACGCGAATGTCTGTGTAGCAGCGAATGCAGTTCCAAGGGACAGTGAAAACCAGCTACAGCTTTCCGTGCTGGGAGCTTTCCTATGGGCACAATCGCTGGACGTTTCGAATTTGGCAGCCGGGCTCCACGAGAGAGAAATACACAGTGTTGACCCATTACGAACCAAAGCTTTTGCAGAACGCGAATGTCTGTCTAACAGCGAATGCAGTTCCAAGGGACAGTGAAAACCAGCTACAGCTTTCCGTGGTGGGAGCTTTCCTGTGGGCGCAATCGCTGGACGTTTCGAATTTGGCAGCCGGGCTCTCCGAGAGAGAAATACACAGTGTTGCCCCTTTACGAACGAAAGCTGTTGCAGAACGCGAATGTCTGTCTACCAGCGAATTCAGTTCCAAGGGACAGTGAAAACCAGCTACAGCTTTCCGTGCTGGCAGCTTTCCTGTGGGCGCAATCGCTGGACGTTTGAATTTGGCAGCCGGACTCCACGAGAGAGAAATACACAGTGTTGCCCCATTACGAACCAAAGCTTTTGCAGAACACGAATGTCTGTCTACCAGCGAATGCAGTTCCAAGGGACAGTGAAAACCAGCTACAGCTTTCCGTGCTGGCAGCTTTCCTGTGGGCGCAATCGCTGGACGTTTGGAATTTGGCAGCCGGGCTCTGCGAGAGAGAAATACACAGTGTTGCCTCATTACGAACGAAAGCTTTTGCAGAACACGAATGTCTGTGTAGCAGCGAATGCAGTTCCAAGGGACAGTGAAAACCAGCTACAGCTTTCCGTGCTGGGAGCTTTCCTGTGGGCGCAATCGCTGGACGTTTCGAATTTGGCAGCCGGGCTCTCCGAGAGAGAAATACACAGTGTTGCCCCATTACGAACCAAAGCTTTTGCAGAACGCGAATGTCTGTCTACCAGCGAATGCAGTTCCAAGGGACAGTGAAAACCAGCTACAGCTTTCCGTGCTGGCAGCTTTCCTGTGGGCGCAATCGCTGGACGTTTCGAATTTGGCAGCCGGGCTCTCCGAGAGAGAAATACACAGTGTTGCCCCTTTACCAACCAAAGCTTTTGCAGAACGCGAATGTCTGTGTAGCAGCGAATGCAGTTCCAAGGGACAGTGAAAACCAGCTACAGCTTTCCGTGCTGGGAGCTTTCCTATGGGCGCAATCGCTGGACGTTTCGAATTTGGCAGCCGGGCTCTCCGAGAGAGAAATACACAGTGTTGCCCCATTACGAACCAAAGCTTTTGCAGAACGCGAATGTCTGTCTAACAGCGAATACAGTTCCAAGGGACAGTGAAAACCAGCTACAGCTTTCCGTGCTGGCAGCTTTCCTGTGGGCGCAATCGCTGGACGTTTCGAATTTGGCAGCCGGGCTCTGCGAGAGAGAAATACACAGTGTTGCCTCATTACGAACGAAAGCTTTTGCAGAACGCGAATGTCTGTGTAGCAGCGAATGCAGTTCCAAGGGACAGTGAAAACCAGCTACAGCTTTCCGTGCTGGCAGCTTTCCTGTGGGCGCAATCGCTGGACGTTTCGAATTTGGCAGCCGCGCTCTCCGAGAGAGAAATACACAGTGTTGCCTCATTACGAACGCAAGCTTTTGCAGAACACGAATGTCCGTCTACCAGCGAATGCAGTTCCAAGGGACAGTGAAAACCAGCTACAGCTTTTTGTGCTGGCAGCTTTCATGTGGGCGCAATCGCTGGACGTTTCGAATTTGGCAGCCGGGCTCTCCGAGAGAGAAATACACAGTGTTGCCCCTTTACGAACGAAAGCTGTTGCAGAACGCGAATGTCTGTCTACCAGCGAATGCAGTTCCAAGGGACAGTGAAAGCCAGCTACAGCTTTCCGTGCTGCGAGCTTTCCTGTGGGCGCAATCGCTGGACGTTTCGAATTTGGCAGCCGGGCTCTCCGTGAGAGAAATACACAGTGTTGCCCCATTACGAACCAAAGCTTTTGCAGAACGCGAATGTCTGTCTACCAGCGAATGCAGTTCCAAGGGACAGTGAAAACCAGCTACAGCTTTCCGTGCTGGCAGCTTTCCTGTGGGCGCAATCGCTGGACGTTTTGAATTTGGCAGCCGGGATCTCCCAGAGAGAAATACACAGTGTTGCCTCATTACGAACGAAAGCTATTGCAGAACGCCAATGTCTGTGTAGCAGCGAATGCAGTTCCAAGGGACAGTGAAAACCAGCTACAGCTTTCCGTGCTGGCAGCTTTCCTGTGGGCGCAATCGCTGGACGTTTCGAATTTGGCAGCCGGGCTCTCCGAGAGAGAAATACACAGTGTTGCCCCTTTACGAACGAAAGCTGTTGCAGAACGCGAATGTCTGTCTACCAGCGAATGCAGTTCCAAGGGACAGTGAAAACCAGCTACAGCTTTCCGTGCTGGGAGCTTTCCTGTGGGCGCAATCGCTGGACGTTTCGAATTTGGCAGCCGGGCTCTGCGAGAGAGAAATACACAGTGTTGCCCCTTTACGAACGAAAGCTGTTGCAGAACGCGAATGTCTGTCTACCAGCGAATGCAGTTCCAAGGGACAGTGAAAACCAGCTACAGCTTTCCGTGCTGGCAGCTTTCCTGTGGGCGCAATCGCTGGACGTTTCGAATTTGGCAGCCGGGCTCTCCGAGAGAGAAATACACAGTGTTGCCCCTTTACGAACGAAAGCTGTTGCAGAACGCGAATGTCTGTGTAGCAGCGAATGCAGTTCCAAGGGACAGTGAAAACCAGCTACAGCTTTCCGTGCTGGCAGCTTTCCTGTGGGCGCAATCGCTGGACGTTTCGAATTTGGCAGCCGGGCTCTCCGAGAGAGAAATACACAGTGTTGCCCCTTTACGAACGAAAGCTGTTGCAGAACGCGAATGTCTGTGTAGCAGCGAATGCAGTTCCAAGGGACAGTGAAAACCAGCTACAGCTTTCCGTGCTGGCAGCTTTCATGTGGGTGCAATCGCTGGACGTTTCGAATTTGGCAGCCGGGCTCTCCGAGAGAGAAATACACAGTGTTGCCCAATTACCAACCAAAGCTTTTGCAGAACACGAATGTATGTCTACCAGCGAATGCAGTTCCAAGGGACAGTGAAAACCAGCAACAGCTTTCCGTGCTGGGAGCTTTCCAGTGGGCACAATCGCTGGACGTTTCGAATTTGGCAGCCGGGCTCCACGAGAGAGAAATACACAGTGTTGCCTCATTACGAACGAAAGCTATTGCAGAACGCGAATGTCTGTGTAGCAGCGAATGCAGTTCCAAGGGACAGTGAAAACCAGCTACAGCTTTCCGTGCTGGCAGCTTTCCTGTGGGCGCAATCGCTGGACGTTTCGAATTTGGCAGCCGGGCTCTCCGAGAGAGAAATACACAGTGTTGCCCCTTTACGAACGAAAGCTGTTGCAGAACGCGAATGTCTGTCTACCAGCGAATGCAGTTCCAAGGGACAGTGAAAACCAGCTACAGCTTTCCGTGCTGGGAGCTTTCCTGTGGGCGCAATCGCTGGACGTTTCGAATTTGGCAGCCGGGCTCTGCGAGAGAGAAATACACAGTGTTGCCCCTTTACGAACGAAAGCTGTTGCAGAACGCGAATGTCTGTCTACCAGCGAATGCAGTTCCAAGGGACAGTGAAAACCAGCTACAGCTTTCCGTGCTGGCAGCTTTCCTGTGGGCGCAATCGCTGGACGTTTCGAATTTGGCAGCCGGGCTCTCCGAGAGAGAAATACACAGTGTTGCCCCTTTACGAACGAAAGCTGTTGCAGAACGCGAATGTCTGTCTACCAGCGAATGCAGTTCCAAGGGACAGTGAAAACCAGCTACAGCTTTCCGTGCTGGCAGCTTTCCTGTGGGCGCAATCGCTGGACGTTTCGAATTTTGCAGCCGGGCTCTCCGAGAGAGAAATACACAGTGTTGCCCCTTTACGAACGAAAGCTGTTGCAGAACGCGAATGTCTGTGTAGCAGCGAATGCAGTTCCAAGGGACAGTGAAAACCAGCTACAGCTTTCCGTGCTGGCAGCTTTCATGTGGGTGCAATCGCTGGACGTTTCGAATTTGGCAGCCGGGCTCTCCGAGAGAGAAATACACAGTGTTGCCCAATTACCAACCAAAGCTTTTGCAGAACACGAATGTATGTCTACCAGCGAATGCAGTTCCAAGGGACAGTGAAAACCAGCTACAGCTTTCCGTGCTGGGAGCTTTCCAGTGGGCACAATCGCTGGACGTTTCGAATTTGGCAGCCGGGCTCCACGAGAGAGAAATACACAGTGTTGCCCCTTTACCAACCAAAGCTTTTGCAGAACGCGAATGTCTGTGTAGCAGCGAATGCAGTTCCAAGGGACAGTGAAAACCAGCTACAGCTTTCCGTGCTGGGAGCTTTCCTGTGGGCGCAATCGCTGGACGTTTCGAATTTGGCAGCGGGGCTCTGCGAGAGCGAAATATACAGTGTTGCCTCATAACGAACGGAAGCTTTTGCAGAACGCGAATGTCTGTCTACCAGCGAATGCAGTTCCAAGGGACAGTGAAAACCAGCTACAGCTTTCCGTGCTGGGAGCTTTCATGTGGGCACAATCGCTGGACGTTTCGAATTTGGGAGCCGGGCTCTGCGAGAGAGAAATACACAGTGTTGCCCCTTTACCAACCAAAGCTTTTGCAGAACGCGAATGTCTGTGTAGCAGCGAATGCAGTTCCAAGGGACAGTGAAAACCAGCTACAGCTTTCCGTGCTGGCAGCTTTCCTATGGGCACAATCGCTGGACGTTTCGAATTTGGCAGCCGGGCTCTGCGAGAGAGAAATACACAGTTTTGCCCCTTTACGAACGAAAGCTGTTGCAGAACGCGAATGTCTGTCTACCAGCGAATGCAGTTCCAAGGGACAGTGAAAACCAGCTACAGCTTTCCGTGCTGGCAGCTTTCCTGTGGGCGCAATCGCTGGACGTTTCGAATTTGGCAGCGGGGCTCTGCGAGAGAGAAATATACAGTGTTGCCCCTTTACCAACCAAAGCTTTTGCAGAACGCGAATGTCTGTCTACCAGCGAATGCAGTTCCAAGGGACAGTGAAAACCAGCTACAGCTTTCCGTGCTGGCAGCTTTCCTGTGGGCGCAATCGCTGGACGTTTCGAATTTGGCAGCCGGGCTCTGCGAGAGAGAAATACACAGTGTTGCCCCTTTACGAACGAAAGCTGTTGCAGAACGCGAATGTCTGTCTACCAGCGAATGCAGTTCCAAGGGACAGTGAAAACCAGCTACAGCTTTCCGTGCTGGCAGCTTTCCTGTGGGCGCAATCGCTGGACGTTTCGAATTTGGCAGCGGGGCTCTGCGAGAGAGAAATATACAGTGTTGCCTCATAACGAACGGAAGCTTTTGCAGAACGCGAATGTCTGTCTACCAGCGAATGCAGTTCCAAGGGACAGTGAAAACCAGCTACAGCTTTCCGTGCTGGCAGCTTTCATGTGGGCGCAATCGCTGGACGTTTCGAATTTGGCAGCCGGGCTCTCCGAGAGAGAAATACACAGTGTTGCCCCTTTACGAATGAAAGCTGTTGCAGAACGCGAATGTCTGTGTAGCAGCGAATGCAGTTCCAAGGGACAGTGAAAACCAGCTACAGCTTTCCGTGCTGGGAGCTTTCCTATGGGCACAATCGCTGGACGTTTCGAATTTGGCAGCCGGGCTCCACGAGAGAGAAATACACAGTGTTGACCCATTACGAACCAAAGCTTTTGCAGAACGCGAATGTCTGTCTAACAGCGAATGCAGTTCCAAGGGACAGTGAAAACCAGCTACAGCTTTCCGTGGTGGGAGCTTTCCTGTGGGCGCAATCGCTGGACGTTTCGAATTTGGCAGCCGGGCTCTCCGAGAGAGAAATACACAGTGTTGCCCCTTTACGAACGAAAGCTGTTGCAGAACGCGAATGTCTGTCTACCAGCGAATTCAGTTCCAAGGGACAGTGAAAACCAGCTACAGCTTTCCGTGCTGGCAGCTTTCCTGTGGGCGCAATCGCTGGACGTTTGAATTTGGCAGCCGGACTCCACGAGAGAGAAATACACAGTGTTGCCCCATTACGAACCAAAGCTTTTGCAGAACACGAATGTCTGTCTACCAGCGAATGCAGTTCCAAGGGACAGTGAAAACCAGCTACAGCTTTCCGTGCTGGCAGCTTTCCTGTGGGCGCAATCGCTGGACGTTTCGAATTTGGCAGCCGGGCTCTGCGAGAGAGAAATACACAGTGTTGCCTCATTACGAACGAAAGCTTTTGCAGAACGCGAATGTCTGTGTAGCAGCGAATGCAGTTCCAAGGGACAGTGAAAACCAGCTACAGCTTTCCGTGCTGGCAGCTTTCCTGTGGGCGCAATCGCTGGACGTTTCGAATTTGGCAGCCGCGCTCTCCGAGAGAGAAATACACAGTGTTGCCTCATTACGAACGCAAGCTTTTGCAGAACACGAATGTCCGTCTACCAGCGAATGCAGTTCCAAGGGACAGTGAAAACCAGCTACAGCTTTTTGTGCTGGCAGCTTTCATGTGGGCGCAATCGCTGGACGTTTCGAATTTGGCAGCCGGGCTCTCCGAGAGAGAAATACACAGTGTTGCCCCTTTACGAACGAAAGCTGTTGCAGAACGCGAATGTCTGTCTACCAGCGAATGCAGTTCCAAGGGACAGTGAAAGCCAGCTACAGCTTTCCGTGCTGCGAGCTTTCCTGTGGGCGCAATCGCTGGACGTTTCGAATTTGGCAGCCGGGCTCTCCGTGAGAGAAATACACAGTGTTGCCCCTTTACGAACCAAAGCTTTTGCAGAACGCGAATGTCTGTCTACCAGCGAATGCAGTTCCAAGGGACAGTGAAAACCAGCTACAGCTTTCCGTGCTGGCAGCTTTCCTGTGGGCGCAATCGCTGGACGTTTTGAATTTGGCAGCCGGGCTCTCCCAGAGAGAAATACACAGTGTTGCCTCATTACGAACGAAAGCTATTGCAGAACGCCAATGTCTGTGTAGCAGCGAATGCAGTTCCAAGGGACAGTGAAAACCAGCTACAGCTTTCCGTGCTGGCAGCTTTCCTGTGGGCGCAATCGCTGGACGTTTCGAATTTGGCAGCCGGGCTCTCCGAGAGAGAAATACACAGTGTTGCCCCTTTACGAACGAAAGCTGTTGCAGAACGCGAATGTCTGTCTACCAGCGAATGCAGTTCCAAGGGACAGTGAAAACCAGCTACAGCTTTCCGTGCTGGGAGCTTTCCTGTGGGCGCAATCGCTGGACGTTTCGAATTTGGCAGCCGGGCTCTGCGAGAGAGAAATACACAGTGTTGCCCCTTTACGAACGAAAGCTGTTGCAGAACGCGAATGTCTGTCTACCAGCGAATGCAGTTCCAAGGGACAGTGAAAACCAGCTACAGCTTTCCGTGCTGGCAGCTTTCCTGTGGGCGCAATCGCTGGACGTTTCGAATTTGGCAGCCGGGCTCTCCGAGAGAGAAATACACAGTGTTGCCCCTTTACGAACGAAAGCTGTTGCAGAACGCGAATGTCTGTGTAGCAGCGAATGCAGTTCCAAGGGACAGTGAAAACCAGCTACAGCTTTCCGTGCTGGCAGCTTTCCTGTGGGCGCAATCGCTGGACGTTTCGAATTTGGCAGCCGGGCTCTCCGAGAGAGAAATACACAGTGTTGCCCCTTTACGAACGAAAGCTGTTGCAGAACGCGAATGTCTGTGTAGCAGCGAATGCAGTTCCAAGGGACAGTGAAAACCAGCTACAGCTTTCCGTGCTGGCAGCTTTCATGTGGGTGCAATCGCTGGACGTTTCGAATTTGGCAGCCGGGCTCTCCGAGAGAGAAATACACAGTGTTGCCCAATTACCAACCAAAGCTTTTGCAGAACACGAATGTATGTCTACCAGCGAATGCAGTTCCAAGGGACAGTGAAAACCAGCAACAGCTTTCCGTGCTGGGAGCTTTCCAGTGGGCACAATCGCTGGACGTTTCGAATTTGGCAGCCGGGCTCCACGAGAGAGAAATACACAGTGTTGCCCCATTACGAACGAAAGCTATTGCAGAACGCGAATGTCTGTGTAGCAGCGAATGCAGTTCCAAGGGACAGTGAAAACCAGCTACAGCTTTCCGTGCTGGCAGCTTTCCTGTGGGCGCAATCGCTGGACGTTTCGAATTTGGCAGCCGGGCTCTCCGAGAGAGAAATACACAGTGTTGCCCCTTTACGAACGAAAGCTGTTGCAGAACGCGAATGTCTGTCTACCAGCGAATGCAGTTCCAAGGGACAGTGAAAACCAGCTACAGCTTTCCGTGCTGGCAGCTTTCCTGTGGGCGCAATCGCTGGACGTTTCGAATTTGGCAGCCGGGCTCTGCGAGAGAGAAATACACAGTGTTGCCCCTTTACGAACGAAAGCTGTTGCAGAACGCGAATGTCTGTCTACCAGCGAATGCAGTTCCAAGGGACAGTGAAAACCAGCTACAGCTTTCCGTGCTGGCAGCTTTCCTGTGGGCGCAATCGCTGGACGTTTCGAATTTGGCAGCCGGGCTCTCCGAGAGAGAAATACACAGTGTTGCCCCTTTACGAACGAAAGCTGTTGCAGAACGCGAATGTCTGTCTACCAGCGAATGCAGTTCCAAGGGACAGTGAAAACCAGCTACAGCTTTCCGTGCTGGCAGCTTTCCTGTGGGCGCAATCGCTGGACGTTTCGAATTTTGCAGCCGGGCTCTCCGAGAGAGAAATACACAGTGTTGCCCCTTTACGAACGAAAGCTGTTGCAGAACGCGAATGTCTGTGTAGCAGCGAATGCAGTTCCAAGGGACAGTGAAAACCAGCTACAGCTTTCCGTGCTGGCAGCTTTCATGTGGGTGCAATCGCTGGACGTTTCGAATTTGGCAGCCGGGCTCTCCGAGAGAGAAATACACAGTGTTGCCCAATTACCAACCAAAGCTTTTGCAGAACACGAATGTATGTCTACCAGCGAATGCAGTTCCAAGGGACAGTGAAAACCAGCTACAGCTTTCCGTGCTGGGAGCTTTCCAGTGGGCACAATCGCTGGACGTTTCGAATTTGGCAGCCGGGCTCCACGAGAGAGAAATACACAGTGTTGCCCCTTTACCAACCAAAGCTTTTGCAGAACGCGAATGTCTGTGTAGCAGCGAATGCAGTTCCAAGGGACAGTGAAAACCAGCTACAGCTTTCCGTGCTGGGAGCTTTCCTGTGGGCGCAATCGCTGGACGTTTCGAATTTGGCAGCGGGGCTCTGCGAGAGAGAAATATACAGTGTTGCCTCATAACGAACGGAAGCTTTTGCAGAACGCGAATGTCTGTCTACCAGCGAATGCAGTTCCAAGGGACAGTGAAAACCAGCTACAGCTTTCCGTGCTGGCAGCTTTCCTGTGGGCGCAATCGCTGGACGTTTCGAATTTGGCAGCCGGGCTCTGCGAGAGAGAAATACACAGTGTTGCCTCATTACGAACGAAAGCTTTTGCAGAACGCGAATGTCTGTGTAGCAGCGAATGCAGTTCCAAGGGACAGTGAAAACCAGCTACAGCTTTCCGTGCTGGCAGCTTTCCTGTGGGCGCAATCGCTGGACGTTTCGAATTTGGCAGCCGGGGTCCACGAGAGAGAAATACACAGTGTTGCCCCTTTACGAACGAAAGCTGTTGCAGAACGCGAATGTCTGTCTACCAGCGAATGCAGTTCCAAGGGACAGTGAAAACCAGCTACAGCTTTCCGTGCTGGCAGCTTTCATGTGGGCGCAATCGCTGGACGTTTCGAATTTGGAAGCCGGGCTCTGCGAGAGAGAAATACACAGTGTTGCCCCTTTACGAACGAAAGCTTTTGCAGAACGCGAATGTCTGTGTAGCAGCGAATGCAGTTCCAAGGGACAGTGAAAACCAGCTACAGCTTTCCGTGCTGGCAGCTTTCATGTGGGCGCAATCGCTGGACGTTTCGAATTTGGCAGCCGGGCTCTCCGAGAGAGAAATACACAGTGTTGCCCCTTTACCAACCAAAGCTTTTGCAGAACGCGAATGTCTGTCTAGCAGCGAATGCAGTTCCAAGGGACAGTGAAAACCAGCTACAGCTTTCCGTGCTGGTGGCTTTCCTATGGGCGCAATCGCTGGACGTTTCGAATTTGGCAGCCGGGCTCTCCCAGAGAGAAATACACAGTGTTGCCTCATTACGAACGAAAGCTTTTGCAGAACACGAATGTCTGTGTAGCAGCGAATGCAGTTCCAAGGGACAGTGAAAACCAGCTACTGCTTTCCGTGCTGGGAGCTTTCCTGTGGGCGCAATCGCTGGACGTTTCGAATTTGGCAGCCGGGCTCTCCGAGAGAGAAATACACAGTGTTGCCCCATTACCAACCAAAGCTTTTGCAGAACGCGAATGTCTGTCTACCAGCGAATGCAGTTCCAAGGGACAGTGAAAACCAGCTACAGCTTTCCGTGCTGGGAGCTTTCCTATGGGCACAATCTCTGGACGTTTCGAATTTGGCAGCCGGGCTCTGCGAGAGAGAAATACACAGTGTTGCCCCATTACGAACCAAAGCTTTTGCAGAACGCGAATGTCTGTCTAACAGCGAATACAGTTCCAAGGGACAGTGAAAACCAGCTACAGCTTTCCGTGCTGGCAGCTTTCCTGTGGGCGCAATCGCTGGACGTTTCGAATTTGGCAGCCGGGCTCTGCGAGAGAGAAATACACAGTGTTGCCTCATTACGAACGAAAGCTTTTGCAGAACGCGAATGTCTGTGTAGCAGCGAATGCAGTTCCAAGGGACAGTGAAAACCAGCTACAGCTTTCCGTGCTGGCAGCTTTCCTGTGGGCGCAATCGCTGGACGTTTCGAATTTGGCAGCCGGGCTCTCCGTGAGAGAAATACACAGTGTTGCCCCTTTACGAACGAAAGCTGTTGCAGAACGCGAATGTCTGTCTACCAGCGAATGCAGTTCCAAGGGACAGTGAAAGCCAGCTACAGCTTTCCGTGCTGCGAGCTTTCCTGTGGGCGCAATCGCTGGACGTTTCGAATTTGGCAGCCGGGCTCTCCGTGAGAGAAATACACAGTGTTGCCCCTTTACCAACCAAAGCTTTTGCAGAACGCGAATGTCTGTCTACCAGCGAATGCAGTTCCAAGGGACAGTGAAAACCAGCTACAGCTTTCCGTGCTGGCAGCTTTCCTGTGGGCGCAATCGCTGGACGTTTCGAGTTTGGCAGCCGGGCTCTCCCAGAGAGAAATACACAGTGTTGCCTCATTACGAACGAAAGCTATTGCAGAACGCGAATGTCTGTGTAGCAGCGAATGCAGTTCCAAGGGACAGTGAAAACCAGCTACAGCTTTCCGTGCTGGCAGCTTTCCTGTGGGCGCAATCGCTGGACGTTTCGAATTTGGCAGCCGGGCTCTCCGAGAGAGAAATACACAGTGTTGCCCCTTTACGAACGAAAGCTGTTGCAGAACGCGAATGTCTGTCTACCAGCGAATGCAGTTCCAAGGGACAGTGAAAACCAGCTACAGCTTTCCGTGCTGGCAGCTTTCCTGTGGGCGCAGTCGCTGGACGTTTCGAATTTGGCAGCCGGGCTCTCCGAGAGAGAAATACACAGTGTTGCCCCTTTACGAACGAAAGCTGTTGCAGAACGCGAATGTCTGTCTACCAGCGAATGCAGTTCCAAGGGACAGTGAAAACCAGCTACAGCTTTCCGTGCTGGCAGCTTTCATGTGGGTGCAATCGCTGGACGTTTCGAATTTGGCAGCCGGGCTCTCCGAGAGAGAAATACACAGTGTTGCCCAATTACCAACCAAAGCTTTTGCAGAACACGAATGTATGTCTACCAGCGAATGCAGTTCCAAGGGACAGTGAAAACCAGCTACAGCTTTCCGTGCTGGGAGCTTTCCAGTGGGCACAATCGCTGGACGTTTCGAATTTGGCAGCCGGGCTCCACGAGAGAGAAATACACAGTGTTGCCCCTTTACCAACCAAAGCTTTTGCAGAACGCGAATGTCTGTGTAGCAGCGAATGCAGTTCCAAGGGACAGTGAAAACCAGCTACAGCTTTCCGTGCTGGCAGCTTTCCTGTGGGCGCAATCGCTGGACGTTTCGAATTTGGCAGCGGGGCTCTGCGAGAGAGAAATATACAGTGTTGCCTCATAACGAACGGAAGCTTTTGCAGAACGCGAATGTCTGTCTACCAGCGAATGCAGTTCCAAGGGACAGTGAAAACCAGCTACAGCTTTCCGTGCTGGCAGCTTTCATGTGGGCGCAATCGCTGGACGTTTCGAATTTGGGAGCCGGGCTCTCCCAGAGAGAAATACACAGTGTTGCCCCTTTACCAACCAAAGCTTTTGCAGAACGCGAATGTCTGTGTAGCAGCGAATGCAGTTCCAAGGGACAGTGAAAACCAGCTACAGCTTTCCGTGCTGGGAGCTTTCCTATGGGCACAATCGCTGGACGTTTCGAATTTGGCAGCCGGGCTCCACGAGAGAGAAATACACAGTGTTGCCCCATTACGAACCAAAGCTTTTGCAGAACGCGAATGTCTGTCTACCAGCGAATGCAGTTCCAAGGGACAGTGAAAACCAGCTACAGCTTTCCGTGCTGGCAGCTTTCATGTGGGCGCAATCGCTGGAAGTTTCGAATTTGGCAGCCGGGCTCTGCGAGAGAGAAATACACAGTGTTGCCCCTTTACGAACGAAAGCTTTTGCAGAACGCGAATGTCTGTGTAGCAGCGAATGCAGTTCCAAGGGACAGTGAAAACCAGCTACAGCTTTCCGTGCTGGCAGCTTTCATGTGGGCGCAATCGCTGGACGTTTCGAATTTGGCAGCCGGGCTCTCCGAGAGAGAAATACACAGTGTTGCCCCTTTACCAACCAAAGCTTTTGCAGAACACGAATGTCTGTCTAGCAGCGAATGCAGTTCCAAGGGACAGTGAAAACCAGCTACAGCTTTCCGTGCTGGTGGCTTTCCTATGGGCGCAATCGCTGGACGTTTCGAATTTGGCAGCCGGGCTCTGCAAGAGAGAAATACACAGTGTTGCCTCATTACGAACGAAAGCTTTTGCAGAACGCGAATGTCTGTGTAGCAGCGAATGCAGTTCCAAGGGACAGTGAAAACCAGCTACTGCTTTCCGTGCTGGGAGCTTTCCTGTGGGCGCAATCGCTGGACGTTTCGAATTTGGCAGCCGGGCTCTCCGAGAGAGAAATACACAGTGTTGCCCCATTACCAACCAAAGCTTTTGCAGAACGCGAATGTCTGTCTACCAGCGAATGCAGTTCCAAGGGACAGTGAAAACCAGCTACAGCTTTCCGTGCTGGGAGCTTTCCTGTGGGCGCAATCGCTGGACGTTTCGAATTTGGCAGCCGGGCTCTGCGAGAGAGAAATACACAGTGTTGCCCCTTTACGAACGAAAGCTGTTGCAGAACGCGAATGTCTGTGTAGCAGCGAATGCAGTTCCAAGGGACAGTGAAAACCAGCTACAGCTTTCCGTGCTGGCAGCTTTCCTGTGGGCGCAATCGCTGGACGTTTCGAATTTTGCAGCCGGGCTCTCCGAGAGAGAAATACACAGTGTTGCCCCTTTACGAACGAAAGCTGTTGCAGAACGCGAATGTCTGTGTAGCAGCGAATGCAGTTCCAAGGGACAGTGAAAACCAGCTACAGCTTTCCGTGCTGGCAGCTTTCATGTGGGTGCAATCGCTGGACGTTTCGAATTTGGCAGCCGGGCTCTCCGAGAGAGAAATACACAGTGTTGCCCAATTACCAACCAAAGCTTTTGCAGAACACGAATGTATGTCTACCAGCGAATGCAGTTCCAAGGGACAGTGAAAACCAGCTACAGCTTTCCGTGCTGGGAGCTTTCCAGTGGGCACAATCGCTGGACGTTTCGAATTTGGCAGCCGGGCTCCACGAGAGAGAAATACACAGTGTTGCCCCTTTACCAACCAAAGCTTTTGCAGAACGCGAATGTCTGTCTAGCAGCGAATGCAGTTCCAAGGGACAGTGAAAACCAGCTACAGCTTTCCGTGCTGGTGGCTTTCCTATGGGCGCAATCGCTGGACGTTTCGAATTTGGCAGCCGGGCTCTGCGAGAGAGAAATACACAGTGTTGCCTCATTACGAACGAAAGCTTTTGCAGAACGCGAATGTCTGTGTAGCAGCGAATGCAGTTCCAAGGGACAGTGAAAACCAGCTACTGCTTTCCGTGCTGGTAGCTTTCCTGTGGGCGCAATCGCTGGACGTTTCGAATTTGGCAGCCGGGCTCTGCGAGAGAGAAATACACAGTGTTGCCCCATTACCAACCAAAGCTTTTGCAGAACGCGAATGTCTGTCTACCAGCGAATGCAGTTCCAAGGGACAGTGAAAACCAGCTACAGCTTTCCGTGCTGGGAGCTTTCCTGTGGGCGCAATCGCTGGACGTTTCGAATTTGGCAGCCGGGCTCTGCGAGAGAGAAATACACAGTGTTGCCCCTTTACGAACGAAAGCTGTTGCAGAACGCGAATGTCTGTGTAGCAGCGAATGCAGTTCCAAGGGACAGTGAAAACCAGCTACAGCTTTCCGTGCTGGCAGCTTTCCTGTGGGCGCAATCGCTGGACGTTTCGAATTTTGCAGCCGGGCTCTCCGAGAGAGAAATACACAGTGTTGCCCCTTTACGAACGAAAGCTGTTGCAGAACGCGAATGTCTGTGTAGCAGCGAATGCAGTTCCAAGGGACAGTGAAAACCAGCTACAGCTTTCCGTGCTGGCAGCTTTCCTGTGGGTGCAATCGCTGGACGTTTCGAATTTGGCAGCCGGGCTCTCCGAGAGAGAAATACACAGTGTTGCCCCTTTACGAACCAAAGCTTTTGCAGAACGCGAATGTCTGTGTAGCAGCGAATGCAGTTCCAAGGGACAGTGAAAACCAGCTACAGCTTTCCGTGCTGGGAGCTTTCCTGTGGGCGCAATCGCTGGACGTTTCGAATTTGGCAGCCGGGCTCTCCGAGAGAGAAATACACAGTGTTGCCCCTTTACCAACCAAAGCTTTTGCAGAACGCGAATGTCTGTCTACCAGCGAATGCAGTTCCAAGGGACAGTGAAAACCAGCTACAGCTTTCCGTGCTGGGAGCTTTCCTATGGGCACAATCGCTGGACGTTTCGAATTTGGCAGCCGGGCTCTGCGAGAGAGAAATACACAGTGTTGCCCCATTACCAACCAAAGCTTTTGCAGAACGCGAATGTCTGTCTAACAGCGAATGCAGTTCCAAGGGACAGTGAAAACCAGCTACAGCTTTCCGTGCTGGGAGCTTTCCTGTGGGCGCAATCGCTGGACGTTTCGAATTTGGCAGCCGGGCTCTGCGAGAGAGAAATACACAGTGTTGCCTCATTACGAACCAAAGCTTTTGGAGAACACGAATGTCTGTGTAGCAGCGAATGCAGTTCCAAGGGACAGTGAAAACCAGCTACAGCTTTCCGTGCTGGCAGCTTTCCTGTGGGCGCAATCGCTGGACGTTTCGAATTTGGCAGCCAGGCTCTTCGAGAGAGAAATACACAGTGTGGCCCTTTACGAACGAAAGCTGTTGCAGAACGCGAATGTCTGTGTAGCAGCGAATGCAGTTCCAAGGGACAGTGAAAACCAGCTACAGCTTTCCGTGCTGGCAGCTTTCCTGTGGGCGCAATCGCTGGACGTTTCGAATTTGGCAGCCGGGCTCTCCGAGAGAGAAATACACAGTGTTGCCCCTTTACGAATGAAAGCTGTTGCAGAACGCGAATGTCTGTGTAGCAGCGAATGCAGTTCCAAGGGACAGTGAAAACCAGCTACAGCTTTCCGTGCTGGCAGCTTTCCTGTGGGCGCAATCGCTGGACGTTTCGAATTTGGCAGCCGGGCTCTCCGAGAGAGAAATACACAGTGTTGCCCCTTTACGAACCAAAGCTGTTGCAGAACGCGAATGTCTGTCTACCAGCGAATGCAGTTCCAAGGGACAGTGAAAACCAGCTACAGCTTTCCGTGCTGGCTGCTTTCCTGTGGGCGCAATCGCTGGACGTTTGAATTTGGCAGCCGTAATCTGCGAGAGAGAAATACACAGTGTTGCCCCTTTACGAACGAAAGCTGTTGCAGAACGCGAATGTCTGTCTACCAGCGAATGCAGTTCCAAGGGACAGTGAAAACCAGCTACAGCTTTCCGTGCTGGGAGCTTTCCTGTGGGCGCAATCGCTGGACGTTTCGAATTTGGCAGCTGGGCTCTCCGAGAGAGAAATACACAGTGTTGCCCCATTACCAACCAAAGCTTTTGCAGAACGCGAATGTCTGTCTACCAGCGAATGCAGTTCCAAGGGACAGTGAAAACCAGCTACAGCTTTCCGTGCTGGCAGCTTTCCTGTGGGCGCAATCGCTGGACGTTTCGAATTTGGCAGCCGGGCTCTGCGAGAGAGAAATACACAGTGTTGCCCCTTTACGAACGAAAGCTGTTGCAGAACGCGAATGTCTGTCTACCAGCGAATGCAGTTCCAAGGGACAGGGAAAACCAGCTACAGCTTTCCGTGCTGGCAGCTTTCATGTGGGCGCAATCGCTGGACGTTTCGAATTTGGCAGCCGTGCTCTCCGAGAGAGAAATACACAGTGTTGCCCCATTACCAACCAAAGCTTTTGCAGAACACGAATGTATGTCTACCAGCGAATGCAGTTCCAAGGGACAGTGAAAACCAGCTACAGCTTTCCGTGCTGGGAGCTTTCCTGTGGGCACAATCGCTGGACGTTTCAAATTTGGCAGCCGGGCTCCACGAGAGAGAAATGCACAGTGTTGCCCCATTACCAACCAAAGCTTTTGCAGAACGCGAATGTCTGTGTAGCAGCAAATGCAGTTCCAAGGGACAGTGAAAACCAGCTACAGCTTTCCGTGCTGGCAGCTTTCCTGTGGGCGCAGTCGCTGGACGTTTCGAATTTGGCAGCCGGGCTCCACGAGAGAGAAATACACAGTGTTGCCCCTTTCCGAACGAAAGCTGTTGCAGAACGCGAATGTCTGTCTACCAGCGAATGCAGTTCCAAGGGACAGTGAAAACCAGCTACAGCTTTCCGTGCTGGCAGCTTTCATGTGGGTGCAATCGCTGGACGTTTCGAATTTGGCAGCCGGGCTCTCCGAGAGAGAAATACACAGTGTTGCCCAATTACCAACCAAAGCTTTTGCAGAACACGAATGTATGTCTACCAGCGAATGCAGTTCCAAGGGACAGTGAAAACCAGCTACAGCTTTCCGTGCTGGGAGCTTTCCAGTGGGCACAATCGCTGGACGTTTCGAATTTGGCAGCCGGGCTCCACGAGAGAGAAATACACAGTGTTGCCCCTTTACCAACCAAAGCTTTTGCAGAACGCGAATGTCTGTCTAGCAGCGAATGCAGTTCCAAGGGACAGTGAAAACCAGCTACAGCTTTCCGTGCTGGGAGCTTTCCTGTGGGCGCAATCGCTGGACGTTTCGAATTTGGCAGCGGGGCTCTGCGAGAGAGAAATATACAGTGTTGCCTCATAACGAACGGAAGCTTTTGCAGAACGCGAATGTCTGTCTACCAGCGAATGCAGTTCCAAGGGACAGTGAAAACCAGCTACAGCTTTCCGTGCTGGCAGGTTTCATGTGGGCGCAATCGCTGGACGTTTCGAATTTGGGAGCCGGGCTCTGCGAGAGAGAAATACACAGTGTTGCCCCTCTACCAACCAAAGCTTTTGCAGAACGCGAATGTCTGTGTAGCAGCGAATGCAGTTCCAAGGGACAGTGAAAACCAGCTACAGCTTTCCGTGCTGGGAGCTTTCCTATGGGCACAATCGCTGGACGTTTCGAATTTGGCAGCCGGGCTCCACGAGAGAGAAATACACAGTGTTGCCCCATTACGAACCAAAGCTTTTGCAGAACGCGAATGTCTGTCTACCAGCGAATGCAGTTCCAAGGGACAGTGAAAACCAGCTACAGCTTTCCGTGCTGGGAGCTTTCCTGTGGGCGCAATCGCTGGACGTTTCGAATTTGGCAGCCGGGCTCTGCGAGAGAGAAATACACAGTGTTGCCTCATTACGAACGAAAGCTTTTGCAGAACACGAATGTCTGTGTAGCAGCGAATGCAGTTCCAAGGGACAGTGAAAACCAGCTACAGCTTTCCGTGCTGGCAGCTTTCCTGTGGGCGCAATCGCTGGACGTTTCGAATTTGGCAGCCGGGCTCCACGAGAGAGAAATACACAGTGTTGCCCCTTTACGAACGAAAGCTGTTGCAGAACGCGAATGTCTGTCTACCAGCGAATGCAGTTCCAAGGGACAGTGAAAACCAGCTACAGCTTTCCGTGCCGGCAGCTTTCATGTGGGCGCAATCGCTGGACGTTTCGAATTTGGCAGCCGGGCTCTGCGAGAGAGAAATACACAGTGTTGCCCCTTTACGAACGAAAGCTTTTGCAGAACGCGAATGTCTGTCTACCAGCGAATGCAGTTCCAAGGGACAGTGAAAACCAGCTACAGCTTTCCGTGCTGGGAGCTTTCCTGTGGGCGCAATCGCTGGACGTTTCGAATTTGGCAGCCGGGCTCTCCGAGAGAGAAATACACAGTGTTGCCCCTTTACCAACCAAAGCTTTTGCAGAACGCGAATGTCTGTCTAGCAGCGAATGCAGTTCCAAGGGACAGTGAAAACCAGCTACAGCTTTCCGTGCTGGTGGCTTTCCTATGGGCGCAATCGCTGGACGTTTCGAATTTGGCAGCCGGGCTCTGCGAGAGAGAAATACACAGTGTTGCCTCATTACGAACGAAAGCTTTTGCAGAACACGAATGTCTGTGTAGCAGCGAATGCAGTTCCAAGGGACAGTGAAAACCAGCTACTGCTTTCCGTGCTGGGAGCTTTCCTGTGGGCGCAATCGCTGGACGTTTCGAATTTGGCAGCCGGGCTCTGCGAGAGAGAAATACACAGTGTTGCCCCTTTACGAACCAAAGCTTTTGCAGAACGCGAATGTCTGTGTAGCAGCGAATGCAGTTCCAAGGGACAGTGAAAACCAGCTACAGCTTTCCGTGCTGGGAGCTTTCCTGTGGGCGCAATCGCTGGACGTTTCGAATTTGGCAGCCGGGCTCTCCGAGAGAGAAATACACAGTGTTGCCCCTTTACCAACCAAAGCTTTTGCAGAACGCGAATGTCTGTCTACCAGCGAATGCAGTTCCAAGGGACAGTGAAAACCAGCTACAGCTTTCCGTGCTGGGAGCTTTCCTATGGGCACAATCGCTGGACGTTTCGAATTTGGCAGCCGGGCTCTGCGAGAGAGAAATACACAGTGTTGCCCCATTACCAACCAAAGCTTTTGCAGAACGCGAATGTCTGTCTAACAGCGAATGCAGTTCCAAGGGACAGTGAAAACCAGCTACAGCTTTCCGTGCTGGGAGCTTTCCTGTGGGCGCAATCGCTGGACGTTTCGAATTTGGCAGCCGGGCTCTGCGAGAGAGAAATACACAGTGTTGCCTCATTACGAACCAAAGCTTTTGCAGAACACGAATGTCTGTGTAGCAGCGAATGCAGTTCCAAGGGACAGTGAAAACCAGCTACAGCTTTCCGTGCTGGCAGCTTTCCTGTGGGCGCAATCGCTGGACGTTTCGAATTTGGCAGCCAGGCTCTCCGAGAGAGAAATACACAGTGTGGCCCTTTACGAACGAAAGCTATTGCAGAACGCGAATGTCTGTGTAGCAGCGAATGCAGTTCCAAGGGACAGTGAAAACCAGCTACAGCTTTCCGTGCTGGCAGCTTTCCTGTGGGCGCAATCGCTGGACGTTTCGAATTTGGCAGCCGGGCTCTCCGAGAGAGAAATACACAGTGTTGCCCCTTTACGAATGAAAGCTGTTGCAGAACGCGAATGTCTGTGTAGCAGCGAATGCAGTTCCAAGGGACAGTGAAAACCAGCTACAGCTTTCCGTGCTGGCAGCTTTCCTGTGGGCGCAATCGCTGGACGTTTCGAATTTGGCAGCCGGGCTCTCCGAGAGAGAAATACACAGTGTTGCCCCTTTACGAACCAAAGCTGTTGCAGAACGCGAATGTCTGTGTAGCAGCGAATGCAGTTCCAAGGGACAGTGAAAACCAGCTACAGCTTTCCGTGCTGGCTGCTTTCCTGTGGGCGCAATCGCTGGACGTTTGAATTTGGCAGCCGGAATCTGCGAGAGAGAAATACACAGTGTTGCCCCTTTACGAACGAAAGCTGTTGCAGAACGCGAATGTCTGTCTACCAGCGAATGCAGTTCCAAGGGACAGTGAAAACCAGCTACAGCTTTCCGTGCTGGGAGCTTTCCTGTGGGCGCAATCGCTGGACGTTTCGAATTTGGCAGCGGGGCTCTCCGAGAGAGAAATACACAGTGTTGCCCCATTACCAACCAAAGCTTTTGCAGAACGCGAATGTCTGTCTACCAGCGAATGCAGTTCCAAGGGACAGTGAAAACCAGCTACAGCTTTCCGTGCTGGGAGCTTTCCTGTGGGCACAATCGCTGGACGTTTCAAATTTGGCAGCCGGGCTCCACGAGAGAGAAATGCACAGTGTTGCCCCATTACCAACCAAAGCTTTTGCAGAACGCGAATGTCTGTGTAGCAGCGAATGCAGTTCCAAGGGACAGTGAAAACCAGCTACAGCTTTCCGTGCTGGCAGCTTTCCTGTGGGCGCAGTCGCTGGACGTTTCGAATTTGGCAGCCGGGCTCTCCGAGAGAGAAATACACAGTGTTGCCCCTTTACGAACGAAAGCTGTTGCAGAACGCGAATGTCTGTCTACCAGCGAATGCAGTTCCAAGGGACAGTGAAAACCAGCTACAGCTTTCCGTGCTGGCAGCTTTCCTGTGGGCGCAATCGCGGGACGTTTCGAATTTGGCAGCGGGGCTCTGCGAGAGAGAAATATACAGTGTTGCCTCATAACGAACGGAAGCTTTTGCAGAACGCGAATGTCTGTCTACCAGCGAATGCAGTTCCAAGGGACAGTGAAAACCAGCTACAGCTTTCCGTGCTGGCAGCTTTCATGTGGGCGCAATCGCTGGACGTTTCGAATTTGGCAGCCGGGCTCTCCCAGAGAGAAATACACAGTGTTATCCCATTACCAACCAAAGCTTTTGCAGAACGCGAATGTCTGTCTACCAGCGAATGCAGTTCCAAGGGACAGTGAAAACCAGCAACAGCTTTCCGTGCTGGGAGCTTTCCTGTGGGCGCAATCGCTGGACGTTTCGAATTTGGCAGCTGGGCTCTCCGAGAGAGAAATACACAGTGTTGCCCCATTACCAACCAAAGCTTTTGCAGAACGCAAATGTCTGTCTACCAGCGAATGCAGTTCCAAGGGACAGTGAAAACCAGCTACAGCTTTCCGTGCTGGCAGCTTTCCTGTGGGCGCAATCGCTGGACGTTTCGAATGTGGAAGCCGGGCTCTCCGAGAGAGAAATACACAGTGTGGCCCTTTACGAACGAAAGCTGTTGCAGAACGCGAATGTCTGTCTACCAGCGAATGCAGTTCCAAGGGACAGTGAAAACCAGCTACAGCTTTCCGTGCTGGCAGCTTTCCTGTGGGCGCAATCGCTGGACGTTTCGAATTTGGCAGCCGGCCTCTCCGAGAGAGAAATACACAGTGTTGCCCCTTTACGAATGAAAGCTGTTGCAGAACGCGAATGTCTGTGTAGCAGCGAATGCAGTTCCAAGGGACAGTGAAAACCAGCTACAGCTTTCCGTGCTGGCAGCTTTCCTGTGGGCGCAATCGCTGGACGTTTCGAATTTGGCAGCCGGGCTCTCCGAGAGAGAAATACACAGTGTTGCCCCTTTACGAACCAAAGCTGTTGCAGAACGCGAATGTCTGTTTACCAGCGAATGCAGTTCCAAGGGACAGTGAAAACCAGCTACAGCTTTCCGTGCTGGCTGCTTTCCTGTGGGCGCAATCGCTGGACGTTTGAAGTTGGCAGCCGGAATCTGCGAGAGAGAAATACACAGTGTTGCCCCTTTACGAACGAAAGCTGTTGCAGAACGCGAATGTCTGTCTACCAGCGAATGCAGTTCCAAGGGACAGTGAAAACCAGCTACAGCTTTCCGTGCTGGGAGCTTTCCTGTGGGCGCAATCGCTGGACGTTTCGAATTTGGCAGCTGGGCTCTCCGAGAGAGAAATGCACAGTGTTGCCCCATTACCAACCAAAGCTTTTGCAGAACGCGAATGTCTGTCTACCAGCGAATGCAGTTCCAAGGGACAGTGAAAACCAGCTACAGCTTTCCGTGCTGGCAGCTTTCCTGTGGGCGCAATCGCTGGACGTTTCGAATTTGGCAGCCGGGCTCTGCGAGAGAGAAATACACAGTGTTGCCCCTTTACGAACGAAAGCTGTTGCAGAACGCGAATGTCTGTCTACCAGCGAATGCAGTTCCAAGGGACAGGGAAAACCAGCTACAGCTTTCCGTGCTGGCAGCTTTCATGTGGGCGCAATCGCTGGACGTTTCGAATTTGGCAGCCGTGCTCTCCGAGAGAGAAATACACAGTGTTGCCCCATTACCAACCAAAGCTTTTGCAGAACACGAATGTATGTCTACCAGCGAATGCAGTTCCAAGGGACAGTGAAAACCAGCTACAGCTTTCCGTGCTGGCAGCTTTCCTGTGGGCGCAATCGCTGGACGTTTCGAATTTGGCAGCCGGGCTCTCCGAGAGAGAAATACACAGTGTTGCCCCTTTACGAATGAAAGCTGTTGCAGAACGCGAATGTCTGTGTAGCAGCGAATGCAGTTCCAAGGGACAGTGAAAACCAGCTACAGCTTTCCGTGCTGGCAGCTTTCCTGTGGGAGCAATCGCTGGACGTTTCGAATTTGGCAGCCGGGCTCTCCGAGAGAGAAATACACAGTGTTGCCCCTTTACGAACCAAAGCTGTTGCAGAACGCGAATGTCTGTCTACCAGCGAATGCAGTTCCAAGGGACAGTGAAAACCAGCTACAGCTTTCCGTGCTGGGAGCTTTCCTGTGGGCGCAATCGCTGGACGTTTCGAATTTGGCAGCTGGGCTCTCCGAGAGAGAAATACACAGTGTTGCCCCATTACCAACCAAAGCTTTTGCAGAACGCGAATGTCTGTCTACCAGCGAATGCAGTTCCAAGGGACAGTGAAAACCAGCTACAGCTTTCCGTGCTGGCAGCTTTCCTGTGGGCGCAATCGCTGGACGTTTCGAATTTGGCAGCCGGGCTCTCCGAGAGAGAAATACACAGTGTGGCCCTTTACGAACGAAAGCTGTTGCAGAACGCGAATGTCTGTCTACCAGCGAATGCAGTTCCAAGGGACAGTGAAAACCAGCTACAGCTTTCCGTGCTGGCAGCTTTCCTGTGGGCGCAATCGCTGGACGTTTCGAATTTGGCAGCCGGGCTCTCCGAGAGAGAAATACACAGTGTTGCCCCTTTACGAATGAAAGCTGTTGCAGAACGCGAATGTCTGTGTAGCAGCGAATGCAGTTCCAAGGGACAGTGAAAACCAGCTACAGCTTTCCGTGCTGGCAGCTTTCCTGTGGGCGCAATCGCTGGACGTTTCGAATTTGGCAGCCGGGCTCTCCGAGAGAGAAATACACAGTGTTGCCCCTTTACGAACGAAAGCTGTTGCAGAACGCGAATGTCTGTCTACCAGCGAATACAGTTCCAAGGGACAGTGAAAACCAGCTACAGCTTTCCGTGCTGGCTGCTTTCCTGTGGGCGCAATCGCTGGACGTTTGAATTTGGCAGCCGGAATCTGCGAGAGAGAAATACACAGTGTTGCCCCTTTACGAACGAAAGCTGTTGAAGAACGCGAATGTCTGTCTACCAGCGAATGCAGTTCCAAGGGACAGTGAAAACCAGCTACAGCTTTCCGTGCTGGGAGCTTTCCTGTGGGCGCAATCGCTGGACGTTTCGAATTTGGCAGCTGGGCTCTCCGAGAGAGAAATACACAGTGTTGCCCCATTACCAACCAAAGCTTTTGCAGAACGCGAATGTCTGTCTACCAGCGAATGCAGTTCCAAGGGACAGTGAAAACCAGCTACAGCTTTCCGTGCTGGCAGCTTTCCTGTGGGCGCAATCGCTGGACGTTTCGAATTTGGCAGCCGGGCTCTGCGAGAGAGAAATACACAGTGTTGCCCCTTTACGAACGAAAGCTGTTGCAGAACGCGAATGTCTGTCTACCAGCGAATGCAGTTCCAAGGGACAGGGAAAACCAGCTACAGCTTTCCGTGCTGGCAGCTTTCATGTGGGCGCAATCGCTGGACGTTTCGAATTTGGCAGCCGGGCTCTCCGAGAGAGAAATACACAGTGTTGCCCCATTACCAACCAAAGCTTTTGCAGAACACGAATGTATGTCTACCAGCGAATGCAGTTCCAAGGGACAGTGAAAACCAGCTACAGCTTTCCGTGCTGGGAGCTTTCCTATGGGCACAATCGCTGGACGTTTCAAATTTGGCAGCCGGGCTCCACGAGAGAGAAATGCACAGTGTTGCCCCATTACCAACCAAAGCTTTTGCAGAACGCGAATGTCTGTGTAGCAGCGAATGCAGTTCCAAGGGACAGTGAAAACCAGCTACAGCTTTCCGTGCTGGCAGCTTTCCTGTGGGCGCAGTCGCTGGACGTTTCGAATTTGGCAGCCGGGCTCTCCGAGAGAGAAATACACAGTGTTGCCCCTTTACGAACGAAAGCTGTTGCAGAACGCGAATGTCTGTCTACCAGCGAATGCAGTTCCAAGGGACAGTGAAAACCAGCTACAGCTTTCCGTGCTGGCAGCTTTCCTGTGGGCGCAATCGCTGGACGTTTCGAATTTGGCAGCGGGGCTCTGCGAGAGAGAAATATACAGTGTTGCCTCATAACGAACGGAAGCTTTTGCAGAACGCGAATGTCTGTCTACCAGCGAATGCAGTTCCAAGGGACAGTGAAAACCAGCTACAGCTTTCCGTGCTGGCAGCTTTCATGTGGGCGCAATCGCTGGACGTTTCGAATTTGGCAGCCGGGCTCTCCCAGAGAGAAATACACAGTGTTATCCCATTACCAACCAAAGCTTTTGCAGAACGCGAATGTCTGTCTACCAGCGAATGCAGTTCCAAGGGACAGTGAAAACCAGCAACAGCTTTCCGTGCTGGGAGCTTTCCTGTGGGCGCAATCGCTGGGCGTTTCGAATTTGGCAGCCGGGCTCTCCGAGAGAGAAATACACAGTGTTGCCCCTTTACGAACCAAAGCTGTTGCAGAACGCGAATGTCTGTGTAGCAGCGAATGCAGTTCCAAGGGACAGTGAAAACCAGCTACAGCTTTCCGTGCTGGCAGCTTTCCTGTGGGCGCAATCGCTGGACGTTTGAATTTGGCAGCCGGAATCTGCGAGAGAGAAATACACAGTGTTGCCCCTTTACGAACGAAAGCTGTTGCAGAACGCGAATGTCTGTCTACCAGCGAATGCAGTTCCAAGGGACAGTGAAAACCAGCTACAGCTTTCCGTGCTGGCAGCTTTCATGTGGGCGCAATCGCTGGACGTTTCGAATTTGGCAGCCGGGCTCTCCCAGAGAGAAATACACAGTGTTATCCCATTACCAACCAAAGCTTTTGCAGAACGCGAATGTCTGTCTACCAGCGAATGCAGTTCCAAGGGACAGTGAAAACCAGCAACAGCTTTCCGTGCTGGGAGCTTTCCTGTGGGCGCAATCGCTGGACGTTTCGAATTTGGCAGCTGGGCTCTCCGAGAGAGAAATACACAGTGTTGCCCCATTACCAACCAAAGCTTTTGCAGAACGCAAATGTCTGTCTACCAGCGAATGCAGTTCCAAGGGACAGTGAAAACCAGCTACAGCTTTCCGTGCTGGCAGCTTTCCTGTGGGCGCAATCGCTGGACGTTTCGAATTTGGAAGCCGGGCTCTCCGAGAGAGAAATACACAGTGTGGCCCTTTACGAACGAAAGCTGTTGCAGAACGCGAATGTCTGTCTACCAGCGAATGCAGTTCCAAGGGACAGTGAAAACCAGCTACAGCTTTCCGTGCTGGCAGCTTTCCTGTGGGCGCAATCGCTGGACGTTTCGAATTTGGCAGCCGGGCTCTCCGAGAGAGAAATACACAGTGTTGCCCCTTTACGAAGGAAAGCTGTTGCAGAACGCGAATGTCTGTCTACCAGCGAATGCAGTTCCAAGGGACAGTGAAAACCAGCTACAGCTTTCCGTGCTGGCAGCTTTCCTGTGGGCGCAATCGCTGGACGTTTCGAATTTGGCAGCCGGGCTCTCCGAGAGAGAAATACACAGTGTTGCCCCTTTACGAACCAAAGCTGTTGCAGAACGCGAATGTCTGTCTACCAGCGAATGCAGTTCCAAGGGACAGTGAAAACCAGCTACAGCTTTCCGTGCTGGCTGCTTTCCTGTGGGCGCAATCGCTGGACGTTTGAATTTGGCAGCCGGAATCTGCGAGAGAGAAATACACAGTGTTGCCCCTTTACGAACGAAAGCTGTTGCAGAACGCGAATGTCTGTCTACCAGCGAATGCAGTTCCAAGGGACAGTGAAAACCAGCTACAGCTTTCCGTGCTGGGAGCTTTCCTGTGGGCGCAATCGCTGGACGTTTCGAATTTGGCAGCTGGGCTCTCCGAGAGAGAAATACACAGTGTTGCCCCATTACCAACCAAAGCTTTTGCAGAACGCGAATGTCTGTCTACCAGCGAATGCAGTTCCAAGGGACAGTGAAAACCAGCTACAGCTTTCCGTGCTGGCAGCTTTCCTGTGGGCGCAATCGCTGGACGTTTCGAATTTGGCAGCCGGGCTCTGCGAGAGAGAAATACACAGTGTTGCCCCTTTACGAACGAAAGCTGTTGCAGAACGCGAATGTCTGTCTACCAGCGAATGCAGTTCCAAGGGACAGGGAAAACCAGCTACAGCTTTCCGTGCTGGCAGCTTTCATGTGGGCGCAATCGCTGGACGTTTCGAATTTGGCAGCCGTGCTCTCCGAGAGAGAAATACACAGTGTTGCCCCATTACCAACCAAAGCTTTTGCAGAACGCGAATGTCTGTCTACCAGCGAATGCAGTTCCAAGGGACAGTGAAAACCAGCTACAGCTTTCCGTGCTGGCAGCTTTCCTGTGGGCGCAATCGCTGGACGTTTCGAATTTGGCAGCCGGGCTCTCCGAGAGAGAAATACACAGTGTTGCCCCTTTACGAATGAAAGCTGTTGCAGAACGCGAATGTCTGTGTAGCAGCGAATGCAGTTCCAAGGGACAGTGAAAACCAGCTACAGCTTTCCGTGCTGGCAGCTTTCCTGTGGGCGCAATCGCTGGACGTTTCGAATTTGGCAGCCGGGCTCTGCGAGAGAGAAATACACAGTGTTGCCCCTTTACGAACCAAAGCTGTTGCAGAACGCGAATGTCTGTCTACCAGCGAATGCAGTTCCAAGGGACAGTGAAAACCAGCTACAGCTTTCCGTGCTGGCAGCTTTCCTGTGGGCGCAATCGCTGGACGTTTCGAATTTGGCAGCTGGGCTCTCCGAGAGAGAAATACACAGTGTTGCCCCATTACCAACCAAAGCTTTTGCAGAACGCGAATGTCTGTCTACCAGCGAATGCAGTTCCAAGGGACAGTGAAAACCAGCTACAGCTTTCCGTGCTGGCAGCTTTCCTGTGGGCGCAATCGCTGGACGTTTCGAATTTGGCAGCCGGGCTCTCCGAGAGAGAAATACACAGTGTTGCCCCTTTACGAATGAAAGCTGTTGCAGAACGCGAATGTCTGTGTAGCAGCGAATGCAGTTCCAAGGGACAGTGAAAACCAGCTACAGCTTTCCGTGCTGGCAGCTTTCCTGTGGGCGCAATCGCTGGACGTTTCGAATTTGGCAGCCGGGCTCTCCGAGAGAGAAATACACAGTGTTGCCCCTTTACGAACCAAAGCTGTTGCAGAACGCGAATGTCTGTCTACCAGCGAATGCAGTTCCAAGGGACAGTGAAAACCAGCTACAGCTTTCCGTGCTGGCTGCTTTCCTGTGGGCGCAATCGCTGGACGTTTGAATTTGGCAGCCGGAATCTGCGAGAGAGAAATACACAGTGTTGCCCCTTTACGAACGAAAGCTGTTGCAGAACGCGAATGTCTGTCTACCAGCGAATGCAGTTCCAAGGGACAGTGAAAACCAGCTACAGCTTTCCGTGCTGGGAGCTTTCCTGTGGGCGCAATCGCTGGACGTTTCGAATTTGGCAGCTGGGCTCTCCGAGAGAGAAATACACAGTGTTGCCCCATTACCAACCAAAGCTTTTGCAGAACGCGAATGTCTGTCTACCAGCGAATGCAGTTCCAAGGGACAGTGAAAACCAGCTACAGCTTTCCGTGCTGGCAGCTTTCCTGTGGGCGCAATCGCTGGACGTTTCGAATTTGGCAGCCGGGCTCTGCGAGAGAGAAATACACAGTGTTGCCCCTTTACGAACGAAAGCTGTTGCAGAACGCGAATGTCTGTCTACCAGCGAATGCAGTTCCAAGGGACAGGGAAAACCAGCTACAGCTTTCCGTGCTGGCAGCTTTCATGTGGGCGCAATCGCTGGACGTTTCGAATTTGGCAGCCGTGCTCTCCGAGAGAGAAATACACAGTGTTGCCCCATTACCAACCAAAGCTTTTGCAGAACACGAATGTATGTCTACCAGCGAATGCAGTTCCAAGGGACAGTGAAAACCAGCTACAGCTTTCCGTGCTGGGAGCTTTCCTGTGGGCACAATCGCTGGACGTTTCAAATTTGGCAGCCGGGCTCCACGAGAGAGAAATGCACAGTGTTGCCCCATTACCAACCAAAGCTTTTGCAGAACGCGAATGTCTGTGTAGCAGCGAATGCAGTTCCAAGGGACAGTGAAAACCAGCTACAGCTTTCCGTGCTGGCATCTTTCCTGTGGGCGCAGTCGCTGGACGTTTCGAATTTGGCAGCCGGGCTCTCCGAGAGAGAAATACACAGTGTTGCCCCTTTACGAACGAAAGCTGTTGCAGAACGCGAATGTCTGTCTACCAGCGAATGCAGTTCCAAGGGACAGTGAAAACCAGCTACAGCTTTCCGTGCTGGGAGCTTTCCTGTGGGCGCAATCGCTGGACGTTTCGAATTTGGCAGCGGGGCTCTGCGAGAGAGAAATATACAGTGTTGCCTCATAACGAACGGAAGCTTTTGCAGAACGCGAATGTCTGTCTACCAGCGAATGCAGTTCCAAGGGACAGTGAAAACCAGCAACAGCTTTCCGTGCTGGGAGCTTTCCTGTGGGCGCAATCGCTGGACGTTTCGAATTTGGCAGCCGGGCTCTCCGAGAGAGAAATACACAGTGTTGCCCCTTTACGAATGAAAGCTGTTGCAGAACGCGAATGTCTGTGTAGCAGCGAATGCAGTTCCAAGGGACAGTGAAAACCAGCTACAGCTTTCCGTGCTGGCAGCTTTCCTGTGGGCGCAATCGCTGGACGTTTCGAATTTGGCAGCCGGGCTCTCCGAGAGAGAAATACACAGTGTTGCCCCTTTACGAACCAAAGCTGTTGCAGAACGCGAATGTCTGTCTACCAGCGAATGCAGTTCCAAGGGACAGTGAAAACCAGCTACAGCTTTCCGTGCTGGCTGCTTTCCTGTGGGCGCAATCGCTGGACGTTTGAATTTGGCAGCCGGAATCTGCGAGAGAGAAATACACAGTGTTGCCCCTTTACGAACGAAAGCTGTTGCAGAACGCGAATGTCTGTCTACCAGCGAATGCAGTTCCAAGGGACAGTGAAAACCAGCTACAGCTTTCCGTGCTGGGAGCTTTCCTGTGGGCGCAATCGCTGGACGTTTCGAATTTGGCAGCTGGGCTCTCCGAGAGAGAAATACACAGTGTTGCCCCATTACCAACCAAAGCTTTTGCAGAACGCGAATGTCTGTCTACCAGCGAATGCAGTTCCAAGGGACAGTGAAAACCAGCAACAGCTTTCCGTGCTGGGAGCTTTCCTGTGGGCGCAATCGCTGGACGTTTCGAATTTGGCAGCCGGGCTCTGCGAGAGAGAAATACACAGTGTTGCCCCTTTACGAACGAAAGCTGTTGCAGAACGCGAATGTCTGTGTAGCAGCGAATGCAGTTCCAAGGGACAGTGAAAACCAGCTACAGCTTTCCGTGCTGGGAGCTTTCCTGTGGGCACAATCGCTGGACGTTTCAAATTTGGCAGCCGGGCTCCACGAGAGAGAAATGCACAGTGTTGCCCCATTACCAACCAAAGCTTTTGCAGAACGCGAATGTCTGTGTAGCAGCGAATGCAGTTCCAAGGGACAGTGAAAACCAGCTACAGCTTTCCGTGCTGGCAGCTTTCCTGTGGGCGCAGTCGCTGGACGTTTCGAATTTGGCAGCCGGGCTCTCCGAGAGAGAAATACACAGTGTTGCCCCTTTACGAACGAAAGCTGTTGCAGAACGCGAATGTCTGTCTACCAGCGAATGCAGTTCCAAGGGACAGTGAATACCAGCTACAGCTTTCCGTGCTGGCAGCTTTCCTGTGGGCGCAATCGCTGGACGTTTCGAATTTGGCAGCGGGGCTCTGCGAGAGAGAAATATACAGTGTTGCCTCATAACGAACGGAAGCTTTTGCAGAACGCGAATATCTGTCTACCAGCGAATGCAGTTCCAAGGGACAGTGAAAACCAGCTACAGCTTTCCGTGCTGGCAGCTTTCCTGTGGGCGCAATCGCTGGACGTTTCGAATTTGGCAGCCGGGCTCTCCGAGAGAGAAATACACAGTGTTATCCCATTACCAACCAAAGCTTTTGCAGAACGCGAATGTCTGTCTACCAGCGAATGCAGTTCCAAGGGACAGTGAAAACCAGCAACAGCTTTCCGTGCTGGGAGCTTTCCTGTGGGCGCAATCGCTGGACGTTTCGAATTTGGCAGCCGGGCTCTCCGAGAGAGAAATACACAGTGTTGCCCCTTTACGAACGAAAGCTGTTGCAGAACGCGAATGTCTGTGTAGCAGCGAATGCAGTTCCAAGGGACAGTGAAAACCAGCTACAGCTTTCCGTGCTGGGAGCTTTCCTGTGGGCGCAATCGCTGGACGTTTCGAATTTGGCAGCTGGGCTCTCCGAGAGAGAAATACACAGTGTTGCCCCATTACCAACCAAAGCTTTTGCAGAACGCGAATGTCTGTCTACCAGCGAATGCAGTTCCAAGGGACAGTGAAAACCAGCTACAGCTTTCCGTGCTGGCAGCTTTCCTGTGGGCGCAATCGCTGGACGTTTCGAATTTGGCAGCCGGGATCTGCGAGAGAGAAATACACAGTGTTGCCCCTTTACGAACGAAAGCTGTTGCAGAACGCGAATGTCTGTCTACCAGCGAATGCAGTTCCAAGGGACAGTGAAAACCAGCTTCAGCTTTCCGTTCTGGCAGCTTTCATGTGGGCGCAATCGCTGGACGTTTCGAATTTGGCAGCCGTGCTCTCCGAGAGAGAAATACACAGTGTTGCCCCATTACCAACCAAAGCTTTTGCAGAACACGAATGTATGTCTACCAGCGAATGCAGTTCCAAGGGACAGTGAAAACCAGCTACAGCTTTCCGTGCTGGGAGCTTTCCTGTGGGCACAATCGCTGGACGTTTCAAATTTGGCAGCCGGGCTCCACGAGAGAGAAATGCACAGTGTTGCCCCATTACCAACCAAAGATTTTGCAGAACGCGAATGTCTGTGTAGCAGCGAATGCAGTTCCAAGGGACAGTGAAAACCAGCTACAGCTTTCCGTGCTGGCAGCTTTCATGTGGGCGCAATCGCTGGACGTTTCGAATTTGGCAGCCGGGCTCTCCGAGAGAGAAATACACAGTGTTGCCCCTTTACGAATGAAAGCTGTTGCAGAACGCGAATGTCTGTGTAGCAGCGAATGCAGTTCCAAGGGACAGTGAAAACCAGCTACAGCTTTCCGTGCTGGCAGCTTTCCTGTGGGCGCAATCGCTGGACGTTTCGAATTTGGCAGCCGGGCTCTCCGAGAGAGAAATACACAGTGTTGCCCCTTTACGAATCAAAGCTGTTGCAGAACGCGAATGTCTGTCTACCAGCGAATGCAGTTCCAAGGGACAGTGAAAACCAGCTACAGCTTTCCGTGCTGGCTGCTTTCCTGTGGGCGCAATCGCTGGACGTTTGAATTTGGCAGCCGGAATCTGCGAGAGAGAAATACACAGTGTTGCCCCTTTACGAACGAAAGCTGTTGCAGAACGCGAATGTCTGTCTACCAGCGAATGCAGTTCCAAGGGACAGTGAAAACCAGCTACAGCTTTCCGTGCTGGGAGCTTTCCTGTGGGCGCAATCGCTGGACGTTTCGAATTTGGCAGCTGGGCTCTCCGAGAGAGAAATACACAGTGTTGCCCCATTACCAACCAAAGCTTTTGCAGAACGCGAATGTCTGTCTACCAGCGAATGCAGTTCCAAGGGACAGTGAAAACCAGCTACAGCTTTCCGTGCTGGCAGCTTTCCTGTGGGCGCAATCGCTGGACGTTTCGAATTTGGCAGCCGGGCTCTGCGAGAGAGAAATACACAGTGTTGCCCCTTTACGAACGAAAGCTGTTGCAGAACGCGAATGTCTGTCTACCAGCGAATGCAGTTCCAAGGGACAGGGAAAACCAGCTACAGCTTTCCGTGCTGGCAGATTTCATGTGGGCGCAATCGCTGGACGTTTCGAATTTGGCAGCCGTGCTCTCCGAGAGAGAAATACACAGTGTTGCCCCATTACCAACCAAAGCTTTTGCAGAACACGAATGTATGTCTACCAGCGAATGCAGTTCCAAGGGACAGTGAAAACCAGCTACAGCTTTCCGTGCTGGGAGCTTTCCTGTGGGCGCAATCGCTGGACGTTTCGAATTTGGCAGCCGGGCTCTCCGAGAGAGAAATACACAGTGTTGCCCCTTTACGAATGAAAGCTGTTGCAGAACGCGAATGTCTGTGTAGCAGCGAATGCAGTTCCAAGGGACAGTGAAAACCAGCTACAGCTTTCCGTGCTGGCAGCTTTCCTGTGGGCGCAATCGCTGGACGTTTCGAATTTGGCAGCCGGGCTCTCCGAGAGAGAAATACACAGTGTTGCCCCTTTACGAACCAAAGCTGTTGCAGAACGCGAATGTCTGTCTACCAGCGAATGCAGTTCCAAGGGACAGTGAAAACCAGCTACAGCTTTCCGTGCTGGGAGCTTTCCTGTGGGCGCAATCGCTGGACGTTTCGAATTTGGCAGCTGGGCTCTCCGAGAGAGAAATACACAGTGTTGCCCCATTACCAACCAAAGCTTTTGCAGAACGCGAATGTCTGTCTACCAGCGAATGCAGTTCCAAGGGACAGTGAAAACCAGCTACAGCTTTCCGTGCTGGCAGCTTTCCTGTGGGCGCAATCGCTGGACGTTTCGAATTTGGCAGCCGGGCTCTCCGAGAGAGAAATACACAGTGTGGCCCTTTACGAACGAAAGCTGTTGCAGAACGCGAATGTCTGTCTACCAGCGAATGCAGTTCCAAGGGACAGTGAAAACCAGCTACAGCTTTCCGTGCTGGCAGCTTTCCTGTGGGCGCAATCGCTGGACGTTTCGAATTTGGCAGCCGGGCTCTCCGAGAGAGAAATACACAGTGTTGCCCCTTTACGAATGAAAGCTGTTGCAGAACGCGAATGTCTGTGTAGCAGCGAATGCAGTTCCAAGGGACAGTGAAAACCAGCTACAGCTTTCCGTGCTGGCAGCTTTCCTGTGGGCGCAATCGCTGGACGTTTCGAATTTGGCAGCCGGGCTCTCCGAGAGAGAAATACACAGTGTTGCCCCTTTACGAACGAAAGCTGTTGCAGAACGCGAATGTCTGTCTACCAGCGAATGCAGTTCCAAGGGACAGTGAAAACCAGCTACAGCTTTCCGTGCTGGCTGCTTTCCTGTGGGCGCAATCGCTGGACGTTTGAATTTGGCAGCCGGAATCTGCGAGAGAGAAATACACAGTGTTGCCCCTTTACGAACGAAAGCTGTTGCAGAACGCGAATGTCTGTCTACCAGCGAATGCAGTTCCAAGGGACAGTGAAAACCAGCTACAGCTTTCCGTGCTGGGAGCTTTCCTGTGGGCGCAATCGCTGCACGTTTCGAATTTGGCAGCCGGGCTCTCCGAGAGAGAAATACACAGTGTTGCCCCATTACCAACCAAAGCTTTTGCAGAACGCGAATGTCTGTCTACCAGCGAATGCAGTTCCAAGGGACAGTGAAAACCAGCTACAGCTTTCCGTGCTGGCAGCTTTCCTGTGGGCGCAATCGCTGGACGTTTCGAATTTGGCAGCCGGGCTCTGCGAGAGAGAAATACACAGTGTTGCCCCTTTACGAACGAAAGCTGTTGCAGAACGCGAATGTCTGTCTACCAGCGAATGCAGTTCCAAGGGACAGGGAAAACCAGCTACAGCTTTCCGTGCTGGCAGCTTTCATGTGGGCGCAATCGCTGGACGTTTCAAATTTGGCAGCCGGGCTCCACGAGAGAGAAATGCACAGTGTTGCCCCATTACCAACCAAAGCTTTTGCAGAACGCGAATGTCTGTGTAGCAGCGAATGCAGTTCCAAGGGACAGTGAAAACCAGCTACAGCTTTCCGTGCTGGCAGCTTTCCTGTGGGCGCAGTCGCTGGACGTTTCGAATTTGGCAGCGGGGCTCTGCGAGAGAGAAATATACAGTGTTGCCTCATAACGAACGGAAGCTGTTGCAGAACGCGAATGTCTGTCTACCAGCGAATGCAGTTCCAAGGGACAGTGAAAACCAGCTACAGCTTTCCGTGCTGGCAGCTTTCCTGTGGGCGCAATCGCTGGACGTTTCGAATTTGGCAGCCGGGCTCTCCCAGAGAGAAATACACAGTGTTATCCCATTACCAACCAAAGCTTTTGCAGAACGCGAATGTCTGTCTACCAGCGAATGCAGTTCCAAGGGACAGTGAAAACCAGCAACAGCTTTCCGTGCTGGGAGCTTTCCTGTGGGCGCAATCGCTGGGCGTTTCGAATTTGGCAGCCGGGCTCTCCGAGAGAGAAATACACAGTGTTGCCCCTTTACGAATGAAAGCTGTTGCAGAACGCGAATGTCTGTGTAGCAGCGAATGCAGTTCCAAGGGACAGTGAAAACCAGCTACAGCTTTCCGTGCTGGCAGCTTTCCTGTGGGCGCAATCGCTGGACGTTTCGAATTTGGAAGCCGGGCTCTCCGAGAGAGAAATACACAGTGTTGCCCCTTTACGAACCAAAGCTGTTGCAGAACGCGAATGTCTGTCTACCAGCGAATGCAGTTCCAAGGGACAGTGAAAACCAGCTACAGCTTTCCGTGCTGGCTGCTTTCCTGTGGGCGCAATCGCTGGACGTTTGAATTTGGCAGCCGGAATCTGCGAGAGAGAAATACACAGTGTTGCCCCTTTACGAACGAAAGCTGTTGCAGAACGCGAATGTCTGTCTACCAGCGAATGCAGTTCCAAGGGACAGTGAAAACCAGCTACAGCTTTCCGTGCTGGGAGCTTTCCTGTGGGCGCAATCGCTGGACGTTTCGAATTTGGCAGCTGGGCTCTCCGAGAGAGAAATACACAGTGTTGCCCCATTACCAACCAAAGCTTTTGCAGAACGCGAATGTCTGTCTACCAGCGAATGCAGTTCCAAGGGACAGTGAAAACCAGCTACAGCTTTCCGTGCTGGCAGCTTTCCTGTGGGCGCAATCGCTGGACGTTTCGAATTTGGCAGCCGGGCTCTGCGAGAGAGAAATACACAGTGTTGCCCCTTTACGAACGAAAGCTGTTGCAGAACGCGAATGTCTGTGTAGCAGCGAATGCAGTTCCAAGGGACAGGGAAAACCAGCTACAGCTTTCCGTGCTGGCAGCTTTCATGTGGGCGCAATCGCTGGACGTTTCGAATTTGGCAGCCGTGCTCTCCGAGAGAGAAATACACAGTGTTGCCCCATTACCAACCAAAGCTTTTGCAGAACACGAATGTATGTCTACCAGCGAATGCAGTTCCAAGGGACAGTGAAAACCAGCTACAGCTTTCCGTGCTGGGAGCTTTCCTGTGGGCACAATCGCTGGACGTTTCAAATTTGGCAGCCGGGCTCCACGAGAGAGAAATGCACAGTGTTGCCCCATTACCAACCAAAGCTTTTGCAGAACGCGAATGTCTGTGTAGCAGCGAATGCAGTTCCAAGGGACAGTGAAAACCAGCTACAGCTTTCCGTGCTGGCAGCTTTCCTGTGGGCGCAGTCGCTGGACGTTTCGAATTTGGCAGCCGGGCTCTCCGAGAGAGAAATACACAGTGTTGCCCCTTTACGAACGAAAGCTGTTGCAGAACGCGAATGTCTGTCTACCAGCGAATGCAGTTCCAAGGGACAGTGAATACCAGCTACAGCTTTCCGTGCTGGCAGCTTTCCTGTGGGCGCAATCGCTGGACGTTTCGAATTTGTCAGCGGGGCTCTCCGAGAGAGAAATACACAGTGTTGCCTCATAACGAACGGAAGCTTTTGCAGAACGCGAATGTCTGTCTACCAGCGAATGCAGTTCCAAGGGACAGTGAAAACCAGCTACAGCTTTCCGTGCTGGCAGCTTTCATGTGGGCGCAATCGCTGGACGTTTCGAATTTGGCAGCCGGGCTCTCCGAGAGAGAAATACACAGTGTTATCCCATTACCAACCAAAGCTTTTGCAGAACGCGAATGTCTGTCTACCAGCGAATGCAGTTCCAAGGGACAGTGAAAACCAGCAACAGCTTTCCGTGCTGGGAGCTTTCCTGTGGGCGCAATCGCTGGGCGTTTCGAATTTGGCAGCCGGGCTCTCCGAGAGAGAAATACACAGTGTTGCCCCTTTACGAACGAAAGCTGTTGCAGAACGCGAATGTCTGTCTACCAGCGAATGCAGTTCCAAGGGACAGTGAAAACCAGCTACAGCTTTCCGTGCTGGGAGCTTTCCTGTGGGCGCAATCGCTGGACGTTTCGAATTTGGCAGCTGGGCTCTCCGAGAGAGAAATACACAGTGTTGCCCCATTACCAACCAAAGCTTTTGCAGAACGCGAATGTCTGTCTACCAGCGAATGCAGTTCCAAGGGACAGTGAAAACCAGCTACAGCTTTCCGTGCTGGGAGCTTTCCTGTGGGCGCAATCGCTGGACGTTTCGAATTTGGCAGCCGGGCTCTGCGAGAGAGAAATACACAGTGTTGCCCCTTTACGAACGAAAGCTGTTGCAGAACGCGAATGTCTGTCTACCAGCGAATGCAGTTCCAAGGGACAGTGAAAACCAGCTTCAGCTTTCCGTTCTGGCAGCTTTCATGTGGGCGCAATCGCTGGACGTTTCGAATTTGGCAGCCGTGCTCTCCGAGAGAGAAATACACAGTGTTGCCCCATTACCAACCAAAGCTTTTGCAGAACACGAATGTATGTCTACCAGCGAATGCAGTTCCAAGGGACAGTGAAAACCAGCTACAGCTTTCCGTGCTGGGAGCTTTCCTGTGGGCACAATCGCTGGACGTTTCAAATTTGGCAGCCGGGCTCCACGAGAGAGAAATGCACAGTGTTGCCCCATTACCAACCAAAGCTTTTGCAGAACGCGAATGTCTGTCTACCAGCGAATGCAGTTCCAAGGGACAGTGAAAACCAGCTACAGCTTTCCGTGCTGGCAGCTTTCCTGTGGGCGCAATCGCTGGACGTTTCGAATTTGGCAGCCGGGCTCTGCGAGAGAGAAATACACAGTGTTGCCCCTTTACGAACGAAAGCTGTTGCAGAACGCGAATGTCTGTGTAGCAGCGAATGCAGTTCCAAGGGACAGGGAAAACCAGCTACAGCTTTCCGTGCTGGCAGCTTTCATGTGGGCGCAATCGCTGGACGTTTCGAATTTGGCAGCCGTGCTCTCCGAGAGAGAAATACACAGTGTTGCCCCATTACCAACCAAAGCTTTTGCAGAACACGAATGTATGTCTACCAGCGAATGCAGTTCCAAGGGACAGTGAAAACCAGCTACAGCTTTCCGTGCTGGGAGCTTTCCTGTGGGCACAATCGCTGGACGTTTCAAATTTGGCAGCCGGGCTCCACGAGAGAGAAATGCACAGTGTTGCCCCATTACCAACCAAAGCTTTTGCAGAACGCGAATGTCTGTGTAGCAGCGAATGCAGTTCCAAGGGACAGTGAAAACCAGCTACAGCTTTCCGTGCTGGCAGCTTTCCTGTGGGCGCAGTCGCTGGACGTTTCGAATTTGGCAGCCGGGCTCTCCGAGAGAGAAATACACAGTGTTGCCCCTTTACGAACGAAAGCTGTTGCAGAACGCGAATGTCTGTCTACCAGCGAATGCAGTTCCAAGGGACAGTGAATACCAGCTACAGCTTTCCGTGCTGGCAGCTTTCCTGTGGGCGCAATCGCTGGACGTTTCGAATTTGTCAGCGGGGCTCTCCGAGAGAGAAATACACAGTGTTGCCTCATAACGAACGGAAGCTTTTGCAGAACGCGAATGTCTGTCTACCAGCGAATGCAGTTCCAAGGGACAGTGAAAACCAGCTACAGCTTTCCGTGCTGGCAGCTTTCCTGTGGGCGCAATCGCTGGACGTTTCGAATTTGGCCGCCGGGCTCTGCGAGAGAGAAATACACAGTGTTGCCCCTTTACGAACAAAAGCTGTTGCAGAACGCGAATGTCTGTCTACCAGCGAATGCAGTTCCAAGGGACAGTGAAAACCAGCTACAGCTTTCCGTGCTGGCAGCTTTCCTGTGGGCGCAATCGCTGGACGTTTCGAATTTGGCAGCCGGGCTCTCCGAGAGAGAAATATACAGTGTTGCCCCCTTAGCAATGAAAACTATTGCAGAACGCGAATGTCTGTCTACCAGCGAATGCAGTTCCAAGGGACAGTGAAAACCAGCTACAGCTTTCCGGGCTGGCAGCTTTCCTGTGGGCGCAATCGCTGGACGTTTCGAATTTGGCAGCCGGGCTCTCCGAGCAAGAAATACACAGTGTTGCCCCTTTACGAACGAAAGCTGTTGCAGAACGCGAATGTCTGTCTACCAGCGAATGCAGTTCCAAGGGACAGTGAAAACCAGCTACAGCTTTCCGTGCTGGCAGCTTTCCTGTGGGCGCAATCGCTGGACGTTTCGAATTTGGCAGCCGGGCTCTCCGAGAGAGAAATATACAGTGTTGCCCCCTTAGCAATGAAAACTATTGCAGAACGCGAATGCCTGTCTACCAGCGAATGCAGTTCCAAGGGACAGTGAAAACCAGCTACAGCTTTCCGGGCTGGCAGCTTTCCTGTGGGCACAATCGCTGGACGTTTCGAATTTGGCAGCCGGGCTCTCCGAGCAAGAAATACACAGTGTTGCCCCTTTACCAACCAAAGATTTTGCAGAACGCGAATGTCTGTCTACCAGCGAATGCAGTTCCAAGGGACAGTGAAAACCAGCTACAGCTTTCCGTGCTGGCAGCTTTCCTGTGGGCGCAATCGCTGGACATTTCGAATTTGGCAGCCGGGCTCTCCCAGAGAGAAATACTCAGTGTTGCCCCTTTACCAGCCAAAGCTTTTGCAGAACGCGAATGTCTGTCTACCAGCGAATGCAGTTCCAAGGGACAGTGAAAACCAGCTACAGCTTTCCGTGCTGGCAGCTTTCCTGTGGGCGCAATCGCTGGACGTTTCTTATTTGGCCGCCGGGCTCTGCGAGAGAGAAATACAAAGTGTTGCCCCATTACCAACCAAAGCTTTTGCAGAACGCGAATGTCTGTCTACCAGCGAATGCAGTTCCAAGGGACAGTGAAAACCAGCTACAGCTTTCCGTGCTGGCAGCTTTCCTGTGGGCGCAATCGCTGGACGTTTCGAATTTGGCAGCCGGGCTCCGAGAGAGAAATACACAGTGTTGCCCCTTTACGAACGAAAGCTTTTGCAGAACGCGAATGTCTGTCTACCAGCGAATGCAGTTCCAAGGGACAGTGAAAACCAGCTACAGCTTTCCGTGCTGGCAGCTTTCCTGTGGGCGCAATCGCTGGACGTTTCGAATTTGGCAGCCGGACTCTGCGAGAGAGAAATACACAGTGTTGCCCCCTTAGCAACGAAAACTATTGCAGAACGCGAATGTCTGTCTACCAGCGAATGCAGTTCCAAGGGACAGTGAAAACCAGCTACAGCTTTCCGTGCTGGCAGCTTTCCTGTGGGCGCAATCGCTGGACGTTTCGAATTTGGCAGCCGGGCTCTCCCAGAGCGAAATACACAGTGTTGCCCCTTTACCAACCAAAGCTTTTGCAGAACGCGAATGTCTGTCTACCAGCGAATGCAGTTCCAAGGGACAGTGAAAACCAGCTACAGCTTTCCGTGCTGGCAGCTTTCCTGTGGGCGCAATCACTGGACGTTTCGAATTTGGCAGCCAGGCTCTGCGAGAGAGAAATACACAGTGTTGCCCCTTTACGAACGAAAGCTGTTGCAGAACGCGAATGTCTGTCTACCAGCGAATGCAGTTCCAAGGGACAGTGAAAACCAGCTACAGCTTTCCGTGCTGGCAGCTTTCCTGTGGGCGCAATCGCTGGACGTTTCGAATTTGGCCGCCGGGCTCTGCGAGAGAGAAATACACAGTGTTGCCCCTTTACGAACAAAAGCTGTTGCAGAACGCGAATGTCTGTCTACCAGCGAATGCAGTTCCAAGGGACAGTGAAAACCAGCTACAGCTTTCCGTGCTGGCAGCTTTCCTGTGGGCGCAATCGCTGGACGTTTCGAATTTGGCAGCCGGGCTCTCAGAGAGAGAAATATACAGTGTTGCCCCCTTAGCAATGAAAGCTTTTGCAGAACGCGAATGTCTGTGTAGCAGCGAATGCAGTTCCAAGGGACAGTGAAAACCAGCTACAGCTTTCCGTGCTGGCAGCTTTCCTGTGGGCGCAATCGCTGGACGTTTCGAATTTGGCAGCCGGGCTCTCCGAGAGAGAAATACAGAGTGTTGCCCCTTTACGAACGAAAGCTGTTGCAGAACGCGAATGTCTGTCTACCAGCGAATGCAGTTCCAAGGGACAGTGAAAACCAGCTACAGCTTTCCGTGCTGGCAGCTTTCCTGTGGGCGCAATCGCTGGACGTTTCGAATTTGGCAGCCGGGCTCTCCGAGAGAGAAATATACAGTGTTGCCCCCTTAGCAATGAAAACTATTGCAGAACGCGAATGTCTGTCTACCAGCGAATGCAGTTCCAAGGGACAGTGAAAACCAGCTACAGCTTTCCGTGCTGGCAGCTTTCCTGTGGGCGCAATCGCTGGACGTTTCGAATTTGGCAGCCGGGCTCTCCGAGCAAGAAATACACAGTGTTGCCCCTTTACCAACCAAAGATTTTGCAGAACGCGAATGTCTGTCTACCAGCGAATGCAGTTCCAAGGGACAGTGAAAACCAGCTACAGCTTTCCGTGCTGGCACCTTTCCTGTGGGCGCAATCGCTGGACGTTTCGAATTTGGCAGCCGGGCTCTCCCAGAGAGAAATACACAGTGTTGCCCCTTTACCAACCAAAGCTTTTGCAGAACGCGAATGTCTGTCTACCAGCGAATGCAGTTCCAAGGGACAGTGAAAACCAGCTACAGCTTTCCGTGCTGGCAGCTTTCCTGTGGGCGCAATCGCTGGACGTTTCGAATTTGGCAGCCGGGTTCTCCGAGAGAGAAATACACAGTGTTGCCTCATAACAAATGAAAGGTCTAGCAGAACGCGAATGTCTGTCTACCAGCGAATGCAGTTCCAAGGGACAGTGAAAACCAGCTACAGCTTTCCATGCTGGCAGCTTTCCTGTGGGCGCAATCGCTGGACGTTTCGAATTTGGCAGCCGGGCTCTGCGAGAGAGAAATACACAGTGTTGCCCCTTTACGAACGAAAGCTGTTGCAGAACGCGAATGTCTGTCTACCAGCGAATGCAGTTCCAAGGGACAGTGAAAACCAGCTACAGCTTTCCGTGCTGGCAGCTTTCCTGTGGGCGCAATCTCTGGACGTTTCGAATTTGGCAGCCGCGCTCTCCGAGAGAGAAATACAAAGTGTTACCCCTTTACGAACGAAAGCTGTTGCAGAACGCGAATGTCTGTCTACCAGCGAATGCAGTTCCAAGGGACAGTGAAAACCAGCTACAGCTTTCCGTGCTGGCAGCTTTCCTGTGGGCGCAATCGCTGGACGTTTCGAATTTGGCCGCCGGGCTCTGCGAGAGAGAAATACACAGTGTTGCCCCTTTACGAACAAAAGCTGTTGCAGAACGCGAATGTCTGTCTACCAGCGAATGCAGTTCCAAGGGACAGTGAAAACCAGCTACAGCTTTCCGTGCTGGCAGCTTTCCTGTGGGCGCAATCGCTGGACGTTTCGAATTTGGCAGCCGGGCTCTCCGAGAGAGAAATATACAGTGTTGCCCCCTTAGCAATGAAAACTATTGCAGAACGCGAATGTCTGTCTACCAGCGAATGCAGTTCCAAGGGACAGTGAAAACCAGCTACAGCTTTCCGGGCTGGCAGCTTTCCTGTGGGCGCAATCGCTGGACGTTTCGAATTTGGCAGCCGGGCTCTCCGAGCAAGAAATACACAGTGTTGCCCCTTTACGAACGAAAGCTGTTGCAGAACGCGAATGTCTGTCTACCAGCGAATGCAGTTCCAAGGGACAGTGAAAACCAGCTACAGCTTTCCGTGCTGGCAGCTTTCCTGTGGGCGCAATCGCTGGACGTTTCGAATTTGGCAGCCGGGCTCTCCGAGAGAGAAATATACAGTGTTGCCCCCTTAGCAATGAAAACTATTGCAGAACGCGAATGTCTGTCTACCAGCGAATGCAGTTCCAAGGGACAGTGAAAACCAGCTACAGCTTTCCGTGCTGGCAGCTTTCCTGTGGGCGCAATCGCTGGACGTTTCGAATTTGGCAGCCGGGCTCTCCGAGCAAGAAATACACAGTGTTGCCCCTTTACCAACCAAAGATTTTGCAGAACGCGAATGTCTGTCTACCAGCGAATGCAGTTCCAAGGGACAGTGAAAACCAGCTACAGCTTTCCGTGCTGGCAGCTTTCCTGTGGGCGCAATCGCTGGACGTTTCGAATTTGTCAGCCGGGCTCTCCCAGAGAGAAATACACAGTGTTGCCCCTTTACCAACCAAAGCTTTTGCAGAACGCGAATGTCTGTCTACCAGCGAATGCAGTTCCAAGGGACAGTGAAAACCAGCTACAGCTTTCCGTGCTGGCAGCTTTCCTGTGGGCGCAATCGCTGGACGTTTCGAATTTGGCAGCCGGGTTCTCCGAGAGAGAAATACACAGTGTTGCCTCATAACAAATGAAAGGTCTAGCAGAACGCGAATGTCTGTCTACCAGCGAATGCAGTTCCAAGGGACAGTGAAAACCAGCTACAGCTTTCCATGCTGGCAGCTTTCCTGTGGGCGCAATCGCTGGACGTTTCGAATTTGGCAGCCGGGCTCTGCGAGAGAGAAATACACAGTGTTGCCCCTTTACGAACGAAAGCTGTTGCAGAACGCGAATGTCTGTCTACCAGCGAATGCAGTTCCAAGGGACAGTGAAAACCAGCTACAGCTTTCCGTGCTGGCAGCTTTCCTGTGGGCGCAATCTCTGGACGTTTCGAATTTGGCAGCCGCGCTCTCCGAGAGAGAAATACAAAGTGTTACCCCTTTACGAACGAAAGATGTTGCAGAACGCGAATGTCTGTCTACCAGCGAATGCAGTTCCAAGGGACAGTGAAAACCAGCTACAGCTTTCCGTGCTGGCAGCTTTCCTGTGGGCGCAATCGCTGGACGTTTCGAATTTGGCCGCCGGGCTCTGCGAGAGAGAAATACACAGTGTTGCCCCTTTACGAACAAAAGCTGTTGCAGAACGCGAATGTCTGTCTACCAGCGAATGCAGTTCCAAGGGACAGTGAAAACCAGCTACAGCTTTCCGTGCTGGCAGCTTTCCTGTGGGCGCAATCGCTGGACGTTTCGAATTTGGCAGCCGGGCTCTCCGAGAGAGAAATATACAGTGTTGCCCCCTTAGCAATGAAAACTATTGCAGAACGCGAATGTCTGTCTACCAGCGAATGCAGTTCCAAGGGACAGTGAAAACCAGCTACAGCTTTCCGGGCTGGCAGCTTTCCTGTGGGCGCAATCGCTGGACGTTTCGAATTTGGCAGCCGGGCTCTCCGAGCAAGAAATACACAGTGTTGCCCCTTTACGAACGAAAGCTGTTGCAGAACGCGAATGTCTGTCTACCAGCGAATGCAGTTCCAAGGGACAGTGAAAACCAGCTACAGCTTTCCGTGCTGGCAGCTTTCCTGTGGGCGCAATCGCTGGACGTTTCGAATTTGGCAGCCGGGCTCTCCGAGAGAGAAATATACAGTGTTGCCCCCTTAGCAATGAAAACTATTGCAGAACGCGAATGCCTGTCTACCAGCGAATGCAGTTCCAAGGGACAGTGAAAACCAGCTACAGCTTTCCGGGCTGGCAGCTTTCCTGTGGGCACAATCGCTGGACGTTTCGAATTTGGCAGCCGGGCTCTCCGAGCAAGAAATACACAGTGTTGCCCCTTTACCAACCAAAGATTTTGCAGAACGCGAATGTCTGTCTACCAGCGAATGCAGTTCCAAGGGACAGTGAAAACCAGCTACAGCTTTCCGTGCTGGCAGCTTTCCTGTGGGCGCAATCGCTGGACATTTCGAATTTGGCAGCCGGGCTCTCCCAGAGAGAAATACTCAGTGTTGCCCCTTTACCAGCCAAAGCTTTTGCAGAACGCGAATGTCTGTCTACCAGCGAATGCAGTTCCAAGGGACAGTGAAAACCAGCTACAGCTTTCCGTGCTGGCAGCTTTCCTGTGGGCGCAATCGCTGGACGTTTCGAATTTGGCCGCCGGGCTCTGCGAGAGAGAAATACAAAGTGTTGCCCCATTACCAACCAAAGCTTTTGCAGAACGCGAATGTCTGTCTACCAGCGAATGCAGTTCCAAGGGACAGTGAAAACCAGCTACAGCTTTCCGTGCTGGCAGCTTTCCTGTGGGCGCAATCGCTGGACGTTTCGAATTTGGCAGCCGGGCTCCGAGAGAGAAATACACAGTGTTGCCCCTTTACGAACGAAAGCTTTTGCAGAACGCGAATGTCTGTCTACCAGCGAATGCAGTTCCAAGGGACAGTGAAAACCAGCTACAGCTTTCCGTGCTGGCAGCTTTCCTGTGGGCGCAATCGCTGGACGTTTCGAATTTGGCAGCCGGACTCTGCGAGAGAGAAATACACAGTGTTGCCCCCTTAGCAACGAAAACTATTGCAGAACGCGAATGTCTGTCTACCAGCGAATGCAGTTCCAAGGGACAGTGAAAACCAGCTACAGCTTTCCGTGCTGGCAGCTTTCCTGTGGGCGCAATCGCTGGACGTTTCGAATTTGGCAGCCGGGTTCTCCGAGAGAGAAATACACAGTGTTGCCTCATAACAAATGAAAGCTTTTGCAGAACGCGAATGTCTGTCTACCAGCGAATGCAGTTCCAAGGGACAGTGAAAACCAGCTACAGCTTTCCGTGCTGGGAGCTTTCCTGTGGGCGCAATCGCTGGACGTTTCGAATTTGGCAGCCGGGCTCTGCGAGAGAGAAATACACAGTGTTGCCCCTTTACGAACGAAAGCTGTTGCAGAACGCGAATGTCTGTCTACCAGCGAATGCAGTTCCAAGGGACAGTGAAAACCAGCTTCAGCTTTCCGTTCTGGCAGCTTTCATGTGGGCGCAATCGCTGGACGTTTCGAATTTGGCAGCCGTGCTCTCCGAGAGAGAAATACACAGTGTTGCCCCATTACCAACCAAAGCTTTTGCAGAACACGAATGTATGTCTACCAGCGAATGCAGTTCCAAGGGACAGTGAAAACCAGCTACAGCTTTCCGTGCTGGGAGCTTTCCTGTGGGCACAATCGCTGGACGTTTCAAATTTGGCAGCCGGGCTCCACGAGAGAGAAATGCACAGTGTTGCCCCATTACCAACCAAAGCTTTTGCAGAACGCGAATGTCTGTCTACCAGCGAATGCAGTTCCAAGGGACAGTGAAAACCAGCTACAGCTTTCCGTGCTGGCAGCTTTCCTGTGGGCGCAATCGCTGGACGTTTCGAATTTGGCAGCCGGGCTCTGCGAGAGAGAAATACACAGTGTTGCCCCTTTACGAACGAAAGCTGTTGCAGAACGCGAATGTCTGTGTAGCAGCGAATGCAGTTCCAAGGGACAGGGAAAACCAGCTACAGCTTTCCGTGCTGGCAGCTTTCATGTGGGCGCAATCGCTGGACGTTTCGAATTTGGCAGCCGTGCTCTCCGAGAGAGAAATACACAGTGTTGCCCCATTACCAACCAAAGCTTTTGCAGAACACGAATGTATGTCTACCAGCGAATGCAGTTCCAAGGGACAGTGAAAACCAGCTACAGCTTTCCGTGCTGGGAGCTTTCCTGTGGGCACAATCGCTGGACGTTTCAAATTTGGCAGCCGGGCTCCACGAGAGAGAAATGCACAGTGTTGCCCCATTACCAACCAAAGCTTTTGCAGAACGCGAATGTCTGTGTAGCAGCGAATGCAGTTCCAAGGGACAGTGAAAACCAGCTACAGCTTTCCGTGCTGGCAGCTTTCCTGTGGGCGCAGTCGCTGGACGTTTCGAATTTGGCAGCCGGGCTCTCCGAGAGAGAAATACACAGTGTTGCCCCTTTACGAACGAAAGCTGTTGCAGAACGCGAATGTCTGTCTACCAGCGAATGCAGTTCCAAGGGACAGTGAATACCAGCTACAGCTTTCCGTGCTGGCAGCTTTCCTGTGGGCGCAATCGCTGGACGTTTCGAATTTGTCAGCGGGGCTCTCCGAGAGAGAAATACACAGTGTTGCCTCATAACGAACGGAAGCTTTTGCAGAACGCGAATGTCTGTCTACCAGCGAATGCAGTTCCAAGGGACAGTGAAAACCAGCTACAGCTTTCCGTGCTGGCAGCTTTCCTGTGGGCGCAATCGCTGGACGTTTCGAATTTGGCCGCCGGGCTCTGCGAGAGAGAAATACACAGTGTTGCCCCTTTACGAACAAAAGCTGTTGCAGAACGCGAATGTCTGTCTACCAGCGAATGCAGTTCCAAGGGACAGTGAAAACCAGCTACAGCTTTCCGTGCTGGCAGCTTTCCTGTGGGCGCAATCGCTGGACGTTTCGAATTTGGCAGCCGGGCTCTCCGAGAGAGAAATATACAGTGTTGCCCCCTTAGCAATGAAAACTATTGCAGAACGCGAATGTCTGTCTACCAGCGAATGCAGTTCCAAGGGACAGTGAAAACCAGCTACAGCTTTCCGGGCTGGCAGCTTTCCTGTGGGCGCAATCGCTGGACGTTTCGAATTTGGCAGCCGGGCTCTCCGAGCAAGAAATACACAGTGTTGCCCCTTTACGAACGAAAGCTGTTGCAGAACGCGAATGTCTGTCTACCAGCGAATGCAGTTCCAAGGGACAGTGAAAACCAGCTACAGCTTTCCGTGCTGGCAGCTTTCCTGTGGGCGCAATCGCTGGACGTTTCGAATTTGGCAGCCGGGCTCTCCGAGAGAGAAATATACAGTGTTGCCCCCTTAGCAATGAAAACTATTGCAGAACGCGAATGCCTGTCTACCAGCGAATGCAGTTCCAAGGGACAGTGAAAACCAGCTACAGCTTTCCGGGCTGGCAGCTTTCCTGTGGGCACAATCGCTGGACGTTTCGAATTTGGCAGCCGGGCTCTCCGAGCAAGAAATACACAGTGTTGCCCCTTTACCAACCAAAGATTTTGCAGAACGCGAATGTCTGTCTACCAGCGAATGCAGTTCCAAGGGACAGTGAAAACCAGCTACAGCTTTCCGTGCTGGCAGCTTTCCTGTGGGCGCAATCGCTGGACATTTCGAATTTGGCAGCCGGGCTCTCCCAGAGAGAAATACTCAGTGTTGCCCCTTTACCAGCCAAAGCTTTTGCAGAACGCGAATGTCTGTCTACCAGCGAATGCAGTTCCAAGGGACAGTGAAAACCAGCTACAGCTTTCCGTGCTGGCAGCTTTCCTGTGGGCGCAATCGCTGGACGTTTCTTATTTGGCCGCCGGGCTCTGCGAGAGAGAAATACAAAGTGTTGCCCCATTACCAACCAAAGCTTTTGCAGAACGCGAATGTCTGTCTACCAGCGAATGCAGTTCCAAGGGACAGTGAAAACCAGCTACAGCTTTCCGTGCTGGCAGCTTTCCTGTGGGCGCAATCGCTGGACGTTTCGAATTTGGCAGCCGGGCTCCGAGAGAGAAATACACAGTGTTGCCCCTTTACGAACGAAAGCTTTTGCAGAACGCGAATGTCTGTCTACCAGCGAATGCAGTTCCAAGGGACAGTGAAAACCAGCTACAGCTTTCCGTGCTGGCAGCTTTCCTGTGGGCGCAATCGCTGGACGTTTCGAATTTGGCAGCCGGACTCTGCGAGAGAGAAATACACAGTGTTGCCCCCTTAGCAACGAAAACTATTGCAGAACGCGAATGTCTGTCTACCAGCGAATGCAGTTCCAAGGGACAGTGAAAACCAGCTACAGCTTTCCGTGCTGGCAGCTTTCCTGTGGGCGCAATCGCTGGACGTTTCGAATTTGGCAGCCGGGCTCTCCCAGAGCGAAATACACAGTGTTGCCCCTTTACCAACCAAAGCTTTTGCAGAACGCGAATGTCTGTCTACCAGCGAATGCAGTTCCAAGGGACAGTGAAAACCAGCTACAGCTTTCCGTGCTGGCAGCTTTCCTGTGGGCGCAATCACTGGACGTTTCGAATTTGGCAGCCAGGCTCTGCGAGAGAGAAATACACAGTGTTGCCCCTTTACGAACGAAAGCTGTTGCAGAACGCGAATGTCTGTCTACCAGCGAATGCAGTTCCAAGGGACAGTGAAAACCAGCTACAGCTTTCCGTGCTGGCAGCTTTCCTGTGGGCGCAATCGCTGGACGTTTCGAATTTGGCCGCCGGGCTCTGCGAGAGAGAAATACACAGTGTTGCCCCTTTACGAACAAAAGCTGTTGCAGAACGCGAATGTCTGTCTACCAGCGAATGCAGTTCCAAGGGACAGTGAAAACCAGCTACAGCTTTCCGTGCTGGCAGCTTTCCTGTGGGCGCAATCGCTGGACGTTTCGAATTTGGCAGCCGGGCTCTCAGAGAGAGAAATATACAGTGTTGCCCCCTTAGCAATGAAAGCTTTTGCAGAACGCGAATGTCTGTGTAGCAGCGAATGCAGTTCCAAGGGACAGTGAAAACCAGCTACAGCTTTCCGTGCTGGCAGCTTTCCTGTGGGCGCAATCGCTGGACGTTTCGAATTTGGCAGCCGGGCTCTCCGAGAGAGAAATACAGAGTGTTGCCCCTTTACGAACGAAAGCTGTTGCAGAACGCGAATGTCTGTCTACCAGCGAATGCAGTTCCAAGGGACAGTGAAAACCAGCTACAGCTTTCCGTGCTGGCAGCTTTCCTGTGGGCGCAATCGCTGGACGTTTCGAATTTGGCAGCCGGGCTCTCCGAGAGAGAAATATACAGTGTTGCCCCCTTAGCAATGAAAACTATTGCAGAACGCGAATGTCTGTCTACCAGCGAATGCAGTTCCAAGGGACAGTGAAAACCAGCTACAGCTTTCCGTGCTGGCAGCTTTCCTGTGGGCGCAATCGCTGGACGTTTCGAATTTGGCAGCCGGGCTCTCCGAGCAAGAAATACACAGTGTTGCCCCTTTACCAACCAAAGATTTTGCAGAACGCGAATGTCTGTCTACCAGCGAATGCAGTTCCAAGGGACAGTGAAAACCAGCTACAGCTTTCCGTGCTGGCACCTTTCCTGTGGGCGCAATCGCTGGACGTTTCGAATTTGGCAGCCGGGCTCTCCCAGAGAGAAATACACAGTGTTGCCCCTTTACCAACCAAAGCTTTTGCAGAACGCGAATGTCTGTCTACCAGCGAATGCAGTTCCAAGGGACAGTGAAAACCAGCTACAGCTTTCCGTGCTGGCAGCTTTCCTGTGGGCGCAATCGCTGGACGTTTCGAATTTGGCAGCCGGGTTCTCCGAGAGAGAAATACACAGTGTTGCCTCATAACAAATGAAAGGTCTAGCAGAACGCGAATGTCTGTCTACCAGCGAATGCAGTTCCAAGGGACAGTGAAAACCAGCTACAGCTTTCCATGCTGGCAGCTTTCCTGTGGGCGCAATCGCTGGACGTTTCGAATTTGGCAGCCGGGCTCTGCGAGAGAGAAATACACAGTGTTGCCCCTTTACGAACGAAAGCTGTTGCAGAACGCGAATGTCTGTCTACCAGCGAATGCAGTTCCAAGGGACAGTGAAAACCAGCTACAGCTTTCCGTGCTGGCAGCTTTCCTGTGGGCGCAATCTCTGGACGTTTCGAATTTGGCAGCCGCGCTCTCCGAGAGAGAAATACAAAGTGTTACCCCTTTACGAACGAAAGCTGTTGCAGAACGCGAATGTCTGTCTACCAGCGAATGCAGTTCCAAGGGACAGTGAAAACCAGCTACAGCTTTCCGTGCTGGCAGCTTTCCTGTGGGCGCAATCGCTGGACGTTTCGAATTTGGCCGCCGGGCTCTGCGAGAGAGAAATACACAGTGTTGCCCCTTTACGAACAAAAGCTGTTGCAGAACGCGAATGTCTGTCTACCAGCGAATGCAGTTCCAAGGGACAGTGAAAACCAGCTACAGCTTTCCGTGCTGGCAGCTTTCCTGTGGGCGCAATCGCTGGACGTTTCGAATTTGGCAGCCGGGCTCTCCGAGAGAGAAATATACAGTGTTGCCCCCTTAGCAATGAAAACTATTGCAGAACGCGAATGTCTGTCTACCAGCGAATGCAGTTCCAAGGGACAGTGAAAACCAGCTACAGCTTTCCGGGCTGGCAGCTTTCCTGTGGGCGCAATCGCTGGACGTTTCGAATTTGGCAGCCGGGCTCTCCGAGCAAGAAATACACAGTGTTGCCCCTTTACGAACGAAAGCTGTTGCAGAACGCGAATGTCTGTCTACCAGCGAATGCAGTTCCAAGGGACAGTGAAAACCAGCTACAGCTTTCCGTGCTGGCAGCTTTCCTGTGGGCGCAATCGCTGGACGTTTCGAATTTGGCAGCCGGGCTCTCCGAGAGAGAAATATACAGTGTTGCCCCCTTAGCAATGAAAACTATTGCAGAACGCGAATGTCTGTCTACCAGCGAATGCAGTTCCAAGGGACAGTGAAAACCAGCTACAGCTTTCCGTGCTGGCAGCTTTCCTGTGGGCGCAATCGCTGGACGTTTCGAATTTGGCAGCCGGGCTCTCCGAGCAAGAAATACACAGTGTTGCCCCTTTACCAACCAAAGATTTTGCAGAACGCGAATGTCTGTCTACCAGCGAATGCAGTTCCAAGGGACAGTGAAAACCAGCTACAGCTTTCCGTGCTGGCAGCTTTCCTGTGGGCGCAATCGCTGGACGTTTCGAATTTGTCAGCCGGGCTCTCCCAGAGAGAAATACACAGTGTTGCCCCTTTACCAACCAAAGCTTTTGCAGAACGCGAATGTCTGTCTACCAGCGAATGCAGTTCCAAGGGACAGTGAAAACCAGCTACAGCTTTCCGTGCTGGCAGCTTTCCTGTGGGCGCAATCGCTGGACGTTTCGAATTTGGCAGCCGGGTTCTCCGAGAGAGAAATACACAGTGTTGCCTCATAACAAATGAAAGGTCTAGCAGAACGCGAATGTCTGTCTACCAGCGAATGCAGTTCCAAGGGACAGTGAAAACCAGCTACAGCTTTCCATGCTGGCAGCTTTCCTGTGGGCGCAATCGCTGGACGTTTCGAATTTGGCAGCCGGGCTCTGCGAGAGAGAAATACACAGTGTTGCCCCTTTACGAACGAAAGCTGTTGCAGAACGCGAATGTCTGTCTACCAGCGAATGCAGTTCCAAGGGACAGTGAAAACCAGCTACAGCTTTCCGTGCTGGCAGCTTTCCTGTGGGCGCAATCTCTGGACGTTTCGAATTTGGCAGCCGCGCTCTCCGAGAGAGAAATACAAAGTGTTACCCCTTTACGAACGAAAGATGTTGCAGAACGCGAATGTCTGTCTACCAGCGAATGCAGTTCCAAGGGACAGTGAAAACCAGCTACAGCTTTCCGTGCTGGCAGCTTTCCTGTGGGCGCAATCGCTGGACGTTTCGAATTTGGCCGCCGGGCTCTGCGAGAGAGAAATACACAGTGTTGCCCCTTTACGAACAAAAGCTGTTGCAGAACGCGAATGTCTGTCTACCAGCGAATGCAGTTCCAAGGGACAGTGAAAACCAGCTACAGCTTTCCGTGCTGGCAGCTTTCCTGTGGGCGCAATCGCTGGACGTTTCGAATTTGGCAGCCGGGCTCTCCGAGAGAGAAATATACAGTGTTGCCCCCTTAGCAATGAAAACTATTGCAGAACGCGAATGTCTGTCTACCAGCGAATGCAGTTCCAAGGGACAGTGAAAACCAGCTACAGCTTTCCGGGCTGGCAGCTTTCCTGTGGGCGCAATCGCTGGACGTTTCGAATTTGGCAGCCGGGCTCTCCGAGCAAGAAATACACAGTGTTGCCCCTTTACGAACGAAAGCTGTTGCAGAACGCGAATGTCTGTCTACCAGCGAATGCAGTTCCAAGGGACAGTGAAAACCAGCTACAGCTTTCCGTGCTGGCAGCTTTCCTGTGGGCGCAATCGCTGGACGTTTCGAATTTGGCAGCCGGGCTCTCCGAGAGAGAAATATACAGTGTTGCCCCCTTAGCAATGAAAACTATTGCAGAACGCGAATGCCTGTCTACCAGCGAATGCAGTTCCAAGGGACAGTGAAAACCAGCTACAGCTTTCCGGGCTGGCAGCTTTCCTGTGGGCACAATCGCTGGACGTTTCGAATTTGGCAGCCGGGCTCTCCGAGCAAGAAATACACAGTGTTGCCCCTTTACCAACCAAAGATTTTGCAGAACGCGAATGTCTGTCTACCAGCGAATGCAGTTCCAAGGGACAGTGAAAACCAGCTACAGCTTTCCGTGCTGGCAGCTTTCCTGTGGGCGCAATCGCTGGACATTTCGAATTTGGCAGCCGGGCTCTCCCAGAGAGAAATACTCAGTGTTGCCCCTTTACCAGCCAAAGCTTTTGCAGAACGCGAATGTCTGTCTACCAGCGAATGCAGTTCCAAGGGACAGTGAAAACCAGCTACAGCTTTCCGTGCTGGCAGCTTTCCTGTGGGCGCAATCGCTGGACGTTTCGAATTTGGCCGCCGGGCTCTGCGAGAGAGAAATACAAAGTGTTGCCCCATTACCAACCAAAGCTTTTGCAGAACGCGAATGTCTGTCTACCAGCGAATGCAGTTCCAAGGGACAGTGAAAACCAGCTACAGCTTTCCGTGCTGGCAGCTTTCCTGTGGGCGCAATCGCTGGACGTTTCGAATTTGGCAGCCGGGCTCCGAGAGAGAAATACACAGTGTTGCCCCTTTACGAACGAAAGCTTTTGCAGAACGCGAATGTCTGTCTACCAGCGAATGCAGTTCCAAGGGACAGTGAAAACCAGCTACAGCTTTCCGTGCTGGCAGCTTTCCTGTGGGCGCAATCGCTGGACGTTTCGAATTTGGCAGCCGGACTCTGCGAGAGAGAAATACACAGTGTTGCCCCCTTAGCAACGAAAACTATTGCAGAACGCGAATGTCTGTCTACCAGCGAATGCAGTTCCAAGGGACAGTGAAAACCAGCTACAGCTTTCCGTGCTGGCAGCTTTCCTGTGGGCGCAATCGCTGGACGTTTCGAATTTGGCAGCCGGGTTCTCCGAGAGAGAAATACACAGTGTTGCCTCATAACAAATGAAAGGTCTAGCAGAACGCGAATGTCTGTCTACCAGCGAATGCAGTTCCAAGGGACAGTGAAAACCAGCTACAGCTTTCCATGCTGGCAGCTTTCCTGTGGGCGCAATCGCTGGACGTTTCGAATTTGGCAGCCGGGCTCTGCGAGAGAGAAATACACAGTGTTGCCCCTTTACGAACGAAAGCTGTTGCAGAACGCGAATGTCTGTCTACCAGCGAATGCAGTTCCAAGGGACAGTGAAAACCAGCTACAGCTTTCCGTGCTGGCAGCTTTCCTGTGGGCGCAATCTCTGGACGTTTCGAATTTGGCAGCCGCGCTCTCCGAGAGAGAAATACAAAGTGTTACCCCTTTACGAACGAAAGATGTTGCAGAACGCGAATGTCTGTCTACCAGCGAATGCAGTTCCAAGGGACAGTGAAAACCAGCTACAGCTTTCCGTGCTGGCAGCTTTCCTGTGGGCGCAATCGCTGGACGTTTCGAATTTGGCCGCCGGGCTCTGCGAGAGAGAAATACACAGTGTTGCCCCTTTACGAACAAAAGCTGTTGCAGAACGCGAATGTCTGTCTACCAGCGAATGCAGTTCCAAGGGACAGTGAAAACCAGCTACAGCTTTCCGTGCTGGCAGCTTTCCTGTGGGCGCAATCGCTGGACGTTTCGAATTTGGCAGCCGGGCTCTCCGAGAGAGAAATATACAGTGTTGCCCCCTTAGCAATGAAAACTATTGCAGAACGCGAATGTCTGTCTACCAGCGAATGCAGTTCCAAGGGACAGTGAAAACCAGCTACAGCTTTCCGGGCTGGCAGCTTTCCTGTGGGCGCAATCGCTGGACGTTTCGAATTTGGCAGCCGGGCTCTCCGAGCAAGAAATACACAGTGTTGCCCCTTTACGAACGAAAGCTGTTGCAGAACGCGAATGTCTGTCTACCAGCGAATGCAGTTCCAAGGGACAGTGAAAACCAGCTACAGCTTTCCGTGCTGGCAGCTTTCCTGTGGGCGCAATCGCTGGACGTTTCGAATTTGGCAGCCGGGCTCTCCGAGAGAGAAATATACAGTGTTGCCCCCTTAGCAATGAAAACTATTGCAGAACGCGAATGCCTGTCTACCAGCGAATGCAGTTCCAAGGGACAGTGAAAACCAGCTACAGCTTTCCGGGCTGGCAGCTTTCCTGTGGGCACAATCGCTGGACGTTTCGAATTTGGCAGCCGGGCTCTCCGAGCAAGAAATACACAGTGTTGCCCCTTTACCAACCAAAGATTTTGCAGAACGCGAATGTCTGTCTACCAGCGAATGCAGTTCCAAGGGACAGTGAAAACCAGCTACAGCTTTCCGTGCTGGCAGCTTTCCTGTGGGCGCAATCGCTGGACATTTCGAATTTGGCAGCCGGGCTCTCCCAGAGAGAAATACTCAGTGTTGCCCCTTTACCAGCCAAAGCTTTTGCAGAACGCGAATGTCTGTCTACCAGCGAATGCAGTTCCAAGGGACAGTGAAAACCAGCTACAGCTTTCCGTGCTGGCAGCTTTCCTGTGGGCGCAATCGCTGGACGTTTCGAATTTGGCCGCCGGGCTCTGCGAGAGAGAAATACAAAGTGTTGCCCCATTACCAACCAAAGCTTTTGCAGAACGCGAATGTCTGTCTACCAGCGAATGCAGTTCCAAGGGACAGTGAAAACCAGCTACAGCTTTCCGTGCTGGCAGCTTTCCTGTGGGCGCAATCGCTGGACGTTTCGAATTTGGCAGCCGGGCTCCGAGAGAGAAATACACAGTGTTGCCCCTTTACGAACGAAAGCTTTTGCAGAACGCGAATGTCTGTCTACCAGCGAATGCAGTTCCAAGGGACAGTGAAAACCAGCTACAGCTTTCCGTGCTGGCAGCTTTCCTGTGGGCGCAATCGCTGGACGTTTCGAATTTGGCAGCCGGACTCTGCGAGAGAGAAATACACAGTGTTGCCCCCTTAGCAACGAAAACTATTGCAGAACGCGAATGTCTGTCTACCAGCGAATGCAGTTCCAAGGGACAGTGAAAACCAGCTACAGCTTTCCGTGCTGGCAGCTTTCCTGTGGGCGCAATCGCTGGACGTTTCGAATTTGGCAGCCGGGCTCTCCCAGAGCGAAATACACAGTGTTGCCCCTTTACCAACCAAAGCTTTTGCAGAACGCGAATGTCTGTCTACCAGCGAATGCAGTTCCAAGGGACAGTGAAAACCAGCTACAGCTTTCCGTGCTGGCAGCTTTCCTGTGGGCGCAATCACTGGACGTTTCGAATTTGGCAGCCAGGCTCTGCGAGAGAGAAATACACAGTGTTGCCCCTTTACGAACAAAAGCTGTTGCAGAACGCGAATGTCTGTCTACCAGCGAATGCAGTTCCAAGGGACAGTGAAAACCAGCTACAGCTTTCCGTGCTGGCAGCTTTCCTGTGGGCGCAATCGCTGGACGTTTCGAATTTGGCCGCCGGAATCTGCGAGAGAGAAATACACAGTGTTGCCCCTTTACGAACGAAAGCTTTAGCAGAACGCGAATGTCTGTCTACCAGCGAATGCAGTTCCAAGGGACAGTGAAAACCAGCTACAGCTTTCCGTGCTGGCAGCTTTCCTGTGGGTGCAATCGCTGCACGTTTCGAATTTGGCAGCCGGGCTCTCCGAGAGAGAAATACACAGTGTTGCCCCTTTACGAACGAAAGCTGTTGCAGAACGCGAATGTCTGTCTACCAGCGAATGCAGTTCCAAGGGACAGTGAAAACCAGCTACAGCTTTCCGTGCTGGCAGCTTTCCTGTGGGCGCAATCGCTGGACGTTTCGAATTTGGCAGCCGGGCTCTCCCAGAGAGAAATACACAGTGTTGCCCCTTTACCAACCAAAGCTTTTGCAGAACGCGAATGTCTGTCTACCAGCGAATGCAGTTCCAAGGGACAGTGAAAACCAGCTACAGCTTTCCGTGCTGGCAGCTTTCCTGTGGGCGCAATCGCTGGACGTTTCGAATTTGGCAGCCGGGTTCTCCGAGAGAGAAATACACAGTGTTGCCTCATAACGAATGAAAGGTCTAGCAGAACGCGAATGTCTGTCTACCAGCGAATGCAGTTCCAAGGGACAGTGAAAACCAGCTACAGCTTTCCATGCTGGCAGCTTTCCTGTGGGCGCAATCGCTGGACGTTTCGAATTTGGCAGCCGGGCTCTGCGAGAGAGAAATACACAGTGTTGCCCCTTTACGAACGAAAGCTTTTGCAGAACGCGAATGTCTGTCTACCAGCGAATGCAGTTCCAAGGGACAGTGAAAACCAGCTACAGCTTTCCGGGCTGGCAGCTTTCCTGTGGGCGCAATCGCTGGACGTTTCGAATTTGGCCGCCGGGCTCTGCGAGAGAGAAATACAAAGTGTTGCCCCTTTACGAACGAAAGCTTTAGCAGAACGCGAATGTCTGTCTATCAGCGAATGCAGTTCCAAGGGACAGTGAAAACCAGCTACAGCTTTCCGTGCTGGCAGCTTTCCTGTGGGCGCAATCTCTGGACGTTTCGAATTTGGCAGCCGCGCTCTCCGAGAGAGAAATACAAAGTGTTACCCCTTTACGAACGAAAGCTGTTGCAGAACGCGAATGTCTGTCTACCAGCGAATGCAGTTCCAAGGGACAGTGAAAACCAGCTACAGCTTTCCGGGCTGGCAGCTTTCCTGTGGGCGCAATCGCTGGACGTTTCGAATTTGGCAGCCGGGCTCTCCGAGAGAGAAATATACAGTGTTGCCCCCTTAGCAATGAAAACTATTGCAGAACGCGAATGTCTGTCTACCAGCGAATGCAGTTCCAAGGGACAGTGAAAACCAGCTACAGCTTTCCGGGCTGGCAGCTTTCCTGTGGGCGCAATCGCTGGACGTTTCGAATTTGGCAGCCGGGCTCTCCGAGCAAGAAATACACAGTGTTGCCCCTTTACCAACCAAAGATTTTGCAGAACGCGAATGTCTGTGTAGCAGCGAATGCAGTTCCAAGGGACAGTGAAAACCAGCTACAGCTTTCCGTGCTGGCAGCTTTCCTGTGGGCGCAATCGCTGGACGTTTCGAATTTGGACGCCGGGCTCTCCGAGAGAGAAATACACAGTGTTGCCCCTTTACCAACCAAAGCTTTTGCAGAACGCGAATGTCTGTCTACCAGCGAATGCAGTTCCAAGGGACAGTGAAAACCAGCTACAGCTTTCCGTGCTGGCAGCTTTCCTGTGGGCGCAATCGCTGGACGTTTCGAATTTGGCAGCCGGGTTCTCCGAGAGAGAAATACACAGTGTTGCCTCATAACAAATGAAAGGTCTAGCAGAACGCGAATGTCTGTCTACCAGCGAATGCAGTTCCAAGGGACAGTGAAAACCAGCTACAGCTTTCCATGCTGGCAGCTTTCCTGTGGGCGCAATCGCTGGACGTTTCGAATTTGGCAGCCGGGCTCTGCGAGAGAGAAATACGCAGTGTTGCCCCTTTACGAACGAAAGCTTTTGCAGAACGCGAATGTCTGTCTACCAGCGAATGCAGTTCCAAGGGACAGTGAAAACCAGCTACAGCTTTCCGGGCTGGCAGCTTTCCTGTGGGCGCAATCGCTGGACGTTTCGAATTTGGCCGCCGGGCTCTGCGAGAGAGAAATACAAAGTGTTGCCCCTTTACGAACGAAAGCTTTAGCAGAACGCGAATGTCTGTCTACCAGCGAATGCAGTTCCAAGGGACAGTGAAAACCAGCTACAGCTTTCCGTGCTGGCAGCTTTCCTGTGGGCGCAATCGCTGGACGTTTCGAATTTGGCAGCCGGGCTCTGCGAGAGAGAAATATACAGTGTTGCCCCTTTACGAACGAAAGCTTTAGCAGAACGCGAATGTCTGTCTACCAGCGAATGCAGTTCCAAGGGACAGTGAAAACCAGCTACAGCTTTCCGTGCTGGCAGCATTCCTGTGGGCGCAATCGCTGGACGTTTCGAATTTGGCAGCCGGGATCTGCGAGAGAGAAATACACAGTGTTGCCCCTTTACGAACGAAAGCTGTTGCAGAACGCGAATGTCTGTCTACCAGCGAATGCAGTTCCAAGGGACAGTGAAAACCAGCTACAGCTTTCCGTGCTGGGAGCTTTCCTGTGGGCGCAATCGCTGGTCGTTTCGAATTTGGCAGCGGGGCTCTCCGAGAGAGAAATACACAGTGTTGCCCCTTTACGAACGAAAGCTTTTGCAGAATGCGAATGTCTGTCTACCAGCGAATGCAGTTCCAAGGGACAGTGAAAACCAGCTACAGCTTTCCGTGCTGGCAGCTTTCCTGTGGGCGCAATCGCTGGACGTTTCGAATTTGGCAGCCAGGCTCTGCGAGAGAGAAATACACAGTGTTGCCCCTTTACGAACGAAAGCTGTTGCAGAACGCGAATGTCTGTCTACCAGCGAATGCAGTTCCAAGGGACAGTGAAAACCAGCTACAGCTTTCCGTGCTGGCAGCTTTCCTGTGGGCGCAATCGCTGGACGTTTCGAATTTGGCAGCCGGGCTCTCCGAGAGAGAAATACACAGTGTTGCCCCTTTACGAACGAAAGCTGTTGCAGAACGCGAATGTCTGTCTACCAGCGAATGCAGTTCCAAGGGACAGTGAAAACCAGCTACAGCTTTCCGTGCTGGCAGCTTTCCTGTGGGCGCAATCGCTGGACGTTTCGAATTTGGCAGCCGGGCTCCGAGAGAGAAATACTAAGTGTTGCCCCTTTACGAACGAAAGCTTTTGCAGAACGCGAATGTCTGTCTACCAGCGAATGCAGTTCCAAGGGACAGTGAAAACCAGCTACAGCTTTCCGTGCTGGCAGCTTTCCTGTGGGCGCAATCGCTGGACGTTTCGAATTTGGCAGCCGGGTTCTCCGAGAGAGAAATACACAGTGTTGCCTCATAACAAATGAAAGGTCTAGCAGAACGCGAATGTCTGTCTACCAGCGAATGCAGTTCCAAGGGACAGTGAAAACCAGCTACAGCTTTCCATGCTGGCAGCTTTCCTGTGGGCGCAATCGCTGGACGTTTCGAATTTGGCAGCCGGGCTCTGCGAGAGAGAAATACGCAGTGTTGCCCCTTTACGAACGAAAGCTTTTGCAGAACGCGAATGTCTGTCTACCAGCGAATGCAGTTCCAAGGGACAGTGAAAACCAGCTACAGCTTTCCGGGCTGGCAGCTTTCCTGTGGGCGCAATCGCTGGACGTTTCGAATTTGGCCGCCGGGCTCTGCGAGAGAGAAATACAAAGTGTTGCCCCTTTACGAACGAAAGCTTTAGCAGAACGCGAATGTCTGTCTACCAGCGAATGCAGTTCCAAGGGACAGTGAAAACCAGCTACAGCTTTCCGTGCTGGCAGCTTTCCTGTGGGCGCAATCGCTGGACGTTTCGAATTTGGCAGCCGGGCTCTGCGAGAGAGAAATATACAGTGTTGCCCCTTTACGAACGAAAGCTTTAGCAGAACGCGAATGTCTGTCTACCAGCGAATGCAGTTCCAAGGGACAGTGAAAACCAGCTACAGCTTTCCGTGCTGGCAGCATTCCTGTGGGCGCAATCGCTGGACGTTTCGAATTTGGCAGCCGGGATCTGCGAGAGAGAAATACACAGTGTTGCCCCTTTACGAACGAAAGCTGTTGCAGAACGCGAATGTCTGTCTACCAGCGAATGCAGTTCCAAGGGACAGTGAAAACCAGCTACAGCTTTCCGTGCTGGGAGCTTTCCTGTGGGCGCAATCGCTGGTCGTTTCGAATTTGGCAGCGGGGCTCTCCGAGAGAGAAATACACAGTGTTGCCCCTTTACGAACGAAAGCTTTTGCAGAATGCGAATGTCTGTCTACCAGCGAATGCAGTTCCAAGGGACAGTGAAAACCAGCTACAGCTTTCCGTGCTGGCAGCTTTCCTGTGGGCGCAATCGCTGGACGTTTCGAATTTGGCAGCCAGGCTCTGCGAGAGAGAAATACACAGTGTTGCCCCTTTACGAACGAAAGCTGTTGCAGAACGCGAATGTCTGTCTACCAGCGAATGCAGTTCCAAGGGACAGTGAAAACCAGCTACAGCTTTCCGTGCTGGCAGCTTTCCTGTGGGCGCAATCGCTGGACGTTTCGAATTTGGCAGCCGGGCTCCGAGAGAGAAATACTAAGTGTTGCCCCTTTACGAACGAAAGCTTTTGCAGAACGCGAATGTCTGTCTACCAGCGAATGCAGTTCCAAGGGACAGTGAAAACCAGCTACAGCTTTCCGTGCTGGCAGCTTTCCTGTGGGCGCAATCGCTGGACGTTTCGAATTTGGCAGCCGGACTCTGCGAGAGAGAAATATACAGTGTTGCCCCCTTAGCAACGAAAACTATTGCAGAACGCGAATGTCTGTCTACCAGCGAATGCAGTTCCAAGGGACAGTGAAAACCAGCTACAGCTTTCCGTGCTGGCAGCTTTCCTGTGGGCGCAATCGCTGGACGTTTCGAATTTGGCAGCCGGGCTCTCCGAGAGAGAAATACACAGTGTTGCCCCTTTACCAACCAAAGCTTTTGCAGAACGCGAATGTCTGTCTACCAGCGAATGCAGTTCCAAGGGACAGTGAAAACCAGCTACAGCTTTCCGTGCTGGCAGCTTTCCTGTGGCGCAATCGCTGGACGTTTCGAATTTGGCAGCCGGGCTCCGAGAGAGATATACACAGTGTTGCCCCTTTACGAACGAAAGGTGTTGCAGAACTCGAATGTCTGTCTACCAGCGAATGCAGTTCCAAGGGACAGTGAAAACCAGCTACAGCTTTCCGTGCTGGCAGCTTTCCTGTGGGCGCAATCGCTGGACGTTTCGAATTTGGCAGCCGGGCTCTCCGAGAGAGAAATATACAGTGTTGCCCCCTTAGCAATGAAAACTATTGCAGAATGCGAATGTCTGTCTACCAGCGAATGCAGTTCCAAGGGACAGTGAAAACCAGCTACAGCTTTCCGGGCTGGCAGCTTTCCTGTGGGCGCAATCGCTGGACGTTTCGCATTTGGCAGCCGGGCTCTCCGAGCAAGAAATACACAGTGTTGCCCCTTTACCAACCAAAGCTTTTGCAGAACGCAAATGTCTGTCTACCAGCGAATGCAGTTCCAAGGGACAGTGAAAACCAGCTACAGCTTTCCGTGCTGGCAGCTTTCCTGTGGGCGCAATCGCTGGACGTTTCGAATTTGGCAGCCGGGCTCTCCGAGAGAGAAATACACAGTGTTGCCCCTTTACCAACCAAAGCTTTTGCAGAACGCGAATGTCTGTCTACCAGCGAATGCAGTTCCAAGGGACAGTGAAAACCAGCTACAGCTTTCCGTGCTGGCAGCATTCCTGTGGGCGCAATCGCTGGACGTTTCGAATTTGGCAGCCGGGATCTGCGAGAGAGAAATACACAGTGTTGCCCCTTTACGAACGAAAGCTGTTGCAGAACGCGAATGTCTGTCTACCAGCGAATGCAGTTCCAAGGGACAGTGAAAACCAGCTACAGCTTTCCGTGCTGGGAGCTTTCCTGTGGGCGCAATCGCTGGTCGTTTCGAATTTGGCAGCGGGGCTCTCCGAGAGAGAAATACACAGTGTTGCCCCTTTACGAACGAAAGCTTTTGCAGAATGCGAATGTCTGTCTACCAGCGAATGCAGTTCCAAGGGACAGTGAAAACCAGCTACAGCTTTCCGTGCTGGCAGCTTTCCTGTGGGCGCAATCGCTGGACGTTTCGAATTTGGCAGCCAGGCTCTGCGAGAGAGAAATACACAGTGTTGCCCCTTTACGAACGAAAGCTGTTGCAGAACGCGAATGTCTGTCTACCAGCGAATGCAGTTCCAAGGGACAGTGAAAACCAGCTACAGCTTTCCGTGCTGGCAGCTTTCCTGTGGGCGCAATCGCTGGACGTTTCGAATTTGGCAGCCGGGCTCTCCGAGAGAGAAATACACAGTGTTGCCCCTTTACGAACGAAAGCTGTTGCAGAACGCGAATGTCTGTCTACCAGCGAATGCAGTTCCAAGGGACAGTGAAAACCAGCTACAGCTTTCCGTGCTGGCAGCTTTCCTGTGGGCGCAATCGCTGGACGTTTCGAATTTGGCAGCCGGGCTCCGAGAGAGAAATACTAAGTGTTGCCCCTTTACGAACGAAAGCTTTTGCAGAACGCGAATGTCTGTCTACCAGCGAATGCAGTTCCAAGGGACAGTGAAAACCAGCTACAGCTTTCCGTGCTGGCAGCTTTCCTGTGGGCGCAATCGCTGGACGTTTCGAATTTGGCAGCCGGACTCTGCGAGAGAGAAATATACAGTGTTGCCCCCTTAGCAACGAAAACTATTGCAGAACGCGAATGTCTGTCTACCAGCGAATGCAGTTCCAAGGGACAGTGAAAACCAGCTACAGCTTTCCGTGCTGGCAGCTTTCCTGTGGGCGCAATCGCTGGACGTTTCGAATTTGGCAGCCGGGCTCTCCGAGAGAGAAATACACAGTGTTGCCCCTTTACGAACGAAAGCTTTTGCAGAATGCGAATGTCTGTCTACCAGCGAATGCAGTTCCAAGGGACAGTGAAAACCAGCTACAGCTTTCCGTGCTGGCAGCTTTCCTGTGGGCGCAATCACTGGACGTTTCGAATTTGGCAGCCAGGCTCTGCGAGAGAGAAATACACAGTGTTGCCCCTTTACGAACGAAAGCTGTTGCAGAACGCGAATGTCTGTCTACCAGCGAATGCAGTTCCAAGGGACAGTGAAAACCAGCTACAGCTTTCCGTGCTGGCAGCTTTCCTGTGGGCGCAATCGCTGGACGTTTCGAATTTGGCAGCCGGGCTCTCCGAGAGAGAAATACACAGTGTTGCCCCTTTACGAACGAAAGCTGTTGCAGAACGCGAATGTCTGTCTACCAGCGAATGCAGTTCCAAGGGACAGTGAAAACCAGCTACAGCTTTCCGTGCTGGCAGCTTTCCTGTGGGCGCAATCGCTGGACGTTTCGAATTTGGCAGCCGGGCTCCGAGAGAGAAATACTAAGTGTTGCCCCTTTACGAACGAAAGCTGTTGCAGAACGCGAATGTCTGTCTACCAGCGAATGCAGTTCCAAGGGACAGTGAAAACCAGCTACAGCTTTCCGTGCTGGCAGCTTTCCTGTGGGCGCAATCGCTGGACGTTTCGAATTTGGCAGCCGGACTCTGCGAGAGAGAAATATACAGTGTTGCCCCCTTAGCAACGAAAACTATTGCAGAACGCGAATGTCTGTCTACCAGCGAATGCAGTTCCAAGGGACAGTGAAAACCAGCTACAGCTTTCCGTGCTGGCAGCTTTCCTGTGGGCGCAATCGCTGGACGTTTCGAATTTGGCAGCCGGGCTCTCCGAGAGAGAAATACACAGTGTTGCCCCTTTACCAACCAAAGCTTTTGCAGAACGCGAATGTCTGTCTACCAGCGAATGCAGTTCCAAGGGACAGTGAAAACCAGCTACAGCTTTCCGTGCTGGCAGATTTCCTGTGGGCGCAATCGCTGGACGTTTCGAATTTGGCAGCCGGGCTCTCCGAGAGAGAAATACAAAGTGTTGCCCCTTTACGAACGAAAGCTTTTGCAGAACGCGAATGTCTGTCTACCAGCGAATGCAGTTCCAAGGGACAGTGAAAACCAGCTACAGCTTTCCGGGCTGGCAGCTTTCCTGTGGGCGCAATCGCTGGACGTTTCGAATTTGGCAGCCGGGCTCTGCGAGAGAGAAATATACAGTGTTGCCCCTTTACGAACGAAAGCTTTAGGAGAACGCGAATGTCTGTCTACCAGCGAATGCAGTTCCAAGGGACAGTGAAAACCAGCTACAGCTTTCCGTGCTGGCAGCTTTCCTGTGGGCGCAATCTCTGGACGTTTCGAATTTGGCAGCCGGGCTCTGCGAGAGAGAAATACACAGTGTTGCCCCTTTACGAACGAAAGCTTTTGCAGAACGCGAATGTCTGTCTACCAGCGAATGCAGTTCCAAGGGACAGTGAAAACCAGCTACAGCTTTCCGTGCTGGCAGCTTTCCTGTGGGCGCAATCGCTGGACGTTTCGAATTTGGCAGCCGGGCTCCGAGAGAGAAATACACAGTGTTGCCCCTTTACGAACGAAAGCTTTTGCAGAACGCGAATGTCTGTCTACCAGCGAATGCAGTTCCAAGGGACAGTGAAAACCAGCTACAGCTTTCCGTGCTGGCAGCTTTCCTGTGGGCGCAATCGCTGGACGTTTCGAATTTGGCAGCCGGGCTCTCCGAGAGAGAAATACACAGTTTTGCCCCTTTAAAAATGAAAGCTTTTGCAGAACGCGAATGTCTGTCTACCAGCGAATGCAGTTCCAAGGGACAGTGAAAACCAGCTACAGCTTTCCGTGCTGGCAGCTTTCCTGTGGGCGCAATCGCTGGACGTTTCGAATTTGGCAGCCGGGCTCTCCGAGAGAGAAATACAAAGTGTTGCACCTTTACGAACGAAAGCTTTAGCAGAACGCGAATGTCTGTCTACCAGCGAATGCAGTTCCAAGGGACAGTGAAAACCAGCTACAGCTTTCCGTGCTGGCAGCTTTCCTGTGGGCGCAATCGCTGGACGTTTCGAATTTGGCAGCCGGGCTCTCCCAGAGAGAAATACAAAGTGTTGACCCATTACCAACCAAAGCTTTTGCAGAACGCGAATGTCTGTCTACCAGCGAATGCAGTTCCAAGGGACAGTGAAAACCAGCTACAGCTTTCCGTGCTGACAGCTTTCCTGTGGGCGCAATCGCTGGACGTTTCGAATTTGGCCGCCGGGCTCTGCGAGAGAGAAATACACAGTGTTGCCCCTTTACGAACGAAAGCTTTAGCAGAACGCGAATGTCTGTCTACCAGCGAATGCAGTTCCAAGGGACAGTGAAAACCAGCTACAGCTTTCCGTGCTGGCAGCTTTCCTGTGGGCGCAATCTCTGGACGTTTCGAATTTGGCAGCCGGGCTCTGCGAGAGAGAAATACAAAGTGTTGCCCCTTTACGAACGAAAGCTTTAGCAGAACGCGAATGTCTGTCTACCAGCGAATGCAGTTCCAAGGGACAGTGAAAACCAGCTACAGCTTTCCGTGCTGGCAGCTTTCCTGTGGGCGCAATCGCTGGACGATTCGAATTTGGCAGCCGGGCTCTCCGAGAGAGAAATACAAAGTGTTACCCCTTTACGAACGAAAGCTGTTGCAGAACGCGAATGTCTGTCTACCAGCGAATGCAGTTCCAAGGGACAGTGAAAACCAGCTACAGCTTTCCGTGCTGGCAGCTTTCCTGTGGGCGCAATCGCTGGACGTTTCGAATTTGGCCGCCGGGCTCTGCGAGAGAGAAATACACAGTGTTGCCCCTTTACGAACAAAAGCTGTTGCAGAACGCGAATGTCTGTCTACCAGCGAATGCAGTTCCAAGGGACAGTGAAAACCAGCTACAGCTTTCCGTGCTGGCAGCTTTCCTGTGGGCGCAATCGCTGGACGTTTCGAATTTGGCAGCCGGGCTCTCCGAGAGAGAAATATACAGTGTTGCCCCCTTAGCAATGAAAACTATTGCAGAACGCGAATGTCTGTCTACCAGCGAATGCAGTTCCAAGGGACAGTGAAAACCAGCTACAGCTTTCCGGGCTGGCAGCTTTCCTGTGGGCGCAATGGCTGGACGTTTCGAATTTGGCCGCCGGGCTCTGCGAGAGAGAAATACACAGTGTTGCCCCTTTACGAACGAAAGCTTTAGCAGAACGCGAATGTCTGTCTACCAGCGAATGCAGTTCCAAGGGACAGTGAAAACCAGCTACAGCTTTCCGTGCTGGCAGCTTTCCTGTGGGCGCAATCTCTGGACGTTTCGAATTTGGCAGCCGGGCTCTGCGAGAGAGAAATACAAAGTGTTGCCCCTTTACGAACGAAAGCTTTAGCAGAACGCGAATGTCTGTCTACCAGCGAATGCAGTTCCAAGGGACAGTGAAAACCAGCTACAGCTTTCCGTGCTGGCAGCTTTCCTGTGGGCGCAATCGCTGGACGTTTCGAATTTGGCAGCCGGGCTCTCCCAGAGAGAAATACACAGTGTTGCCCCTTTACCAACCAAAGCTTTTGCAGAACGCGAATGTCTGTCTACCAGCGAATGCAGTTCCAAGGGACAGTGAAAACCAGCTACAGCTTTCCGTGCTGGCAGCTTTCCTGTGGGCGCAATCGCTGGACGTTTCGAATTTGGCAGCCGGGTTCTCCGAGAGAGAAATACACAGTGTTGCCTCATAACGAATGAAAGGTCTAGCAGAACGCGAATGTCTGTCTACCAGCGAATGCAGTTCCAAGGGACAGTGAAAACCAGCTACAGCTTTCCATGCTGGCAGCTTTCCTGTGGGCGCAATCGCTGGACGTTTCGAATTTGGCAGCCGGGCTCTGCGAGAGAGAAATACACAGTGTTGCCCCTTTACGAACGAAAGCTTTTGCAGAACGCGAATGTCTGTCTACCAGCGAATGCAGTTCCAAGGGACAGTGAAAACCAGCTACAGCTTTCCGGGCTGGCAGCTTTCCTGTGGGCGCAATCGCTGGACGTTTCGAATTTGGCCGCCGGGCTCTGCGAGAGAGAAATACAAAGTGTTGCCCCTTTACGAACGAAAGCTTTAGCAGAACGCGAATGTCTGTCTATCAGCGAATGCAGTTCCAAGGGACAGTGAAAACCAGCTACAGCTTTCCGTGCTGGCAGCTTTCCTGTGGGCGCAATCTCTGGACGTTTCGAATTTGGCAGCCGCGCTCTCCGAGAGAGAAATACAAAGTGTTACCCCTTTACGAACGAAAGCTGTTGCAGAACGCGAATGTCTGTCTACCAGCGAATGCAGTTCCAAGGGACAGTGAAAACCAGCTACAGCTTTCCGTGCTGGGAGCTTTCCTGTGGGCGCAATCGCTGGACGTTTCGAATTTGGCCGCCGGGCTCTGCGAGAGAGAAATACACAGTGTTGCCCCTTTACGAACAAAAGCTGTTGCAGAACGCGAATGTCTGTCTACCAGCGAATGCAGTTCCAAGGGACAGTGAAAACCAGCTACAGCTTTCCGTGCTGGCAGCTTTCCTGTGGGCGCAATCGCTGGACGTTTCGAATTTGGCAGCCGGGCTCTCAGAGAGAGAAATATACAGTGTTGCCCCCTTAGCAATGAAAGCTTTTGCAGAACGCGAATGTCTGTGTAGCAGCGAATGCAGTTCCAAGGGACAGTGAAAACCAGCTACAGCTTTCCGTGCTGGCAGCTTTCCTGTGGGCGCAATCGCTGGACGTTTCGAATTTGGCAGCCGGGCTCTCCGAGAGAGAAATACAGAGTGTTGCCCCTTTACGAACGAAAGCTGTTGCAGAACGCGAATGTCTGTCTACCAGCGAATGCAGTTCCAAGGGACAGTGAAAACCAGCTACAGCTTTCCGTGCTGGCAGCTTTCCTGTGGGCGCAATCGCTGGACGTTTCGAATTTGGCAGCCGGGCTCTCCGAGAGAGAAATATACAGTGTTGCCCCCTTAGCAATGAAAAGTATTGCAGAACGCGAATGTCTGTCTACCAGCGAATGCAGTTCCAAGGGACAGTGAAAACCAGCTACAGCTTTCCGTGCTGGCAGCTTTCCTGTGGGCGCAATCGCTGGACGTTTCGAATTTGGCAGCCGGGCTCTCCGAGCAAGAAATACACAGTGTTGCCCCTTTACCAACCAAAGATTTTGCAGAACGCGAATGTCTGTCTACCAGCGAATGCAGTTCCAAGGGACAGTGAAAACCAGCTACAGCTTTCCGTGCTGGCAGCTTTCCTGTGGGCGCAATCGCTGGACGTTTCGAATTTGGCAGCCGGGCTCTCCCAGAGAGAAATACACAGTGTTGCCCCTTTACCAACCAAAGCTTTTGCAGAACGCGAATGTCTGTCTACCAGCGAATGCAGTTCCAAGGGACAGTGAAAACCAGCTACAGCTTTCCGTGCTGGCAGCTTTCCTGTGGGCGCAATCGCTGGACGTTTCGAATTTGGCAGCCGGGTTCTCCGAGAGAGAAATACACAGTGTTGCCTCATAACAAATGAAAGGTCTAGCAGAACGCGAATGTCTGTCTACCAGCGAATGCAGTTCCAAGGGACAGTGAAAACCAGCTACAGCTTTCCATGCTGGCAGCTTTCCTGTGGGCGCAATCGCTGGACGTTTCGAATTTGGCAGCCGGGCTCTGCGAGAGAGAAATACACAGTGTTGCCCCTTTACGAACGAAAGCTGTTGCAGAACGCGAATGTCTGTCTACCAGCGAATGCAGTTCCAAGGGACAGTGAAAACCAGCTACAGCTTTCCGTGCTGGCAGCTTTCCTGTGGGCGCAATCTCTGGACGTTTCGAATTTGGCAGCCGCGCTCTCCGAGAGAGAAATACAAAGTGTTACCCCTTTACGAACGAAAGCTGTTGCAGAACGCGAATGTCTGTCTACCAGCGAATGCAGTTCCAAGGGACAGTGAAAACCAGCTACAGCTTTCCGTGCTGGCAGCTTTCCTGTGGGCGCAATCGCTGGACGTTTCGAATTTGGCCGCCGGGCTCTGCGAGAGAGAAATACACAGTGTTGCCCCTTTACGAACAAAAGCTGTTGCAGAACGCGAATGTCTGTCTACCAGCGAATGCAGTTCCAAGGGACAGTGAAAACCAGCTACAGCTTTCCGTGCTGGCAGCTTTCCTGTGGGCGCAATCGCTGGACGTTTCGAATTTGGCAGCCGGGCTCTCCGAGAGAGAAATATACAGTGTTGCCCCCTTAGCAATGAAAACTATTGCAGAACGCGAATGTCTGTCTACCAGCGAATGCAGTTCCAAGGGACAGTGAAAACCAGCTACAGCTTTCCGGGCTGGCAGCTTTCCTGTGGGCGCAATCGCTGGACGTTTCGAATTTGGCAGCCGGGCTCTCCGAGCAAGAAATACACAGTGTTGCCCCTTTACGAACGAAAGCTGTTGCAGAACGCGAATGTCTGTCTACCAGCGAATGCAGTTCCAAGGGACAGTGAAAACCAGCTACAGCTTTCCGTGCTGGCAGCTTTCCTGTGGGCGCAATCGCTGGACGTTTCGAATTTGGCAGCCGGGCTCTCCGAGAGAGAAATATACAGTGTTGCCCCCTTAGCAATGAAAACTATTGCAGAACGCGAATGTCTGTCTACCAGCGAATGCAGTTCCAAGGGACAGTGAAAACCAGCTACAGCTTTCCGTGCTGGCAGCTTTCCTGTGGGCGCAATCGCTGGACGTTTCGAATTTGGCAGCCGGGCTCTCCGAGCAAGAAATACACAGTGTTGCCCCTTTACCAACCAAAGATTTTGCAGAACGCGAATGTCTGTCTACCAGCGAATGCAGTTCCAAGGGACAGTGAAAACCAGCTACAGCTTTCCGTGTTGGCAGCTTTCCTGTGGGCGCAATCGCTGGACGTTTCGAATTTGTCAGCCGGGCTCTCCCAGAGAGAAATACACAGTGTTGCCCCTTTACCAACCAAAGCTTTTGCAGAACGCGAATGTCTGTCTACCAGCGAATGCAGTTCCAAGGGACAGTGAAAACCAGCTACAGCTTTCCGTGCTGGCAGCTTTCCTGTGGGCGCAATCGCTGGACGTTTCGAATTTGGCAGCCGGGTTCTCCGAGAGAGAAATACACAGTGTTGCCTCATAACAAATGAAAGGTCTAGCAGAACGCGAATGTCTGTCTACCAGCGAATGCAGTTCCAAGGGACAGTGAAAACCAGCTACAGCTTTCCATGCTGGCAGCTTTCCTGTGGGCGCAATCGCTGGACGTTTCGAATTTGGCAGCCGGGCTCTGCGAGAGAGAAATACACAGTGTTGCCCCTTTACGAACGAAAGCTGTTGCAGAACGCGAATGTCTGTCTACCAGCGAATGCAGTTCCAAGGGACAGTGAAAACCAGCTACAGCTTTCCGTGCTGGCAGCTTTCCTGTGGGCGCAATCTCTGGACGTTTCGAATTTGGCAGCCGCGCTCTCCGAGAGAGAAATACAAAGTGTTACCCCTTTACGAACGAAAGCTGTTGCAGAACGCGAATGTCTGTCTACCAGCGAATGCAGTTCCAAGGGACAGTGAAAACCAGCTACAGCTTTCCGTGCTGGCAGCTTTCCTGTGGGCGCAATCGCTGGACGTTTCGAATTTGGCCGCCGGGCTCTGCGAGAGAGAAATACACAGTGTTGCCCCTTTACGAACAAAAGCTGTTGCAGAACGCGAATGTCTGTCTACCAGCGAATGCAGTTCCAAGGGACAGTGAAAACCAGCTACAGCTTTCCGTGCTGGCAGCTTTCCTGTGGGCGCAATCGCTGGACGTTTCGAATTTGGCAGCCGGGCTCTCCGAGAGAGAAATATACAGTGTTGCCCCCTTAGCAATGAAAACTATTGCAGAACGCGAATGTCTGTCTACCAGCGAATGCAGTTCCAAGGGACAGTGAAAACCAGCTACAGCTTTCCGGGCTGGCAGCTTTCCTGTGGGCGCAATCGCTGGACGTTTCGAATTTGGCAGCCGGGCTCTCCGAGCAAGAAATACACAGTGTTGCCCCTTTACGAACGAAAGCTGTTGCAGAACGCGAATGTCTGTCTACCAGCGAATGCAGTTCCAAGGGACAGTGAAAACCAGCTACAGCTTTCCGTGCTGGCAGCTTTCCTGTGGGCGCAATCGCTGGACGTTTCGAATTTGGCAGCCGGGCTCTCCGAGAGAGAAATATACAGTGTTGCCCCCTTAGCAATGAAAACTATTGCAGAACGCGAATGCCTGTCTACCAGCGAATGCAGTTCCAAGGGACAGTGAAAACCAGCTACAGCTTTCCGGGCTGGCAGCTTTCCTGTGGGCACAATCGCTGGACGTTTCGAATTTGGCAGCCGGGCTCTCCGAGCAAGAAATACACAGTGTTGCCCCTTTACCAACCAAAGATTTTGCAGAACGCGAATGTCTGTCTACCAGCGAATGCAGTTCCAAGGGACAGTGAAAACCAGCTACAGCTTTCCGTGCTGGCAGCTTTCCTGTGGGCGCAATCGCTGGACATTTCGAATTTGGCAGCCGGGCTCTCCCAGAGAGAAATACTCAGTGTTGCCCCTTTACCAGCCAAAGCTTTTGCAGAACGCGAATGTCTGTCTACCAGCGAATGCAGTTCCAAGGGACAGTGAAAACCAGCTACAGCTTTCCGTGCTGGCAGCTTTCCTGTGGGCGCAATCGCTGGACGTTTCGAATTTGGCCGCCGGGCTCTGCGAGAGAGAAATACAAAGTGTTGCCCCATTACCAACCAAAGCTTTTGCAGAACGCGAATGTCTGTCTACCAGCGAATGCAGTTCCAAGGGACAGTGAAAACCAGCTACAGCTTTCCGTGCTGGCAGCTTTCCTGTGGGCGCAATCGCTGGACGTTTCGAATTTGGCAGCCGGGCTCCGAGAGAGAAATACACAGTGTTGCCCCTTTACGAACGAAAGCTTTTGCAGAACGCGAATGTCTGTCTACCAGCGAATGCAGTTCCAAGGGACAGTGAAAACCAGCTACAGCTTTCCGTGCTGGCAGCTTTCCTGTGGGCGCAATCGCTGGACGTTTCGAATTTGGCAGCCGGACTCTGCGAGAGAGAAATATACAGTGTTGCCCCCTTAGCAACGAAAACTATTGCAGAACGCGAATGTCTGTCTACCAGCGAATGCAGTTCCAAGGGACAGTGAAAACCAGCTACAGCTTTCCGTGCTGGCAGCTTTCCTGTGGGCGCAATCGCTGGACGTTTCGAATTTGGCAGCCGGGCTCTCCCAGAGAGAAATACACAGTGTTGCCCCTTTACCAACCAAAGCTTTTGCAGAACGCGAATGTCTGTCTACCAGCGAATGCAGTTCCAAGGGACAGTGAAAACCAGCTACAGCTTTCCGTGCTGGGAGCTTTCCTGTGGGCGCAATCGCTGGACGTTTCGAATTTGGCAGCCGGGCTCCCCGAGAGAGAAATACAAAGTGTTGCCCCTTTACGAACGAAAGCTTTTGCAGAACGCGAATGTCTGTCTACCAGCGAATGCAGTTCCAAGGGACAGTGAAAACCAGCTACAGCTTTCCGTGCTGGCAGCTTTCCTGTGGGCGCAATCGCTGGACGTTTCGAATTTGGCCGCCGGAATCTGCGAGAGAGAAATACACAGTGTTGCCCCTTTACGAACGAAAGCTTTAGCAGAACGCGAATGTCTGTCTACCAGCGAATGCAGTTCCAAGGGACAGTGAAAACCAGCTACAGCTTTCCGTGCTGGCAGCATTCCTGTGGGTGCAATCGCTGCACGTTTCGAATTTGGCAGCCGGGCTCTCCGAGAGAGAAATACACAGTGTTGCCCCTTTACGAACGAAAGCTGTTGCAGAACGCGAATGTCTGTCTACCAGCGAATGCAGTTCCAAGGGACAGTGAAAACCAGCTACAGCTTTCCGTGCTGGCAGCTTTCCTGTGGGCGCAATCGCTGGACGTTTCGAATTTGGCAGCCGGGCTCTCCCAGAGAGAAATACACAGTGTTGCCCCTTTACCAACCAAAGCTTTTGCAGAACGCGAATGTCTGTCTACCAGCGAATGCAGTTCCAAGGGACAGTGAAAACCAGCTACAGCTTTCCGTGCTGGGAGCTTTCCTGTGGGCGCAATCGCTGGACGTTTCGAATTTGGCAGCCGGGTTCTCCGAGAGAGAAATACACAGTGTTGCCTCATAACGAATGAAAGGTCTAGCAGAACGCGAATGTCTGTCTACCAGCGAATGCAGTTCCAAGGGACAGTGAAAACCAGCTACAGCTTTCCATGCTGGCAGCTTTCCTGTGGGCGCAATCGCTGGACGTTTCGAATTTGGCAGCCGGGCTCTGCGAGAGAGAAATACACAGTGTTGCCCCTTTACGAACGAAAGCTTTTGCAGAACACGAATGTCTGTCTACCAGCGAATGCAGTTCCAAGGGACAGTGAAAACCAGCTACAGCTTTCCGGGCTGGCAGCTTTCCTGTGGGCGCAATCGCTGGACGTTTCGAATTTGGCCGCCGGGCTCTGCGAGAGAGAAATACAAAGTGTTGCCCCTTTACGAACGAAAGCTTTAGCAGAACGCGAATGTCTGTCTATCAGCGAATGCAGTTCCAAGGGACAGTGAAAACCAGCTACAGCTTTCCGTGCTGGCAGCTTTCCTGTGGGCGCAATCTCTGGACGTTTCGAATTTGGCAGCCGCGCTCTCCGAGAGAGAAATACAAAGTGTTACCCCTTTACGAACGAAAGCTGTTGCAGAACGCGAATGTCTGTCTACCAGCGAATGCAGTTCCAAGGGACAGTGAAAACCAGCTACAGCTTTCCGGGCTGGCAGCTTTCCTGTGGGCGCAATCGCTGGACGTTTCGAATTTGGCAGCCGGGCTCTCCGAGAGAGAAATATACAGTGTTGCCCCCTTAGCAATGAAAACTATTGCAGAACGCGAATGTCTGTCTACCAGCGAATGCAGTTCCAAGGGACAGTGAAAACCAGCTACAGCTTTCCGGGCTGGCAGCTTTCCTGTGGGCGCAATCGCTGGACGTTTCGAATTTGGCAGCCGGGCTCTCCGAGCAAGAAATACACAGTGTTGCCCCTTTACCAACCAAAGATTTTGCAGAACGCGAATGTCTGTGTAGCAGCGAATGCAGTTCCAAGGGACAGTGAAAACCAGCTACAGCTTTCCGTGCTGGCAGCTTTCCTGTGGGCGCAATCGCTGGACGTTTCGAATTTGGACGCCGGGCTCTCCCAGAGAGAAATACACAGTGTTGCCCCTTTACCAACCAAAGCTTTTGCAGAACGCGAATGTCTGTCTACCAGCGAATGCAGTTCCAAGGGACAGTGAAAACCAGCTACAGCTTTCCGTGCTGGCAGCATTCCTGTGGGCGCAATCGCTGGACGTTTCGAATTTGGCAGCCGGGTTCTCCGAGAGAGAAATACACAGTGTTGCCTCATAACAAATGAAAGGTCTAGCAGAACGCGAATGTCTGTCTACCAGCGAATGCAGTTCCAAGGGACAGTGAAAACCAGCTACAGCTTTCCATGCTGGCAGCTTTCCTGTGGGCGCAATCGCTGGACGTTTCGAATTTGGCAGCCGGGCTCTGCGAGAGAGAAATACACAGTGTTGCCCCTTTACGAACGAAAGCTTTTGCAGAACGCGAATGTCTGTCTACCAGCGAATGCAGTTCCAAGGGACAGTGAAAACCAGCTACAGCTTTCCGGGCTGGCAGCTTTCCTGTGGGCGCAATCGCTGGACGTTTCGAATTTGGCCGCCGGGCTCTGCGAGAGAGAAATACAAAGTGTTGCCCCTTTACGAACGAAAGCTTTAGCAGAACGCGAATGTCTGTCTACCAGCGAATGCAGTTCCAAGGGACAGTGAAAACCAGCTACAGCTTTCCGTGCTGGCAGCTTTCCTGTGGGCGCAATCTCTGGACGTTTCGAATTTGGCAGCCGCGCTCTCCGAGAGAGAAATACAAAGTGTTACCCCTTTACGAACGAAAGCTGTTGCAGAACGCGAATGTCTGTCTACCAGCGAATGCAGTTCCAAGGGACAGTGAAAACCAGCTACAGCTTTCCGTGCTGGCAGCTTTCCTGTGGGCGCAATCGCTGGACGTTTCGAATTTGGCCGCCGGGCTCTGCGAGAGAGAAATACACAGTGTTGCCCCTTTACGAACAAAAGCTGTTGCAGAACGCGAATGTCTGTCTACCAGCGAATGCAGTTCCAAGGGACAGTGAAAACCAGCTACAGCTTTCCGTGCTGGCAGCTTTCCTGTGGGCGCAATCGCTGGACGTTTCGAATTTGGCAGCCGCGCTCTCCGAGAGAGAAATATACAGTGTTGCCCCCTTAGCAATGAAAACTATTGCAGAACGCGAATGTCTGTCTACCAGCGAATGCAGTTCCAAGGGACAGTGAAAACCAGCTACAGCTTTCCGGGCTGGCAGCTTTCCTGTGGGCGCAATCGCTGGACGTTTCGAATTTGGCAGCCGGGCTCTCCGAGCAAGAAATACACAGTGTTGCCCCTTTACGAACGAAAGCTGTTGCAGAACGCGAATGTCTGTCTACCAGCGAATGCAGTTCCAAGGGACAGTGAAAACCAGCTACAGCTTTCCGTGCTGGCAGCTTTCCTGTGGGCGCAATCGCTGGACGTTTCGAATTTGGCAGCCGGGCTCTCCGAGAGAGAATTATACAGTGTTGCCCCCTTAGCAATGAAAACTATTGCAGAACGCGAATGTCTGTCTACCAGCGAATGCAGTTCCAAGGGACAGTGAAAACCAGCTACAGCTTTCCGGGCTGGCAGCTTTCCTGTGGGCGCAATCGCTGGACGTTTCGAATTTGGCAGCCGGGCTCTCCGAGCAAGAAATACACAGTGTTGCCCCTTTACCAACCAAAGATTTTGCAGAACGCGAATGTCTGTCTACCAGCGAATGCAGTTCCAAGGGACAGTGAAAACCAGCTACAGCTTTCCGTGCTGGCAGCTTTCCTGTGGGCGCAATCGCTGGACGTTTCGAATTTGGCAGCCGGGCTCTCCCAGAGAGAAATACTCAGTGTTGCCCCTTTACCAGCCAAAGCTTTTGCAGAACGCGAATGTCTGTCTACCAGCGAATGCAGTTCCAAGGGACAGTGAAAACCAGCTACAGCTTTCCGTGCTGGCAGCTTTCCTGTGGGCGCAATCGCTGGACGTTTCGAATTTGGCCGCCGGGCTCTGCGAGAGAGAAATACAAAGTGTTGCCCCATTACCAACCAAAGCTTTTGCAGAACGCGAATGTCTGTCTACCAGCGAATGCAGTTCCAAGGGACAGTGAAAACCAGCTACAGCTTTCCGTGCTGGCAGCTTTCCTGTGGGCGCAATCGCTGGACGTTTCGAATTTGGCAGCCGGGCTCCGAGAGAGAAATACACAGTGTTGCCCCTTTACGAACGAAAGCTTTTGCAGAACGCGAATGTCTGTCTACCAGCGAATGCAGTTCCAAGGGACAGTGAAAACCAGCTACAGCTTTCCGTGCTGGCAGCTTTCCTGTGGGCGCAATCGCTGGACGTTTCGAATTTGGCAGCCGGACTCTGCGAGAGAGAAATATACAGTGTTGCCCCCTTAGCAACGAAAACTATTGCAGAACGCGAATGTCTGTCTACCAGCGAATGCAGTTCCAAGGGACAGTGAAAACCAGCTACAGCTTTCCGTGCTGGCAGCTTTCCTGTGGGCGCAATCGCTGGACGTTTCGAATTTGGCAGCCGGGCTCTCCCAGAGAGAAATACACAGTGTTGCCCCTTTACCAACCAAAGCTTTTGCAGAACGCGAATGTCTGTGTAGCAGCGAATGCAGTTCCAAGGGACAGTGAAAACCAGCTACAGCTTTCCGTGCTGGCAGCTTTCCTGTGGGCGCAATCGCTGGACGTTTCGAATTTGGCAGCCGGGTTCTCCGAGAGAGAAATACACAGTGTTGCCTCATAACAAATGAAAGGTCTAGCAGAACGCGAATGTCTGTCTACCAGCGAATGCAGTTCCAAGGGACAGTGAAAACCAGCTACAGCTTTCCATGCTGGCAGCTTTCCTGTGGGCGCAATCGCTGGACGTTTCGAATTTGGCAGCCGGGCTCTGCGAGAGAGAAATACACAGTGTTGCCCCTTTACGAACGAAAGCTTTTGCAGAACGCGAATGTCTGTCTACCAGCGAATGCAGTTCCAAGGGACAGTGAAAACCAGCTACAGCTTTCCGGGCTGGCAGCTTTCCTGTGGGCGCAATCGCTGGACGTTTCGAATTTGGCCGCCGGGCTCTGCGAGAGAGAAATACAAAGTGTTGCCCCTTTACGAACGAAAGCTTTAGCAGAACGCGAATGTCTGTCTACCAGCGAATGCAGTTCCAAGGGACAGTGAAAACCAGCTACAGCTTTCCGTGCTGGCAGCTTTCCTGTGGGCGCAATCTCTGGACGTTTCGAATTTGGCAGCCGCGCTCTCCGAGAGAGAAATACAAAGTGTTACCCCTTTACGAACGAAAGCTGTTGCAGAACGCGAATGTCTGTCTACCAGCGAATGCAGTTCCAAGGGACAGTGAAAACCAGCTACAGCTTTCCGTGCTGGCAGCTTTCCTGTGGGCGCAATCGCTGGACGTTTCGAATTTGGCCGCCGGGCTCTGCGAGAGAGAAATACACAGTGTTGCCCCTTTACGAACAAAAGCTGTTGCAGAACGCGAATGTCTGTCTACCAGCGAATGCAGTTCCAAGGGACAGTGAAAACCAGCTACAGCTTTCCGTGCTGGCAGCTTTCCTGTGGGCGCAATCGCTGGACGTTTCGAATTTGGCAGCCGCGCTCTCCGAGAGAGAAATATACAGTGTTGCCCCCTTAGCAATGAAAACTATTGCAGAACGCGAATGTCTGTCTACCAGCGAATGCAGTTCCAAGGGACAGTGAAAACCAGCTACAGCTTTCCGGGCTGGCAGCTTTCCTGTGGGCGCAATCGCTGGACGTTTCGAATTTGGCAGCCGGGCTCTCCGAGCAAGAAATACACAGTGTTGCCCCTTTACGAACGAAAGCTGTTGCAGAACGCGAATGTCTGTCTACCAGCGAATGCAGTTCCAAGGGACAGTGAAAACCAGCTACAGCTTTCCGTGCTGGCAGCTTTCCTGTGGGCGCAATCGCTGGACGTTTCGAATTTGGCAGCCGGGCTCTCCGAGAGAGAATTATACAGTGTTGCCCCCTTAGCAATGAAAACTATTGCAGAACGCGAATGTCTGTCTACCAGCGAATGCAGTTCCAAGGGACAGTGAAAACCAGCTACAGCTTTCCGGGCTGGCAGCTTTCCTGTGGGCGCAATCGCTGGACGTTTCGAATTTGGCAGCCGGGCTCTCCGAGCAAGAAATACACAGTGTTGCCCCTTTACCAACCAAAGATTTTGCAGAACGCGAATGTCTGTCTACCAGCGAATGCAGTTCCAAGGGACAGTGAAAACCAGCTACAGCTTTCCGTGCTGGCAGCTTTCCTGTGGGCGCAATCGCTGGACGTTTCGAATTTGGCAGCCGGGCTCTCCCAGAGAGAAATACTCAGTGTTGCCCCTTTACCAGCCAAAGCTTTTGCAGAACGCGAATGTCTGTCTACCAGCGAATGCAGTTCCAAGGGACAGTGAAAACCAGCTACAGCTTTCCGTGCTGGCAGCTTTCCTGTGGGCGCAATCGCTGGACGTTTCGAATTTGGCCGCCGGGCTCTGCGAGAGAGAAATACAAAGTGTTGCCCCATTACCAACCAAAGCTTTTGCAGAACGCGAATGTCTGTCTACCAGCGAATGCAGTTCCAAGGGACAGTGAAAACCAGCTACAGCTTTCCGTGCTGGCAGCTTTCCTGTGGGCGCAATCGCTGGACGTTTCGAATTTGGCAGCCGGGCTCCGAGAGAGAAATACACAGTGTTGCCCCTTTACGAACGAAAGCTTTTGCAGAACGCGAATGTCTGTCTACCAGCGAATGCAGTTCCAAGGGACAGTGAAAACCAGCTACAGCTTTCCGTGCTGGCAGCTTTCCTGTGGGCGCAATCGCTGGACGTTTCGAATTTGGCAGCCGGACTCTGCGAGAGAGAAATATACAGTGTTGCCCCCTTAGCAACGAAAACTATTGCAGAACGCGAATGTCTGTCTACCAGCGAATGCAGTTCCAAGGGACAGTGAAAACCAGCTACAGCTTTCCGTGCTGGCAGCTTTCCTGTGGGCGCAATCGCTGGACGTTTCGAATTTGGCAGCCGGGCTCTCCCAGAGAGAAATACACAGTGTTGCCCCTTTACCAACCAAAGCTTTAGCAGAACGCGAATGTCTGTCTACCAGCGAATGCAGTTCCAAGGGACAGTGAAAACCAGCTACAGCTTTCCGTGCTGGGAGCTTTCCTGTGGGCGCAATCGCTGGACGTTTCGAATTTGGCAGCCGGGCTCCCCGAGAGAGAAATACAAAGTGTTGCCCCTTTACGAACGAAAGCTTTAGCAGAACGCGAATGTCTGTCTACCAGCGAATGCAGTTCCAAGGGACAGTGAAAACCAGCTACAGCTTTCCGTGCTGGCAGCTTTCCTGTGGGCGCAATCGCTGGACGTTTCGAATTTGGCAGCCGTACTCTGCGAGAGAGAAATACACAGTGTTGCCCCTTTACGAACGAAAGCTTTTGCAGAACGCGAATGTCTGTCTACCAGCGAATGCAGTTCCAAGGGACAGTGAAAACCAGCTACAGCTTTCCGTGCTGGCAGCTTTCCTGTGGGCGCAATCGCTGGACATTTCGAATTTGGCCGCCGGAATCTGCGAGAGAGAAATACACAGTGTTGCCCCTTTACGAACGAAAGCTTTAGCAGAACGCGAATGTCTGTCTACCAGCGAATGCAGTTCCAAGGGACAGTGAAAACCAGCTACAGCTTTCCGTGCTGGCAGCATTCCTGTGGGTGCAATCGCTGCACGTTTCGAATTTGGCAGAAGGGCTCTCCGACAGAGAAATACACAGTGTTGCCCCTTTACGAACGAAAGCTGTTGCAGAACGCGAATGTCTGTCTACCAGCGAATGCAGTTCCAAGGGACAGTGAAAACCAGCTACAGCTTTCCGTGCTGGCAGCTTTCCTGTGGGCGCAATCGCTGGACGTTTCGAATTTGGCAGCCGGGCTCTCCGAGAGAGAAATACACAGTGTTGCCCCTTTACCAACCAAAGCTTTTGCAGAACGCGAATGTCTGTCTACCAGCGAATGCAGTTCCAAGGGACAGTGAAAACCAGCTACAGCTTTCCGTGCTGGCAGATTTCCTGTGGGCGCAATCGCTGGACGTTTCGAATTTGGCAGCCGGGCTCTGCGAGAGAGAAATACACAGTGTTGCCCCTTTACGAACGAAAGCTTTTGCAGAACGCGAATGTCTGTCTACCAGCGAATGCAGTTCCAAGGGACAGTGAAAACCAGCTACAGCTTTCCGTGCTGACAGCTTTCCTGTGGGCGCAATCGCTGGACGTTTCGAATTTGGCAGCCGTACTCTGCGAGAGAGAAATACACAGTGTTGCCCCTTTACGAACGAAAGCTTTTGCAGAACGCGAATGTCTGTCTACCAGCGAATGCAGTTCCAAGGGACAGTGAAAACCAGCTACAGCTTTCCGTGCTGGCAGCTTTCCTGTGGGCGCAATCGCTGGACGTTTCGAATTTGGCAGCCGGGCTCTGCGAGAGAGAAATATACAGTGTTGCCCCCTTAGCAACGAAAAATATTGCAGAACGCGAATGTCTGTCTACCAGCGAATGCAGTTCCAAGGGACAGTGAAAACCAGCTACAGCTTTCCGTGCTGGCAGCTTTCCTGTGGGCGCAATCGCTGGACGTTTCGAATTTGGCAGCCGGGCTCTCCGAGAGAGAAATACACAGTGTTGCCCCTTTACCAACCAAAGCTTTTGCAGAACGCGAATGTCTGTCTACCAGCGAATGCAGTTCCAAGGGACAGTGAAAACCAGCTACAGCTTTCCGTGCTGGCAGCTTTCCTGTGGGCGCAATCGCTGGACGTTTCGAATTTGGCAGCCGTGCTCCCCGAGAGAGAAATACAAAGTGTTGCCCCTTTACGAACGAAAGCTTTAGCAGAACGCGAATGTCTGTCTACCAGCGAATGCAGTTCCAAGGGACAGTGAAAACCAGCTACAGCTTTCCGGGCTGGCAGCTTTCCTGTGGGCGCAATCGCTGGACGTTTCGAATTTGGCAGCCGGGCTCTGCAAGAGAGAAATACACAGTGTTGCCCCTTTACGAACGAAAGCTTTTGCAGAACGCGAATGTCTGTCTACCAGCGAATGCAGTTCCAAGGGACAGTGAAAACCAGCTACAGCTTTCCGTGCTGGCAGCTTTCCTGTGGGCGCAATCTCTGGACGTTTCGAATTTGTCAGCCGGGCTCTCCGAGAGAGAAATACGCAGTGTTGCCCCTTTAAAAATGAAAGCTGTTGCAGAACGCGAATGTCTGTCTACCAGCGAATGCAGTTCCAAGGGACAGTGAAAACCAGCTACAGCTTTCCGTGCTGGCAGCTTTCCTGTGGGCGCAATCGCTGGACGTTTCGAATTTGGCAGCCGGGCTCTCCCAGAGAGAAATACAAAGTGTTGCCCCATTACGAAACAAAGCTTTAGCAGAACGCGAATGTCTGTCTACCAGCGAATGCAGTTCCAAGGGACAGTGAAAACCAGCTACAGCTTTCCGTGCTGGCAGCTTTCCTGTGGGCGCAATCGCTGGACGTTTCGAATTTGGCAGCCGGGCTCTGCGAGAGAGAAATATACAGTGTTGCCCCTTTACGAACGAAAGCTTTAGGAGAACGCGAATGTCTGTCTACCAGCGAATGCAGTTCCAAGGGACAGTGAAAACCAGCTACAGCTTTCCGTGCTGGCAGCTTTCCTGTGGGCGCAATCGCTGGACGTTTCGAATTTGGCAGCCGGGCTCTGCGAGAGAGAAATACACAGTGTTGCCCCTTTACGAACGAAAGCTTTTGCAGAACGCGAATGTCTGTCTACCAGCGAATGCATTTCCAAGGGACAGTGAAAACCAGCTACAGCTTTCCGTGCTGGCAGCTTTCCTGTGGGCGCAATCGCTGGACGTTTCGAATTTGGCAGCCGGGCTCTGCGAGAGAGAAATACACAGTGTTGCCCCTTTACGAACGAAAGCTTTTGCAGAACGCGAATGTCTGTCTACCAGCGAATGCAGTTCCAAGGGACAGTGAAAACCAGCTACAGCTTTCCGTGCTGGCAGCTTTCCTGTGGGCGCAATCGCTGGACGTTTCGAATTTGGCAGCCGGGCTCTCCGAGAGAGAAATACAAAGTGTTGCACCTTTACGAACGAAAGCTTTAGCAGAACGCGAATGTCTGTCTACCAGCGAATGCAGTTCCAAGGGACAGTGAAAACCAGCTACAGCTTTCCGTGCTGGCAGCTTTCCTGTGGGCGCAATCGCTGGACGTTTCGAATTTGGCAGCCGGGCTCTCCCAGAGAGAAATACAAAGTGTTGACCCATTACCAACCAAAGCTTTTGCAGAACGCGAATGTCTGTCTACCAGCGAATGCAGTTCCAAGGGACAGTGAAAACCAGCTACAGCTTTCCGTGCTGGCAGCTTTCCTGTGGGCGCAATCGCTGGACGTTTCGAATTTGGCCGCCGGGCTCTGCGACAGAGAAATACACAGTGTTGCCCCTTTACGAACGAAAGCTTTAGCAGAACGCGAATGTCTGTCTACCAGCGAATGCAGTTCCAAGGGACAGTGAAAACCAGCTACAGCTTTCCGTGCTGGCAGCTTTCCTGTGGGCGCAATCTCTGGACGTTTCGAATTTGGCAGCCGGGCCCTGCGAGAGAGAAATACAAAGTGTTGCCCCTTTACGAACGAAAGCTTTAGCAGAACGCGAATGTCTGTCTACCAGCGAATGCAGTTCCAAGGGACAGTGAAAACCAGCTACAGCTTTCCGTGCTGGCAGCTTTCCTGTGGGCGCAATCGCTGGACGTTTCGAATTTGGCAGCCGGGCTCTCCCAGAGAGAAATACACAGTGTTGCCCCTTTACCAACCAAAGCTTTTGCAGAACGCGAATGTCTGTCTACCAGCGAATGCAGTTCCAAGGGACAGTGAAAACCAGCTACAGCTTTCCGTGCTGGCAGCTTTCCTGTGGGCGCAATCGCTGGACGTTTCGAATTTGGCAGCCGGGCTCTCCGAGAGAGAAATACACAGTGTTGCCCCTTTACGAACGAAAGCTGTTGCAGAACGCGAATGTCTGTCTACCAGCGAATGCAGTTCCAAGGGACAGTGAAAACCAGCTACAGCTTTCCGTGCTGGGAGCTTTCCTGTGGGCGCAATCGCTGGACGTTTCGAATTTGGCAGCCGGGCTCTCCCAGAGAGAAATACACAGTGTTGCCCCTTTACGAACGAAAGCTTTTGCAGAACGCGAATGTCTGTCTACCAGCGAATGCAGTTCCAAGGGACAGTGAAAACCAGCTACAGCTTTCCGTGCTGGCAGCTTTCCTGTGGGCGCAATCGCTGGACGTTTCGAATTTGGCAGCCGGGCTCTGCGAGAGAGAAATACACAGTGTTGCCCCTTTACGAACGAAAGCTTTTGCAGAACGCGAATGTCTGTCTACCAGCGAATGCAGTTCCAAGGGACAGTGAAAACCAGCTACAGCTTTCCGTGCTGGCAGCTTTCCTGTGGGCGCAATCGCTGGACGTTTCGAATTTGGCAGCCGGGCTCCGAGAGAGAAATACACAGTGTTGCCCCTTTACGAACGAAAGCTTTTGCAGAACGCGAATGTCTGTCTACCAGCGAATGCAGTTCCAAGGGACAGTGAAAACCAGCTACAGCTTTCCGTGCTGGAAGCTTTCCTGTGGGCGCAATCGCTGGACGTTTCGAATTTGGCAGCCGGACTCTGCGAGAGAGAAATATACAGTGTTGCCCCCTTAGCAACGAAAAATATTGCAGAACGCGAATGTCTGTCTACCAGCGAATGCAGTTCCAAGGGACAGTGAAAACCAGCTACAGCTTTCCGGGCTGGCAGCTTTCCTGTGGGCGCAATCGCTGGACGTTTCGAATTTGGCAGCCGGGCTCTCCGAGAGAGAAATACACAGTGTTGCCCCTTTACCAACCAAAGCTTTTGCAGAACGCGAATGTCTGTCTACCAGCGAATGCAGTTCCAAGGGACAGTGAAAACCAGCTACAGCTTTCCGTGCTGGCAGCTTTCCTGTGGGCGCAATCGCTGGACGTTTCGAATTTGGCAGCCGTGCTCCCCGAGAGAGAAATACAAAGTGTTGCCCCTTTACGAACGAAAGCTTTAGCAGAACGCGAATGTCTGTCTACCAGCGAATGCAGTTCCAAGGGACAGTGAAAACCAGCTACAGCTTTCCGGGCTGGCAGCTTTCCTGTGGGCGCAATCGCTGGACGTTTCGAATTTGGCAGCCGGGCTCTGCAAGAGAGAAATACACAGTGTTGCCCCTTTACGAACGAAAGCTTTTGCAGAACGCGAATGTCTGTCTACCAGCGAATGCAGTTCCAAGGGACAGTGAAAACCAGCTACAGCTTTCCGTGCTGGCAGCTTTCCTGTGGGCGCAATCTCTGGACGTTTCGAATTTGTCAGCCGGGCTCTCCGAGAGAGAAATACGCAGTGTTGCCCCTTTAAAAATGAAAGCTGTTGCAGAACGCGAATGTCTGTCTACCAGCGAATGCAGTTCCAAGGGACAGTGAAAACCAGCTACAGCTTTCCGTGCTGGCAGCTTTCCTGTGGGCGCAATCGCTGGACGTTTCGAATTTGGCAGCCGGGCTCTCCCAGAGAGAAATACAAAGTGTTGCCCCATTACGAAACAAAGCTTTAGCAGAACGCGAATGTCTGTCTACCAGCGAATGCAGTTCCAAGGGACAGTGAAAACCAGCTACAGCTTTCCGTGCTGGCAGCTTTCCTGTGGGCGCAATCGCTGGACGTTTCGAATTTGGCAGCCGGGCTCTGCGAGAGAGAAATATACAGTGTTGCCCCTTTACGAACGAAAGCTTTAGGAGAACGCGAATGTCTGTCTACCAGCGAATGCAGTTCCAAGGGACAGTGAAAACCAGCTACAGCTTTCCGTGCTGGCAGCTTTCCTGTGGGCGCAATCGCTGGACGTTTCGAATTTGGCAGCCGGGCTCTGCGAGAGAGAAATACACAGTGTTGCCCCTTTACGAACGAAAGCTTTTGCAGAACGCGAATGTCTGTCTACCAGCGAATGCATTTCCAAGGGACAGTGAAAACCAGCTACAGCTTTCCGTGCTGGCAGCTTTCCTGTGGGCGCAATCGCTGGACGTTTCGAATTTGGCAGCCGGGCTCTGCGAGAGAGAAATACACAGTGTTGCCCCTTTACGAACGAAAGCTTTTGCAGAACGCGAATGTCTGTCTACCAGCGAATGCAGTTCCAAGGGACAGTGAAAACCAGCTACAGCTTTCCGTGCTGGCAGCTTTCCTGTGGGCGCAATCGCTGGACGTTTCGAATTTGGCAGCCGGGCTCTCCGAGAGAGAAATACAAAGTGTTGCACCTTTACGAACGAAAGCTTTAGCAGAACGCGAATGTCTGTCTACCAGCGAATGCAGTTCCAAGGGACAGTGAAAACCAGCTACAGCTTTCCGTGCTGGCAGCTTTCCTGTGGGCGCAATCGCTGGACGTTTCGAATTTGGCAGCCGGGCTCTCCCAGAGAGAAATACAAAGTGTTGACCCATTACCAACCAAAGCTTTTGCAGAACGCGAATGTCTGTCTACCAGCGAATGCAGTTCCAAGGGACAGTGAAAACCAGCTACAGCTTTCCGTGCTGGCAGCTTTCCTGTGGGCGCAATCGCTGGACGTTTCGAATTTGGCCGCCGGGCTCTGCGACAGAGAAATACACAGTGTTGCCCCTTTACGAACGAAAGCTTTAGCAGAACGTGAATGTCTGTCTACCAGCGAATGCAGTTCCAAGGGACAGTGAAAACCAGCTACAGCTTTCCGTGCTGGCAGCTTTCCTGTGAGCGCAATCTCTGGACGTTTCGAATTTGGCAGCCGGGCCCTGCGAGAGAGAAATACAAAGTGTTGCCCCTTTACGAACGAAAGCTTTAGCAGAACGCGAATGTCTGTCTACCAGCGAATGCAGTTCCAAGGGACAGTGAAAACCAGCTACAGCTTTCCGTGCTGGCAGCTTTCCTGTGGGCGCAATCGCTGGACGTTTCGAATTTGGCAGCCGGGCTCTCCCAGAGAGAAATACACAGTGTTGCCCCTTTACCAACCAAAGCTTTTGCAGAACGCGAATGTCTGTCTACCAGCGAATGCAGTTCCAAGGGACAGTGAAAACCAGCTACAGCTTTCCGTGCTGGCAGCTTTCCTGTGGGCGCAATCGCTGGACGTTTCGAATTTGGCAGCCGGGCTCTCCGAGAGAGAAATACACAGTGTTGCCCCTTTACGAACGAAAGCTGTTGCAGAACGCGAATGTCTGTCTACCAGCGAATGCAGTTCCAAGGGACAGTGAAAACCAGCTACAGCTTTCCGTGCTGGGAGCTTTCCTGTGGGCGCAATCGCTGGACGTTTCGAACTTGGCAGCCGGGCTCTCCCAGAGAGAAATACACAGTGTTGCCCCTTTACGAACGAAAGCTTTTGCAGAACGCGAATGTCTGTCTACCAGCGAATGCAGTTCCAAGGGACAGTGAAAACCAGCTACAGCTTTCCGGGCTGGCAGCTTTCCTGTGGGCGCAATCGCTGGACGTTTCGAATTTGGCAGCCGGGCTCTGCGAGAGAGAAATACACAGTGTTGCCCCTTTACGAACGAAAGCTTTTGCAGAACGCGAATGTCTGTCTACCAGCGAATGCAGTTCCAAGGGACAGTGAAAACCAGCTACAGCTTTCCGTGCTGGTGGCTTTCCTATGGGCGCAATCGCTGGACGTTTCGAATTTGTCAGCCGGGCTCTCCGAGAGAGAAATACACAGTGTTGCCCCTTTAAAAATGAAAGCTGTTGCAGAACGCAAATGTCTGTCTACCAGCGAATGCAGTTCCAAGGGACAGTGAAAACCAGCTACAGCTTTCCGTGCTGGCAGCTTTCCTGTGGGCGCAATCGCTGGACGTTTCGAATTTGGCAGCCGGGCTCTCCGAGAGAGAAATACAAAGTGTTGCCCCTTTACGAACGAAAGCTTTTGCAGAACGCGAATGTCTGTCTACCAGCGAATGCAGTTCCAAGGGACAGTGAAAACCAGCTACAGCTTTCCGTGCTGGCAGCTTTCCTGTGGGCGCAATCGCTGGACGTTTCGAATTTGGCAGCCGGGCTCTGCGAGAGAGAAATACAAAGTGTTGCCCCTTTACGAACGAAAGCTTTAGCAGAACGCGAATGTCTGTCTACCAGCGAATGCAGTTCCAAGGGACAGTGAAAACCAGCTACAGCTTTCCGTGCTGGGAGCTTTCCTGTGGGCGCAATCGCTGGACGTTTCGAATTTGGCAGCCGGGCTCTCCCAGAGAGAAATACACAGTGTTGCCCCTTTACCAACCAAAGCTTTTGCAGAACGCGAATGTCTGTCTACCAGCGAATGCAGTTCCAAGGGACAGTGAAAACCAGCTACAGCTTTCCGTGCTGGCAGCTTTCCTGTGGGCGCAATCGCTGGACGTTTCGAATTTGGCAGCCGGGCTCTCCGAGAGAGAAATACACAGTGTTGCCCCTTTACGAACGAAAGCTGTTGCAGAACGCGAATGTCTGTCTACCAGCGAATGCAGTTCCAAGGGACAGTGAAAACCAGCTACAGCTTTCCGTGCTGGGAGCTTTCCTGTGGGCGCAATCGCTGGACGTTTCGAATTTGGCAGCCGGGCTCTCCCAGAGAGAAATACACAGTGTTGCCCCTTTACGAACGAAAGCTTTTGCAGAACGCGAATGTCTGTCTACCAGCGAATGCAGTTCCAAGGGACAGTGAAAACCAGCTACACCTTTCCGTGCTGGCAGATTTCCTGTGGGCGCAATCGCTGGACGTTTCGAATTTGGCAGCCGGGCTCTGCGAGAGAGAAATATACAGTGTTGCCCCTTTACGAACGAAAGCTTTAGGAGAACGCGAATGTCTGTCTACCAGCGAATGCAGTTCCAAGGGACAGTGAAAACCAGCTACAGCTTTCCGTGCTGGCAGCTTTCCTGTGGGCGCAATCGCTGGACGTTTCGAATTTGGCAGCCGGGCTCTGCGAGAGAGAAATACACAGTGTTGCCCCTTTATGAACGAAAGCTGTTGCAGAACGCGAATGTCTGTCTACCAGCGAATGCAGTTCCAAGGGACAGTGAAAACCAGCTACAGCTTTCCGTGCTGGCAGCTTTCCTGTGGGCGCAATCGCTGGACGTTTCGAATTTGGCAGCCGGAATCTGCGAGAGAGAAATACAAAGTGTTGCCCCATTACCAACCAAAGCTTTTGCAGAACGCGAATGTCTGTCTACCAGCGAATGCAGTTCCAAGGGACAGTGAAAACCAGCTACAGCTTTCCGTGCTGGCAGCTTTCCTGTGGGCGCAATCGCTGGACGTTTCGAATTTGGCAGCCGGGCTCTGCGAGAGAGAAATACAGAGTGTTGCCCCTTTACGAACGAAAACTATTGCAGAACGCGAATGTCTGTCTACCAGCGAATGCAGTTCCAAGGGACAGTGAAAACCAGCTACAGCTTTCCGGGCTGGCAGCTTTCCTGTGGGCGCAATCGCTGGACGTTTCGAATTTGGCAGCCGGGCTCTGCGAGAGAGAAATACAAAGTGTTGCCCCTTTACGAACGAAAGCTGTTGCAGAACGCGAATGTCTGTCTACCAGCGAATGCAGTTCCAAGGGACAGTGAAAACCAGCTACAGCTTTCCGTGCTGGCAGCTTTCCTGTGGGCGCAATCGCTGGACGTTTCGAATTTGGCAGCCGGGCTCTCCGAGAGAGATATACACAGTGTTGCCCCTTTACGAACGAAAGTTGTTGCAGAACTCGAATGTCTGTCTACCAGCGAATGCAGTTCCAAGGGACAGTGAAAACCAGCTACAGCTTTCCGTGCTGGCAGCTTTCCTGTGGGCGCAATCGCTGGACGTTTCGAATTTGGCAGCCGGGCTCTCCGAGAGAGAAATATACAGTGTTGCCCCCTTAGCAATGAAAACTATTGCAGAACGCGAATGTCTGTCTACCAGCGAATGCAGTTCCAAGGGACAGTGAAAACCAGCTACAGCTTTCCGGGCTGGCAGCTTTCCTGTGGGCGCAATCGCTGGACGTTTCGCATTTGGCAGCCGGGCTCTCCGAGCAAGAAATACACAGTGTTGCCCCTTTACCAACCAAAGCTTTTGCAGAACGCGAATGTCTGTCTACCAGCGAATGCAGTTCCAAGGGACAGTGAAAACCAGCTACAGCTTTCCGTGCTGGCAGCTTTCCTGTGGGCGCAATCGCTGGACGTTTCGAATTTGGCAGCCGGGCTCTCCCAGAGAGAAATACACAGTGTTGCCCATTTACGAACGAAAGCTTTTGCGGAACGCGAATGTCTGTCTACCAGCGAATGCAGTTCCAAGGGACAGTGAAAACCAGCTACAGCTTTCCGTGCTGGCAGCATTCCTGTGGGCGCAATCGCTGGACGTTTCGAATTTGGCAGCCGGGCTCTGCGAGAGAGAAATACACAGTGTTGCCCCTTTACGAACGAAAGCTGTTGCAGAACGCGAATGTCTGTCTACCAGCGAATGCAGTTCCAAGGGACAGTGAAAACCAGCTACAGCTTTCCGTGCTGGGAGCTTTCCTGTGGGCGCAATCGCTGGACGTTTCGAATTTGGCAGCCGGGCTCTCCGAGAGAGAAATATACAGTGTTGCCCCTTTACCAACCAAAGCTTTTGCAGAACGCGAATGTCTGTCTACCAGCGAATGCAGTTCCAAGGGACAGTGAAAACCAGCTACAGCTTTCCGTGCTGGCAGCTTTCCTGTGGGCGCAATCTCTGGACGTTTCGAATTTGGCAGCGGGGCTCTGCGAGAGAGAAATACACAGTGTTGCCCCTTTACGAACGAAAGCTTTAGCAGAACGCGAATGTCTGTCTACCAGCGAATGCAGTTCCAAGGGACAGTGAAAACCAGCTACAGCTTTCCGTGCTGGGAGCTTTCCTGTGGGCGCAATCGCTGGACGTTTCGAATTTGGCAGCCGGGCTCTCCCAGAGAGAAATACACAGTGTTGCCCCTTTACCAACCAAAGCTTTTGCAGAACGCGAATGTCTGTCTACCAGCGAATGCAGTTCCAAGGGACAGTGAAAACCAGCTACAGCTTTCCGTGCTGGCAGCTTTCCTGTGGGCGCAATCGCTGGACGTTTCGAATTTGGCAGCCGGGCTCTCCGAGAGAGAAATACACAGTGTTGCCCCTTTACGAACGAAAGCTGTTGCAGAACGCGAATGTCTGTCTACCAGCGAATGCAGTTCCAAGGGACAGTGAAAACCAGCTACAGCTTTCCGTGCTGGGAGCTTTCCTGTGGGCGCAATCGCTGGACGTTTCGAATTTGGCAGCCGGGCTCTCCCAGAGAGAAATACACAGTGTTGCCCCTTTACGAACGAAAGCTTTTGCAGAACGCGAATGTCTGTCTACCAGCGAATGCAGTTCCAAGGGACAGTGAAAACCAGCTACACCTTTCCGTGCTGGCAGATTTCCTGTGGGCGCAATCGCTGGACGTTTCGAATTTGGCAGCCGGGCTCTCCGAGAGAGAAATACACAGTGTTGCCCCATTACGAACGAAAGCTTTTGCAGAACGCGAATGTCTGTCTACCAGCGAATGCAGTTCCAAGGGACAGTGAAAACCAGCTACAGCTTTCCGGGCTGGGAGCTTTCCTGTGGGCGCAATCGCTGGACGTTTCGAATTTGGCAGCCGGGCTCTGCGAGAGAGAAATACACAGTGTTGCCCCTTTATGAACGAAAGCTGTTGCAGAACGCGAATGTCTGTCTACCAGCGAATGCAGTTCCAAGGGACAGTGAAAACCAGCTACAGCTTTCCGTGCTGGCAGCTTTCCTGTGGGCGCAATCGCTGGACGTTTCGAATTTGGCAGCCGGAATCTGCGAGAGAGAAATACAAAGTGTTGCCGCATTACCAACCAAACCTTTGCAGAACGCGAATGTCTGTGTAGCAGCGAATGCAGTTCCAAGGGACAGTGAAAACCAGCTAGAGCTTTCCGGGCTGGCAGCTTTCCTGTGGGCGCAATCGCTGGACGTTTCGAATTTGGCAGCCGGGCTCTCCCAGAGAGAAATACACAGTGTTGCCCCTTTACCAACCAAAGCTTTTGCAGAACGCGAATGTCTGTCTACCAGCGAATGCAGTTCCAAGGGACAGTGAAAACCAGCTACAGCTTTCCGTGCTGGCAGCTTTCCTGTGGGCGCAATCGCTGGACGTTTCGAATTTGGCAGCCGGGCTCTCCGAGAGAGAAATACACAGTGTTGCCCCTTTACGAACGAAAGCTGTTGCAGAACGCGAATGTCTGTCTACCAGCGAATGCAGTTCCAAGGGACAGTGAAAACCAGCTACAGCTTTCCGTGCTGGCAGCTTTCCTGTGGGCGCAATCGCTGGACGTTTCGAATTTGGCAGCCGGGCTCTCCCAGAGAGAAATACACAGTGTTGCCCCTTTACGAACGAAAGCTTTTGCAGAACGCGAATGTCTGTCTACCAGCGAATGCAGTTCCAAGGGACAGTGAAAACCAGCTACACCTTTCCGTGCTGGCAGATTTCCTGTGGGCGCAATCGCTGGACGTTTCGAATTTGGCAACCGGGCTCTCCGAGAGAGAAATACACAGTGTTGCCCCTTTACGAACGAAAGCTTTTGCAGAACGCGAATGTCTGTCTACCAGCGAATGCAGTTCCAAGGGACAGTGAAAACCAGCTACAGCTTTCCGGGCTGGCAGCTTTCCTGTGGGCGCAATCGCTGGACGTTTCGAATTTGGCAGCCGGGCTCTGCGAGAGAGAAATATACAGTGTTGCCCCTTTACGAACGAAAGCTTTAGGAGAACGCGAATGTCTGTCTACCAGCGAATGCAGTTCCAAGGGACAGTGAAAACCAGCTACAGCTTTCCGTGCTGGCAGCTTTCCTGTGGGCGCAATCGCTGGACGTTTCGAATTTGGCAGCCGGGCTCTGCGAGAGAGAAATACACAGTGTTGCCCCTTTATGAACGAAAGCTGTTGCAGAACGCGAATGTCTGTCTACCAGCGAATGCAGTTCCAAGGGACAGTGAAAACCAGCTACAGCTTTCCGTGCTGGCAGCTTTCCTGTGGGCGCAATCGCTGGACGTTTCGAATTTGGCAGCCGGAATCTGCGAGAGAGAAATACAAAGTGTTGCCCCATTACCAACCAAAGCTTTTGCAGAACGCTAATGTCTGTCTACCAGCGAATGCAGTTCCAAGGGACAGTGAAAACCAGCTACAGCTTTCCGTGCTGGCAGCTTTCCTGTGGGCGCAATCGCTGGACGTTTCGAATTTGGCAGCCGGGCTCTGCGAGAGAGAAATAGAGAGTGTTGCCCCTTTACGAACGAAAACTATTGCAGAACGCGAATGTCTGTCTACCAGCGAATGCAGTTCCAAGGGACAGTGAAAACCAGCTACAGCTTTCCGGGCTGGCAGCTTTCCTGTGGGCGCAATCGCTGGACGTTTCGAATTTGGCGGCCGGGCTCTGCGAGAGAGAAATACAAAGTGTTGCCCCTTTACGAACGAAAGCTGTTGCAGAACGCGAATGTCTGTCTACCAGCGAATGCAGTTCCAAGGGACAGTGAAAACCAGCTACAGCTTTCCGTGCTGGCAGCTTTCCTGTGGGCGCAATCGCTGGACGTTTCGAATTTGGCAGCCGGGCTCTCCGAGAGAGATATACACAGTGTTGCCCCTTTACGAACGAAAGCTGTTGCAGAACTCGAATGTCTGTCTACCAGCGAATGCAGTTCCAAGGGACAGTGAAAACCAGCTACAGCTTTCCGTGCTGGCAGCTTTCCTGTGGGCGCAATCGCTGGACGTTTCGAATTTGGCAGCCGGGCTCTCCGAGAGAGAAATATACAGTGTTGCCCCCTTAGCAATGAAAACTATTGCAGAACGCGAATGTCTGTCTACCAGCGAATGCAGTTCCAAGGGACAGTGAAAACCAGCTACAGCTTTCCGGGCTGGCAGCTTTCCTGTGGGCGCAATCGCTGGACGTTTCGCATTTGGCAGCCGGGCTCTCCGAGCAAGAAATACACAGTGTTGCCCCTTTACCAACCAAAGCTTTTGCAGAACGCGAATGTCTGTCTACCAGCGAATGCAGTTCCAAGGGACAGTGAAAACCAGCTACAGCTTTCCGTGCTGGCAGCTTTCCTGTGGGCGCAATCGCTGGACGTTTCGAATTTGGCAGCCGGGCTCTCCCAGAGAGAAATACACAGTGTTGCCCCTTTACGAACGAAAGCTTTTGCAGAACGCGAATGTCTGTCTACCAGCGAATGCAGTTCCAAGGGACAGTGAAAACCAGCTACAGCTTTCCGTGCTGGCAGCATTCCTGTGGGCGCAATCGCTGGACGTTTCGAATTTGGCAGCCGGGCTCTGCGAGAGAGAAATACACAGTGTTGCCCCTTTACGAACGAAAGCTGTTGCAGAACGCGAATGTCTGTCTACCAGCGAATGCAGTTCCAAGGGACAGTGAAAACCAGCTACAGCTTTCCGTGCTGGGAGCTTTCCTGTGGGCGCAATCGCTGGACGTTTCGAATTTGGCAGCCGGGCTCTCCGAGAGAGAAATACACAGTGTTGCCCCTTTACCAACCAAAGCTTTTGCAGAACGCGAATGTCTGTCTACCAGCGAATGCAGTTCCAAGGGACAGTGAAAACCAGCTACAGCTTTCCGTGCTGGCAGCTTTCCTGTGGGCGCAATCGCTGGACGTTTCGAATTTGGCAGCCGGGCCCTCCGAGAGAGAAATATACAGTGTTGCCCCCTTAGCAATGAAAACTATTGCAGAACGCGAATGTCTGTCTACCAGCGAATGCAGTTCCAAGGGACAGTGAAAACCAGCTACAGCTTTCCGTGCTGGCAGCTTTCCTGTGGGCGCAATCGCTGGACGTTTGAATTTGGCAGCCGGACTCCACGAGAGAGAAATACACAGTGTTGCCCCATTACGAACCAAAGCTTTTGCAGAACACGAATGTCTGTCTACCAGCGAATGCAGTTCCAAGGGACAGTGAAAACCAGCTACAGCTTTCCGTGCTGGCAGCTTTCCTGTGGGCGCAATCGCTGGACGTTTGGAATTTGGCAGCCGGGCTCTGCGAGAGAGAAATACACAGTGTTGCCTCATTACGAACGAAAGCTTTTGCAGAACACGAATGTCTGTGTAGCAGCGAATGCAGTTCCAAGGGACAGTGAAAACCAGTTACTGCTTTCCGTGCTGGGAGCTTTCATGTGGGCGCAATCGCTGGACGTTTCGAATTTGGCAGCCGGGCTCTCCGAGAGAGAAATACACAGTGTTGCCCCATTACGAACCAAAGCTTTTGCAGAACGCGAATGTCTGTCTACCAGCGAATGCAGTTCCAAGGGACAGTGAAAACCAGCTACAGCTTTCCGTGCTGGCAGCTTTCCTGTGGGCGCAATCGCTGGACGTTTCGAATTTGGCAGCCGGGCTCTCCGAGAGAGAAATACACAGTGTTGCCCCTTTACCAACCAAAGCTTTTGCAGAACGCGAATGTCTGTGTAGCAGCGAATGCATTTCCAAGGGACAGTGAAAACCAGCTACAGCTTTCCGTGCTGGGAGCTTTCCTATGGGCACAATCGCTGGACGTTTCGAATTTGGCAGCCGGGCTCTGCGAGAGAGAAATACACAGTGTTGCCCCATTACGAACCAAAGCTTTTGCAGAACGCGAATGTCTGTCTAACAGCGAATACAGTTCCAAGGGACAGTGAAAACCAGCTACAGCTTTCCGTGCTGGGAGCTTTCCTGTGGGCGCAATCGCTGGACGTTTCGAATTTGGCAGCGGGGCTCTGCGAGAGAGAAATACACAGTGTTTCCTCATTACGAACGAAAGCTTTTGCAGAACGCGAATGTCTGTCTACCAGCGAATGCAGTTCCAAGGGACAGTGAAAACCAGCTACAGCTTTCCGTGCTGGCAGCTTTCCTGTGGGCGCAATCGCTGGACGTTTCGAATTTGGCAGCCGCGCTCTCCGAGAGAGAAATACACAGTGTTGCCTCATTACGAACGCAAGCTTTTGCAGAACACGAATGTCCGTCTACCAGCGAATGCAGTTCCAAGGGACAGTGAAAACCAGCTACAGCTTTTTGTGCTGGCAGCTTTCCTGTGGGCGCAATCGCTGGACGTTTCGAATTTGGCAGCCGGGCTCTCCGAGAGAGAAATACACAGTGTTGCCCCTTTACGAACGAAAGCTGTTGCAGAACGCGAATGTCTGTCTACCAGCGAATGCAGTTCCAAGGGACAGTGAAAGCCAGCTACAGCTTTCCGTGCTGCGAGCTTTCCTGTGGCCGCAATCGCTGGACGTTTCGAATTTGGCAGCCGGGCTCTCCGTGAGAGAAATACACAGTGTTGCCCCATTACGAACCAAAGCTTTTGCAGAACGCGAATGTCTGTCTACCAGCGAATGCAGTTCCAAGGGACAGTGAAAACCAGCTACAGCTTTCCGTGCTGGCAGCTTTCCTGTGGGCGCAATCGCTGGACGTTTGAATTTGGCAGCCAGACTCCACGAGAGAGAAATACACAGTGTTGCCCCATTACGAACCAAAGCTTTTGCAGAACGCGAATGTCTGTCTACCAGCGAATGCAGTTCCAAGGGACAGTGAAAACCAGCTACAGCTTTCCATGCTGGCAGCTTTCCTGTGGGCGCAATCGCTGGACGTTTCGAATTTGGCAGCCGGGCTCTCCGAGAGAGAAATACACAGTGTTGCCCCTTTACGAACGAAAGCTGTTGCAGAATGCGAATGTCTGTCTACCAGCGAATGCAGTTCCAAGGGACAGTGAAAACCAGCTACAGCTTTCCGTGCTGGCAGCTTTCCTGTGGACGCAATCGCTGGACGTTTCGAATTTGGCAGCCGGGCTCTCCGAGAGAGAAATACACAGTGTTGCCCCTTTACGAACGAAAGCTGTTGCAGAACGCGAATGTCTGTGTAGCAGCGAATGCAGTTCCAAGGGACAGTGAAAACCAGCTACAGCTTTCCGTGCTGGCAGCTTTCATGTGGGTGCAATCGCTGGACGTTTCGAATTTGGCAGCCGGGCTCTCCGAGAGAGAAATACACAGTGTTGCCCAATTACCAACCAAAGCTTTTGCAGAACGCGAATGTCTGTCTACCAGCGAATGCAGTTCCAAGGGACAGTGAAAACCAGTTACAGCTTTCCATGCTGGGAGCTTTCCTGTGGGCGCAATCGCTGGACGATTCGAATTTGGCAGCCGGGCTCTGCGAGAGAGAAATACACAGTGTTGCCTCATTACGAACGAAAGCTTTTGCAGAACACGAATGTCTGTGTAGCAGCGAATGCAGTTCCAAGGGACAGTGAAAACCAGCTACAGCTTTCCGTGCTGGCAGCTTTCCTGTGGGCGCAATCGCTGGACGTTTCTAATTTGGCAGCCGGGCTCTCCGAGAGAGAAATACACAGTGTTGCCCCTTTACGAACGAAAGCTGTTGCAGAACGCGAATGTCTGTCTACCAGCGAATGCAGTTCCAAGGGACAGTGAAAACCAGCTACAGCTTTCCGTGCTGGCAGCTTTCCTGTGGGCGCAATCGCTGGACGTTTGAATTTGTCAGCCGGACTCCACGAGAGAGAAATACACAGTGTTGCCCCATTACGAACCAAAGCTTTTGCAGAACACGAATGTCTGTCTACCAGCGAATGCAGTTCCAAGGGACAGTGAAAACCAGCTACAGCTTTCCGTGCTGGCAGCTTTCCTGTGGGCGCAATCGCTGGACGTTTCGAATTTGGCAGCCGGACTCTGCGAGAGAGAAATATACAGTGTTGCCCCTTTAGCAACGAAAAATATTGCAGAACGCGAATGTCTGTCTACCAGCGAATGCAGTTCCAAGGGACAGTGAAAACCAGCTACAGCTTTCCGGGCTGGCAGCTTTCCTGTGGGCGCAATCGCTGGACGTTTCGAATTTGGCAGCCGGGCTCTCCGAGAGAGAAATACACAGTGTTGCCCCTTTACCAACCAAAGCTTTTGCAGAACGCGAATGTCTGTCTACCAGCGAATGCAGTTCCAAGGGACAGTGAAAACCAGCTACAGCTTTCCGTGCTGGCAGCTTTCCTGTGGGCGCAATCGCTGGACGTTTCGAATTTGGCAGCCGTGCTCCCCGAGAGAGAAATACAAAGTGTTGCCCCTTTACGAACGAAAGCTTTAGCAGAACGCGAATGTCTGTCTACCAGCGAATGCAGTTCCAAGGGACAGTGAAAACCAGCTACAGCTTTCCGGGCTGGCAGCTTTCCTGTGGGCGCAATCGCTGGACGTTTCGAATTTGGCAGCCGGGCTCTGCAAGAGAGAAATACACAGTGTTGCCCCTTTACGAACGAAAGCTTTTGCAGAACGCGAATGTCTGTCTACCAGCGAATGCAGTTCCAAGGGACAGTGAAAACCAGCTACAGCTTTCCGTGCTGGCAGCTTTCCTGTGGGCGCAATCTCTGGACGTTTCGAATTTGTCAGCCGGGCTCTCCGAGAGAGAAATACGCAGTGTTGCCCCTTTAAAAATGAAAGCTGTTGCAGAACGCGAATGTCTGTCTACCAGCGAATGCAGTTCCAAGGGACAGTGAAAACCAGCTACAGCTTTCCGTGCTGGCAGCTTTCCTGTGGGCGCAATCGCTGGACGTTTCGAATTTGGCAGCCGGGCTCTCCCAGAGAGAAATACAAAGTGTTGCCCCATTACGAAACAAAGCTTTAGCAGAACGCGAATGTCTGTCTACCAGCGAATGCAGTTCCAAGGGACAGTGAAAACCAGCTACAGCTTTCCGTGCTGGCAGCTTTCCTGTGGGCGCAATCGCTGGACGTTTCGAATTTGGCAGCCGGGCTCTGCGAGAGAGAAATATACAGTGTTGCCCCTTTACGAACGAAAGCTTTAGGAGAACGCGAATGTCTGTCTACCAGCGAATGCAGTTCCAAGGGACAGTGAAAACCAGCTACAGCTTTCCGTGCTGGCAGCTTTCCTGTGGGCGCAATCGCTGGACGTTTCGAATTTGGCAGCCGGGCTCTGCGAGAGAGAAATACACAGTGTTGCCCCTTTACGAACGAAAGCTTTTGCAGAACGCGAATGTCTGTCTACCAGCGAATGCATTTCCAAGGGACAGTGAAAACCAGCTACAGCTTTCCGTGCTGGCAGCTTTCCTGTGGGCGCAATCGCTGGACGTTTCGAATTTGGCAGCCGGGCTCTGCGAGAGAGAAATACACAGTGTTGCCCCTTTACGAACGAAAGCTTTTGCAGAACGCGAATGTCTGTCTACCAGCGAATGCAGTTCCAAGGGACAGTGAAAACCAGCTACAGCTTTCCGTGCTGGCAGCTTTCCTGTGGGCGCAATCGCTGGACGTTTCGAATTTGGCAGCCGGGCTCTCCGAGAGAGAAATACAAAGTGTTGCACCTTTACGAACGAAAGCTTTAGCAGAACGCGAATGTCTGTCTACCAGCGAATGCAGTTCCAAGGGACAGTGAAAACCAGCTACAGCTTTCCGTGCTGGCAGCTTTCCTGTGGGCGCAATCGCTGGACGTTTCGAATTTGGCAGCCGGGCTCTCCCAGAGAGAAATACAAAGTGTTGACCCATTACCAACCAAAGCTTTTGCAGAACGCGAATGTCTGTCTACCAGCGAATGCAGTTCCAAGGGACAGTGAAAACCAGCTACAGCTTTCCGTGCTGGCAGCTTTCCTGTGGGCGCAATCGCTGGACGTTTCGAATTTGGCCGCCGGGCTCTGCGACAGAGAAATACACAGTGTTGCCCCTTTACGAACGAAAGCTTTAGCAGAACGCGAATGTCTGTCTACCAGCGAATGCAGTTCCAAGGGACAGTGAAAACCAGCTACAGCTTTCCGTGCTGGCAGCTTTCCTGTGAGCGCAATCTCTGGACGTTTCGAATTTGGCAGCCGGGCCCTGCGAGAGAGAAATACAAAGTGTTGCCCCTTTACGAACGAAAGCTTTAGCAGAACGCGAATGTCTGTCTACCAGCGAATGCAGTTCCAAGGGACAGTGAAAACCAGCTACAGCTTTCCGTGCTGGCAGCTTTCCTGTGGGCGCAATCGCTGGACGTTTCGAATTTGGCAGCCGGGCTCTCCGAGAGAGAAATACACAGTGTTGCCCCTTTACGAACGAAAGCTGTTGCAGAACGCGAATGTCTGTCTACCAGCGAATGCAGTTCCAAGGGACAGTGAAAACCAGCTACAGCTTTCCGTGCTGGGAGCTTTCCTGTGGGCGCAATCGCTGGACGTTTCGAACTTGGCAGCCGGGCTCTCCCAGAGAGAAATACACAGTGTTGCCCCTTTACGAACGAAAGCTTTTGCAGAACGCGAATGTCTGTCTACCAGCGAATGCAGTTCCAAGGGACAGTGAAAACCAGCTACAGCTTTCCGGGCTGGCAGCTTTCCTGTGGGCGCAATCGCTGGACGTTTCGAATTTGGCAGCCGGGCTCTGCGAGAGAGAAATACACAGTGTTGCCCCTTTACGAACGAAAGCTTTTGCAGAACGCGAATGTCTGTCTACCAGCGAATGCAGTTCCAAGGGACAGTGAAAACCAGCTACAGCTTTCCGTGCTGGCAGCTTTCCTGTGGGCGCAATCGCTGGACGTTTCGAATTTGTCAGCCGGGCTCTCCGAGAGAGAAATACACAGTGTTGCCCCTTTAAAAATGAAAGCTGTTGCAGAACGCAAATGTCTGTCTACCAGCGAATGCAGTTCCAAGGGACAGTGAAAACCAGCTACAGCTTTCCGTGCTGGCAGCTTTCCTGTGGGCGCAATCGCTGGACGTTTCGAATTTGGCAGCCGGGCTCTCCGAGAGAGAAATACAAAGTGTTGCCCCTTTACGAACGAAAGCTTTTGCAGAACGCGAATGTCTGTCTACCAGCGAATGCAGTTCCAAGGGACAGTGAAAACCAGCTACAGCTTTCCGTGCTGGCAGCTTTCCTGTGGGCGCAATCGCTGGACGTTTCGAATTTGGCAGCCGGGCTCTGCGAGAGAGAAATACAAAGTGTTGCCCCTTTACGAACGAAAGCTTTAGCAGAACGCGAATGTCTGTCTACCAGCGAATGCAGTTCCAAGGGACAGTGAAAACCAGCTACAGCTTTCCGTGCTGGGAGCTTTCCTGTGGGCGCAATCGCTGGACGTTTCGAATTTGGCAGCCGGGCTCTCCCAGAGAGAAATACACAGTGTTGCCCCTTTACCAACCAAAGCTTTTGCAGAACGCGAATGTCTGTCTACCAGCGAATGCAGTTCCAAGGGACAGTGAAAACCAGCTACAGCTTTCCGTGCTGGCAGCTTTCCTGTGGGCGCAATCGCTGGACGTTTCGAATTTGGCAGCCGGGCTCTCCGAGAGAGAAATACACAGTGTTGCCCCTTTACGAACGAAAGCTGTTGCAGAACGCGAATGTCTGTCTACCAGCGAATGCAGTTCCAAGGGACAGTGAAAACCAGCTACAGCTTTCCGTGCTGGGAGCTTTCCTGTGGGCGCAATCGCTGGACGTTTCGAATTTGGCAGCCGGGCTCTCCCAGAGAGAAATACACAGTGTTGCCCCTTTACGAACGAAAGCTTTTGCAGAACGCGAATGTCTGTCTACCAGCGAATGCAGTTCCAAGGGACAGTGAAAACCAGCTACACCTTTCCGTGCTGGCAGATTTCCTGTGGGCGCAATCGCTGGACGTTTCGAATTTGGCAGCCGGGCTCTGCGAGAGAGAAATATACAGTGTTGCCCCTTTACGAACGAAAGCTTTAGGAGAACGCGAATGTCTGTCTACCAGCGAATGCAGTTCCAAGGGACAGTGAAAACCAGCTACAGCTTTCCGTGCTGGCAGCTTTCCTGTGGGCGCAATCGCTGGACGTTTCGAATTTGGCAGCCGGGCTCTGCGAGAGAGAAATACACAGTGTTGCCCCTTTATGAACGAAAGCTGTTGCAGAACGCGAATGTCTGTCTACCAGCGAATGCAGTTCCAAGGGACAGTGAAAACCAGCTACAGCTTTCCGTGCTGGCAGCTTTCCTGTGGGCGCAATCGCTGGACGTTTCGAATTTGGCAGCCGGAATCTGCGAGAGAGAAATACAAAGTGTTGCCCCATTACCAACCAAAGCTTTTGCAGAACGCGAATGTCTGTCTACCAGCGAATGCAGTTCCAAGGGACAGTGAAAACCAGCTACAGCTTTCCGTGCTGGCAGCTTTCCTGTGGGCGCAATCGCTGGACGTTTCGAATTTGGCAGCCGGGCTCTGCGAGAGAGAAATACAGAGTGTTGCCCCTTTACGAACGAAAACTATTGCAGAACGCGAATGTCTGTCTACCAGCGAATGCAGTTCCAAGGGACAGTGAAAACCAGCTACAGCTTTCCGGGCTGGCAGCTTTCCTGTGGGCGCAATCGCTGGACGTTTCGAATTTGGCAGCCGGGCTCTGCGAGAGAGAAATACAAAGTGTTGCCCCTTTACGAACGAAAGCTGTTGCAGAACGCGAATGTCTGTCTACCAGCGAATGCAGTTCCAAGGGACAGTGAAAACCAGCTACAGCTTTCCGTGCTGGCAGCTTTCCTGTGGGCGCAATCGCTGGACGTTTCGAATTTGGCAGCCGGGCTCTCCGAGAGAGATATACACAGTGTTGCCCCTTTACGAACGAAAGTTGTTGCAGAACTCGAATGTCTGTCTACCAGCGAATGCAGTTCCAAGGGACAGTGAAAACCAGCTACAGCTTTCCGTGCTGGCAGCTTTCCTGTGGGCGCAATCGCTGGACGTTTCGAATTTGGCAGCCGGGCTCTCCGAGAGAGAAATATACAGTGTTGCCCCCTTAGCAATGAAAACTATTGCAGAACGCGAATGTCTGTCTACCAGCGAATGCAGTTCCAAGGGACAGTGAAAACCAGCTACAGCTTTCCGGGCTGGCAGCTTTCCTGTGGGCGCAATCGCTGGACGTTTCGCATTTGGCAGCCGGGCTCTCCGAGCAAGAAATACACAGTGTTGCCCCTTTACCAACCAAAGCTTTTGCAGAACGCGAATGTCTGTCTACCAGCGAATGCAGTTCCAAGGGACAGTGAAAACCAGCTACAGCTTTCCGTGCTGGCAGCTTTCCTGTGGGCGCAATCGCTGGACGTTTCGAATTTGGCAGCCGGGCTCTCCCAGAGAGAAATACACAGTGTTGCCCATTTACGAACGAAAGCTTTTGCGGAACGCGAATGTCTGTCTACCAGCGAATGCAGTTCCAAGGGACAGTGAAAACCAGCTACAGCTTTCCGTGCTGGCAGCATTCCTGTGGGCGCAATCGCTGGACGTTTCGAATTTGGCAGCCGGGCTCTGCGAGAGAGAAATACACAGTGTTGCCCCTTTACGAACGAAAGCTGTTGCAGAACGCGAATGTCTGTCTACCAGCGAATGCAGTTCCAAGGGACAGTGAAAACCAGCTACAGCTTTCCGTGCTGGGAGCTTTCCTGTGGGCGCAATCGCTGGACGTTTCGAATTTGGCAGCCGGGCTCTCCGAGAGAGAAATATACAGTGTTGCCCCTTTACCAACCAAAGCTTTTGCAGAACGCGAATGTCTGTCTACCAGCGAATGCAGTTCCAAGGGACAGTGAAAACCAGCTACAGCTTTCCGTGCTGGCAGCTTTCCTGTGGGCGCAATCTCTGGACGTTTCGAATTTGGCAGCGGGGCTCTGCGAGAGAGAAATACACAGTGTTGCCCCTTTACGAACGAAAGCTTTAGCAGAACGCGAATGTCTGTCTACCAGCGAATGCAGTTCCAAGGGACAGTGAAAACCAGCTACAGCTTTCCGTGCTGGGAGCTTTCCTGTGGGCGCAATCGCTGGACGTTTCGAATTTGGCAGCCGGGCTCTCCCAGAGAGAAATACACAGTGTTGCCCCTTTACCAACCAAAGCTTTTGCAGAACGCGAATGTCTGTCTACCAGCGAATGCAGTTCCAAGGGACAGTGAAAACCAGCTACAGCTTTCCGTGCTGGCAGCTTTCCTGTGGGCGCAATCGCTGGACGTTTCGAATTTGGCAGCCGGGCTCTCCGAGAGAGAAATACACAGTGTTGCCCCTTTACGAACGAAAGCTGTTGCAGAACGCGAATGTCTGTCTACCAGCGAATGCAGTTCCAAGGGACAGTGAAAACCAGCTACAGCTTTCCGTGCTGGGAGCTTTCCTGTGGGCGCAATCGCTGGACGTTTCGAATTTGGCAGCCGGGCTCTCCCAGAGAGAAATACACAGTGTTGCCCCTTTACGAACGAAAGCTTTTGCAGAACGCGAATGTCTGTCTACCAGCGAATGCAGTTCCAAGGGACAGTGAAAACCAGCTACACCTTTCCGTGCTGGCAGATTTCCTGTGGGCGCAATCGCTGGACGTTTCGAATTTGGCAGCCGGGCTCTCCGAGAGAGAAATACACAGTGTTGCCCCATTACGAACGAAAGCTTTTGCAGAACGCGAATGTCTGTCTACCAGCGAATGCAGTTCCAAGGGACAGTGAAAACCAGCTACAGCTTTCCGGGCTGGGAGCTTTCCTGTGGGCGCAATCGCTGGACGTTTCGAATTTGGCAGCCGGGCTCTGCGAGAGAGAAATACACAGTGTTGCCCCTTTATGAACGAAAGCTGTTGCAGAACGCGAATGTCTGTCTACCAGCGAATGCAGTTCCAAGGGACAGTGAAAACCAGCTACAGCTTTCCGTGCTGGCAGCTTTCCTGTGGGCGCAATCGCTGGACGTTTCGAATTTGGCAGCCGGAATCTGCGAGAGAGAAATACAAAGTGTTGCCGCATTACCAACCAAACCTTTGCAGAACGCGAATGTCTGTGTAGCAGCGAATGCAGTTCCAAGGGACAGTGAAAACCAGCTAGAGCTTTCCGGGCTGGCAGCTTTCCTGTGGGCGCAATCGCTGGACGTTTCGAATTTGGCAGCCGGGCTCTCCCAGAGAGAAATACACAGTGTTGCCCCTTTACCAACCAAAGCTTTTGCAGAACGCGAATGTCTGTCTACCAGCGAATGCAGTTCCAAGGGACAGTGAAAACCAGCTACAGCTTTCCGTGCTGGCAGCTTTCCTGTGGGCGCAATCGCTGGACGTTTCGAATTTGGCAGCCGGGCTCTCCGAGAGAGAAATACACAGTGTTGCCCCTTTACGAACGAAAGCTGTTGCAGAACGCGAATGTCTGTCTACCAGCGAATGCAGTTCCAAGGGACAGTGAAAACCAGCTACAGCTTTCCGTGCTGGCAGCTTTCCTGTGGGCGCAATCGCTGGACGTTTCGAATTTGGCAGCCGGGCTCTCCCAGAGAGAAATACACAGTGTTGCCCCTTTACGAACGAAAGCTTTTGCAGAACGCGAATGTCTGTCTACCAGCGAATGCAGTTCCAAGGGACAGTGAAAACCAGCTACACCTTTCCGTGCTGGCAGATTTCCTGTGGGCGCAATCGCTGGACGTTTCGAATTTGGCAACCGGGCTCTCCGAGAGAGAAATACACAGTGTTGCCCCTTTACGAACGAAAGCTTTTGCAGAACGCGAATGTCTGTCTACCAGCGAATGCAGTTCCAAGGGACAGTGAAAACCAGCTACAGCTTTCCGGGCTGGCAGCTTTCCTGTGGGCGCAATCGCTGGACGTTTCGAATTTGGCAGCCGGGCTCTGCGAGAGAGAAATATACAGTGTTGCCCCTTTACGAACGAAAGCTTTAGGAGAACGCGAATGTCTGTCTACCAGCGAATGCAGTTCCAAGGGACAGTGAAAACCAGCTACAGCTTTCCGTGCTGGCAGCTTTCCTGTGGGCGCAATCGCTGGACGTTTCGAATTTGGCAGCCGGGCTCTGCGAGAGAGAAATACACAGTGTTGCCCCTTTATGAACGAAAGCTGTTGCAGAACGCGAATGTCTGTCTACCAGCGAATGCAGTTCCAAGGGACAGTGAAAACCAGCTACAGCTTTCCGTGCTGGCAGCTTTCCTGTGGGCGCAATCGCTGGACGTTTCGAATTTGGCAGCCGGAATCTGCGAGAGAGAAATACAAAGTGTTGCCCCATTACCAACCAAAGCTTTTGCAGAACGCTAATGTCTGTCTACCAGCGAATGCAGTTCCAAGGGACAGTGAAAACCAGCTACAGCTTTCCGTGCTGGCAGCTTTCCTGTGGGCGCAATCGCTGGACGTTTCGAATTTGGCAGCCGGGCTCTGCGAGAGAGAAATAGAGAGTGTTGCCCCTTTACGAACGAAAACTATTGCAGAACGCGAATGTCTGTCTACCAGCGAATGCAGTTCCAAGGGACAGTGAAAACCAGCTACAGCTTTCCGGGCTGGCAGCTTTCCTGTGGGCGCAATCGCTGGACGTTTCGAATTTGGCGGCCGGGCTCTGCGAGAGAGAAATACAAAGTGTTGCCCCTTTACGAACGAAAGCTGTTGCAGAACGCGAATGTCTGTCTACCAGCGAATGCAGTTCCAAGGGACAGTGAAAACCAGCTACAGCTTTCCGTGCTGGCAGCTTTCCTGTGGGCGCAATCGCTGGACGTTTCGAATTTGGCAGCCGGGCTCTCCGAGAGAGATATACACAGTGTTGCCCCTTTACGAACGAAAGCTGTTGCAGAACTCGAATGTCTGTCTACCAGCGAATGCAGTTCCAAGGGACAGTGAAAACCAGCTACAGCTTTCCGTGCTGGCAGCTTTCCTGTGGGCGCAATCGCTGGACGTTTCGAATTTGGCAGCCGGGCTCTCCGAGAGAGAAATATACAGTGTTGCCCCCTTAGCAATGAAAACTATTGCAGAACGCGAATGTCTGTCTACCAGCGAATGCAGTTCCAAGGGACAGTGAAAACCAGCTACAGCTTTCCGGGCTGGCAGCTTTCCTGTGGGCGCAATCGCTGGACGTTTCGCATTTGGCAGCCGGGCTCTCCGAGCAAGAAATACACAGTGTTGCCCCTTTACCAACCAAAGCTTTTGCAGAACGCGAATGTCTGTCTACCAGCGAATGCAGTTCCAAGGGACAGTGAAAACCAGCTACAGCTTTCCGTGCTGGCAGCTTTCCTGTGGGCGCAATCGCTGGACGTTTCGAATTTGGCAGCCGGGCTCTCCCAGAGAGAAATACACAGTGTTGCCCCTTTACGAACGAAAGCTTTTGCAGAACGCGAATGTCTGTCTACCAGCGAATGCAGTTCCAAGGGACAGTGAAAACCAGCTACAGCTTTCCGTGCTGGCAGCATTCCTGTGGGCGCAATCGCTGGACGTTTCGAATTTGGCAGCCGGGCTCTGCGAGAGAGAAATACACAGTGTTGCCCCTTTACGAACGAAAGCTGTTGCAGAACGCGAATGTCTGTCTACCAGCGAATGCAGTTCCAAGGGACAGTGAAAACCAGCTACAGCTTTCCGTGCTGGGAGCTTTCCTGTGGGCGCAATCGCTGGACGTTTCGAATTTGGCAGCCGGGCTCTCCGAGAGAGAAATACACAGTGTTGCCCCTTTACCAACCAAAGCTTTTGCAGAACGCGAATGTCTGTCTACCAGCGAATGCAGTTCCAAGGGACAGTGAAAACCAGCTACAGCTTTCCGTGCTGGCAGCTTTCCTGTGGGCGCAATCGCTGGACGTTTCGAATTTGGCAGCCGGGCCCTCCGAGAGAGAAATATACAGTGTTGCCCCCTTAGCAATGAAAACTATTGCAGAACGCGAATGTCTGTCTACCAGCGAATGCAGTTCCAAGGGACAGTGAAAACCAGCTACAGCTTTCCGTGCTGGCAGCTTTCCTGTGGGCGCAATCGCTGGACGTTTGAATTTGGCAGCCGGACTCCACGAGAGAGAAATACACAGTGTTGCCCCATTACGAACCAAAGCTTTTGCAGAACACGAATGTCTGTCTACCAGCGAATGCAGTTCCAAGGGACAGTGAAAACCAGCTACAGCTTTCCGTGCTGGCAGCTTTCCTGTGGGCGCAATCGCTGGACGTTTGGAATTTGGCAGCCGGGCTCTGCGAGAGAGAAATACACAGTGTTGCCTCATTACGAACGAAAGCTTTTGCAGAACACGAATGTCTGTGTAGCAGCGAATGCAGTTCCAAGGGACAGTGAAAACCAGTTACTGCTTTCCGTGCTGGGAGCTTTCATGTGGGCGCAATCGCTGGACGTTTCGAATTTGGCAGGGGGGCTCTCCGAGAGAGAAATACACAGTGTTGCCCCATTACCAACCAAAGCTTTTGCAGAACGCGAATGTCTGTCTACCAGCGAATGCAGTTCCAAGGGACAGTGAAAACCAGCTACAGCTTTCCGTGCTGGCAGCTTTCCTGTGGGCGCAATCGCTGGACGTTTCGAATTTGGCAGCCGGGCTCTCCGAGAGAGAAATACACAGTGTTGCCCCTTTACCAACCAAAGCTTTTGCAGAACGCGAATGTCTGTGTAGCAGCGAATGCATTTCCAAGGGACAGTGAAAACCAGCTACAGCTTTCCGTGCTGGGAGCTTTCCTATGGGCACAATCGCTGGACGTTTCGAATTTGGCAGCCGGGCTCTGCGAGAGAGAAATACACAGTGTTGCCCCATTACGAACCAAAGCTTTTGCAGAACGCGAATGTCTGTCTAACAGCGAATACAGTTCCAAGGGACAGTGAAAACCAGCTACAGCTTTCCGTGCTGGGAGCTTTCCTGTGGGAGCAATCGCTGGACGTTTCGAATTTGGCAGCGGGGCTCTGCGAGAGAGAAATACACAGTGTTTCCTCATTACGAACGAAAGCTTTTGCAGAACGCGAATGTCTGTCTACCAGCGAATGCAGTTCCAAGGGACAGTGAAAACCAGCTACAGCTTTCCGTGCTGGCAGCTTTCCTGTGGGCGCAATCGCTGGACGTTTCGAATTTGGCAGCCGCGCTCTCCGAGAGAGAAATACACAGTGTTGCCTCATTACGAACGCAAGCTTTTGCAGAACACGAATGTCCGTCTACCAGCGAATGCAGTTCCAAGGGACAGTGAAAACCAGCTACAGCTTTTTGTGCTGGCAGCTTTCCTGTGGGCGCAATCGCTGGACGTTTCGAATTTGGCAGCCGGGCTCTCCGAGAGAGAAATACACAGTGTTGCCCCTTTACGAACGAAAGCTGTTGCAGAACGCGAATGTCTGTCTACCAGCGAATGCAGTTCCAAGGGACAGTGAAAGCCAGCTACAGCTTTCCGTGCTGCGAGCTTTCCTGTGGCCGCAATCGCTGGACGTTTCGAATTTGGCAGCCGGGCTCTCCGTGAGAGAAATACACAGTGTTGCCCCATTACGAACCAAAGCTTTTGCAGAACGCGAATGTCTGTCTACCAGCGAATGCAGTTCCAAGGGACAGTGAAAACCAGCTACAGCTTTCCGTGCTGGCAGCTTTCCTGTGGGCGCAATCGCTGGACGTTTGAATTTGGCAGCCAGACTCCACGAGAGAGAAATACACAGTGTTGCCCCATTACGAACCAAAGCTTTTGCAGAACGCGAATGTCTGTCTACCAGCGAATGCAGTTCCAAGGGACAGTGAAAACCAGCTACAGCTTTCCATGCTGGCAGCTTTCCTGTGGGCGCAATCGCTGGACGTTTCGAATTTGGCAGCCGGGCTCTCCGAGAGAGAAATACACAGTGTTGCCCCTTTACGAACGAAAGCTGTTGCAGAATGCGAATGTCTGTCTACCAGCGAATGCAGTTCCAAGGGACAGTGAAAACCAGCTACAGCTTTCCGTGCTGGCAGCTTTCCTGTGGACGCAATCGCTGGACGTTTCGAATTTGGCAGCCGGGCTCTCCGAGAGAGAAATACACAGTGTTGCCCCTTTACGAACGAAAGCTGTTGCAGAACGCGAATGTCTGTGTAGCAGCGAATGCAGTTCCAAGGGACAGTGAAAACCAGCTACAGCTTTCCGTGCTGGCAGCTTTCATGTGGGTGCAATCGCTGGACGTTTCGAATTTGGCAGCCGGGCTCTCCGAGAGAGAAATACACAGTGTTGCCCAATTACCAACCAAAGCTTTTGCAGAACGCGAATGTCTGTCTACCAGCGAATGCAGTTCCAAGGGACAGTGAAAACCAGTTACAGCTTTCCATGCTGGGAGCTTTCCTGTGGGCGCAATCGCTGGACGATTCGAATTTGGCAGCCGGGCTCTGCGAGAGAGAAATACACAGTGTTGCCTCATTACGAACGAAAGCTTTTGCAGAACACGAATGTCTGTGTAGCAGCGAATGCAGTTCCAAGGGACAGTGAAAACCAGCTACAGCTTTCCGTGCTGGCAGCTTTCCTGTGGGCGCAATCGCTGGACGTTTCTAATTTGGCAGCCGGGCTCTCCGAGAGAGAAATACACAGTGTTGCCCCTTTACGAACGAAAGCTGTTGCAGAACGCGAATGTCTGTCTACCAGCGAATGCAGTTCCAAGGGACAGTGAAAACCAGCTACAGCTTTCCGTGCTGGCAGCTTTCCTGTGGGCGCAATCGCTGGACGTTTGAATTTGTCAGCCGGACTCCACGAGAGAGAAATACACAGTGTTGCCCCATTACGAACCAAAGCTTTTGCAGAACACGAATGTCTGTCTACCAGCGAATGCAGTTCCAAGGGACAGTGAAAACCAGCTACAGCTTTCCGTGCTGGCAGCTTTCCTGTGGGCGCAATCGCTGGACGTTTGGAATTTGGCAGCCGGGCTCTGCGAGAGAGAAATACACAGTGTTGCCTCATTACGAACGAAAGCTTTTGCAGAACACGAATGTCTGTGTAGCAGCGAATGCAGTTCCAAGGGACAGTGAAAACCAGTTACTGCTTTCCGTGCTGGGAGCTTTCATGTGGGCGCAATCGCTGGACGTTTCGAATTTGGCAGGGGGGCTCTCCGAGAGAGAAATACACAGTGTTGCCCCATTACGAACCAAAGCTTTTGCAGAACGCGAATGTCTGTCTACCAGCGAATGCAGTTCCAAGGGACAGTGAAAACCAGCTACAGCTTTCCGTGCTGGCAGCTTTCCTGTGGGCGCAATCGCTGGACGTTTCGAATTTGGCAGCCGGGCTCTCCGAGAGAGAAATACACAGTGTTGCCCCTTTACCAACCAAAGCTTTTGCAGAACGCGAATGTCTGTGTAGCAGCGAATGCATTTCCAAGGGACAGTGAAAACCAGCTACAGCTTTCCGTGCTGGGAGCTTTCCTATGGGCACAATCGCTGGACGTTTCGAATTTGGCAGCCGGGCTCTGCGAGAGAGAAATACACAGTGTTGCCCCATTACGAACCAAAGCTTTTGCAGAACGCGAATGTCTGTCTAACAGCGAATACAGTTCCAAGGGACAGTGAAAACCAGCTACAGCTTTCCGTGCTGGGAGCTTTCCTGTGGGCGCAATCGCTGGACGTTTCGAATTTGGCAGCGGGGCTCTGCGAGAGAGAAATACACAGTGTTTCCTCATTACGAACGAAAGCTTTTGCAGAACGCGAATGTCTGTCTACCAGCGAATGCAGTTCCAAGGGACAGTGAAAACCAGCTACAGCTTTCCGTGCTGGCAGCTTTCCTGTGGGCGCAATCGCTGGACGTTTCGAATTTGGCAGCCGCGCTCTCCGAGAGAGAAATACACAGTGTTGCCTCATTACGAACGCAAGCTTTTGCAGAACACGAATGTCCGTCTACCAGCGAATGCAGTTCCAAGGGACAGTGAAAACCAGCTACAGCTTTTTGTGCTGGCAGCTTTCCTGTGGGCGCAATCGCTGGACGTTTCGAATTTGGCAGCCGGGCTCTCCGAGAGAGAAATACACAGTGTTGCCCCTTTACGAACGAAAGCTGTTGCAGAACGCGAATGTCTGTCTACCAGCGAATGCAGTTCCAAGGGACAGTGAAAGCCAGCTACAGCTTTCCGTGCTGCGAGCTTTCCTGTGGCCGCAATCGCTGGACGTTTCGAATTTGGCAGCCGGGCTCTCCGTGAGAGAAATACACAGTGTTGCCCCATTACGAACCAAAGCTTTTGCAGAACGCGAATGTCTGTCTACCAGCGAATGCAGTTCCAAGGGACAGTGAAAACCAGCTACAGCTTTCCGTGCTGGCAGCTTTCCTGTGGGCGCAATCGCTGGACGTTTGAATTTGGCAGCCAGACTCCACGAGAGAGAAATACACAGTGTTGCCCCATTACGAACCAAAGCTTTTGCAGAACGCGAATGTCTGTCTACCAGCGAATGCAGTTCCAAGGGACAGTGAAAACCAGCTACAGCTTTCCATGCTGGCAGCTTTCCTGTGGGCGCAATCGCTGGACGTTTCGAATTTGGCAGCCGGGCTCTCCGAGAGAGAAATACACAGTGTTGCCCCTTTACGAACGAAAGCTGTTGCAGAATGCGAATGTCTGTCTACCAGCGAATGCAGTTCCAAGGGACAGTGAAAACCAGCTACAGCTTTCCGTGCTGGCAGCTTTCCTGTGGACGCAATCGCTGGACGTTTCGAATTTGGCAGCCGGGCTCTCCGAGAGAGAAATACACAGTGTTGCCCCTTTACGAACGAAAGCTGTTGCAGAACGCGAATGTCTGTGTAGCAGCGAATGCAGTTCCAAGGGACAGTGAAAACCAGCTACAGCTTTCCGTGCTGGCAGCTTTCATGTGGGTGCAATCGCTGGACGTTTCGAATTTGGCAGCCGGGCTCTCCGAGAGAGAAATACACAGTGTTGCCCAATTACCAACCAAAGCTTTTGCAGAACGCGAATGTCTGTCTACCAGCGAATGCAGTTCCAAGGGACAGTGAAAACCAGTTACAGCTTTCCATGCTGGGAGCTTTCCTGTGGGCGCAATCGCTGGACGATTCGAATTTGGCAGCCGGGCTCTGCGAGAGAGAAATACACAGTGTTGCCTCATTACGAACGAAAGCTTTTGCAGAACACGAATGTCTGTGTAGCAGCGAATGCAGTTCCAAGGGACAGTGAAAACCAGCTACAGCTTTCCGTGCTGGCAGCTTTCCTGTGGGCGCAATCGCTGGACGTTTCTAATTTGGCAGCCGGGCTCTCCGAGAGAGAAATACACAGTGTTGCCCCTTTACGAACGAAAGCTGTTGCAGAACGCGAATGTCTGTCTACCAGCGAATGCAGTTCCAAGGGACAGTGAAAACCAGCTACAGCTTTCCGTGCTGGCAGCTTTCCTGTGGGCGCAATCGCTGGACGTTTGAATTTGTCAGCCGGACTCCACGAGAGAGAAATACACAGTGTTGCCCCATTACGAACCAAAGCTTTTGCAGAACACGAATGTCTGTCTACCAGCGAATGCAGTTCCAAGGGACAGTGAAAACCAGCTACAGCTTTCCGTGCTGGCAGCTTTCCTGTGGGCGCAATCGCTGGACGTTTGGAATTTGGCAGCCGGGCTCTGCGAGAGAGAAATACACAGTGTTGCCTCATTACGAACGAAAGCTTTTGCAGAACACGAATGTATGTGTAGCAGCGAATGCAGTTCCAAGGGACAGTGAAAACCAGTTACTGCTTTCCGTGCTGGGAGCTTTCCTGTGGGCGCAATCGCTGGACGTTTCGAATTTGGCAGCCGGGCTCTCCGAGAGAGAAATACACAGTGTTGCCCCATTACGAACCAAAGCTTTTGCAGAACGCGAATGTCTGTCTACCAGCGAATGCAGTTCCAAGGGACAGTGAAAACCAGCTACAGCTTTCCGTGCTGGCAGCTTTCCTGTGGGCGCAATCGCTGGACGTTTCGAATTTGGCAGCCGGGCTCTCCGAGAGAGAAATACACAGTGTTGCCCCTTTACCAACCAAAGCTTTTGCAGAACGCGAATGTCTGTGTAGCAGCGAATGCAGTTCCAAGGGACAGTGAAAACCAGCTACAGCTTTCCGTGCTGGGAGCTTTCCTGTGGGCGCAATCGCTGGACGTTTCGAATTTGGCAGCCGGGCTCTGCGAGAGAGAAATACACAGTGTTGCCTCATTACGAACGAAAGCTTTTGCAGAACGCGAATGTCTGTGTAGCAGCGAATGCAGTTCCAAGGGACAGTGAAAACCAGCTACAGCTTTCCGTGCTGGCAGCTTTCCTGTGGGCGCAATCGCTGGACGTTTCGAATTTGGCAGCCGGGCTCTCCGAGAGAGAAATACACAGTGTTGCCTCATTACAAATGCAAGCTTTTGCAGAACACGAATGTCCGTCTACCAGCGAATGCAGTTCCAAGGGACAGTGAAAACCAGCTACAGCTTTTTGTGCTGGCAGCTTTCCTGTGGGCGCAATCGCTGGACGTTTCGAATTTGGCAGCCGGGCTCTCCGAGAGAGAAATACACAGTGTTGCCCCTTTACGAACGAAAGCTGTTGCAGAACGCGAATGTCTGTCTACCAGCGAATGCAGTTCCAAGGGACAGTGAAAGCCAGCTACAGCTTTCCGTGCTGCGAGCTTTCCTGTGGGCGCAATCGCTGGACGTTTCGAATTTGGCAGCCGGGCTCTCCGTGAGAGAAATACACAGTGTTGCCCCATTACGAACCAAAGCTTTTGCAGAACGCGAATGTCTGTCTACCAGCGAATGCAGTTCCAAGGGACAGTGAAAACCAGCTACAGCTTTCCGTGCTGGCAGCTTTCCTGTGGGCGCAATCGCTGGACGTTTCGAATTTGGCAGCCGGGCTCTGCGAGAGAGAAATACACAGTGTTGCCCCTTTACGAACGAAATCTGTTGCAGAACGCGAATGTCTGTCTAACAGCGAATACAGTTCCAAGGGACAGTGAAAACCAGCTACAGCTTTCCGTGCTGGGAGCTTTCCTGTGGGCGCAATCGCTGGACGTTTCGAATTTGGCAGCCGGGCTCTGCGAGAGAGAAATACACAGTGTTGCCTCATTACGAACGAAAGCTTTTGCAGAACGCGAATGTCTGTGTAGCAGCGAATGCAGTTCCAAGGGACAGTGAAAACCAGCTACAGCTTTCCGTGCTGGCAGCTTTCCTGTGGGCGCAATCGCTGGACGTTTCGAATTTGGCAGCCGGGCTCTCCGAGAGAGAAATACACAGTGTTGCCTCATTACAAATGCAAGCTTTTGCAGAACACGAATGTCCGTCTACCAGCGAATGCAGTTCCAAGGGACAGTGAAAACCAGCTACAGCTTTTTGTGCTGGCAGCTTTCCTGTGGGCGCAATCGCTGGACGTTTCGAATTTGGCAGCCGGGCTCTCCGAGAGAGAAATACACAGTGTTGCCCCTTTACGAACGAAAGCTGTTGCAGAACGCGAATGTCTGTCTACCAGCGAATGCAGTTCCAAGGGACAGTGAAAGCCAGCTACAGCTTTCCGTGCTGCGAGCTTTCCTGTGGGCGCAATCGCTGGACGTTTCGAATTTGGCAGCCGGGCTCTCCGTGAGAGAAATACACAGTGTTGCCCCATTACGAACCAAAGCTTTTGCAGAACGCGAATGTCTGTCTACCAGCGAATGCAGTTCCAAGGGACAGTGAAAACCAGCTACAGCTTTCCGTGCTGGCAGCTTTCCTGTGGGCGCAATCGCTGGACGTTTCGAATTTGGCAGCCGCGCTCTCCGAGAGAGAAATACACAGTGTTGCCTCATTACGAACGCAAGCTTTTGCAGAACACGAATGTCCGTCTACCAGCGAATGCAGTTCCAAGGGACAGTGAAAACCAGCTACAGCTTTTTGTGCTGGCAGCTTTCCTGTGGGCGCAATCGCTGGACGTTTCGAATTTGGCAGCCGGGCTCTCCGAGAGAGAAATACACAGTGTTGCCCCTTTACGAACGAAAGCTGTTGCAGAACGCGAATGTCTGTCTACCAGCGAATGCAGTTCCAAGGGACAGTGAAAGCCAGCTACAGCTTTCCGTGCTGCGAGCTTTCCTGTGGCCGCAATCGCTGGACGTTTCGAATTTGGCAGCCGGGCTCTCCGTGAGAGAAATACACAGTGTTGCCCCATTACGAACCAAAGCTTTTGCAGAACGCGAATGTCTGTCTACCAGCGAATGCAGTTCCAAGGGACAGTGAAAACCAGCTACAGCTTTCCGTGCTGGCAGCTTTCCTGTGGGCGCAATCGCTGGACGTTTGAATTTGGCAGCCAGACTCCACGAGAGAGAAATACACAGTGTTGCCCCATTACGAACCAAAGCTTTTGCAGAACGCGAATGTCTGTCTACCAGCGAATGCAGTTCCAAGGGACAGTGAAAACCAGCTACAGCTTTCCATGCTGGCAGCTTTCCTGTGGGCGCAATCGCTGGACGTTTCGAATTTGGCAGCCGGGCTCTCCGAGAGAGAAATACACAGTGTTGCCCCTTTACGAACGAAAGCTGTTGCAGAATGCGAATGTCTGTCTACCAGCGAATGCAGTTCCAAGGGACAGTGAAAACCAGCTACAGCTTTCCGTGCTGGCAGCTTTCCTGTGGACGCAATCGCTGGACGTTTCGAATTTGGCAGCCGGGCTCTCCGAGAGAGAAATACACAGTGTTGCCCCTTTACGAACGAAAGCTGTTGCAGAACGCGAATGTCTGTGTAGCAGCGAATGCAGTTCCAAGGGACAGTGAAAACCAGCTACAGCTTTCCGTGCTGGCAGCTTTCATGTGGGTGCAATCGCTGGACGTTTCGAATTTGGCAGCCGGGCTCTCCGAGAGAGAAATACACAGTGTTGCCCAATTACCAACCAAAGCTTTTGCAGAACGCGAATGTCTGTCTACCAGCGAATGCAGTTCCAAGGGACAGTGAAAACCAGTTACAGCTTTCCATGCTGGGAGCTTTCCTGTGGGCGCAATCGCTGGACGATTCGAATTTGGCAGCCGGGCTCTGCGAGAGAGAAATACACAGTGTTGCCTCATTACGAACGAAAGCTTTTGCAGAACACGAATGTCTGTGTAGCAGCGAATGCAGTTCCAAGGGACAGTGAAAACCAGCTACAGCTTTCCGTGCTGGCAGCTTTCCTGTGGGCGCAATCGCTGGACGTTTCTAATTTGGCAGCCGGGCTCTCCGAGAGAGAAATACACAGTGTTGCCCCTTTACGAACGAAAGCTGTTGCAGAACGCGAATGTCTGTCTACCAGCGAATGCAGTTCCAAGGGACAGTGAAAACCAGCTACAGCTTTCCGTGCTGGCAGCTTTCCTGTGGGCGCAATCGCTGGACGTTTGAATTTGTCAGCCGGACTCCACGAGAGAGAAATACACAGTGTTGCCCCATTACGAACCAAAGCTTTTGCAGAACGCGAATGTCTGTCTACCAGCGAATGCAGTTCCAAGGGACAGTGAAAACCAGCTACAGCTTTCCGTGCTGGCAGCTTTCCTGTGGGCGCAATCGCTGGACGTTTGGAATTTGGCAGCCGGGCTCTGCGAGAGAGAAATACACAGTGTTGCCTCATTACGAACGAAAGCTTTTGCAGAACACGAATGTATGTGTAGCAGCGAATGCAGTTCCAAGGGACAGTGAAAACCAGTTACTGCTTTCCGTGCTGGGAGCTTTCCTGTGGGCGCAATCGCTGGACGTTTCGAATTTGGCAGCCGGGCTCTCCGAGAGAGAAATACACAGTGTTGCCCCATTACGAACCAAAGCTTTTGCAGAACGCGAATGTCTGTCTACCAGCGAATGCAGTTCCAAGGGACAGTGAAAACCAGCTACAGCTTTCCGTGCTGGCAGCTTTCCTGTGGGCGCAATCGCTGGACGTTTCGAATTTGGCAGCCGGGCTCTCCGAGAGAGAAATACACAGTGTTGCCCCTTTACCAACCAAAGCTTTTGCAGAACGCGAATGTCTGTGTAGCAGCGAATGCAGTTCCAAGGGACAGTGAAAACCAGCTACAGCTTTCCGTGCTGGGAGCTTTCCTGTGGGCGCAATCGCTGGACGTTTCGAATTTGGCAGCCGGGCTCTGCGAGAGAGAAATACACAGTGTTGCCTCATTACGAACGAAAGCTTTTGCAGAACGCGAATGTCTGTGTAGCAGCGAATGCAGTTCCAAGGGACAGTGAAAACCAGCTACAGCTTTCCGTGCTGGCAGCTTTCCTGTGGGCGCAATCGCTGGACGTTTCGAATTTGGCAGCCGGGCTCTCCGAGAGAGAAATACACAGTGTTGCCTCATTACAAATGCAAGCTTTTGCAGAACACGAATGTCCGTCTACCAGCGAATGCAGTTCCAAGGGACAGTGAAAACCAGCTACAGCTTTTTGTGCTGGCAGCTTTCCTGTGGGCGCAATCGCTGGACGTTTCGAATTTGGCAGCCGGGCTCTCCGAGAGAGAAATACACAGTGTTGCCCCTTTACGAACGAAAGCTGTTGCAGAACGCGAATGTCTGTCTACCAGCGAATGCAGTTCCAAGGGACAGTGAAAGCCAGCTACAGCTTTCCGTGCTGCGAGCTTTCCTGTGGGCGCAATCGCTGGACGTTTCGAATTTGGCAGCCGGGCTCTCCGTGAGAGAAATACACAGTGTTGCCCCATTACGAACCAAAGCTTTTGCAGAACGCGAATGTCTGTCTACCAGCGAATGCAGTTCCAAGGGACAGTGAAAACCAGCTACAGCTTTCCGTGCTGGCAGCTTTCCTGTGGGCGCAATCGCTGGACGTTTCGAATTTGGCAGCCGGGCTCTGCGAGAGAGAAATACACAGTGTTGCCCCTTTACGAACGAAATCTGTTGCAGAACGCGAATGTCTGTCTAACAGCGAATACAGTTCCAAGGGACAGTGAAAACCAGCTACAGCTTTCCGTGCTGGGAGCTTTCCTGTGGGCGCAATCGCTGGACGTTTCGAATTTGGCAGCCGGGCTCTGCGAGAGAGAAATACACAGTGTTGCCTCATTACGAACGAAAGCTTTTGCAGAACGCGAATGTCTGTGTAGCAGCGAATGCAGTTCCAAGGGACAGTGAAAACCAGCTACAGCTTTCCGTGCTGGCAGCTTTCCTGTGGGCGCAATCGCTGGACGTTTCGAATTTGGCAGCCGGGCTCTCCGAGAGAGAAATACACAGTGTTGCCTCATTACAAATGCAAGCTTTTGCAGAACACGAATGTCCGTCTACCAGCGAATGCAGTTCCAAGGGACAGTGAAAACCAGCTACAGCTTTTTGTGCTGGCAGCTTTCCTGTGGGCGCAATCGCTGGACGTTTCGAATTTGGCAGCCGGGCTCTCCGAGAGAGAAATACACAGTGTTGCCCCTTTACGAACGAAAGCTGTTGCAGAACGCGAATGTCTGTCTACCAGCGAATGCAGTTCCAAGGGACAGTGAAAGCCAGCTACAGCTTTCCGTGCTGCGAGCTTTCCTGTGGGCGCAATCGCTGGACGTTTCGAATTTGGCAGCCGGGCTCTCCGTGAGAGAAATACACAGTGTTGCCCCATTACGAACCAAAGCTTTTGCAGAACGCGAATGTCTGTCTACCAGCGAATGCAGTTCCAAGGGACAGTGAAAACCAGCTACAGCTTTCCGTGCTGGCAGCTTTCCTGTGGGCGCAATCGCTGGACGTTTCGAATTTGGCAGCCGGGCTCTCCCAGAGAGAAATACACAGTGTTGCCTCATTACGAACGAAAGCTATTGCAGAACGCGAATGTCTGTGTAGCAGCGAATGCAGTTCCAAGGGACAGTGAAAACCAGCTACAGCTTTCCGTGCTGGCAGCTTTCCTGTGGGCGCAATCGCTGGACGTTTCGAATTTGGCAGCCGGGCTCTCCGAGAGAGAAATACACAGTGTTGCCCCTTTACGAACGAAAGCTGTTGCAGAACACGAATGTCTGTGTAGCAGCGAATGCAGTTCCAAGGGACAGTGAAAACCAGCTACTGCTTTCCGTGCTGGGAGCTTTCCTGTGGGCGCAATCGCTGGACGTTTCGAATTTGGCAGCCGGGCTCTCCCAGAGAGAAATACACAGTTTTGCCCCATTACCAACCAAAGCTTTTGCAGAACGCGAATGTCTGTCTACCAGCGAATGCAGTTCCAAGGGACAGTGAAAACCAGCTACAGCTTTCCGTGCTGGCAGCTTTCCTGTGGGCGCAATCGCTGGACTTTTCGAATTTGGCAGCGCGGCTCTGCGAGGGAGAAATATATAGTGTTGCCTCATAACGAACGGAAGCTTTTGCAGAACGCGAATGTCTGTCTACCAGCGAATGCAGTTCCAAGGGACAGTGAAAACCAGCTACAGCTTTCCGTGCTGGCAGCTTTCATGTGGGCGCAATCGCTGGACGTTTCGAATTTGGCAGCCGGGCTCTGCGAGAGAGAAATACACAGTGTTGCCCCTTTACCAACCAAAGCTTTTGCAGAACGCGAATGTCTGTGTAGCAGCGAATGCAGTTCCAAGGGACAGTGAAAACCAGCTACAGCTTTCCGTGCTGGGAGCTTTCCTATGGGCACAATCGCTGGACGTTTCGAATTTGGCAGCCGGGCTCCACGAGAGAGAAATACACAGTGTTGCCCCTTTACCAACCAAAGCTTTTGCAGAACGCGAATGTCTGTCTAACAGCGAATGCAGTTCCAAGGGACAGTGAAAACCAGCTACAGCTTTCCATGCTGGGAGCTTTCCTGTGGGCGCAATCGCTGGACGTTTCGAATTTGGCAGCCGGGCTCTGCGAGAGAGAAATACACAGTGTTGCCTCATTACGAACGAAAGCTTTTGCAGAACGCGAATGTCTGTGTAGCAGCGAATGCAGTTCCAAGGGACAGTGAAAACCAGCTACAGCTTTCCGTGCTGGCAGCTTTCCTGTGGGCGCAATCGCTGGACGTTTCGAATTTGGCAGCCGCGCTCTCCGAGAGAGAAATACACAGTGTTGCCTCATTACGAACGCAAGCTTTTGCAGAACACGAATGTCCGTCTACCAGCGAATGCAGTTCCAAGGGACAGTGAAAACCAGCTACAGCTTTCCGTGCTGGGAGCTTTCCTGTGGGCGCAATCGCTGGACGTTTGGAATTTGGCAGCCGGGCTCTGCGAGAGAGAAATACACAGTGTTGCCTCATTACGAACGAAAGCTTTTGCAGAACACGAATGTCTGTGTAGCAGCGAATGCAGTTCCAAGGGACAGTGAAAACCAGCTACAGCTTTCCGTGCTGGGAGCTTTCCTACGGGCACAATCGCTGGACGTTTCGAATTTGGCAGCCGGGCTCCACGAGAGAGAAATACACAGTGTTGCCCCTTTACCAACCAAAGCTTTTGCAGAACGCGAATGTCTGTCTAACAGCGAATGCAGTTCCAAGGGACAGTGAAAACCAGCTACAGCTTTCCATGCTGGGAGCTTTCCTGTGGGCGCAATCGCTGGACGTTTCGAATTTGGCAGCCGGGCTCTGCGAGAGAGAAATACACAGTGTTGCCTCATTACGAACGAAAGCTTTTGCAGAACGCGAATGTCTGTGTAGCAGCGAATGCAGTTCCAAGGGACAGTGAAAACCAGCTACAGCTTTCCGTGCTGGGAGCTTTCCTGTGGGCGCAATCGCTGGACGTTTCGAATTTGGCAGCGGGGCTCTGCGAGAGAGAAATATACAGTGTTGCCTCATAACGAACGGAAGCTTTTGCAGAACGCGAATGTCTGTCTACCAGCGAATGCAGTTCCAAGGGACAGTGAAAACCAGCTACAGCTTTCCGTGCTGGCAGCTTTCATGTGGGCGCAATCGCTGGACGTTTCGAATTTGGGAGCCGGGCTCTGCGAGAGAGAAATACACAGTGTTGCCCCTTTACCAACCAAAGCTTTTGCAGAACGCGAATTTCTGTGTAGCAGCGAATGCAGTTCCAAGGGACAGTGAAAACCAGCTACAGCTTTCCGTGCTGGAGCTTTCCTATGGGCACAATCGCTGGACGTTTCGAATTTGGCAGCCGGGCTCCACGAGAGAGAAATACACAGTGTTGCCCCATTACGAACCAAAGCTTTTGCAGAACGCGAATGTCTGTCTACCAGCGAATGCAGTTCCAAGGGACAGTGAAAACCAGCTACAGCTTTCCGTGCTGGGAGCTTTCCTGTGGGCACAATCGCTGGACATTTCGAATTTGGCAGCCGGGCTCTGCGAGAGAGAAATACACAGTGTTGCCCCTTTACGAACGAAAGCTGTTGCAGAACGCGAATGTCTGTCTACCAGCGAATGCAGTTCCAAGGGACAGTGAAAACCAGCTACAGCTTTCCGTGCTGGCAGCTTTCCTGTGGGCGCAATCTCTGGACGTTTCGAATTTGGCAGCCGGGCTCTGCGAGAGAGAAATACACAGTGTTGCCCCTTTACGAACGAAAGCTTTTGCAGAACGCGAATGTCTGTGTAGCAGCGAATGCAGTTCCAAGGGACAGTGAAAACCAGCTACAGCTTTCCGTGCTGGCAGCTTTCCTGTGGGCGCAATCGCTGGACGTTTCGAATTTGGCAGCCGGGCTCTCCGAGAGAGAAATACACAGTGTTGCCCCTTTACCAACCAAAGCTTTTGCAGAACGCGAATGTCTGTCTAGCAGCGAATGCAGTTCCAAGGGACAGTGAAAACCAGCTACAGCTTTCCGTGCTGGTGGCTTTCCTATGGGCGCAATCGCTGGACGTTTCGAATTTGGCAGCCGGGCTCTGCGAGAGAGAAATACACAGTGTTGCCTCATTACGAACGAAAGCTTTTGCAGAACACGAATGTCTGTGTAGCAGCGAATGCAGTTCCAAGGGACAGTGAAAACCAGCTACTGCTTTCCGTGCTGGGAGCTTTCCTGTGGGCGCAATCGCTGGACGTTTCGAATTTGGCAGCCGGGCTCTCCGAGAGAGAAATACACAGTGTTGCCCCATTACCAACCAAAGCTTTTGCAGAACGCGAATGTCTGTCTACCAGCGAATGCAGTTCCAAGGGACAGTGAAAACCAGCTACAGCTTTCCGTGCTGGCAGCTTTCCTGTGGGCGCAATCGCTGGACGTTTCGAATTTGGCAGCCGGGCTCTGCGAGAGAGAAATACACAGTGTTGCCCCTTTACGAACGAAAGCTGTTGCAGAACGCGAATGTCTGTCTACCAGCGAATGCAGTTCCAAGGGACAGTGAAAACCAGCTACAGCTTTCCGTGCTGGCAGCTTTCCTGTGGGCGCAATCGCTGGACGTTTCGAATTTGGCAGCCGGGCTCTCCGAGAGAGAAATACACAGTGTTGCCCCTTTACGAACGAAAGCTGTTGCAGAACGCGAATGTCTGTCTACCAGCGAATGCAGTTCCAAGGGACAGTGAAAACCAGCTACAGCTTTCCGTGCTGGCAGCTTTCCTGTGGGCGCAATCGCTGGACGTTTCGAATTTTGCAGCCGGGCTCTCCGAGAGAGAAATACACAGTGTTGCCCCTTTACGAACGAAAGCTGTTGCAGAACGCGAATGTCTGTGTAGCAGCGAATGCAGTTCCAAGGGACAGTGAAAACCAGCTACAGCTTTCCGTGCTGGCAGCTTTCATGTGGGTGCAATCGCTGGACGTTTCGAATTTGGCAGCCGGGCTCTCCGAGAGAGAAATACACAGTGTTGCCCAATTACCAACCAAAGCTTTTGCAGAACACGAATGTATGTCTACCAGCGAATGCAGTTCCAAGGGACAGTGAAAACCAGCTACAGCTTTCCGTGCTGGGAGCTTTCCAGTGGGCACAATCGCTGGACGTTTCGAATTTGGCAGCCGGGCTCCACGAGAGAGAAATACACAGTGTTGCCCCTTTACCAACCAAAGCTTTTGCAGAATGCGAATGTCTGTGTAGCAGCGAATGCAGTTCCAAGGGACAGTGAAAACCAGCTACAGCTTTCCGTGCTGGGAGCTTTCCTGTGGGCGCAATCGCTGGACGTTTCGAATTTGGCAGCGGGGCTCTGCGAGAGAGAAATACACAGTGTTGCCCCTTTACGAACGAAAGCTGTTGCAGAACGCGAATGTCTGTCTACCAGCGAATGCAGTTCCAAGGGACAGTGAAAACCAGCTACAGCTTTCCGTGCTGGCAGCTTTCATGTGGGCGCAATCGCTGGACGTTTCGAATTTGGCAGCCGGGCTCTGCGAGAGAGAAATACACAGTGTTGCCCCTTTACGAACGAAAGCTTTTGCAGAACGCGAATGTCTGTGTAGCAGCGAATGCAGTTCCAAGGGACAGTGAAAACCAGCTACAGCTTTCCGTGCTGGCAGCTTTCATGTGGGCGCAATCGCTGGACGTTTCGAATTTGGCAGCCGGGCTCTCCGAGAGAGAAATACACAGTGTTGCCCCTTTACCAACCAAAGCTTTTGCAGAACGCGAATGTCTGTCTAGCAGCGAATGCAGTTCCAAGGGACAGTGAAAACCAGCTACAGCTTTCCGTGCTGGCAGCTTTCCTGTGGGCGCAATCGCTGGACGTTTCGAATTTGGCAGCCGGGCTCTCCGAGAGAGAAATACACAGTGTTGCCCCTTTACCAACCAAAGCTTTTGCAGAACACGAATGTCTGTGTAGCAGCGAATGCAGTTCCAAGGGACAGTGAAAACCAGCTACTGCTTTCCGTGCTGGGAGCTTTCCTGTGGGCGCAATCGCTGGACGTTTCGAATTTGGCAGCCGGGCTCTCCGAGAGAGAAATACACAGTGTTGCCCCATTACCAACCAAAGCTTTTGCAGAACGCGAATGTCTGTCTACCAGCGAATGCAGTTCCAAGGGACAGTGAAAACCAGCTACAGCTTTCCGTGCTGGTGGCTTTCCTGTGGGCGCAATCGCTGGACGTTTCGAATTTGGCAGCCGGGCTCTGCGAGAGAGAAATACACAGTGTTGCCCCTTTACGAACGAAAGCTTTTGCAGAACGCGAATGTCTGTGTAGCAGCGAATGCAGTTCCAAGGGACAGTGAAAACCAGCTACAGCTTTCCGTGCTGGGAGCTTTCCTATGGGCACAATCGCTGGACGTTTCGAATTTGGCAGCCGGGCTCCACGAGAGAGAAATACACAGTGTTGCCCCATTACCAACCAAAGCTTTTGCAGAACGCGAATGTCTGTCTAACAGCGAATGCAGTTCCAAGGGACAGTGAAAACCAGCTACAGCTTTCCGTGCTGGGAGCTTTCCTGTGGGCGCAATCGCTGGACGTTTCGAATTTGGCAGCCGGGCTCTGCGAGAGAGAAATACACAGTGTTGCCTCATTACGAACCAAAGCTTTTGCAGAACACGAATGTCTGTGTAGCAGCGAATGCAGTTCCAAGGGACAGTGAAAACCAGCTACAGCCTTCCGTGCTGGGAGCTTTCCTGTGGGCGCAATCGCTGGACGTTTCGAATTTGGCAGCCGGGCTCTGCGAGAGAGAAATACACAGTTTTGCCCCTTTACGAATGAAAGCTGTTGCAGAACGCGAATGTCTGTCTACCAGCGAATGCAGTTCCAAGGGACAGTGAAAACCAGCTACAGCTTTCCGTGCTGGCAGCTTTCCTGTGGGCGCAATCGCTGGACGTTTCGAATTTGGCAGCGGGGCTCTGCGAGAGAGAAATATACAGTGTTGCCCCTTTACGAACGAAAGCTTTTGGAGAACGCGAATGTCTGTCTACCAGCGAATGCAGTTCCAAGGGACAGTGAAAACCAGCTACAGCTTTCCGTGCTGGCAGCTTTCCTGTGGGCGCAATCGCTGGACGTTTCGAATTTGGCAGCCGGGCTCTGCGAGAGAGAAATACACAGTGTTGCCCCTTTACGAACGAAAGCTTTTGCAGAACGCGAATGTCTGTGTAGCAGCGAATGCAGTTCCAAGGGACAGTGAAAACCAGCTACAGCTTTCCGTGCTGGGAGCTTTCCTATGGGCACAATCGCTGGACGTTTCGAATTTGGCAGCCGGGCTCCACGAGAGAGAAATACACAGTGTTGCCCCATTACCAACCAAAGCTTTTGCAGAACGCGAATGTCTGTCTAACAGCGAATGCAGTTCCAAGGGACAGTGAAAACCAGCTACAGCTTTCCGTGCTGGGAGCTTTCCTGTGGGCGCAATCGCTGGACGTTTCGAATTTGGCAGCCGGGCTCTGCGAGAGAGAAATACACAGTGTTGCCTCATTACGAACCAAAGCTTTTGCAGAACACGAATGTCTGTGTAGCAGCGAATGCAGTTCCAAGGGACAGTGAAAACCAGCTACAGCCTTCCATGCTGGGAGCTTTCCAGTGGGCGCAATCGCTGGACGTTTCGAATTTGGCAGCCGGGCTCTGCGAGAGAGAAATACACAGTTTTGCCCCTTTACGAATGAAAGCTGTTGCAGAACGCGAATGTCTGTCTACCAGCGAATGCAGTTCCAAGGGACAGTGAAAACCAGCTACAGCTTTCCGTGCTGGCAGCTTTCCTGTGGGCGCAATCGCTGGACGTTTCGAAATTGGCAGCGGGGCTCTGCGAGAGAGAAATATACAGTGTTGCCCCTTTACGAACGAAAGCTTTTGGAGAACGCGAATGTCTGTCTACCAGCGAATGCAGTTCCAAGGGACAGTGAAAACCAGCTACAGCTTTCCGTGCTGGCAGCTTTCCTGTGGGCGCAATCGCTGGACGTTTCGAATTTGGCAGCCGGGCTCTGCGAGAGAGAAATACACAGTGTTGCCCCTTTACGAACGAAAGCTGTTGCAGAACGCGAATGTCTGTCTACCAGCGAATGCAGTTCCAAGGGACAGTGAAAACCAGCTACAGCTTTCCGTGCTGGCAGCTTTCATGTGGGTGCAATCGCTGGACGTTTCGAATTTGGCAGCCGGGCTCTCCGAGAGAGAAATACACAGTGTTGCCCAATTACCAACCAAAGCTTTTGCAGAACACGAATGTATGTCTACCAGCGAATGCAGTTCCAAGGGACAGTGAAAACCAGCTACAGCTTTCCGTGCTGGGAGCTTTCCTGTGGGCGCAATCGCTGGACGTTTCGAATTTGGCAGCCGGGCTCTGCGAGAGAGAAATACACAGTGTTGCCTCATTACGAACGAAAGCTTTTGCAGAACACGAATGTCTGTGTAGCAGCGAATGCAGTTCCAAGGGACAGTGAAAACCAGCTACTGCTTTCCGTGCTGGGAGCTTTCCTGTGGGCGCAATCGCTGGACGTTTCGAATTTGGCAGCCGGGCTCTCCCAGAGAGAAATACACAGTGTTGCCCCATTACCAACCAAAGCTTTTGCAGAACGCGAATGTCTGTCTACCAGCGAATGCAGTTCCAAGGGACAGTGAAAACCAGCTACAGCTTTCCGTGCTGGGAGCTTTCCTGTGGGCGCAATCGCTGGACGTTTCGAATTTGGCAGCGGGGCTCTGCGAGAGAGAAATATACAGTGTTGCCTCATAACGAACGGAAGCTTTTGCAGAACGCGAATGTCTGTGTAGCAGCGAATGCAGTTCCAAGGGACAGTGAAAACCAGCTACAGCTTTCCGTGCTGGCAGCTTTCCTGTGGGCGCAATCGCTGGACGTTTCGAATTTGGCAGCCGGGCTCTCCGAGAGAGAAATACACAGTGTTGCCCCTTTACCAACCAAAGCTTTTGCAGAACGCGACTGTCTGTGTAGCAGCGAATGCAGTTCCAAGGGACAGTGAAAACCAGCTACAGCTTTCCGTGCTGGGAGCTTTCCTATGGGCACAATCGCTGGACGTTTCGAATTTGGCAGCCGGGCTCCACGAGAGAGAAATACACAGTGTTGACCCATTACGAACCAAAGCTTTTGCAGAACGCGAATGTCTGTCTAACAGCGAATGCAGTTCCAAGGGACAGTGAAAACCAGCTACAGCTTTCCGTGCTGGGAGCTTTCCTGTGGGCGCAATCGCTGGACGTTTCGAATTTGGCAGCCGGGCTCTCCGAGAGAGAAATACACAGTGTTGCCCCTTTACGAACGAAAGCTGTTGCAGAACGCGAATGTCTGTCTACCAGCTAATTCAGTTCCAAGGGACAGTGAAAACCAGCTACAGCTTTCCGTGCTGGCAGCTTTCCTGTGGGCGCAATCGCTGGACGTTTGAATTTGGCAGCCGGACTCCACGAGAGAGAAATACACAGTGTTGCCCCATTACGAACCAAAGCTTTTGCAGAACACGAATGTCTGTCTACCAGCGAATGCAGTTCCAAGGGACAGTGAAAACCAGCTACAGCTTTCCGTGCTGGCAGCTTTCCTGTGGGCGCAATCGCTGGACGTTTGGAATTTGGCAGCCGGGCTCTGCGAGAGAGAAATACAGAGTGTTGCCTCATTACGAACGAAAGCTTTTGCAGAACACGAATGTCTGTCTACCAGCGAATGCAGTTCCAAGGGACAGTGAAAACCAGCTACAGCTTTCCGTGCTGGGAGCTTTCCTGTGGGCGCAATCGCTGGACGTTTCGAATTTGGCAGCCGGGCTCTCCGAGAGAGAAATACACAGTGTTGCCCCATTACGAACCAAAGCTTTTGCAGAACGCGAATGTCTGTCTACCAGCGAATGCAGTTCCAAGGGACAGTGAAAACCAGCTACAGCTTTCCGTGCTGGCAGCTTTCCTGTGGGCGCAATCGCTGGACGTTTCGAATTTGGCAGCCGGGCTCTCCGAGAGAGAAATACACAGTGTTGCCCCTTTACCAACCAAAGCTTTTGCAGAACGCGAATGTCTGTGTAGCAGCGAATGCAGTTCCAAGGGACAGTGAAAACCAGCTACAGCTTTCCGTGCTGGGAGCTTTCCTATGGGCGCAATCGCTGGACGTTTCGAATTTGGCAGCCGGGCTCTGCGAGAGAGAAATACACAGTGTTGCCCCATTACGAACCAAAGCTTTTGCAGAACGCGAATGTCTGTCTAACAGCGAATACAGTTCCAAGGGACAGTGAAAACCAGCTACAGCTTTCCGTGCTGGCAGCTTTCCTGTGGGCGCAATCGCTGGACGTTTCGAATTTGGCAGCCGGGCTCTGCGAGAGAGAAATACACAGTGTTGCCTCATTACGAACGAAAGCTTTTGCAGAACGCGAATGTCTGTGTAGCAGCGAATGCAGTTTCAAGGGACAGTGAAAACCAGCTACAGCTTTCCGTGCTGGCAGCTTTCCTGTGGGCGCAATCGCTGGACGTTTCGAATTTGGCAGCCGCGCTCTCCGAGAGAGAAATACACAGTGTTGCCTCATTACGAACGCAAGCTTTTGCAGAACACGAATGTCCGTCTACCAGCGAATGCAGTTCCAAGGGACAGTGAAAACCAGCTACAGCTTTTTGTGCTGGCAGCTTTCCTGTGGGCGCAATCGCTGGACGTTTCGAATTTGGCAGCCGGGCTCTCCGAGAGAGAAATACACAGTGTTGCCCCTTTACGAACGAAAGCTGTTGCAGAACGCGAATGTCTGTCTACCAGCGAATGCAGTTCCAAGGGACAGTGAAAACCAGCTACAGCTTTCCGTGCTGGCAGCTTTCCTGTGGGCGCAATCGCTGGACGTTTCGAATTTGGCAGCCGGGCTCTCCGAGAGAGAAATACACAGTGTTGCCCCTTTACGAACGAAAGCTGTTGCAGAACGCGAATGTCTGTCTACCAGCGAATGCAGTTCCAAGGGACAGTGAAAACCAGCTACAGCTTTCCGTGCTGGGAGCTTTCCTGTGGGCGCAATCGCTGGACGTTTCGAATTTTGCAGCCGGGCTCTGCGAGAGAGAGATACACAGTGTTGCCCCTTTACGAACGAAAGCTGTTGCAGAACGCGAATGTCTGTGTAGCAGCGAATGCAGTTCCAAGGGACAGTGAAAACCAGCTACAGCTTTCCGTGCTGGCAGCTTTCATGTGGGTGCAATCGCTGGACGTTTCGAATTTGGCAGCCGGGCTCTCCGAGAGAGAAATACACAGTGTTGCCCAATTACCAACCAAAGCTTTTGCAGAACACGAATGTATGTCTACCAGCGAATGCAGTTCCAAGGGACAGTGAAAACCAGCTACAGCTTTCCGTGCTGGCAGCTTTCCTGTGGGCACAATCGCTGGACGTTTCGAATTTGGCAGCCGGGCTCCACGAGAGAGAAATACACAGTGTTGCCCCTTTACCAACCAAAGCTTTTGCAGAACGCGAATGTCTGTGTAGCAGCGAATGCAGTTCCAAGGGACAGTGAAAACCAGCTACAGCTTTCCGTGCTGGGAGCTTTCCTGTGGGCGCAATCGCTGGACGTTTCGAATTTGGCAGCGGGGCTCTGCGAGAGAGAAATATACAGTGTTGCCTCATAACGAACGGAAGCTTTTGCAGAACGCGAATGTCTGTCTACCAGCGAATGCAGTTCCAAGGGACAGTGAAAACCAGCTACAGCTTTCCGTGCTGGCAGCTTTCATGTGGGCGCAATCGCTGGACGTTTCGAATTTGGGAGCCGGGCTCTGCGAGAGAGAAATACACAGTGTTGCCCCTTTACCAACCAAAGCTTTTGCAGAACGCGAATGTCTGTGTAGCAGCGAATGCAGTTCCAAGGGACAGTGAAAACCAGCTACAGCTTTCCGTGCTGGGAGCTTTCCTATGGGCACAATCGCTGGACGTTTCGAATTTGGCAGCCGGGCTCCACGAGAGAGAAATACACAGTGTTGCCCCATTACGAACCAAAGCTTTTGCAGAACGCGAATGTCTGTCTACCAGCGAATGCAGTTCCAAGGGACAGTGAAAACCAGCTACAGCTTTCCGTGCTGGGAGCTTTCCTGTGGGCGCAATCGCTGGACGTTTCGAATTTGGCAGCCGGGCTCTGCGAGAGAGAAATACACAGTGTTGCCCCTTTACGAACGAAAGCTGTTGCAGAACGCGAATGTCTGTCTACCAGCGAATGCAGTTCCAAGGGACAGTGAAAACCAGCTACAGCTTTCCGTGCTGGCAGCTTTCATGTGGGCGCAATCGCTGGACGTTTCGAATTTGGCAGCCGGGCTCTGCGAGAGAGAAATACACAGTGTTGCCCCTTTACGAACGAAAGCTTTTGCAGAACGCGAATGTCTGTGTAGCAGCGAATGCAGTTCCAAGGGACAGTGAAAACCAGCTACAGCTTTCCGTGCTGGCAGCTTTCCTGTGGGCGCAATCGCTGGACGTTTCGAATTTGGCAGCCGGGCTCTCCGAGAGAGAAATACACAGTGTTGCCCCTTTACCAACCAAAGCTTTTGCAGAACGCGAATGTCTGTCTAGCAGCGAATGCAGTTCCAAGGGACAGTGAAAACCAGCTACAGCTTTCCCTGCTGGTGGCTTTCCTATGGGCGCAATCGCTGGACGTTTCGAATTTGGCAGCCGGGCTCTCCCAGAGAGAAATACACAGTGTTGCCCCATTACCAACCAAAGCTTTTGCAGAACGCGAATGTCTGTCTACCAGCGAATGCAGTTCCAAGGGACAGTGAAAACCAGCTACAGCTTTCCGTGCTGGGAGCTTTCCTGTGGGCGCAATCGCTGGACGTTTCGAATTTGGCAGCGGGGCTCTGCGAGAGAGAAATATACAGTGTTGCCTCATAACGAACGGAAGCTTTTGCAGAACGCGAATGTCTGTGTAGCAGCGAATGCAGTTCCAAGGGACAGTGAAAACCAGCTACAGCTTTCCGTGCTGGCAGCTTTCCTGTGGGCGCAATCGCTGGACGTTTCGAATTTGGCAGCCGGGCTCTCCGAGAGAGAAATACACAGTGTTGCCCCTTTACCAACCAAAGCTTTTGCAGAACGCGACTGTCTGTGTAGCAGCGAATGCAGTTCCAAGGGACAGTGAAAACCAGCTACAGCTTTCCGTGCTGGGAGCTTTCCTATGGGCACAATCGCTGGACGTTTCGAATTTGGCAGCCGGGCTCCACGAGAGAGAAATACACAGTGTTGACCCATTACGAACCAAAGCTTTTGCAGAACGCGAATGTCTGTCTAACAGCGAATGCAGTTCCAAGGGACAGTGAAAACCAGCTACAGCTTTCCGTGCTGGGAGCTTTCCTGTGGGCGCAATCGCTGGACGTTTCGAATTTGGCAGCCGGGCTCTCCGAGAGAGAAATACACAGTGTTGCCCCTTTACGAACGAAAGCTGTTGCAGAACGCGAATGTCTGTCTACCAGCTAATTCAGTTCCAAGGGACAGTGAAAACCAGCTACAGCTTTCCGTGCTGGCAGCTTTCCTGTGGGCGCAATCGCTGGACGTTTGAATTTGGCAGCCGGACTCCACGAGAGAGAAATACACAGTGTTGCCCCATTACGAACCAAAGCTTTTGCAGAACACGAATGTCTGTCTACCAGCGAATGCAGTTCCAAGGGACAGTGAAAACCAGCTACAGCTTTCCGTGCTGGCAGCTTTCCTGTGGGCGCAATCGCTGGACGTTTGGAATTTGGCAGCCGGGCTCTGCGAGAGAGAAATACAGAGTGTTGCCTCATTACGAACGAAAGCTTTTGCAGAACACGAATGTCTGTCTACCAGCGAATGCAGTTCCAAGGGACAGTGAAAACCAGCTACAGCTTTCCGTGCTGGGAGCTTTCCTGTGGGCGCAATCGCTGGACGTTTCGAATTTGGCAGCCGGGCTCTCCGAGAGAGAAATACACAGTGTTGCCCCATTACGAACCAAAGCTTTTGCAGAACGCGAATGTCTGTCTACCAGCGAATGCAGTTCCAAGGGACAGTGAAAACCAGCTACAGCTTTCCGTGCTGGCAGCTTTCCTGTGGGCGCAATCGCTGGACGTTTCGAATTTGGCAGCCGGGCTCTCCGAGAGAGAAATACACAGTGTTGCCCCTTTACCAACCAAAGCTTTTGCAGAACGCGAATGTCTGTGTAGCAGCGAATGCAGTTCCAAGGGACAGTGAAAACCAGCTACAGCTTTCCGTGCTGGGAGCTTTCCTATGGGCGCAATCGCTGGACGTTTCGAATTTGGCAGCCGGGCTCTGCGAGAGAGAAATACACAGTGTTGCCCCATTACGAACCAAAGCTTTTGCAGAACGCGAATGTCTGTCTAACAGCGAATACAGTTCCAAGGGACAGTGAAAACCAGCTACAGCTTTCCGTGCTGGCAGCTTTCCTGTGGGCGCAATCGCTGGACGTTTCGAATTTGGCAGCCGGGCTCTGCGAGAGAGAAATACACAGTGTTGCCTCATTACGAACGAAAGCTTTTGCAGAACGCGAATGTCTGTGTAGCAGCGAATGCAGTTTCAAGGGACAGTGAAAACCAGCTACAGCTTTCCGTGCTGGCAGCTTTCCTGTGGGCGCAATCGCTGGACGTTTCGAATTTGGCAGCCGCGCTCTCCGAGAGAGAAATACACAGTGTTGCCTCATTACGAACGCAAGCTTTTGCAGAACACGAATGTCCGTCTACCAGCGAATGCAGTTCCAAGGGACAGTGAAAACCAGCTACAGCTTTTTGTGCTGGCAGCTTTCCTGTGGGCGCAATCGCTGGACGTTTCGAATTTGGCAGCCGGGCTCTCCGAGAGAGAAATACACAGTGTTGCCCCTTTACGAACGAAAGCTGTTGCAGAACGCGAATGTCTGTCTACCAGCGAATGCAGTTCCAAGGGACAGTGAAAACCAGCTACAGCTTTCCGTGCTGGCAGCTTTCCTGTGGGCGCAATCGCTGGACGTTTCGAATTTGGCAGCCGGGCTCTCCGAGAGAGAAATACACAGTGTTGCCCCTTTACGAACGAAAGCTGTTGCAGAACGCGAATGTCTGTCTACCAGCGAATGCAGTTCCAAGGGACAGTGAAAACCAGCTACAGCTTTCCGTGCTGGGAGCTTTCCTGTGGGCGCAATCGCTGGACGTTTCGAATTTTGCAGCCGGGCTCTGCGAGAGAGAGATACACAGTGTTGCCCCTTTACGAACGAAAGCTGTTGCAGAACGCGAATGTCTGTGTAGCAGCGAATGCAGTTCCAAGGGACAGTGAAAACCAGCTACAGCTTTCCGTGCTGGCAGCTTTCATGTGGGTGCAATCGCTGGACGTTTCGAATTTGGCAGCCGGGCTCTCCGAGAGAGAAATACACAGTGTTGCCCAATTACCAACCAAAGCTTTTGCAGAACACGAATGTATGTCTACCAGCGAATGCAGTTCCAAGGGACAGTGAAAACCAGCTACAGCTTTCCGTGCTGGCAGCTTTCCTGTGGGCACAATCGCTGGACGTTTCGAATTTGGCAGCCGGGCTCCACGAGAGAGAAATACACAGTGTTGCCCCTTTACCAACCAAAGCTTTTGCAGAACGCGAATGTCTGTGTAGCAGCGAATGCAGTTCCAAGGGACAGTGAAAACCAGCTACAGCTTTCCGTGCTGGGAGCTTTCCTGTGGGCGCAATCGCTGGACGTTTCGAATTTGGCAGCGGGGCTCTGCGAGAGAGAAATATACAGTGTTGCCTCATAACGAACGGAAGCTTTTGCAGAACGCGAATGTCTGTCTACCAGCGAATGCAGTTCCAAGGGACAGTGAAAACCAGCTACAGCTTTCCGTGCTGGCAGCTTTCATGTGGGCGCAATCGCTGGACGTTTCGAATTTGGGAGCCGGGCTCTGCGAGAGAGAAATACACAGTGTTGCCCCTTTACCAACCAAAGCTTTTGCAGAACGCGAATGTCTGTGTAGCAGCGAATGCAGTTCCAAGGGACAGTGAAAACCAGCTACAGCTTTCCGTGCTGGGAGCTTTCCTATGGGCACAATCGCTGGACGTTTCGAATTTGGCAGCCGGGCTCCACGAGAGAGAAATACACAGTGTTGCCCCATTACGAACCAAAGCTTTTGCAGAACGCGAATGTCTGTCTACCAGCGAATGCAGTTCCAAGGGACAGTGAAAACCAGCTACAGCTTTCCGTGCTGGGAGCTTTCCTGTGGGCGCAATCGCTGGACGTTTCGAATTTGGCAGCCGGGCTCTGCGAGAGAGAAATACACAGTGTTGCCCCTTTACGAACGAAAGCTGTTGCAGAACGCGAATGTCTGTCTACCAGCGAATGCAGTTCCAAGGGACAGTGAAAACCAGCTACAGCTTTCCGTGCTGGCAGCTTTCATGTGGGCGCAATCGCTGGACGTTTCGAATTTGGCAGCCGGGCTCTGCGAGAGAGAAATACACAGTGTTGCCCCTTTACGAACGAAAGCTTTTGCAGAACGCGAATGTCTGTGTAGCAGCGAATGCAGTTCCAAGGGACAGTGAAAACCAGCTACAGCTTTCCGTGCTGGCAGCTTTCCTGTGGGCGCAATCGCTGGACGTTTCGAATTTGGCAGCCGGGCTCTCCGAGAGAGAAATACACAGTGTTGCCCCTTTACCAACCAAAGCTTTTGCAGAACGCGAATGTCTGTCTAGCAGCGAATGCAGTTCCAAGGGACAGTGAAAACCAGCTACAGCTTTCCCTGCTGGTGGCTTTCCTATGGGCGCAATCGCTGGACGTTTCGAATTTGGCAGCCGGGCTCTGCGAGAGAGAAATACACAGTGTTGCCTCATTACGAACGAAAGCTTTTGCAGAACACGAATGTCTGTGTAGCAGCGAATGCAGTTCCAAGGGACAGTGAAAACCAGCTACTGCTTTCCGTGCTGGGAGCTTTCCTGTGGGCGCAATCGCTGGACGTTTCGAATTTGGCAGCCGGGCTCTCCGAGAGAGAAATACACAGTGTTGCCCCATTACCAACCAAAGCTTTTGCAGAACGCGAATGTCTGTCTACCGGCGAATGCAGTTCCAAGGGACAGTGAAAACCAGCTACAGCTTTCCGTGCTGGCAGCTTTCATGTGGGCGCAATCGCTGGACGTTTGGAATTTGGCAGCCGGGCTCTGCGAGAGAGAAATACACAGTGTTGCCCCTTTACGAACGAAAGCTGTTGCAGAACGCGAATGTCTGTGTAGCATCGAATGCAGTTCCAAGGGACAGTGAAAACCAGCTACAGCTTTCCGTGCTGGCAGCTTTCCTGTGGGCGCAATCGCTGGACGTTTCGAATTTGGCAGCCGGGCTCTCCGAGAGAGAAATACACAGTGTTGCCCCTTTACGAACGAAAGCTGTTGCAGAACGCGAATGTCTGTCTACCAGCGAATGCAGTTCCAAGGGACAGTGAAAACCAGCTACAGCTTTCCGTGCTGGCAGCTTTCCTGTGGGCGCAATCGCTGGACGTTTCGAATTTTGCAGCCGGGCTCTCCGAGAGAGAAATACACAGTGTTGCCCCTTTACGAACGAAAGCTGTTGCAGAACGCGAATGTCTGTGTAGCAGCGAATGCAGTTCCAAGGGACAGTGAAAACCAGCTACAGCTTTCCGTGCTGGCAGCTTTCATGTGGGTGCAATCGCTGGACGTTTCGAATTTGGCAGCCGGGCTCTCCGAGAGAGAAATACACAGTGTTGCCCAATTACCAACCAAAGCTTTTGCAGAACACGAATGTATGTCTACCAGCGAATGCAGTTCCAAGGGACAGTGAAAACCAGGTACAGCTTTCCGTGCTGGCAGCTTTCCTGTGGGCGCAATCGCTGGACGTTTCGAATTTGGCAGCCGGGCTCCACGAGAGAGAAATACACAGTGTTGCCCCTTTACGAACGAAAGCTTTTGCAGAACGCGAATGTCTGTCTACCAGCGAATGCAGTTCCAAGGGACAGTGAAAACCAGCTACAGCTTTCCGTGCTGGCAGCTTTCATGTGGGCGCAATCGCTGGACGTTTCGAATTTGGCAGCCGGGCTCTGCGAGAGAGAAATACACAGTGTTGCCCCTTTACGAACGAAAGCTTTTGCAGAACGCGAATGTCTGTGTAGCAGCGAATGCAGTTCCAAGGGACAGTGAAAACCAGCTACAGCTTTCCGTGCTGGCAGCTTTCATGTGGGCGCAATCGCTGGACGTTTCGAATTTGGCAGCCGGGCTCTCCGAGAGAGAAATACACAGTGTTGCCCCTTTACGAACGAAAGCTTTTGCAGAACGCGAATGTCTGTCTACCAGCGAATGCAGTTCCAAGGGACAGTGAAAACCAGCTACAGCTTTCCGTGCTGGCAGCTTTCCTGTGGGCGCAATCGCTGGACGTTTCGAATTTGGCAGCCGGGCTCTCCGAGAGAGAAATACACAGTGTTGCCCCTTTACCAACCAAAGCTTTTGCAGAACACGAATGTCTGTGTAGCAGCGAATGCAGTTCCAAGGGACAGTGAAAACCAGCTACTGCTTTCCGTGCTGGGAGCTTTCCTGTGGGCGCAATCGCTGGACGTTTCGAATTTGGCAGCCGGGCTCTCCGAGAGAGAAATACACAGTGTTGCCCCATTACCAACCAAAGCTTTTGCAGAACGCGAATGTCTGTCTACCAGCGAATGCAGTTCCAAGGGACAGTGAAAACCAGCTACAGCTTTCCGTGCTGGTGGCTTTCCTGTGGGCGCAATCGCTGGACGTTTCGAATTTGGCAGCCGGGCTCTGCGAGAGAGAAATACACAGTGTTGCCCCTTTACGAACGAAAGCTTTTGCAGAACGCGAATGTCTGTGTAGCAGCGAATGCAGTTCCAAGGGACAGTGAAAACCAGCTACAGCTTTCCGTGCTGGGAGCTTTCCTATGGGCACAATCGCTGGACGTTTCGAATTTGGCAGCCGGGCTCCACGAGAGAGAAATACACAGTGTTGCCCCATTACCAACCAAAGCTTTTGCAGAACGCGAATGTCTGTCTAACAGCGAATGCAGTTCCAAGGGACAGTGAAAACCAGCTACAGCTTTCCGTGCTGGGAGCTTTCCTGTGGGCGCAATCGCTGGACGTTTCGAATTTGGCAGCCGGGCTCTGCGAGAGAGAAATACACAGTGTTGCCTCATTACGAACCAAAGCTTTTGCAGAACGCGAATGTCTGTCTACCAGCGAATGCAGTTCCAAGGGACAGTGAAAACCAGCTACAGCCTTCCGTGCTGGGAGCTTTCCTGTGGGCGCAATCGCTGGACGTTTCGAATTTGGCAGCCGGGCTCTGCGAGAGAGAAATACACAGTTTTGCCCCTTTACGAACGAAAGCTGTTGCAGAACGCGAATGTCTGTCTACCAGCGAATGCAGTTCCAAGGGACAGTGAAAACCAGCTACAGCTTTCCGTGCTGGCAGCTTTCCTGTGGGCGCAATCGCTGGACGTTTCGAATTTGGCAGCGGGGCTCTGCGAGAGAGAAATATACAGTGTTGCCCCTTTACGAACGAAAGCTTTTGGAGAATGCGAATGTCTGTCTACCAGCGAATGCAGTTCCAAGGGACAGTGAAAACCAGCTACAGCTTTCCGTGCTGGCAGCTTTCCTGTGGGCGCAATCGCTGGACGTTTCGAATTTGGCAGCCGGGCTCTGCGAGAAAGAAATACACAGTGTTGCCCCTTTACGAACGAAAGCTGTTGCAGAACGCGAATGTCTGTCTACCAGCGAATGCAGTTCCAAGGACAGTGAAAACCAGCTACAGCTTTCCGTGCTGGCAGCTTTCATGTGGGTGCAATCGCTGGACGTTTCGAATTTGGCAGCCGGGCTCTCCGAGAGAGAAATACACAGTGTTGCCCAATTACCAACCAAAGCTTTTGCAGAACACGAATGTATGTCTACCAGCGAATGCAGTTCCAAGGGACAGTGAAAACCAGCTACAGCTTTCCGTGCTGGGAGCTTTCCTGTGGGCGCAATCGCTGGACGTTTCGAATTTGGCAGCCGGGCTCTGCGAGAGAGAACTACACAGTGTTGCCCCTTTACGAACGAAAGCTGTTGCAGAACGCGAATGTCTGTCTACCAGCGAATGCAGTTCCAAGGGACAGTGAAAACCAGCTACAGCTTTCCGTGCTGGCAGCTTTCCTGTGGGCGCAATCGCTGGACGTTTCGAATTTTGCAGCCGGGCTCTCCGAGAGAGAAATACACAGTGTTGCCCAATTACCAACCAAAGCTTTTGCAGAACGCGAATGTCTGTGTAGCAGCGAATGCAGTTCCAAGGGACAGTGAAAACCAGCTACAGCTTTCCGTGCTGGGAGCTTTCCTGTGGGCGCAATCGCTGGACGTTTCGAATTTGGCAGCGGGGCTCTGCGAGAGAGAAATATACAGTGTTGCCTCATAACGAACGGAAGCTTTTGCAGAACGCGAATGTCTGTCTACCAGCGAATGCAGTTCCAAGGGACAGTGAAAACCAGCTACAGCTTTCCGTGCTGGCAGCTTTCATGTGGGCGCAATCGCTGGACGTTTCGAATTTGGGAGCCGGGCTCTGCGAGAGAGAAATACACAGTGTTGCCCCTTTACCAACCAAAGCTTTTGCAGAACGCGAATGTCTGTGTAGCAGCGAATGCAGTTCCAAGGGACAGTGAAAACCAGCTACAGCTTTCCGTGCTGGGAGCTTTCCTATGGGCACAATCGCTGGACGTTTCGAATTTGGCAGCCGGGCTCCACGAGAGAGAAATACACAGTGTTGCCCCATTACCAACCAAAGCTTTTGCAGAACGCGAATGTCTGTCTACCAGCGAATGCAGTTCCAAGGGACAGTGAAAACCAGCTACAGCTTTCCGTGCTGGGAGCTTTCCTGTGGGCGCAATCGCTGGACGTTTCGAATTTGGCAGCCGGGCTCTGCGAGAGAGAAATACACAGTGTTGCCTCATTACGAACGAAAGCTTTTGCAGAACACGAATGTCTGTGTAGCAGCGAATGCAGTTCCAAGGGACAGTGAAAACCAGCTACAGCTTTCCGTGCTGGCAGCTTTCCTGTGGGCGCAATCGCTGGACGTTTCGAATTTGGCAGCCGGGCTCCACGAGAGAGAAATACACAGTGTTGCCCCTTTACGAACGAAAGCTGTTGCAGAACGCGAATGTCTGTCTACCAGCGAATGCAGTTCCAAGGGACAGTGAAAACCAGCTACAGCTTTCCGTGCTGGCAGCTTTCATGTGGGCGCAATCGCTGGACGTTTCGAATTTGGCAGCCGGGCTCTGCGAGAGAGAAATACACAGTGTTGCCCCTTTACGAACGAAAGCTTTTGCAGAACGCGAATGTCTGTGTAGCAGCGAATGCAGTTCCAAGGGACAGTGAAAACCAGCTACAGCTTTCCGTGCTGGCAGCTTTCATGTGGGCGCAATCGCTGGACGTTTCGAATTTGGCAGCCGGGCTCTCCGAGAGAGAAATACACAGTGTTGCCCCTTTACCAACCAAAGCTTTTGCAGAACGCGAATGTCTGTCTAGCAGCGAATGCAGTTCCAAGGGACAGTGAAAACCAGCTACAGCTTTCCGTGCTGGTGGCTTTCCTATGGGCGCAATCGCTGGACGTTTCGAATTTGGCAGCCGGGCTCTGCGAGAGAGAAATACACAGTGTTGCCTCATTACGAACGAAAGCTTTTGCAGAATACGAATGTCTGTGTAGCAGCGAATGCAGTTCCAAGGGACAGTGAAAACCAGCTACAGCTTTCCGTGCTGGGAGCTTTCCTGTGGGCGCAATCGCTGGACGTTTCGAATTTGGCAGCCGGGCTCTCCGAGAGAGAAATACACAGTGTTGCCCCATTACCAACCAAAGCTTTTGCAGAACGCGAATGTCTGTCTACCAGCGAATGCAGTTCCAAGGGACAGTGAAAACCAGCTACAGCTTTCCGTGCTGGGAGCTTTCCTGTGGGCGCAATCGCTGGACGTTTCGAATTTGGCAGCCGGGCTCTGCGAGAGAGAAATACACAGTGTTGCCCCTTTACGAACGAAAGCTGTTGCAGAACGCGAATGTCTGTCTACCAGCGAATGCAGTTCCAAGGGACAGTGAAAACCAGCTACAGCTTTCCGTGCTGGCAGCTTTCCTGTGGGCGCAATCGCTGGACGTTTCGAATTTGGCAGCCGGGCTCTCCGAGAGAGAAATACACAGTGTTGCCCCTTTACGAACGAAAGCTGTTGCAGAACGCGAATGTCTGTCTACCAGCGAATGCAGTTCCAAGGGACAGTGAAAACCAGCTACAGCTTTCCGTGCTGGCAGCTTTCCTGTGGGCGCAATCGCTGGACGTTTCGAATTTGGCAGAAGGGCTCTGCGAGAGAGAAATATACAGTGTTGCCCCTTTACGAACGAAAGCTTTTGGAGAACGCGAATGTCTGTCTACCAGCGAATGCAGTTCCAAGGGACAGTGAAAACCAGCTACAGCTTTCCGTGCTGGCAGCTTTCCTGTGGGCGCAATCGCTGGACGTTTCGAATTTGGCAGCCGGGCTCTGCGAGAGAGAAATACACAGTGTTGCCCCTTTACGAACGAAAGCTGTTGCAGAACGCGAATGTCTGTCTACCAGCGAATGCAGTTCCAAGGGACAGTGAAAACCAGCTACAGCTTTCCGTGCTGGCAGCTTTCATGTGGGTGCAATCGCTGGACGTTTCGAATTTGGCAGCCGGGCTCTCCCAGAGAGAAATACACAGTGTTGCCCAATTACCAACCAAAGCTTTTGCAGAACACGAATGTATGTCTACCAGCGAATGCAGTTCCAAGGGACAGTGAAAACCAGCTACAGCTTTCCGTGCTGGCAGCTTTCCTGTGGGCGCAATCGCTGGACGTTTCGAATTTGGCAGCCGGGCTCTGCGAGAGAGAAATACACAGTGTTGCCTCATTACGAACGAAAGCTTTTGCAGAACACGAATGTCTGTGTAGCAGCGAATGCAGTTCCAAGGGACAGTGAAAACCAGCTACTGCTTTCCGTGCTGGGAGCTTTCCTGTGGGCGCAATCGCTGGACGTTTCGAATTTGGCAGCCGGGCTCTCCGAGAGAGAAATACACAGTGTTGCCCCATTACCAACCAAAGCTTTTGCAGAACGCGAATGTCTGTCTACCAGCGAATGCAGTTCCAAGGGACAGTGAAAACCAGCTACAGCTTTCCGTGCTGGCAGCTTTCCTGTGGGCGCAATCGCTGGACGTTTCGAATTTGGCAGCGGGGCTCTGCGAGAGAGAAATATACAGTGTTGCCTCATAACGAACGGAAGCTTTTGCAGAACGCGAATGTCTGTCTACCAGCGAATGCAGTTCCAAGGGACAGTGAAAACCAGCTACAGCTTTCCGTGCTGGCAGCTTTCATGTGGGCGCAATCGCTGGACGTTTCGAATTTGGCAGCCGGGCTCTCCGAGAGAGAAATACACAGTGTTGCCCCTTTACCAACCAAAGCTTTTGCAGAACGCGACTGTCTGTGTAGCAGCGAATGCAGTTCCAAGGGACAGTGAAAACCAGCTACAGCTTTCCGTGCTGGGAGCTTTCCTATGGGCACAATCGCTGGACGTTTCGAATTTGGCAGCCGGGCTCTGCGAGAGAGAAATACACAGTGTTGCCTCATTACGAACGAAAGCTTTTGCAGAACGCGAATGTCTGTGTAGCAGCGAATGCAGTTCCAAGGGACAGTGAAAACCAGCTACAGCTTTCCGTGCTGGCAGCTTTCCTGTGGGCGCAATCGCTGGACGTTTCGAATTTGGCAGCCGGGCTCTCCGAGAGAGAAATACACAGTGTTGCCTCATTACGAACGCAAGCTTTTGCAGAACACGAATGTCCGTCTACCAGCGAATGCAGTTCCAAGGGACAGTGAAAACCAGCTACAGCTTTTTGTGCTGGCAGCTTTCCTGTGGGCGCAATCGCTGGACGTTTCGAATTTGGCAGCCGGGCTCTCCGAGAGAGAAATACACAGTGTTGCCCCTTTACGAACGAAAGCTTTTGCAGAACGCGAATGTCTGTCTACCAGCGAATGCAGTTCCAAGGGACAGTGAAAGCCAGCTACAGCTTTCCGGCCTGGGAGCTTTCCTGTGGGCGCAATCGCTGGACGTTTCGAATTTGGCAGCCGGGCTCTCCGTGAGAGAAATACACAGTGTTGCCCCATTACGAACCAAAGCTTTTGCAGAACGCGAATGTCTGTCTACCAGCGAATGCAGTTCCAAGGGACAGTGAAAACCAGCTACAGCTTTCCGTGCTGGCAGCTTTCCTGTGGGCGCAATCGCTGGACGTTTCGAATTTGGCAGCCGGGCTCTCCCAGAGAGAAATACACAGTGTTGCCTCATTACGAACGAAAGCTATTGCAGAACGCGAATGTCTGTGTAGCAGCGAATGCAGTTCCAAGGGACAGTGAAAACCAGCTACAGCTTTCCGTGCTGGCAGCTTTCCTGTGGGCGCAATCGCTGGACGTTTCGAATTTGGCAGCCGGGCTCTCCGAGAGAGAAATACACAGTGTTGCCCCTTTACGAACGAAAGCTGTTGCAGAACGCGAATGTCTGTCTACCAGCGAATGCAGTTCCAAGGGACAGTGAAAACCAGCTACAGCTTTCCGTGCTGGGAGCTTTCCTGTGGGCGCAATCGCTGGACGTTTCGAATTTGGCAGCCGGGCTCTGCGAGAGAGAAATACACAGTGTTGCCCCTTTACGAACGAAAGCTGTTGCAGAACGCGAATGTCTGTCTACCAGCGAATGCAGTTCCAAGGGACAGTGAAAACCAGCTACAGCTTTCTGTGCTGGCAGCTTTCCTGTGGGCGCAATCGCTGGACGTTTCGAATTTGGCAGCCGGGCTCTCCGAGAGAGAAATACACAGTGTTGCCCCTTTACGAACGAAAGCTGTTGCAGAACGCGAATGTCTGTCTACCAGCGAATGCAGTTCCAAGGGACAGTGAAAACCAGCTACAGCTTTCCGTGCTGGGAGCTTTCCTGTGGGCGCAATCGCTGGACGTTTCGAATTTTGCAGCCGGGCTCTCCGAGAGAGAAATACACAGTGTTGCCCCTTTACGAACGAAAGCTGTTGCAGAACGCGAATGTCTGTGTAGCAGCGAATGCAGTTCCAAGGGACAGTGAAAACCAGCTACAGCTTTCCGTGCTGGCAGCTTTCATGTGGGTGCAATCGCTGGACGTTTCGAATTTGGCAGCCAGGCTCTCCGAGAGAGAAATACACAGTGTTGCCCAATTACCAACCAAAGCTTTTGCAGAACGCGAATGTCTGTGTAGCAGCGAATGCAGTTCCAAGGGACAGTGAAAACCAGCTACAGCTTTCCGTGCTGGGAGCTTTCCTGTGGGCGCAATCGCTGGACGTTTCGAATTTGGCAGCGGGGCTCTGCGAGAGAGAAATATACAGTGTTGCCTCATAACGAACGGAAGCTTTTGCAGAACGCGAATGTCTGTCTACCAGCGAATGCAGTTCCAAGGGACAGTGAAAACCAGCTACAGCTTTCCGTGCTGGCAGCTTTCATGTGGGCGCAATCGCTGGACGTTTCGAATTTGGGAGCCGGGCTCTGCGAGAGAGAAATACACAGTGTTGCCCCTTTACCAACCAAAGCTTTTGCAGAACGCGAATGTCTGTGTAGCAGCGAATGCAGTTCCAAGGGACAGTGAAAACCAGCTACAGCTTTCCGTGCTGGGAGCTTTCCTATGGGCACAATCGCTGGACGTTTCGAATTTGGCAGCCGGGCTCCACGAGAGAGAAATACACAGTGTTGCCCCATTACCAACCAAAGCTTTTGCAGAACGCGAATGTCTGTCTACCAGCGAATGCAGTTCCAAGGGACAGTGAAAACCAGCTACAGCTTTCCGTGCTGGGAGCTTTCCTGTGGGCGCAATCGCTGGACGTTTCGAATTTGGCAGCCGGGCTCTGCGAGAGAGAAATACACAGTGTTGCCTCATTACGAACGAAAGCTTTTGCAGAACACGAATGTCTGTGTAGCAGCGAATGCAGTTCCAAGGGACAGTGAAAACCAGCTACAGCTTTCCGTGCTGGCAGCTTTCCTGTGGGCGCAATCGCTGGACGTTTCGAATTTGGCAGCCGGGCTCCACGAGAGAGAAATACACAGTGTTGCCCCTTTACGAACGAAAGCTGTTGCAGAACGCGAATGTCTGTCTACCAGCGAATGCAGTTCCAAGGGACAGTGAAAACCAGCTACAGCTTTCCGTGCTGGCAGCTTTCATGTGGGCGCAATCGCTGGACGTTTCGAATTTGGCAGCCGGGCTCTGCGAGAGAGAAATACACAGTGTTGCCCCTTTACGAACGAAAGCTTTTGCAGAACGCGAATGTCTGTGTAGCAGCGAATGCAGTTCCAAGGGACAGTGAAAACCAGCTACAGCTTTCCGTGCTGGCAGCTTTCATGTGGGCGCAATCGCTGGACGTTTCGAATTTGGCAGCCGGGCTCTCCGAGAGAGAAATACACAGTGTTGCCCCTTTACCAACCAAAGCTTTTGCAGAACACGAATGTATGTCTACCAGCGAATGCAGTTCCAAGGGACAGTGAAAACCAGCTACAGCTTTCCGTGCTGGCAGCTTTCCTGTGGGCGCAATCGCTGGACGTTTCGAATTTGGCAGCCGGGCTCTGCGAGAGAGAAATACACAGTGTTGCCTCATTACGAACGAAAGCTTTTGCAGAACACGAATGTCTGTGTAGCAGCGAATGCAGTTCCAAGGGACAGTGAAAACCAGCTACTGCTTTCCGTGCTGGGAGCTTTCCTGTGGGCGCAATCGCTGGACGTTTCGAATTTGGCAGCCGGGCTCTCCGAGAGAGAAATACACAGTGTTGCCCCATTACCAACCAAAGCTTTTGCAGAACGCGAATGTCTGTCTACCAGCGAATGCAGTTCCAAGGGACAGTGAAAACCAGCTACAGCTTTCCGTGCTGGCAGCTTTCCTGTGGGCGCAATCGCTGGACGTTTCGAATTTGGCAGCGGGGCTCTGCGAGAGAGAAATATACAGTGTTGCCTCATAACGAACGGAAGCTTTTGCAGAACGCGAATGTCTGTCTACCAGCGAATGCAGTTCCAAGGGACAGTGAAAACCAGCTACAGCTTTCCGTGCTGGCAGCTTTCATGTGGGCGCAATCGCTGGACGTTTCGAATTTGGCAGCCGGGCTCTCCGAGAGAGAAATACACAGTGTTGCCCCTTTACCAACCAAAGCTTTTGCAGAACGCGACTGTCTGTGTAGCAGCGAATGCAGTTCCAAGGGACAGTGAAAACCAGCTACAGCTTTCCGTGCTGGGAGCTTTCCTATGGGCACAATCGCTGGACGTTTCGAATTTGGCAGCCGGGCTCTGCGAGAGAGAAATACACAGTGTTGCCTCATTACGAACGAAAGCTTTTGCAGAACGCGAATGTCTGTGTAGCAGCGAATGCAGTTCCAAGGGACAGTGAAAACCAGCTACAGCTTTCCGTGCTGGCAGCTTTCCTGTGGGCGCAATCGCTGGACGTTTCGAATTTGGCAGCCGGGCTCTCCGAGAGAGAAATACACAGTGTTGCCTCATTACGAACGCAAGCTTTTGCAGAACACGAATGTCCGTCTACCAGCGAATGCAGTTCCAAGGGACAGTGAAAACCAGCTACAGCTTTTTGTGCTGGCAGCTTTCCTGTGGGCGCAATCGCTGGACGTTTCGAATTTGGCAGCCGGGCTCTCCGAGAGAGAAATACACAGTGTTGCCCCTTTACGAACGAAAGCTGTTGCAGAACGCGAATGTCTGTCTACCAGCGAATGCAGTTCCAAGGGACAGTGAAAACCAGCTACAGCTTTCCGTGCTGGCAGCTTTCCTGTGGGCGCAATCGCTGGACGTTTCGAATTTGGCAGCCGGGCTCTCCCAGAGAGAAATACACAGTGTTGCCTCATTACGAACGAAAGCTATTGCAGAACGCGAATGTCTGTGTAGCAGCGAATGCAGTTCCAAGGGACAGTGAAAACCAGCTACAGCTTTCCGTGCTGGCAGCTTTCCTGTGGGCGCAATCGCTGGACGTTTCGAATTTGGCAGCCGGGCTCTCCGAGAGAGAAATACACAGTGTTGCCCCTTTACGAACGAAAGCTGTTGCAGAACGCGAATGTCTGTCTACCAGCGAATGCAGTTCCAAGGGACAGTGAAAACCAGCTACAGCTTTCCGTGCTGGGAGCTTTCCTGTGGGCGCAATCGCTGGACGTTTCGAATTTGGCAGCCGGGCTCTGCGAGAGAGAAATACACAGTGTTGCCCCTTTACGAACGAAAGCTGTTGCAGAACGCGAATGTCTGTCTACCAGCGAATGCAGTTCCAAGGGACAGTGAAAACCAGCTACAGCTTTCTGTGCTGGCAGCTTTCCTGTGGGCGCAATCGCTGGACGTTTCGAATTTGGCAGCCGGGCTCTCCGAGAGAGAAATACACAGTGTTGCCCCTTTACGAACGAAAGCTGTTGCAGAACGCGAATGTCTGTCTACCAGCGAATGCAGTTCCAAGGGACAGTGAAAACCAGCTACAGCTTTCCGTGCTGGGAGCTTTCCTGTGGGCGCAATCGCTGGACGTTTCGAATTTTGCAGCCGGGCTCTCCGAGAGAGAAATACACAGTGTTGCCCCTTTACGAACGAAAGCTGTTGCAGAACGCGAATGTCTGTGTAGCAGCGAATGCAGTTCCAAGGGACAGTGAAAACCAGCTACAGCTTTCCGTGCTGGCAGCTTTCATGTGGGTGCAATCGCTGGACGTTTCGAATTTGGCAGCCAGGCTCTCCGAGAGAGAAATACACAGTGTTGCCCAATTACCAACCAAAGCTTTTGCAGAACGCGAATGTCTGTGTAGCAGCGAATGCAGTTCCAAGGGACAGTGAAAACCAGCTACAGCTTTCCGTGCTGGGAGCTTTCCTGTGGGCGCAATCGCTGGACGTTTCGAATTTGGCAGCGGGGCTCTGCGAGAGAGAAATATACAGTGTTGCCTCATAACGAACGGAAGCTTTTGCAGAACGCGAATGTCTGTCTACCAGCGAATGCAGTTCCAAGGGACAGTGAAAACCAGCTACAGCTTTCCGTGCTGGCAGCTTTCATGTGGGCGCAATCGCTGGACGTTTCGAATTTGGCAGCCGGGCTCTCCGAGAGAGAAATACACAGTGTTGCCCCTTTACCAACCAAAGCTTTTGCAGAACGCGACTGTCTGTGTAGCAGCGAATGCAGTTCCAAGGGACAGTGAAAACCAGCTACAGCTTTCCGTGCTGGCAGCTTTCCTATGGGCACAATCGCTGGACGTTTCGAATTTGGCAGCCGGGCTCTGCGAGAGAGAAATACACAGTGTTGCCTCATTACGAACGAAAGCTTTTGCAGAACGCGAATGTCTGTGTAGCAGCGAATGCAGTTCCAAGGGACAGTGAAAACCAGCTACAGCTTTCCGTGCTGGCAGCTTTCCTGTGGGCGCAATCGCTGGACGTTTCGAATTTGGGAGCCGGGCTCTGCGAGAGAGAAATACACAGTGTTGCCCCTTTACCAACCAAAGCTTTTGCAGAACGCGAATGTCTGTGTAGCAGCGAATGCAGTTCCAAGGGACAGTGAAAACCAGCTACAGCTTTCCGTGCTGGGAGCTTTCCTATGGGCACAATCGCTGGACGTTTCGAATTTGGCAGCCGGGCTCCACGAGAGAGAAATACACAGTGTTGCCCCATTACCAACCAAAGCTTTTGCAGAACGCGAATGTCTGTCTACCAGCGAATGCAGTTCCAAGGGACAGTGAAAACCAGCTACAGCTTTCCGTGCTGGGAGCTTTCCTGTGGGCGCAATCGCTGGACGTTTCGAATTTGGCAGCCGGGCTCTGCGAGAGAGAAATACACAGTGTTGCCTCATTACGAACGAAAGCTTTTGCAGAACACGAATGTCTGTGTAGCAGCGAATGCAGTTCCAAGGGACAGTGAAAACCAGCTACAGCTTTCCGTGCTGGCAGCTTTCCTGTGGGCGCAATCGCTGGACGTTTCGAATTTGGCAGCCGGGCTCCACGAGAGAGAAATACACAGTGTTGCCCCTTTACGAACGAAAGCTGTTGCAGAACGCGAATGTCTGTCTACCAGCGAATGCAGTTCCAAGGGACAGTGAAAACCAGCTACAGCTTTCCGTGCTGGCAGCTTTCCTGTGGGCGCAATCGCTGGACGTTTCGAATTTGGCAGCGGGGCTCTGCGAGAGAGAAATATACAGTGTTGCCTCATAACGAACGGAAGCTTTTGCAGAACGCGAATGTCTGTCTACCAGCGAATGCAGTTCCAAGGGACAGTGAAAACCAGCTACAGCTTTCCGTGCTGGCAGCTTTCATGTGGGCGCAATCGCTGGACGTTTCGAATTTGGCAGCCGGGCTCTCCGAGAGAGAAATACACAGTGTTGCCCCTTTACCAACCAAAGCTTTTGCAGAACGCGACTGTCTGTGTAGCAGCGAATGCAGTTCCAAGGGACAGTGAAAACCAGCTACAGCTTTCCGTGCTGGGAGCTTTCCTATGGGCACAATCGCTGGACGTTTCGAATTTGGCAGCCGGGCTCTGCGAGAGAGAAATACACAGTGTTGCCTCATTACGAACGAAAGCTTTTGCAGAACGCGAATGTCTGTGTAGCAGCGAATGCAGTTCCAAGGGACAGTGAAAACCAGCTACAGCTTTCCGTGCTGGCAGCTTTCCTGTGGGCGCAATCGCTGGACGTTTCGAATTTGGCAGCCGGGCTCTCCGAGAGAGAAATACACAGTGTTGCCTCATTACGAACGCAAGCTTTTGCAGAACACGAATGTCCGTCTACCAGCGAATGCAGTTCCAAGGGACAGTGAAAACCAGCTACAGCTTTCCGTGCTGGCAGCTTTCCTGTGGGCGCAATCGCTGGACGTTTCGAATTTGGCAGCCGGGCTCTCCGAGAGAGAAATACACAGTGTTGCCCCTTTACGAACGAAAGCTGTTGCAGAACGCGAATGTCTGTCTACCAGCGAATGCAGTTCCAAGGGACAGTGAAAGCCAGCTACAGCTTTCCGGCCTGGGAGCTTTCCTGTGGGCGCAATCGCTGGACGTTTCGAATTTGGCAGCCGGGCTCTCCGTGAGAGAAATACACAGTGTTGCCCCATTACGAACCAAAGCTTTTGCAGAACGCGAATGTCTGTCTACCAGCGAATGCAGTTCCAAGGGACAGTGAAAACCAGCTACAGCTTTCCGTGCTGGCAGCTTTCCTGTGGGCGCAATCGCTGGACGTTTCGAATTTGGCAGCCGGGCTCTCCCAGAGAGAAATACACAGTGTTGCCTCATTACGAACGAAAGCTATTGCAGAACGCGAATGTCTGTGTAGCAGCGAATGCAGTTCCAAGGGACAGTGAAAACCAGCTACAGCTTTCCGTGCTGGCAGCTTTCCTGTGGGCGCAATCGCTGGACGTTTCGAATTTGGCAGCCGGGCTCTCCGAGAGAGAAATACACAGTGTTGCCCCTTTACGAACGAAAGATGTTGCAGAACGCGAATGTCTGTCTACCAGCGAATGCAGTTCCAAGGGACAGTGAAAACCAGCTACAGCTTTCCGTGCTGGGAGCTTTCCTGTGGGCGCAATCGCTGGACGTTTCGAATTTGGCAGCCGGGCTCTGCGAGAGAGAAATACACAGTGTTGCCCCTTTACGAACGAAAGCTGTTGCAGAACGCGAATGTCTGTCTACCAGCGAATGCAGTTCCAAGGGACAGTGAAAACCAGCTACAGCTTTCTGTGCTGGCAGCTTTCCTGTGGGCGCAATCGCTGGACGTTTCGAATTTGGCAGCCGGGCTCTCCGAGAGAGAAATACACAGTGTTGCCCCTTTACGAACGAAAGCTGTTGCAGAACGCGAATGTCTGTCTACCAGCGAATGCAGTTCCAAGGGACAGTGAAAACCAGCTACAGCTTTCCGTGCTGGGAGCTTTCCTGTGGGCGCAATCGCTGGACGTTTCGAATTTTGCAGCCGGGCTCTCCGAGAGAGAAATACACAGTGTTGCCCCTTTACGAACGAAAGCTGTTGCAGAACGCGAATGTCTGTGTAGCAGCGAATGCAGTTCCAAGGGACAGTGAAAACCAGCTACAGCTTTCCGTGCTGGCAGCTTTCATGTGGGTGCAATCGCTGGACGTTTCGAATTTGGCAGCCAGGCTCTCCGAGAGAGAAATACACAGTGTTGCCCAATTACCAACCAAAGCTTTTGCAGAACGCGAATGTCTGTGTAGCAGCGAATGCAGTTCCAAGGGACAGTGAAAACCAGCTACAGCTTTCCGTGCTGGGAGCTTTCCTGTGGGCGCAATCGCTGGACGTTTCGAATTTGGCAGCGGGGCTCTGCGAGAGAGAAATATACAGTGTTGCCTCATAACGAACGGAAGCTTTTGCAGAACGCGAATGTCTGTCTACCAGCGAATGCAGTTCCAAGGGACAGTGAAAACCAGCTACAGCTTTCCGTGCTGGCAGCTTTCATGTGGGCGCAATCGCTGGACGTTTCGAATTTGGCAGCCGGGCTCTCCGAGAGAGAAATACACAGTGTTGCCCCTTTACCAACCAAAGCTTTTGCAGAACGCGACTGTCTCTGTAGCAGCGAATGCAGTTCCAAGGGACAGTGAAAACCAGCTACAGCTTTCCGTGCTGGGAGCTTTCCTATGGGCACAATCGCTGGACGTTTCGAATTTGGCAGCCGGGCTCTGCGAGAGAGAAATACACAGTGTTGCCTCATTACGAACGAAAGCTTTTGCAGAACGCGAATGTCTGTGTAGCAGCGAATGCAGTTCCAAGGGACAGTGAAAACCAGCTACAGCTTTCCGTGCTGGCAGCTTTCCTGTGGGCGCAATCGCTGGACGTTTCGAATTTGGGAGCCGGGCTCTGCGAGAGAGAAATACACAGTGTTGCCCCTTTACCAACCAAAGCTTTTGCAGAACGCGAATGTCTGTGTAGCAGCGAATGCAGTTCCAAGGGACAGTGAAAACCAGCTACAGCTTTCCGTGCTGGGAGCTTTCCTATGGGCACAATCGCTGGACGTTTCGAATTTGGCAGCCGGGCTCCACGAGAGAGAAATACACAGTGTTGCCCCATTACCAACCAAAGCTTTTGCAGAACGCGAATGTCTGTCTACCAGCGAATGCAGTTCCAAGGGACAGTGAAAACCAGCTACAGCTTTCCGTGCTGGGAGCTTTCCTGTGGGCGCAATCGCTGGACGTTTCGAATTTGGCAGCCGGGCTCTGCGAGAGAGAAATACACAGTGTTGCCTCATTACGAACGAAAGCTTTTGCAGAACACGAATGTCTGTGTAGCAGCGAATGCAGTTCCAAGGGACAGTGAAAACCAGCTACAGCTTTCCGTGCTGGCAGCTTTCCTGTGGGCGCAATCGCTGGACGTTTCGAATTTGGCAGCCGGGCTCCACGAGAGAGAAATACACAGTGTTGCCCCTTTACGAACGAAAGCTGTTGCAGAACGCGAATGTCTGTCTACCAGCGAATGCAGTTCCAAGGGACAGTGAAAACCAGCTACAGCTTTCCGTGCTGGCAGCTTTCCTGTGGGCGCAATCGCTGGACGTTTCGAATTTGGCAGCCGGGCTCTGCGAGAGAGAAATACACAGTGTTGCCCCTTTACGAACGAAAGCTTTTGCAGAACGCGAATGTCTGTGTAGCAGCGAATGCAGTTCCAAGGGACAGTGAAAACCAGCTACAGCTTTCCGTGCTGGCAGCTTTCATGTGGGCGCAATCGCTGGACGTTTCGAATTTGGCAGCCGGGCTCTCCGAGAGAGAAATACACAGTGTTGCCCCTTTACCAACCAAAGCTTTTGCAGAACGCGAATGTCTGTCTAGCAGCGAATGCAGTTCCAAGGGACAGTGAAAACCAGCTACAGCTTTCCGTGCTGGTGGCTTTCCTATGGGCGCAATCGCTGGACGTTTCGAATTTGGCAGCCGGGCTCTGCGAGAGAGAAATACACAGTGTTGCCTCATTACGAACGAAAGCTTTTGCAGAATACGAATGTCTGTGTAGCAGCGAATGCAGTTCCAAGGGACAGTGAAAACCAGCTACTGCTTTCCGTGCTGGGAGCTTTCCTGTGGGCGCAATCGCTGGACGTTTCGAATTTGGCAGCCGGGCTCTCCGAGAGAGAAATACACAGTGTTGCCCCATTACCAACCAAAGCTTTTGCAGAACGCGAATGTCTGTCTACCAGCGAATGCAGTTCCAAGGGACAGTGAAAACCAGCTACAGCTTTCCGTGCTGGGAGCTTTCCTGTGGGCGCAATCGCTGGACGTTTCGAATTTGGCAGCCGGGCTCTGCGAGAGAGAAATACACAGTGTTGCCCCTTTACGAACGAAAGCTGTTGCAGAACGCGAATGTCTGTCTACCAGCGAATGCAGTTCCAAGGGACAGTGAAAACCAGCTACAGCTTTCCGTGCTGGCAGCTTTCCTGTGGGCGCAATCGCTGGACGTTTCGAATTTGGCAGCCGGGCTCTCCGAGAGAGAAATACACAGTGTTGCCCCTTTACGAACGAAAGCTGTTGCAGAACGCGAATGTCTGTCTACCAGCGAATGCAGTTCCAAGGGACAGTGAAAACCAGCTACAGCTTTCCGTGCTGGCAGCTTTCCTGTGGGCGCAATCGCTGGACGTTTCGAATTTGGCAGAAGGGCTCTGCGAGAGAGAAATATACAGTGTTGCCCCTTTACGAACGAAAGCTTTTGGAGAACGCGAATGTCTGTCTACCAGCGAATGCAGTTCCAAGGGACAGTGAAAACCAGCTACAGCTTTCCGTGCTGGCAGCTTTCCTGTGGGCGCAATCGCTGGACGTTTCGAATTTGGCAGCCGGGCTCTGCGAGAGAGAAATACACAGTGTTGCCCCTTTACGAACGAAAGCTGTTGCAGAACGCGAATGTCTGTCTACCAGCGAATGCAGTTCCAAGGGACAGTGAAAACCAGCTACAGCTTTCCGTGCTGGCAGCTTTCATGTGGGTGCAATCGCTGGACGTTTCGAATTTGGCAGCCGGGCTCTCCCAGAGAGAAATACACAGTGTTGCCCAATTACCAACCAAAGCTTTTGCAGAACACGAATGTATGTCTACCAGCGAATGCAGTTCCAAGGGACAGTGAAAACCAGCTACAGCTTTCCGTGCTGGCAGCTTTCCTGTGGGCGCAATCGCTGGACGTTTCGAATTTGGCAGCCGGGCTCTGCGAGAGAGAAATACACAGTGTTGCCTCATTACGAACGAAAGCTTTTGCAGAACACGAATGTCTGTGTAGCAGCGAATGCAGTTCCAAGGGACAGTGAAAACCAGCTACTGCTTTCCGTGCTGGGAGCTTTCCTGTGGGCGCAATCGCTGGACGTTTCGAATTTGGCAGCCGGGCCCTCCGAGAGAGAAATACACAGTGTTGCCCCATTACCAACCAAAGCTTTTGCAGAACGCGAATGTCTGTCTACCAGCGAATGCAGTTCCAAGGGACAGTGAAAACCAGCTACAGCTTTCCGTGCTGGCAGCTTTCCTGTGGGCGCAATCGCTGGACGTTTCGAATTTGGCAGCGGGGCTCTGCGAGAGAGAAATATACAGTGTTGCCTCATAACGAACGGAAGCTTTTGCAGAACGCGAATGTCTGTCTACCAGCGAATGCAGTTCCAAGGGACAGTGAAAACCAGCTACAGCTTTCCGTGCTGGCAGCTTTCATGTGGGCGCAATCGCTGGACGTTTCGAATTTGGCAGCCGGGCTCTCCGAGAGAGAAATACACAGTGTTGCCCCTTTACCAACCAAAGCTTTTGCAGAACGCGAATGTCTGTCTACCAGCGAATGCAGTTCCAAGGGACAGTGAAAACCAGCTACAGCTTTCCGTGCTGGGAGCTTTCCTATGGGCACAATCGCTGGACGTTTCGAATTTGGCAGCCGGGCTCCACGAGAGAGAAATACACAGTGTTGACCCATTACGAACCAAAGCTTTTGCAGAACGCGAATGTCTGTCTAACAGCGAATGCAGTTCCAAGGGACAGTGAAAACCAGCTACAGCTTTCCGTGCTGGGAGCTTTCCTGTGGGCGCAATCGCTGGACGTTTCGAATTTGGCAGCCGGGCTCTCCGAGAGAGAAATACACAGTGTTGCCCCTTTACGAACGAAAGCTGTTGCAGAACGCGAATGTCTGTCTACCAGCGAATGCAGTTCCAAGGGACAGTGAAAACCAGCTACAGCTTTCCGTGCTGGGAGCTTTCCTGTGGGCGCAATCGCTGGACGTTTCGAATTTGGCAGCCGGGCTCTGCGAGAGAGAAATACACAGTGTTGCCCCTTTACGAACGAAAGCTGTTGCAGAACGCGAATGTCTGTCTACCAGCGAATGCAGTTCCAAGGGACAGTGAAAACCAGCTACAGCTTTCCGTGCTGGCAGCTTTCCTGTGGGCGCAATCGCTGGACGTTTCGAATTTGGCAGCCGGGCTCTCCGAGAGAGAAATACACAGTGTTGCCCCTTTACGAACGAAAGCTGTTGCAGAACGCGAATGTCTGTCTACCAGCGAATGCAGTTCCAAGGGACAGTGAAAACCAGCTACAGCTTTCCGTGCTGGCAGCTTTCCTGTGGGCGCAATCGCTGGACGTTTCGAATTTTGCAGCCGGGCTCTCCGAGAGAGAAATACACAGTGTTGCCCAATTACCAACCAAAGCTTTTGCAGAACGCGAATGTCTGTGTAGCAGCGAATGCAGTTCCAAGGGACAGTGAAAACCAGCTACAGCTTTCCGTGCTGGGAGCTTTCCTGTGGGCGCAATCGCTGGACGTTTCGAATTTGGCAGCGGGGCTCTGCGAGAGAGAAATATACAGTGTTGCCTCATAACGAACGGAAGCTTTTGCAGAACGCGAATGTCTGTCTACCAGCGAATGCAGTTCCAAGGGACAGTGAAAACCAGCTACAGCTTTCCGTGCTGGCAGCTTTCATGTGGGCGCAATCGCTGGACGTTTCGAATTTGGGAGCCGGGCTCTGCGAGAGAGAAATACACAGTGTTGCCCCTTTACCAACCAAAGCTTTTGCAGAACGCGAATGTCTGTGTAGCAGCGAATGCAGTTCCAAGGGACAGTGAAAACCAGCTACAGCTTTCCGTGCTGGGAGCTTTCCTATGGGCACAATCGCTGGACGTTTCGAATTTGGCAGCCGGGCTCCACGAGAGAGAAATACACAGTGTTGCCCCATTACCAACCAAAGCTTTTGCAGAACGCGAATGTCTGTCTACCAGCGAATGCAGTTCCAAGGGACAGTGAAAACCAGCTACAGCTTTCCGTGCTGGGAGCTTTCCTGTGGGCGCAATCGCTGGACGTTTCGAATTTGGCAGCCGGGCTCTGCGAGAGAGAAATACACAGTGTTGCCTCATTACGAACGAAAGCTTTTGCAGAACACGAATGTCTGTGTAGCAGCGAATGCAGTTCCAAGGGACAGTGAAAACCAGCTACAGCTTTCCGTGCTGGCAGCTTTCCTGTGGGCGCAATCGCTGGACGTTTCGAATTTGGCAGCCGGGCTCCACGAGAGAGAAATACACAGTGTTGCCCCTTTACGAACGAAAGCTGTTGCAGAACGCGAATGTCTGTCTACCAGCGAATGCAGTTCCAAGGGACAGTGAAAACCAGCTACAGCTTTCCGTGCTGGCAGCTTTCATGTGGGCGCAATCGCTGGACGTTTCGAATTTGGCAGCCGGGCTCTGCGAGAGAGAAATACACAGTGTTGCCCCTTTACGAACGAAAGCTTTTGCAGAACGCGAATGTCTGTGTAGCAGCGAATGCAGTTCCAAGGGACAGTGAAAACCAGCTACAGCTTTCCGTGCTGGCAGCTTTCATGTGGGCGCAATCGCTGGACGTTTCGAATTTGGCAGCCGGGCTCTCCGAGAGAGAAATACACAGTGTTGCCCCTTTACCAACCAAAGCTTTTGCAGAACGCGAATGTCTGTCTACCAGCGAATGCAGTTCCAAGGGACAGTGAAAACCAGCTACAGCTTTCCGTGCTGGTGGCTTTCCTATGGGCGCAATCGCTGGACGTTTCGAATTTGGCAGCCGGGCTCTGCGAGAGAGAAATACACAGTGTTGCCTCATTACGAACGAAAGCTTTTGCAGAATACGAATGTCTGTGTAGCAGCGAATGCAGTTCCAAGGGACAGTGAAAACCAGCTACAGCTTTCCGTGCTGGGAGCTTTCCTGTGGGCGCAATCGCTGGACGTTTCGAATTTGGCAGCCGGGCTCTCCGAGAGAGAAATACACAGTGTTGCCCCATTACCAACCAAAGCTTTTGCAGAACGCGAATGTCTGTCTACCAGCGAATGCAGTTCCAAGGGACAGTGAAAACCAGCTACAGCTTTCCGTGCTGGGAGCTTTCCTGTGGGCGCAATCGCTGGACGTTTCGAATTTGGCAGCCGGGCTCTGCGAGAGAGAAATACACAGTGTTGCCCCTTTACGAACGAAAGCTGTTGCAGAACGCGAATGTCTGTCTACCAGCGAATGCAGTTCCAAGGGACAGTGAAAACCAGCTACAGCTTTCCGTGCTGGCAGCTTTCCTCTGGGCGCAATCGCTGGACGTTTCGAATTTGGCAGCCGGGCTCTCCGAGAGAGAAATACACAGTGTTGCCCCTTTACGAACGAAAGCTGTTGCAGAACGCGAATGTCTGTCTACCAGCGAATGCAGTTCCAAGGGACAGTGAAAACCAGCTACAGCTTTCCGTGCTGGCAGCTTTCCTGTGGGCGCAATCGCTGGACGTTTCGAATTTGGCAGCCGGGCTCTCCCAGAGAGAAATACACAGTGTTGCCCAATTACCAACCAAAGCTTTTGCAGAACACGAATGTATGTCTACCAGCGAATGCAGTTCCAAGGGACAGTGAAAACCAGCTACAGCTTTCCGTGCTGGCAGCTTTCCTGTGGGCGCAATCGCTGGACGTTTCGAATTTGGCAGCCGCGCTCTGCGAGAGAGAAATACACAGTGTTGCCTCATTACGAACGAAAGCTTTTGCAGAACACGAATGTCTGTGTAGCAGCGAATGCAGTTCCAAGGGACAGTGAAAACCAGCTACTGCTTTCCGTGCTGGGAGCTTTCCTGTGGGCGCAATCGCTGGACGTTTCGAATTTGGCAGCCGGGCTCTCCGAGAGAGAAATACACAGTGTTGCCCCATTACCAACCAAAGCTTTTGCAGAACGCGAATGTCTGTCTACCAGCGAATGCAGTTCCAAGGGACAGTGAAAACCAGCTACAGCTTTCCGTGCTGGCAGCTTTCCTGTGGGCGCAATCGCTGGACGTTTCGAATTTGGCAGCGGGGCTCTGCGAGAGAGAAATATACAGTGTTGCCTCATAACGAACGGAAGCTTTTGCAGAACGCGAATGTCTGTCTACCAGCGAATGCAGTTCCAAGGGACAGTGAAAACCAGCTACAGCTTTCCGTGCTGGCAGCTTTCATGTGGGCGCAATCGCTGGACGTTTCGAATTTGGCAGCCGGGCTCTCCGAGAGAGAAATACACAGTGTTGCCCCTTTACCAACCAAAGCTTTTGCAGAACGCGACTGTCTGTGTAGCAGCGAATGCAGTTCCAAGGGACAGTGAAAACCAGCTACAGCTTTCCGTGCTGGGAGCTTTCCTATGGGCACAATCGCTGGACGTTTCGAATTTGGCAGCCGGGCTCTGCGAGAGAGAAATACACAGTGTTGCCTCATTACGAACGAAAGCTTTTGCAGAACGCGAATGTCTGTGTAGCAGCGAATGCAGTTCCAAGGGACAGTGAAAACCAGCTACAGCTTTTTGTGCTGGCAGCTTTCCTGTGGGCGCAATCGCTGGACGTTTCGAATTTGGCAGCCGGGCTCTCCGAGAGAGAAATACACAGTGTTGCCCCTTTACGAACGAAAGCTGTTGCAGAACGCGAATGTCTGTCTACCAGCGAATGCAGTTCCAAGGGACAGTGAAAGCCAGCTACAGCTTTCCGGCCTGGGAGCTTTCCTGTGGGCGCAATCGCTGGACGTTTCGAATTTGGCAGCCGGGCTCTCCGTGAGAGAAATACACAGTGTTGCCCCATTACGAACCAAAGCTTTTGCAGAACGCGAATGTCTGTCTACCAGCGAATGCAGTTCCAAGGGACAGTGAAAACCAGCTACAGCTTTCCGTGCTGGCAGCTTTCCTGTGGGCGCAATCGCTGGACGTTTCGAATTTGGCAGCCGGGCTCTCCCAGAGAGAAATACACAGTGTTGCCTCATTACGAACGAAAGCTATTGCAGAACGCGAATGTCTGTGTAGCAGCGAATGCAGTTCCAAGGGACAGTGAAAACCAGCTACAGCTTTCCGTGCTGGCAGCTTTCCTGTGGGCGCAATCGCTGGACGTTTCGAATTTGGCAGCCGGGCTCTCCGAGAGAGAAATACACAGTGTTGCCCCTTTACGAACGAAAGCTGTTGCAGAACGCGAATGTCTGTCTACCAGCGAATGCAGTTCCAAGGGACAGTGAAAACCAGCTACAGCTTTCCGTGCTGGGAGCTTTCCTGTGGGCGCAATCGCTGGACGTTTCGAATTTGGCAGCCGGGCTCTGCGAGAGAGAAATACACAGTGTTGCCCCTTTACGAACGAAAGCTGTTGCAGAACGCGAATGTCTGTCTACCAGCGAATGCAGTTCCAAGGGACAGTGAAAACCAGCTACAGCTTTCTGTGCTGGCAGCTTTCCTGTGGGCGCAATCGCTGGACGTTTCGAATTTGGCAGCCGGGCTCTCCGAGAGAGAAATACACAGTGTTGCCCCTTTACGAACGAAAGCTGTTGCAGAACGCGAATGTCTGTCTACCAGCGAATGCAGTTCCAAGGGACAGTGAAAACCAGCTACAGCTTTCCGTGCTGGGAGCTTTCCTGTGGGCGCAATCGCTGGACGTTTCGAATTTTGCAGCCGGGCTCTCCGAGAGAGAAATACACAGTGTTGCCCCTTTACGAACGAAAGCTGTTGCAGAACGCGAATGTCTGTGTAGCAGCGAATGCAGTTCCAAGGGACAGTGAAAACCAGCTACAGCTTTCCGTGCTGGCAGCTTTCATGTGGGTGCAATCGCTGGACGTTTCGAATTTGGCAGCCAGGCTCTCCGAGAGAAATACACAGTGTTGCCCAATTACCAACCAAAGCTTTTGCAGAACGCGAATGTCTGTGTAGCAGCGAATGCAGTTCCAAGGGACAGTGAAAACCAGCTACAGCTTTCCGTGCTGGGAGCTTTCCTGTGGGCGCAATCGCTGGACGTTTCGAATTTGGCAGCGGGGCTCTGCGAGAGAGAAATATACAGTGTTGCCTCATAACGAACGGAAGCTTTTGCAGAACGCGAATGTCTGTCTACCAGCGAATGCAGTTCCAAGGGACAGTGAAAACCAGCTACAGCTTTCCGTGCTGGCAGCTTTCATGTGGGCGCAATCGCTGGACGTTTCGAATTTGGGAGCCGGGCTCTGCGAGAGAGAAATACACAGTGTTGCCCCTTTACCAACCAAAGCTTTTGCAGAACGCGAATGTCTGTGTAGCAGCGAATGCAGTTCCAAGGGACAGTGAAAACCAGCTACAGCTTTCCGTGCTGGGAGCTTTCCTATGGGCACAATCGCTGGACGTTTCGAATTTGGCAGCCGGGCTCCACGAGAGAGAAATACACAGTGTTGCCCCATTACCAACCAAAGCTTTTGCAGAACGCGAATGTCTGTCTACCAGCGAATGCAGTTCCAAGGGACAGTGAAAACCAGCTACAGCTTTCCGTGCTGGCAGCTTTCCTGTGGGCGCAATCGCTGGACGTTTCGAATTTGGCAGCCGGGCTCTCCCAGAGAGAAATACACAGTGTTGCCTCATTACGAACGAAAGCTATTGCAGAACGCGAATGTCTGTGTAGCAGCGAATGCAGTTCCAAGGGACAGTGAAAACCAGCTACAGCTTTCCGTGCTGGCAGCTTTCCTGTGGGCGCAATCGCTGGACGTTTCGAATTTGGCAGCCGGGCTCTCCGAGAGAGAAATACACAGTGTTGCCTCATTACGAACGCAAGCTTTTGCAGAACACGAATGTCCGTCTACCAGCGAATGCAGTTCCAAGGGACAGTGAAAACCAGCTACAGCTTTTTGTGCTGGCAGCTTTCCTGTGGGCGCAATCGCTGGACGTTTCGAATTTGGCAGCTGGGCTCTCCGAGAGAGAAATACACAGTGTTGCCCCTTTACGAACGAAAGCTGTTGCAGAACGCGAATGTCTGTCTACCAGCGAATGCAGTTCCAAGGGACAGTGAAAGCCAGCTACAGCTTTCCGGCCTGGGAGCTTTCCTGTGGGCGCAATCGCTGGACGTTTCGAATTTGGCAGCCGGGCTCTCCGTGAGAGAAATACACAGTGTTGCCCCATTACGAACCAAAGCTTTTGCAGAACGCGAATGTCTGTCTACCAGCGAATGCAGTTCCAAGGGACAGTGAAAACCAGCTACAGCTTTCCGTGCTGGCAGCTTTCCTGTGGGCGCAATCGCTGGACGTTTCGAATTTGGCAGCCGGGCTCTCCCAGAGAGAAATACACAGTGTTGCCTCATTACGAACGAAAGCTATTGCAGAACGCGAATGTCTGTGTAGCAGCGAATGCAGTTCCAAGGGACAGTGAAAACCAGCTACAGCTTTCCGTGCTGGCAGCTTTCCTGTGGGCGCAATCGCTGGACGTTTCGAATTTGGCAGCCGGGCTCTCCGAGAGAGAAATACACAGTGTTGCCCCTTTACGAACGAAAGCTGTTGCAGAACGCGAATGTCTGTCTACCAGCGAATGCAGTTCCAAGGGACAGTGAAAACCAGCTACAGCTTTCCGTGCTGGGAGCTTTCCTGTGGGCGCAATCGCTGGACGTTTCGAATTTGGCAGCCGGGCTCTGCGAGAGAGAAATACACAGTGTTGCCCCTTTACGAACGAAAGCTGTTGCAGAACGCGAATGTCTGTCTACCAGCGAATGCAGTTCCAAGGGACAGTGAAAACCAGCTACAGCTTTCTGTGCTGGCAGCTTTCCTGTGGGCGCAATCGCTGGACGTTTCGAATTTGGCAGCCGGGCTCTCCGAGAGAGAAATACACAGTGTTGCCCCTTTACGAACGAAAGCTGTTGCAGAACGCGAATGTCTGTCTACCAGCGAATGCAGTTCCAAGGGACAGTGAAAACCAGCTACAGCTTTCCGTGCTGGGAGCTTTCCTGTGGGCGCAATCGCTGGACGTTTCGAATTTTGCAGCCGGGCTCTCCGAGAGAGAAATACACAGTGTTGCCCCTTTACGAACGAAAGCTGTTGCAGAACGCGAATGTCTGTGTAGCAGCGAATGCAGTTCCAAGGGACAGTGAAAACCAGCTACAGCTTTCCGTGCTGGCAGCTTTCATGTGGGTGCAATCGCTGGACGTTTCGAATTTGGCAGCCAGGCTCTCCGAGAGAGAAATACACAGTGTTGCCCAATTACCAACCAAAGCTTTTGCAGAACGCGAATGTCTGTGTAGCAGCGAATGCAGTTCCAAGGGACAGTGAAAACCAGCTACAGCTTTCCGTGCTGGGAGCTTTCCTGTGGGCACAATCGCTGGACGTTTCGAATTTGGGAGCCGGGCTCCACGAGAGAGAAATACACAGTGTTGCCTCATAACGAACGGAAGCTTTTGCAGAACGCGAATGTCTGTCTACCAGCGAATGCAGTTCCAAGGGACAGTGAAAACCAGCTACAGCTTTCCGTGCTGGGAGCTTTCCTGTGGGCGCAATCGCTGGACGTTTCGAATTTGGCAGCCGGGCTCTGCGAGAGAGAAATACACAGTGTTGCCCCTTTACCAACCAAAGCTTTTGCAGAACGCGAATGTCTGTGTAGCAGCGAATGCAGTTCCAAGGGACAGTGAAAACCAGCTACAGCTTTCCGTGCTGGCAGCTTTCCTGTGGGCGCAATCGCTGGACGTTTCGAATTTGGCAGCCGGGCTCCACGAGAGAGAAATACACAGTGTTGCCCCTTTACGAACGAAAGCTGTTGCAGAACGCGAATGTCTGTCTACCAGCGAATGCAGTTCCAAGGGACAGTGAAAACCAGCTACAGCTTTCCGTGCTGGCAGCTTTCCTGTGGGCGCAATCGCTGGACGTTTCGAATTTGGCAGCCGGGCTCTGCGAGAGAGAAATACACAGTGTTGCCCCTTTACGAACGAAAGCTTTTGCAGAACGCGAATGTCTGTGTAGCAGCGAATGCAGTTCCAAGGGACAGTGAAAACCAGCTACAGCTTTCCGTGCTGGCAGCTTTCATGTGGGCGCAATCGCTGGACTTTTCGAATTTGGCAGCCGGGCTCTCCGAGAGAGAAATACACAGTGTTGCCCCTTTACCAACCAAAGCTTTTGCAGAACGCGAATGTCTGTCTAGCAGCGAATGCAGTTCCAAGGGACAGTGAAAACCAGCTACAGCTTTCCGTGCTGGTGGCTTTCCTATGGGCGCAATCGCTGGACGTTTCGAATTTGGCAGCCGGGCTCTGCGAGAGAGAAATACACAGTGTTGCCTCATTACGAACGAAAGCTTTTGCAGAATACGAATGTCTGTGTAGCAGCGAATGCAGTTCCAAGGGACAGTGAAAACCAGCTACAGCTTTCCGTGCTGGGAGCTTTCCTGTGGGCACAATCGCTGGACGTTTCGAATTTGGCAGCGGGGCTCTGCGAGAGAGAAATATACAGTGTTGCCTCATAACGAACGGAAGCTTTTGCAGAACGCGAATGTCTGTCTACCAGCGAATGCAGTTCCAAGGGACAGTGAAAACCAGCTACAGCTTTCCGTGCTGGCAGCTTTCATGTGGGCGCAATCGCTGGACGTTTCGAATTTGGGAGCCGGGCTCTGCGAGAGAGAAATACACAGTGTTGCCCCTTTACCAACCAAAGCTTTTGCAGAACGCGAATGTCTGTGTAGCAGCGAATGCAGTTCCAAGGGACAGTGAAAACCAGCTACAGCTTTCCGGGCTGGCAGCTTTCCTATGGGCACAATCGCTGGACGTTTCGAATTTGGCAGCCGGGCTCCACGAGAGAGAAATACACAGTGTTGCCCCATTACCAACCAAAGCTTTTGCAGAACGCGAATGTCTGTCTACCAGCGAATGCAGTTCCAAGGGACAGTGAAAACCAGCTACAGCTTTCCGTGCTGGGAGCTTTCCTGTGGGCGCAATCGCTGGACGTTTCGAATTTGGCAGCCGGGCTCTGCGAGAGAGAAATACACAGTGTTGCCTCATTACGAACGAAAGCTTTTGCAGAACACGAATGTCTGTGTAGCAGCGAATGCAGTTCCAAGGGACAGTGAAAACCAGCTACAGCTTTCCGTGCTGGCAGCTTTCCTGTGGGCGCAATCGCTGGACGTTTCGAATTTGGCAGCCGGGCTCCACGAGAGAGAAATACACAGTGTTGCCCCTTTACGAACGAAAGCTGTTGCAGAACGCGAATGTCTGTCTACCAGCGAATGCAGTTCCAAGGGACAGTGAAAACCAGCTACAGCTTTCCGTGCTGGCAGCTTTCCTGTGGGCGCAATCGCTGGACGTTTCGAATTTGGCAGCCGGGCTCTGCGAGAGAGAAATACACAGTGTTGCCCCTTTACGAACGAAAGCTTTTGCAGAACGCGAATGTCTGTGTAGCAGCGAATGCAGTTCCAAGGGACAGTGAAAACCAGCTACAGCTTTCCGTGCTGGCAGCTTTCATGTGGGCGCAATCGCTGGACTTTTCGAATTTGGCAGCCGGGCTCTCCGAGAGAGAAATACACAGTGTTGCCCCTTTACCAACCAAAGCTTTTGCAGAACGCGAATGTCTGTCTAGCAGCGAATGCAGTTCCAAGGGACAGTGAAAACCAGCTACAGCTTTCCGTGCTGGTGGCTTTCCTATGGGCGCAATCGCTGGACGTTTCGAATTTGGCAGCCGGGCTCTGCGAGAGAGAAATACACAGTGTTGCCTCATTACGAACGAAAGCTTTTGCAGAATACGAATGTCTGTGTAGCAGCGAATGCAGTTCCAAGGGACAGTGAAAACCAGCTACTGCTTTCCGTGCTGGGAGCTTTCCTGTGGGCGCAATCGCTGGACGTTTCGAATTTGGCAGCCGGGCTCTCCGAGAGAGAAATACACAGTGTTGCCCCATTACCAACCAAAGCTTTTGCAGAACGCGAATGTCTGTCTACCAGCGAATGCAGTTCCAAGGGACAGTGAAAACCAGCTACAGCTTTCCGTGCTGGGAGCTTTCCTGTGGGCGCAATCGCTGGACGTTTCGAATTTGGCAGCCGGGCTCTCCCAGAGAGAAATACACAGTGTTGCCCCTTTACCAACCAAAGCTGTTGCAGAACGCGAATGTCTGTCTACCAGCGAATGCAGTTCCAAGGGACAGTGAAAACCAGCTACAGCTTTCCGTGCTGGCAGCTTTCCTGTGGGCGCAATCGCTGGACGTTTCGAATTTGGCAGCCGGGCTCTCCGAGAGAGAAATACACAGTGTTGCCCCTTTACGAACGAAAGCTGTTGCAGAACGCGAATGTCTGTCTACCAGCGAATGCAGTTCCAAGGGACAGTGAAAACCAGCTACAGCTTTCCGTGCTGGCAGCTTTCCTGTGGGCGCAATCGCTGGACGTTTCGAATTTGGCAGAAGGGCTCTGCGAGAGAGAAATATACAGTGTTGCCCCTTTACGAACGAAAGCTTTTGGAGAACGCGAATGTCTGTCTACCAGCGAATGCAGTTCCAAGGGACAGTGAAAACCAGCTACAGCTTTCCGTGCTGGCAGCTTTCCTGTGGGCGCAATCGCTGGACGTTTCGAATTTGGCAGCCGGGCTCTGCGAGAGAGAAATACACAGTGTTGCCCCTTTACGAACGAAAGCTTTAGCAGAACGCGAATGTCTGTCTACCAGCGAATGCAGTTCCAAGGGACAGTGAAAACCAGCTACAGCTTTCCGTGCTGGCAGCTTTCATGTGGGTGCAATCGCTGGACGTTTCGAATTTGGCAGCCGGGCTCTCCCAGAGAGAAATACACAGTGTTGCCCAATTACCAACCAAAGCTTTTGCAGAACACGAATGTATGTCTACCAGCGAATGCAGTTCCAAGGGACAGTGAAAACCAGCTACAGCTTTCCGTGCTGGCAGCTTTCCTGTGGGCGCAATCGCTGGACGTTTCGAATTTGGCAGCCGGGCTCTGCGAGAGAGAAATACACAGTGTTGCCTCATTACGAACGAAAGCTTTTGCAGAACACGAATGTCTGTGTAGCAGCGAATGCAGTTCCAAGGGACAGTGAAAACCAGCTACTGCTTTCCGTGCTGGGAGCTTTCCTGTGGGCGCAATCGCTGGACGTTTCGAATTTGGCAGCCGGGCCCTCCGAGAGAGAAATACACAGTGTTGCCCCATTACCAACCAAAGCTTTTGCAGAACGCGAATGTCTGTCTACCAGCGAATGCAGTTCCAAGGGACAGTGAAAACCAGCTACAGCTTTCCGTGCTGGCAGCTTTCCTGTGGGCGCAATCGCTGGACGTTTCGAATTTGGCAGCGGGGCTCTGCGAGAGAGAAATATACAGTGTTGCCTCATAACGAACGGAAGCTTTTGCAGAACGCGAATGTCTGTCTACCAGCGAATGCAGTTCCAAGGGACAGTGAAAACCAGCTACAGCTTTCCGTGCTGGCAGCTTTCATGTGGGCGCAATCGCTGGACGTTTCGAATTTGGCAGCCGGGCTCTCCGAGAGAGAAATACACAGTGTTGCCCCTTTACCAACCAAAGCTTTTGCAGAACGCGAATGTCTGTCTACCAGCGAATGCAGTTCCAAGGGACAGTGAAAACCAGCTACAGCTTTCCGTGCTGGGAGCTTTCCTATGGGCACAATCGCTGGACGTTTCGAATTTGGCAGCCGGGCTCCACGAGAGAGAAATACACAGTGTTGACCCATTACGAACCAAAGCTTTTGCAGAACGCGAATGTCTGTCTAACAGCGAATGCAGTTCCAAGGGACAGTGAAAACCAGCTACAGCTTTCCGTGCTGGGAGCTTTCCTGTGGGCGCAATCGCTGGACGTTTCGAATTTGGCAGCCGGGCTCTCCGAGAGAGAAATACACAGTGTTGCCCCTTTACGAACGAAAGCTGTTGCAGAACGCGAATGTCTGTCTACCAGCGAATTCAGTTCCAAGGGACAGTGAAAACCAGCTACAGCTTTCCGTGCTGGCAGTTTTCCTGTGGGCCCAATCGCTGGACGTTTGAATTTGGCAGCCGGACTCCACGAGAGAGAAATACACAGTGTTGCCCCATTACGAACCAAAGCTTTTGCAGAACACGAATGTCTGTCTACCAGCGAATGCAGTTCCAAGGGACAGTGAAAACCAGCTACAGCTTTCCGTGCTGGCAGCTTTCCTGTGGGCGCAATTGCTGGACGTTTGGAATTTGGCAGCCGGGCTCTGCGAGAGAGAAATACACAGTGTTGCCTCATTACGAACGAAAGCTTTTGCAGAACACGAATGTCTGTCTACCAGCGAATGCAGTTCCAAGGGACAGTGAAAACCAGCTACAGCTTTCCGTGCTGGCAGCTTTCCTGTGGGCGCAATCGCTGGACGTTTCGAATTTGGCAGCCGGGCTCTCCGAGAGAGAAATACACAGTGTTGCCCCATTACGAACCAAAGCTTTTGCAGAACGCGAATGTCTGTCTACCAGCGAATGCAGTTCCAAGGGACAGTGAAAACCAGCTACAGCTTTCCGTGCTGGCAGCTTTCCTGTGGGCGCAATCGCTGGACGTTTCGAATTTGGCAGCCGGGCTCTCCGAGAGAGAAATACACAGTGTTGCCCCATTACCAACCAAAGCTTTTGCAGAACGCGAATGTCTGTCTAACAGCGAATACAGTTCCAAGGGACAGTGAAAACCAGCTACAGCTTTCCGTGCTGGCAGCTTTCCTGTGGGCGCAATCGCTGGACGTTTCGAATTTGGCAGCCGGGCTCTGCGAGAGAGAAATACACAGTGTTGCCTCATTACGAACGAAAGCTTTTGCAGAACGCGAATGTCTGTGTAGCAGCGAATGCAGTTCCAAGGGACAGTGAAAACCAGCTACAGCTTTCCGTGCTGGCAGCTTTCCTGTGGGCGCAATCGCTGGACGTTTCGAATTTGGCAGCCGCGCTCTCCGAGAGAGAAATACACAGTGTTGCCTCATTACGAACGCAAGCTTTTGCAGAACACGAATGTCCGTCTACCAGCGAATGCAGTTCCAAGGGACAGTGAAAACCAGCTACAGCTTTTTGTGCTGGCAGCTTTCCTGTGGGCGCAATCGCTGGACGTTTCGAATTTGGCAGCCGGGCTCTCCGAGAGAGAAATACACAGTGTTGCCCCTTTACGAACGAAAGCTGTTGCAGAACGCGAATGTCTGTCTACCAGCGAATGCAGTTCCAAGGGACAGTGAAAGCCAGCTACAGCTTTCCGTGCTGCGAGCTTTCCTGTGGGCGCAATCGCTGGACGTTTCGAATTTGGCAGCCGGGCTCTCCGTGAGAGAAATACACATTGTTGCCCCATTACGAACCAAAGCTTTTGCAGAACGCGAATGTCTGTCTACCAGCGAATGCAGTTCCAAGGGACAGTGAAAACCAGCTACAGCTTTCCGTGCTGGCAGCTTTCCTGTGGGCGCAATCGCTGGACGTTTCGAGTTTGGCAGCCGGGCTCTCCCAGAGAGAAATACACAGTGTTGCCTCATTACGAACGAAAGCTATTGCAGAACGCGAATGTCTGTGTAGCAGCGAATGCAGTTCCAAGGGACAGTGAAAACCAGCTACAGCTTTCCGTGCTGGCAGCTTTCCTGTGGGCGCAATCGCTGGACGTTTCGAATTTGGCAGCCGGGCTCTCCGAGAGAGAAATACACAGTGTTGCCCCTTTACGAACGAAAGCTGTTGCAGAACGCGAATGTCTGTCTACCAGCGAATGCAGTTCCAAGGGACAGTGAAAACCAGCTACAGCTTTCCGTGCTGGGAGCTTTCCTGTGGGCGCAATCGCTGGACGTTTCGAATTTGGCAGCCGGGCTCTGCGAGAGAGAAATACACAGTGTTGCCTCATAACGAACGAAAGCTGTTGCAGAACGCGAATGTCTGTGTAGCAGCGAATGCAGTTCCAAGGGACAGTGAAAACCAGCTACAGCTTTCCGTGCTGGCAGCTTTCCTGTGGGCGCAATCGCTGGACGTTTCGAATTTGGCAGCCGGGCTCTCCGAGAGAGAAATACACAGTGTTGCCCCTTTACGAACGAAAGCTTTTGGAGAACGCGAATGTCTGTCTACCAGCGAATGCAGTTCCAAGGGACAGTGAAAACCAGCTACAGCTTTCCGTGCTGGCAGCTTTCCTGTGGGCGCAATCGCTGGACGTTTCGAATTTTGCAGCCGGGCTCTCCGAGAGAGAAATACACAGTGTTGCCCCTTTACGAACGAAAGCTGTTGCAGAACGCGAATGTCTGTGTAGCAGCGAATGCAGTTCCAAGGGACAGTGAAAACCAGCTACAGCTTTCCGTGCTGGCAGCTTTCATGTGGGTGCAATCGCTGGACGTTTCGAATTTGGCAGCCGGGCTCTCCGAGAGAGAAATACACAGTGTTGCCCAATTACCAACCAAAGCTTTTGCAGAACACGAATGTATGTCTACCAGCGAATGCAGTTCCAAGGGACAGTGAAAACCAGCTACAGCTTTCCGTGCTGGGAGCTTTCCTATGGGCACAATCGCTGGACGTTTCGAATTTGGCAGCCGGGCTCCACGAGAGAGAAATACACAGTGTTGCCCCATTACGAACCAAAGCTTTTGCAGAACGCGAATGTCTGTCTACCAGCGAATGCAGTTCCAAGGGACAGTGAAAACCAGCTACAGCTTTCCGTGCTGGCAGCTTTCCTGTGGGCGCAATCGCTGGACGTTTCGAATTTGGCAGCCGGGCTCTGCGAGAGAGAAATACACAGTGTTGCCTCATTACGAACGAAAGCTTTTGCAGAACACGAATGTCTGTGTAGCAGCGAATGCAGTTCCAAGGGACAGTGAAAACCAGCTACAGCTTTCCGTGCTGGCAGCTTTCCTGTGGGCGCAATCGCTGGACGTTTCGAATTTGGCAGCCGGGCTCCACGAGAGAGAAATACACAGTGTTGCCCCTTTACGAACGAAAGCTGTTGCAGAACGCGAATGTCTGTCTACCAGCGAATGCAGTTCCAAGGGACAGTGAAAACCAGCTACAGCTTTCCGTGCTGGCAGCTTTCATGTGGGCGCAATCGCTGGACGTTTCGAATTTGGCAGCCGGGCTCTGCGAGAGAGAAATACACAGTGTTGCCTCATTACGAACGAAAGCTTTTGCAGAACGCGAATGTCTGTGTAGCAGCGAATGCAGTTCCAAGGGACAGTGAAAACCAGCTACAGCTTTCCGTGCTGGCAGCTTTCATGTGGGCGCAATCGCTGGACGTTTCGAATTTGGCAGCCGGGCTCTCCGAGAGAGAAATACACAGTGTTGCCCCTTTACCAACCAAAGCTTTTGCAGAACACGAATGTCTGTCTAGCAGCGAATGCAGTTCCAAGGGACAGTGAAAACCAGCTACAGCTTTCCGTGCTGGGAGCTTTCCTGTGGGCGCAATCGCTGGACGTTTCGAATTTGGCAGCCGGGCTCTGCGAGAGAGAAATACACAGTGTTGCCTCATTACGAACGAAAGCTTTTGCAGAACACGAATGTCTGTGTAGCAGCGAATGCAGTTCCAAGGGACAGTGAAAACCAGCTACTGCTTTCCGTGCTGGGAGCTTTCCTGTGGGCGCAATCGCTGGACGTTTCGAATTTGGCAGCCGGGCTCTGCGAGAGAGAAATACACAGTGTTGCCCCATTACCAACCAAAGCTTTTGCAGAACGCGAATGTCTGTCTACCAGCGAATGCAGTTCCAAGGGACAGTGAAAACCAGCTACAGCTTTCCGTGCTGGGAGCTTTCCTGTGGGCGCAATCGCTGGACGTTTCGAATTTGGCAGCCGGGCTCTGCGAGAGAGAAATACACAGTGTTGCCCCTTTACGAACGAAAGCTGTTGCAGAACGCGAATGTCTGTCTACCAGCGAATGCAGTTCCAAGGGACAGTGAAAACCAGCTACAGCTTTCCGTGCTGGCAGCTTTCCTGTGGGCGCAATCGCTGGACGTTTCGAATTTGGCAGCCGGGCTCTCCGAGAGAGAAATACACAGTGTTGCCCCTTTACGAACGAAAGCTGTTGCAGAACGCGAATGTCTGTGTAGCATCGAATGCAGTTCCAAGGGACAGTGAAAACCAGCTACAGCTTTCCGTGCTGGCAGCTTTCCTGTGGGCGCAATCGCTGGACGTTTCGAATTTGGCAGAAGGGCTCTGCGAGAGAGAAATATACAGTGTTGCCCCTTTACGAACGAAAGCTTTTGGAGAACGCGAATGTCTGTCTACCAGCGAATGCAGTTCCAAGGGACAGTGAAAACCAGCTACAGCTTTCCGTGCTGGCAGCTTTCCTGTGGGCGCAATCGCTGGACGTTTCGAATTTGGCAGCCGGGCTCTCCGAGAGAGAAATACACAGTGTTGCCCCTTTACGAACGAAAGGTGTTGCAGAACGCGAATGTCTGTCTACCAGCGAATGCAGTTCCAAGGGACAGTGAAAACCAGCTACAGCTTTCCGTGCTGGGAGCTTTCCTGTGGGCGCAATCGCTGGACGTTTCGAATTTGGCAGCCGGGCTCTGCGAGAGAGAAATACACAGTGTTGCCCCTTTACGAACGAAAGCTGTTGCAGAACGCGAATGTCTGTGTAGCATCGAATGCAGTTCCAAGGGACAGTGAAAACCAGCTACAGCTTTCCGTGCTGGCAGCTTTCCTGTGGGCGCAATCGCTGGACGTTTCGAATTTGGCAGCCGGGCTCTCCGAGAGAGAAATACACAGTGTTGCCCCTTTACGAACGAAAGCTGTTGCAGAACGCGAATGTCTGTCTACCAGCGAATGCAGTTCCAAGGGACAGTGAAAACCAGCTACAGCTTTCCGTGCTGGCAGCTTTCCTGTGGGCGCAATCGCTGGACGTTTCGAATTTTGCAGCCGGGCTCTCCGAGAGAGAAATACACAGTGTTGCCCCTTTACGAACGAAAGCTGTTGCAGAACGCGAATGTCTGTGTAGCAGCGAATGCAGTTCCAAGGGACAGTGAAAACCAGCTACAGCTTTCCGTGCTGGCAGCTTTCATGTGGGTGCAATCGCTGGACGTTTCGAATTTGGCAGCCAGGCTCTCCGAGAGAGAAATACACAGTGTTGCCCAATTACCAACCAAAGCTTTTGCAGAACGCGAATGTCTGTGTAGCAGCGAATGCAGTTCCAAGGGACAGTGAAAACCAGCTACAGCTTTCCGTGCTGGGAGCTTTCCTGTGGGCGCAATCGCTGGACGTTTCGAATTTGGCAGCGGGGCTCTGCGAGAGAGAAATATACAGTGTTGCCTCATAACGAACGGAAGCTTTTGCAGAACGCGAATGTCTGTGTAGCAGCGAATGCAGTTCCAAGGGACAGTGAAAACCACCTACAGCTTTCCGTGCTGGGAGCTTTCCTGTGGGCGCAATCGCTGGACGTTTCGAATTTGGCAGCCGGGCTCTCCGAGAGAGAAATACACAGTGTTGCCCCATTACCAACCAAAGCTTTTGCAGAACGCGAATGTCTGTCTACCAGCGAATGCAGTTCCAAGGGACAGTGAAAACCAGCTACAGCTTTCCGTGCTGGGAGCTTTCCTGTGGGCGCAATCGCTGGACGTTTCGAATTTGGCAGCCGGGCTCTGCGAGAGAGAAATACACAGTGTTGCCCCTTTACGAACGAAAGCTGTTGCAGAACGCGAATGTCTGTCTACCAGCGAATGCAGTTCCAAGGGACAGTGAAAACCAGCTACAGCTTTCCGTGCTGGCAGCTTTCCTGTGGGCGCAATCGCTGGACGTTTCGAATTTGGCAGCCGGGCTCTCCGAGAGAGAAATACACAGTGTTGCCCCTTTACGAACGAAAGCTGTTGCAGAACGCGAATGTCTGTGTAGCATCGAATGCAGTTCCAAGGGACAGTGAAAACCAGCTACAGCTTTCCGTGCTGGCAGCTTTCCTGTGGGCGCAATCGCTGGACGTTTCGAATTTGGCAGAAGGGCTCTGCGAGAGAGAAATATACAGTGTTGCCCCTTTACGAACGAAAGCTTTTGGAGAACGCGAATGTCTGTCTACCAGCGAATGCAGTTCCAAGGGACAGTGAAAACCAGCTACAGCTTTCCGTGCTGGCAGCTTTCCTGTGGGCGCAATCGCTGGACGTTTCGAATTTGGCAGCCGGGCTCTCCGAGAGAGAAATACACAGTGTTGCCCCTTTACGAACGAAAGGTGTTGCAGAACGCGAATGTCTGTCTACCAGCGAATGCAGTTCCAAGGGACAGTGAAAACCAGCTACAGCTTTCCGTGCTGGGAGCTTTCCTGTGGGCGCAATCGCTGGACGTTTCGAATTTGGCAGCCGGGCTCTGCGAGAGAGAAATACACAGTGTTGCCCCTTTACGAACGAAAGCTGTTGCAGAACGCGAATGTCTGTCTACCAGCGAATGCAGTTCCAAGGGACAGTGAAAACCAGCTACAGCTTTCCGTGCTGGCAGCTTTCCTGTGGGCGCAATCGCTGGACGTTTCGAATTTGGCAGCCGGGCTCTCCGAGAGAGAAATACACAGTGTTGCCCCTTTACGAACGAAAGCTGTTGCAGAACGCGAATGTCTGTCTACCAGCGAATGCAGTTCCAAGGGACAGTGAAAACCAGCTACAGCTTTCCGTGCTGGCAGCTTTCCTGTGGGCGCAATCGCTGGACGTTTCGAATTTTGCAGCCGGGCTCTCCGAGAGAGAAATACACAGTGTTGCCCCTTTACGAACGAAAGCTGTTGCAGAACGCGAATGTCTGTGTAGCAGCGAATGCAGTTCCAAGGGACAGTGAAAACCAGCTACAGCTTTCCGTGCTGGCAGCTTTCATGTGGGTGCAATCGCTGGACGTTTCGAATTTGGCAGCCAGGCTCTCCGAGAGAGAAATACACAGTGTTGCCCAATTACCAACCAAAGCTTTTGCAGAACGCGAATGTCTGTGTAGCAGCGAATGCAGTTCCAAGGGACAGTGAAAACCAGCTACAGCTTTCCGTGCTGGGAGCTTTCCTGTGGGCGCAATCGCTGGACGTTTCGAATTTGGCAGCGGGGCTCTGCGAGAGAGAAATATACAGTGTTGCCTCATAACGAACGGAAGCTTTTGCAGAACGCGAATGTCTGTCTACCAGCGAATGCAGTTCCAAGGGACAGTGAAAACCAGCTACAGCTTTCCGTGCTGGCAGCTTTCATGTGGGCGCAATCGCTGGACGTTTCGAATTTGGGAGCCGGGCTCTGCGAGAGAGAAATACACAGTGTTGCCCCTTTACCAACCAAAGCTTTTGCAGAACGCGAATGTCTGTGTAGCAGCGAATGCAGTTCCAAGGGACAGTGAAAACCAGCTACAGCTTTCCGTGCTGGGAGCTTTTCTATGGGCACAATCGCTGGACGTTTCGAATTTGGCAGCCGGGCTCCACGAGAGAGAAATACACAGTGTTGCCCCATTACCAACCAAAGCTTTTGCAGAACGCGAATGTCTGTCTACCAGCGAATGCAGTTCCAAGGGACAGTGAAAACCAGCTACAGCTTTCCGTGCTGGGAGCTTTCCTGTGGGCGCAATCGCTGGACGTTTCGAATTTGGCAGCCGGGCTCTGCGAGAGAGAAATACACAGTGTTGCCTCATTACGAACGAAAGCTTTTGCAGAACACGAATGTCTGTGTAGCAGCGAATGCAGTTCCAAGGGACAGTGAAAACCAGCTACAGCTTTCCGTGCTGGCAGCTTTCCTGTGGGCGCAATCGCTGGACGTTTCGAATTTGGCAGCCGGGCTCCACGAGAGAGAAATACACAGTGTTGCCCCTTTACGAACGAAAGCTGTTGCAGAACGCGAATGTCTGTCTACCAGCGAATGCAGTTCCAAGGGACAGTGAAAACCAGCTACAGCTTTCCGTGCTGGCAGCTTTCATGTGGGCGCAATCGCTGGACGTTTCGAATTTGGCAGCCGGGCTCTGCGAGAGAGAAATACACAGTGTTGCCCCTTTACGAACGAAAGCTTTTGCAGAACGCGAATGTCTGTGTAGCAGCGAATGCAGTTCCAAGGGACAGTGAAAACCAGCTACAGCTTTCCGTGCTGGCAGCTTTCATGTGGGCGCAATCGCTGGACGTTTCGAATTTGGCAGCCGGGCTCTCCGAGAGAGAAATACACAGTGTTGCCCCTTTACCAACCAAAGCTTTTGCAGAACGCGAATGTCTGTCTAGCAGCGAATGCAGTTCCAAGGGACAGTGAAAACCAGCTACAGCTTTCCGTGCTGGTGGCTTTCCTATGGGCGCAATCGCTGGACGTTTCGAATTTGGCAGCCGGGCTCTGCGAGAGAGAAATACACAGTGTTGCCTCATTACGAACGAAAGCTTTTGCAGAATACGAATGTCTGTGTAGCAGCGAATGCAGTTCCAAGGGACAGTGAAAACCAGCTACTGCTTTCCGTGCTGGGAGCTTTCCTGTGGGCGCAATCGCTGGACGTTTCGAATTTGGCAGCCGGGCTCTCCGAGAGAGAAATACACAGTGTTGCCCCATTACCAACAAAGCTTTTGCAGAACGCGAATGTCTGTCTACCAGCGAATGCAGTTCCAAGGGACAGTGAAAACCAGCTACAGCTTTCCGTGCTGGGAGCTTTCCTGTGGGCGCAATCGCTGGACGTTTCGAATTTGGCAGCCGGGCTCTGCGAGAGAGAAATACACAGTGTTGCCCCTTTACGAACGAAAGCTGTTGCAGAACGCGAATGTCTGTCTACCAGCGAATGCAGTTCCAAGGGACAGTGAAAACCAGCTACAGCTTTCCGTGCTGGGAGCTTTCCTGTGGGCGCAATCGCTGGACGTTTCGAATTTGGCAGCCGGGCTCTCCGAGAGAGAAATACACAGTGTTGCCCCTTTACGAACGAAAGCTGTTGCAGAACGCGAATGTCTGTCTACCAGCGAATGCAGTTCCAAGGGACAGTGAAAACCAGCTACAGCTTTCCGTGCTGGCAGCTTTCCTGTGGGCGCAATCGCTGGACGTTTCGAATTTGGCAGAAGGGCTCTGCGAGAGAGAAATATACAGTGTTGCCCCTTTACGAACGAAAGCTTTTGGAGAACGCGAATGTCTGTCTACCAGCGAATGCAGTTCCAAGGGACAGTGAAAACCAGCTACAGCTTTCCGTGCTGGCAGCTTTCCTGTGGGCGCAATCGCTGGACGTTTCGAATTTGGCAGCCGGGCTCTGCGAGAGAGAAATACACAGTGTTGCCCCTTTACGAACGAAAGCTGTTGCAGAACGCGAATGTCTGTCTACCAGCGAATGCAGTTCCAAGGGACAGTGAAAACCAGCTACAGCTTTCCGTGCTGGCAGCTTTCATGTGGGTGCAATCGCTGGACGTTTCGAATTTGGCAGCCGGGCTCTCCCAGAGAGAAATACACAGTGTTGCCCAATTACCAACCAAAGCTTTTGCAGAACACGAATGTATGTCTACCAGCGAATGCAGTTCCAAGGGACAGTGAAAACCAGCTACAGCTTTCCGTGCTGGCAGCTTTCCTGTGGGCGCAATCGCTGGACGTTTCGAATTTGGCAGCCGGGCTCTGCGAGAGAGAAATACACAGTGTTGCCTCATTACGAACGAAAGCTTTTGCAGAACACGAATGTCTGTGTAGCAGCGAATGCAGTTCCAAGGGACAGTGAAAACCAGCTACTGCTTTCCGTGCTGGGAGCTTTCCTGTGGGCGCAATCGCTGGACGTTTCGAATTTGGCAGCCGGGCTCTCCGAGAGAGAAATACACAGTGTTGCCCCATTACCAACCAAAGCTTTTGCAGAACGCGAATGTCTGTCTACCAGCGAATGCAGTTCCAAGGGACAGTGAAAACCAGCTACAGCTTTCCGTGCTGGCAGCTTTCCTGTGGGCGCAATCGCTGGACGTTTCGAATTTGGCAGCGGGGCTCTGCGAGAGAGAAATATACAGTGTTGCCTCATAACGAACGGAAGCTTTTGCAGAACGCGAATGTCTGTCTACCAGCGAATGCAGTTCCAAGGGACAGTGAAAACCAGCTACAGCTTTCCGTGCTGGCAGCTTTCATGTGGGCGCAATCGCTGGACGTTTCGAATTTGGCAGCCGGGCTCTCCGAGAGAGAAATACACAGTGTTGCCCCTTTACCAACCAAAGCTTTTGCAGAACGCGACTGTCTGTGTAGCAGCGAATGCAGTTCCAAGGGACAGTGAAAACCAGCTACAGCTTTCCGTGCTGGGAGCTTTCCTATGGGCACAATCGCTGGACGTTTCGAATTTGGCAGCCGGGCTCCACGAGAGAGAAATACACAGTGTTGACCCATTACGAACCAAAGCTTTTGCAGAACGCGAATGTCTGTCTAACAGCGAATGCAGTTCCAAGGGACAGTGAAAACCAGCTACAGCTTTCCGTGCTGGGAGCTTTCCTGTGGGCGCAATCGCTGGACGTTTCGAATTTGGCAGCCGGGCTCTCCGAGAGAGAAATACACAGTGTTGCCCCTTTACGAACGAAAGCTGTTGCAGAACGCGAATGTCTGTCTACCAGCGAATTCAGTTCCAAGGGACAGTGAAAACCAGCTACAGCTTTCCGTGCTGGCAGCTTTCCTGTGGGCGCAATCGCTGGACGTTTGGAATTTGGCAGCCGGGCTCTGCGAGAGAGAAATACACAGTGTTGCCTCATTACGAACGAAAGCTTTTGCAGAACACGAATGTCTGTCTACCAGCGAATGCAGTTCCAAGGGACAGTGAAAACCAGCTACAGCTTTCCGTGCTGGCAGCTTTCCTGTGGGCGCAATCGCTGGACGTTTCGAATTTGGCAGCCGGGCTCTCCGAGAGAGAAATACACAGTGTTGCCCCATTACGAACCAAAGCTTTTGCAGAACGCGAATGTCTGTCTACCAGCGAATGCAGTTCCAAGGGACAGTGAAAACCAGCTACAGCTTTCCGTGCTGGCAGCTTTCCTGTGGGCGCAATCGCTGGACGTTTCGAATTTGGCAGCCGGGCTCTCCGAGAGAGAAATACACAGTGTTGCCCCATTACCAACCAAAGCTTTTGCAGAACGCGAATGTCTGTGTAGCAGCGAATGCAGTTCCAAGGGACAGTGAAAACCAGCTACAGCTTTCCGTGCTGGGAGCTTTCCTATGGGCACAATCTCTGGACGTTTCGAATTTGGCAGCCGGGCTCTGCGAGAGAGAAATACACAGTGTTGCCCCATTACGAACCAAAGATTTTGCAGAACGCGAATGTCTGTCTAACAGCGAATACAGTTCCAAGGGACAGTGAAAACCAGCTACAGCTTTCCGTGCTGGCAGCTTTCCTGTGGGCGCAATCGCTGGACGTTTCGAATTTGGCAGCCGGGCTCTGCGAGAGAGAAATACACAGTGTTGCCTCATTACGAACGAAAGCTTTTGCAGAACGCGAATGTCTGTGTAGCAGCGAATGCAGTTCCAAGGGACAGTGAAAACCAGCTACAGCTTTCCGTGCTGGCAGCTTTCCTGTGGGCGCAATCGCTGGACGTTTCGAATTTGGCAGCCGCGCTCTCCGAGAGAGAAATACACAGTGTTGCCTCATTACGAACGAAAGCTTTTGCAGAACACGAATGTCCGTCTACCAGCGAATGCAGTTCCAAGGGACAGTGAAAACCAGCTACAGCTTTTTGTGCTGGCAGCTTTCCTGTGGGCGCAATCGCTGGACGTTTCGAATTTGGCAGCCGGGCTCTCCGAGAGAGAAATACACAGTGTTGCCCCTTTACGAACGAAAGCTGTTGCAGAACGCGAATGTCTGTGTAGCAGCGAATGCAGTTCCAAGGGACAGTGAAAACCAGCTACAGCTTTCCGTGCTGGCAGCTTTCCTGTGGGCGCAATCGCTGGACGTTTCGAATTTGGCAGCCGGGCTCTCCGAGAGAGAAATACACAGTGTTGCCCCTTTACGAACGAAAGCTGTTGCAGAACGCGAATGTCTGTCTACCAGCGAATGCAGTTCCAAGGGACAGTGAAAACCAGCTACAGCTTTCCGTGCTGGGAGCTTTCCTGTGGGCGCAATCGCTGGACGTTTCGAATTTGGCAGCCGGGCTCTGCGAGAGAGAAATACACAGTGTTGCCTCATAACGAACGAAAGCTGTTGCAGAACGCGAATGTCTGTGTAGCAGCGAATGCAGTTCCAAGGGACAGTGAAAACCAGCTACAGCTTTCCGTGCTGGCAGCTTTCCTGTGGGCGCAATCGCTGGACGTTTCGAATTTGGCAGCCGGGCTCTCCGAGAGAGAAATACACAGTGTTGCCCCTTTACGAACGAAAGCTGTTGCAGAACGCGAATGTCTGTCTACCAGCGAATGCAGTTCCAAGGGACAGTGAAAACCAGCTACAGCTTTCCGTGCTGGCAGCTTTCCTGTGGGCGCAATCGCTGGACGTTTCGAGTTTGGCAGCCGGGCTCTCCCAGAGAGAAATACACAGTGTTGCCTCATTACGAACGAAAGCTATTGCAGAACGCGAATGTCTGTGTAGCAGCGAATGCAGTTCCAAGGGACAGTGAAAACCAGCTACAGCTTTCCGTGCTGGCAGCTTTCCTGTGGGCGCAATCGCTGGACGTTTCGAATTTGGCAGCCGGGCTCTCCGAGAGAGAAATACACAGTGTTGCCCCTTTACGAACGAAAGCTGTTGCAGAACGCGAATGTCTGTGTAGCAGCGAATGCAGTTCCAAGGGACAGTGAAAACCAGCTACAGCTTTCCGTGCTGGCAGCTTTCATGTGGGTGCAATCGCTGGACGTTTCGAATTTGGCAGCCGGGCTCTCCGAGAGAGAAATACACAGTGTTGCCCAATTACCAACCAAAGCTTTTGCAGAACACGAATGTATGTCTACCAGCGAATGCAGTTCCAAGGGACAGTGAAAACCAGCTACAGCTTTCCGTGCTGGGAGCTTTCCAGTGGGCACAATCGCTGGACGTTTCGAATTTGGCAGCCGGGCTCCACGAGAGAGAAATACAAAGTGTTGCCCCTTTACCAACCAAAGCTTTTGCAGAACGCGAATGTCTGTGTAGCAGCGAATGCAGTTCCAAGGGACAGTGAAAACCAGCTACAGCTTTCCGTGCTGGCAGCTTTCCTGTGGGCGCAATCGCTGGACGTTTCGAATTTGGCAGCGGGGCTCTGCGAGAGAGAAATATACAGTGTTGCCTCATAACGAACGGAAGCTTTTGCAGAACGCGAATGTCTGTCTACCAGCGAATGCAGTTCCAAGGGACAGTGAAAACCAGCTACAGCTTTCCGTGCTGGCAGCTTTCATGTGGGCGCAATCGCTGGACGTTTCGAATTTGGGAGCCGGGCTCTGCGAGAGAGAAATACACAGTGTTGCCCCTTTACCAACCAAAGCTTTTGCAGAACGCGAATGTCTGTGTAGCAGCGAATGCAGTTCCAAGGGACAGTGAAAACCAGCTACAGCTTTCCGTGCTGGGAGCTTTCCTATGGGCACAATCGCTGGACGTTTCGAATTTGGCAGCCGGGCTCCACGAGAGAGAAATACACAGTGTTGCCCCATTACGAACCAAAGCTTTTGCAGAACGCGAATGTCTGTCTACCAGCGAATGCAGTTCCAAGGGACAGTGAAAACCAGCTACAGCTTTCCGTGCTGGGAGCTTTCCTGTGGGCGCAATCGCTGGACGTTTCGAATTTGGCAGCCGGGCTCTGCGAGAGAGAAATACACAGTGTTGCCTCATTACGAACGAAAGCTTTTGCAGAACACGAATGTCTGTGTAGCAGCGAATGCAGTTCCAAGGGACAGTGAAAACCAGCTACAGCTTTCCGTGCTGGCAGCTTTCCTGTGGGCGCAATCGCTGGACTTTTCGAATTTGGCAGCCGGGCTCCACGAGAGAGAAATACACAGTGTTGCCCCTTTACGAACGAAAGCTGTTGCAGAACGCGAATGTCTGTCTACCAGCGAATGCAGTTCCAAGGGACAGTGAAAACCAGCTACAGCTTTCCGTGCTGGCAGCTTTCATGTGGGCGCAATCGCTGGACGTTTCGAATTTGGCAGCCGGGCTCTGCGAGAGAGAAATACACAGTGTTGCCCCTTTACGAACGAAAGCTTTTGCAGAACGCGAATGTCTGTGTAGCAGCGAATGCAGTTCCAAGGGACAGTGAAAACCAGCTACAGCTTTCCGTGCTGGCAGCTTTCATGTGGGCGCAATCGCTGGACGTTTCGAATTTGGCAGCCGGGCTCTCCGAGAGAGAAATACACAGTGTTGCCCCTTTACCAACCAAAGCTTTTGCAGAACACGAATGTCTGTCTAGCAGCGAATGCAGTTCCAAGGGACAGTGAAAACCAGCTACAGCTTTCCGTGCTGGTGGCTTTCCTATGGGCGCAATCGCTGGACGTTTCGAATTTGGCAGCCGGGCTCTGCGAGAGAGAAATACACAGTGTTGCCTCATTACGAACGAAAGCTTTTGCAGAACGCGAATGTCTGTGTAGCAGCGAATGCAGTTCCAAGGGACAGTGAAAACCAGCTACTGCTTTCCGTGCTGGGAGCTTTCCTGTGGGCGCAATCGCTGGACGTTTCGAATTTGGCAGCCGGGCTCTCCGAGAGAGAAATACAAAGTGTTGCCCCATTACCAACCAAAGCTTTTGCAGAACGCGAATGTCTGTCTACCAGCGAATGCAGTTCCAAGGGACAGTGAAAACCAGCTACAGCTTTCCGTGCTGGGAGCTTTCCTGTGGGCGCAATCGCTGGACGTTTCGAATTTGGCAGCCGGGCTCTGCGAGAGAGAAATACACAGTGTTGCCTCATTACGAACGAAAGCTTTTGCAGAACACGAATGTCTGTGTAGCAGCGAATGCAGTTCCAAGGGACAGTGAAAACCAGCTACTGCTTTCCGTGCTGGGAGCTTTCCTGTGGGCGCAATCGCTGGACGTTTCGAATTTGGCAGCCGGGCTCTCCGAGAGAGAAATACACAGTGTTGCCCCTTTACGAACGAAAGCTGTTGCAGAACGCGAATGTCTGTCTACCAGCGAATGCAGTTCCAAGGGACAGTGAAAACCAGCTACAGCTTTCCGTGCTGGCAGCTTTCCTGTGGGCGCAATCGCTGGACGTTTCGAATTTGGCAGCCGGGCTCTCCGAGAGAGAAATACACAGTGTTGCCCCTTTACGAACGAAAGCTGTTGCAGAACGCGAATGTCTGTGTAGCATCGAATGCAGTTCCAAGGGACAGTGAAAACCAGCTACAGCTTTCCGTGCTGGCAGCTTTCCTGTGGGCGCAATCGCTGGACGTTTCGAATTTGGCAGAAGGGCTCTGCGAGAGAGAAATATACAGTGTTGCCCCTTTACGAACGAAAGCTTTTGGAGAACGCGAATGTCTGTCTACCAGCGAATGCAGTTCCAAGGGACAGTGAAAACCAGCTACAGCTTTCCGTGCTGGCAGCTTTCCTGTGGGCGCAATCGCTGGACGTTTCGAATTTGGCAGCCGGGCTCTGCGAGAGAGAAATACACAGTGTTGCCCCTTTACGAACGAAAGCTGTTGCAGAACGCGAATGTCTGTCTACCAGCGAATGCAGTTCCAAGGGACAGTGAAAACCAGCTACAGCTTTCCGTGCTGGCAGCTTTCATGTGGGTGCAATCGCTGGACGTTTCGAATTTGGCAGCCGGGCTCTCCCAGAGAGAAATACACAGTGTTGCCCAATTACCAACCAAAGCTTTTGCAGAACACGAATGTATGTCTACCAGCGAATGCAGTTCCAAGGGACAGTGAAAACCAGCTACAGCTTTCCGTGCTGGCAGCTTTCCTGTGGGCGCAATGGCTGGACGTTTCGAATTTGGCAGCCGGGCTCTGCGAGAGAGAAATACACAGTGTTGCCTCATTACGAACGAAAGCTTTTGCAGAACACGAATGTCTGTCTACCAGCGAATGCAGTTCCAAGGGACAGTGAAAACCAGCTACTGCTTTCCGTGCTGGCAGCTTTCCTGTGGGCGCAATCGCTGGACGTTTCGAATTTGGCAGCCGGGCTCTCCGAGAGAGAAATACACAGTGTTGCCCCTTTACGAACGAAAGCTGTTGCAGAACGCGAATGTCTGTGTAGCATCGAATGCAGTTCCAAGGGACAGTGAAAACCAGCTACAGCTTTCCGTGCTGGCAGCTTTCCTGTGGGCGCAATCGCTGGACGTTTCGAATTTGGCAGAAGGGCTCTGCGAGAGAGAAATATACAGTGTTGCCCCTTTACGAACGAAAGCTTTTGGAGAACGCGAATGTCTGTCTACCAGCGAATGCAGTTCCAAGGGACAGTGAAAACCAGCTACAGCTTTCCGTGCTGGCAGCTTTCCTGTGGGCGCAATCGCTGGACGTTTCGAATTTGGCAGCCGGGCTCTGCGAGAGAGAAATACACAGTGTTGCCCCTTTACGAACGAAAGCTGTTGCAGAACGCGAATGTCTGTCTACCAGCGAATGCAGTTCCAAGGGACAGTGAAAACCAGCTACAGCTTTCCGTGCTGGCAGCTTTCATGTGGGTGCAATCGCTGGACGTTTCGAATTTGGCAGCCGGGCTCTCCCAGAGAGAAATACACAGTGTTGCCCAATTACCAACCAAAGCTTTTGCAGAACACGAATGTATGTCTACCAGCGAATGCAGTTCCAAGGGACAGTGAAAACCAGCTACAGCTTTCCGTGCTGGCAGCTTTCCTGTGGGCGCAATCGCTGGACGTTTCGAATTTGGCAGCCGGGCTCTGCGAGAGAGAAATACACAGTGTTGCCTCATTACGAACGAAAGCTTTTGCAGAACACGAATGTCTGTCTACCAGCGAATGCAGTTCCAAGGGACAGTGAAAACCAGCTACTGCTTTCCGTGCTGGCAGCTTTCCTGTGGGCGCAATCGCTGGACGTTTCGAATTTGGCAGCCGGGCTCTCCGAGAGAGAAATACACAGTGTTGCCCCATTACCAACCAAAGCTTTTGCAGAACGCGAATGTCTGTCTACCAGCGAATGCAGTTCCAAGGGACAGTGAAAACCAGCTACAGCTTTCCGTGCTGGCAGCTTTCCTGTGGGCGCAATCGCTGGACGTTTCGAATTTGGCAGCGGGGCTCTGCGAGAGAGAAATATACAGTGTTGCCTCATAACGAACGGAAGCTTTTGCAGAACGCGAATGTCTGTCTACCAGCGAATGCAGTTCCAAGGGACAGTGAAAACCAGCTACAGCTTTCCGTGCTGGCAGCTTTCATGTGGGCGCAATCGCTGGACGTTTCGAATTTGGCAGCCGGGCTCTCCGAGAGAGAAATACACAGTGTTGCCCCTTTACCAACCAAAGCTTTTGCAGAACGCGACTGTCTGTGTAGCAGCGAATGCAGTTCCAAGGGACAGTGAAAACCAGCTACAGCTTTCCGTGCTGGCAGCTTTCCTATGGGCACAATCGCTGGACATTTCGAATTTGGCAGCCGGGCTCCACGAGAGAGAAATACACAGTGTTGACCCATTACGAACCAAAGCTTTTGCAGAACGCGAATGTCTGTCTAACAGCGAATGCAGTTCCAAGGGACAGTGAAAACCAGCTACAGCTTTCCGTGCTGGGAGCTTTCCTGTGGGCGCAATCGCTGGACGTTTCGAATTTGGCAGCCGGGCTCTCCGAGAGAGAAATACACAGTGTTGCCCCTTTACGAACGAAAGCTGTTGCAGAACGCGAATGTCTGTCTACCAGCGAATTCAGTTCCAAGGGACAGTGAAAACCAGCTACAGCTTTCCGTGCTGGCAGCTTTCCTGTGGGCGCAATCGCTGGACGTTTGAATTTGGCAGCCGGACTCCACGAGAGAGAAATACACAGTGTTGCCCCATTACGAACCAAAGCTTTTGCAGAACACGAATGTCTGTCTACCAGCGAATGCAGTTCCAAGGGACAGTGAAAACCAGCTACAGCTTTCCGTGCTGGCAGCTTTCCTGTGGGCGCAATCGCTGGACGTTTGGAATTTGGCAGCCGGGCTCTGCGAGAGAGAAATACACAGTGTTGCCTCATTACGAACGAAAGCTTTTGCAGAACACGAATGTCTGTCTACCAGCGAATGCAGTTCCAAGGGACAGTGAAAACCAGCTACAGCTTTCCGTGCTGGCAGCTTTCCTGTGGGCGCAATCGCTGGACGTTTCGAATTTGGCAGCCGGGCTCTCCGAGAGAGAAATACACAGTGTTGCCCCATTACGAACCAAAGCTTTTGCAGAACGCGAATGTCTGTCTACCAGCGAATGCAGTTCCAAGGGACAGTGAAAACCAGCTACAGCTTTCCGTGCTGGCAGCTTTCCTGTGGGCGCAATCGCTGGACGTTTCGAATTTGGCAGCCGGGCTCTCCGAGAGAGAAATACACAGTGTTGCCCCTTTACGAACGAAAGCTGTTGCAGAACGCGAATGTCTGTGTAGCAGCGAATGCAGTTCCAAGGGACAGTGAAAACCAGCTACAGCTTTCCGTGCTGGCAGCTTTCCTGTGGGCGCAATCGCTGGACGTTTCGAATTTGGCAGCCGGGCTCTCCGAGAGAGAAATACACAGTGTTGCCCCTTTACGAACGAAAGCTGTTGCAGAACGCGAATGTCTGTCTACCAGCGAATGCAGTTCCAAGGGACAGTGAAAGCCAGCTACAGCTTTCCGTGCTGCGAGCTTTCCTGTGGGCGCAATCGCTGGACGTTTCGAATTTGGCAGCCGGGCTCTCCGTGAGAGAAATATACAGTGTTGCCCCTTTACGAACCAAAGCTTTTGCAGAACGCGAATGTCTGTCTACCAGCGAATGCAGTTCCAAGGGACAGTGAAAACCAGCTACAGCTTTCCGTGCTGGCAGCTTTCCTGTGGGCGCAATCGCTGGACGTTTCGAGTTTGGCAGCCGGGCTCTCCCAGAGAGAAATACACAGTGTTGCCTCATTACGAACGAAAGCTATTGCAGAACGCGAATGTCTGTGTAGCAGCGAATGCAGTTCCAAGGGACAGTGAAAACCAGCTACAGCTTTCCGTGCTGGCAGCTTTCCTGTGGGCGCAATCGCTGGACGTTTCGAATTTGGCAGCCGGGCTCTCCGAGAGAGAAATACACAGTGTTGCCCCTTTACGAACGAAAGCTGTTGCAGAACGCGAATGTCTGTCTACCAGCGAATGCAGTTCCAAGGGACAGTGAAAACCAGCTACAGCTTTCCGTGCTGGCAGCTTTCCTGTGGGCGCAGTCGCTGGACGTTTCGAATTTGGCAGCCGGGCTCTCCGAGAGAGAAATACACAGTGTTGCCCCTTTACGAACGAAAGCTGTTGCAGAACGCGAATGTCTGTCTACCAGCGAATGCAGTTCCAAGGGACAGTGAAAACCAGCTACAGCTTTCCGTGCTGGCAGCTTTCATGTGGGTGCAATCGCTGGACGTTTCGAATTTGGCAGCCGGGCTCTCCGAGAGAGAAATACACAGTGTTGCCCAATTACCAACCAAAGCTTTTGCAGAACACGAATGTACGTCTACCAGCGAATGCAGTTCCAAGGGACAGTGAAAACCAGCTACAGCTTTCCGTGCTGGGAGCTTTCCAGTGGGCACAATCGCTGGACGTTTCGAATTTGGCAGCCGGGCTCCACGAGAGAGAAATACACAGTGTTGCCCCTTTACCAACCAAAGCTTTTGCAGAACGCGAATGTCTGTGTAGCAGCGAATGCAGTTCCAAGGGACAGTGAAAACCAGCTACAGCTTTCCGTGCTGGCAGCTTTCCTGTGGGCGCAATCGCTGGACGTTTCGAATTTGGCAGCGGGGCTCTGCGAGAGAGAAATATACAGTGTTGCCTCATAACGAACGGAAGCTTTTGCAGAACGCGAATGTCTGTCTACCAGCGAATGCAGTTCCAAGGGACAGTGAAAACCAGCTACAGCTTTCCGTGCTGGCAGCTTTCATGTGGGCGCAATCGCTGGACGTTTCGAATTTGGGAGCCGGGCTCTCCCAGAGAGAAATACACAGTGTTGCCCCTTTACCAACCAAAGCTTTTGCAGAACGCGAATGTCTGTGTAGCAGCGAATGCAGTTCCAAGGGACAGTGAAAACCAGCTACAGCTTTCCGTGCTGGGAGCTTTCCTATGGGCACAATCGCTGGACGTTTCGAATTTGGCAGCCGGGCTCCACGAGAGAGAAATACACAGTGTTGCCCCATTACGAACCAAAGCTTTTGCAGAACGCGAATGTCTGTCTACCAGCGAATGCAGTTCCAAGGGACAGTGAAAACCAGCTACAGCTTTCCGTGCTGGGAGCTTTCCTGTGGGCGCAATCGCTGGACGTTTCGAATTTGGCAGCCGGGCTCCAAGAGAGAGAAATACACAGTGTTGCCCCTTTACGAACGAAAGCTGTTGCAGAACGCGAATGTCTGTCTACCAGCGAATGCAGTTCCAAGGGACAGTGAAAACCAGCTACAGCTTTCCGTGCTGGCAGCTTTCATGTGGGCGCAATCGCTGGACGTTTCGAATTTGGCAGCCGGGCTCTGCGAGAGAGAAATACACAGTGTTGCCCCTTTACGAACGAAAGCTTTTGCAGAACGCGAATGTCTGTGTAGCAGCGAATGCAGTTCCAAGGGACAGTGAAAACCAGCTACAGCTTTCCGTGCTGGCAGCTTTCATGTGGGCGCAATCGCTGGACGTTTCGAATTTGGCAGCCGGGCTCTCCGAGAGAGAAATACACAGTGTTGCCCCTTTACCAACCAAAGCTTTTGCAGAACGCGAATGTCTGTCTAGCAGCGAATGCAGTTCCAAGGGACAGTGAAAACCAGCTACAGCTTTCCGTGCTGGTGGCTTTCCTATGGGCGCAATCGCTGGACGTTTCGAATTTGGCAGCCGGGCTCTGCGAGAGAGAAATACACAGTGTTGCCTCATTACGAACGAAAGCTTTTGCAGAACGCGAATGTCTGTGTAGCAGCGAATGCAGTTCCAAGGGACAGTGAAAACCAGCTACTGCTTTCCGTGCTGGGAGCTTTCCTGTGGGCGCAATCGCTGGACGTTTCGAATTTGGCAGCCGGGCTCTCCGAGAGAGAAATACACAGTGTTGCCCCATTACCAACCAAAGCTTTTGCAGAACGCGAATGTCTGTCTAGCAGCGAATGCAGTTCCAAGGGACAGTGAAAACCAGCTACAGCTTTCCGTGCTGGCAGCTTTCCTGTGGGCGCAATCGCTGGACGTTTCGAATTTGGCAGCCGGGCTCTGCGAGAGAGAAATACACAGTGTTGCCTCATAACGAACGAAAGCTGTTGCAGAACGCGAATGTCTGTGTAGCAGCGAATGCAGTTCCAAGGGACAGTGAAAACCAGCTACAGCTTTCCGTGCTGGCAGCTTTCCTGTGGGCGCAATCGCTGGACGTTTCGAATTTGGCAGCCGGGCTCTCCGAGAGAGAAATACACAGTGTTGCCCCTTTACGAACGAAAGCTGTTGCAGAACGCGAATGTCTGTCTACCAGCGAATGCAGTTCCAAGGGACAGTGAAAACCAGCTACAGCTTTCCGTGCTGGCAGCTTTCCTGTGGGCGCAATCGCTGGACGTTTCGAATTTTGCAGCCGGGCTCTCCGAGAGAGAAATACACAGTGTTGCCCCTTTACGAACGAAAGCTGTTGCAGAACGCGAATGTCTGTGTAGCAGCGAATGCAGTTCCAAGGGACAGTGAAAACCAGCTACAGCTTTCCGTGCTGGCAGCTTTCATGTGGGTGCAATCGCTGGACGTTTCGAATTTGGCAGCCGGGCTCTCCGAGAGAGAAATACACAGTGTTGCCCAATTACCAACCAAAGCTTTTGCAGAACACGAATGTATGTCTACCAGCGAATGCAGTTCCAAGGGACAGTGAAAACCAGCTACAGCTTTCCGTGCTGGGAGCTTTCCAGTGGGCACAATCGCTGGACGTTTCGAATTTGGCAGCCGGGCTCCACGAGAGAGAAATACACAGTGTTGCCCCTTTACCAACCAAAGCTTTTGCAGAACGCGAATGTCTGTGTAGCAGCGAATGCAGTTCCAAGGGACAGTGAAAACCAGCTACAGCTTTCCGTGCTGGGAGCTTTCCTGTGGGCGCAATCGCTGGACGTTTCGAATTTGGCAGCCGGGCTCTGCGAGAGAGAAATACACAGTGTTGCCTCATTACGAACGAAAGCTTTTGGAGAACACGAATGTCTGTGTAGCAGCGAATGCAGTTCCAAGGGACAGTGAAAACCAGCTACAGCTTTCCGTGCTGGCAGCTTTCCTGTGGGCGCAATCGCTGGACGTTTCGAATTTGGCAGCGGGGCTCTGCGAGAGAGAAATATACAGTGTTGCCTCATAACGAACGGAAGCTTTTGCAGAACGCGAATGTCTGTCTACCAGCGAATGCAGTTCCAAGGGACAGTGAAAACCAGCTACAGCTTTCCGTGCTGGCAGCTTTCATGTGGGCGCAATCGCTGGACGTTTCGAATTTGGGAGCCGGGCTCTCCCAGAGAGAAATACACAGTGTTGCCCCTTTACCAACCAAAGCTTTTGCAGAACGCGAATGTCTGTGTAGCAGCGAATGCAGTTCCAAGGGACAGTGAAAACCAGCTACAGCTTTCCGTGCTGGGAGCTTTCCTATGGGCACAATCGCTGGACGTTTCGAATTTGGCAGCCGGGCTCCACGAGAGAGAAATACACAGTGTTGCCCCATTACGAACCAAAGCTTTTGCAGAACGCGAATGTCTGTCTACCAGCGAATGCAGTTCCAAGGGACAGTGAAAACCAGCTACAGCTTTCCGTGCTGGGAGCTTTCCTGTGGGCGCAATCGCTGGACGTTTCGAATTTGGCAGCCGGGCTCCAAGAGAGAGAAATACACAGTGTTGCCCCTTTACGAACGAAAGCTGTTGCAGAACGCGAATGTCTGTCTACCAGCGAATGCAGTTCCAAGGGACAGTGAAAACCAGCTACAGCTTTCCGTGCTGGCAGCTTTCATGTGGGCGCAATCGCTGGACGTTTCGAATTTGGCAGCCGGGCTCTGCGAGAGAGAAATACACAGTGTTGCCCCTTTACGAACGAAAGCTTTTGCAGAACGCGAATGTCTGTGTAGCAGCGAATGCAGTTCCAAGGGACAGTGAAAACCAGCTACAGCTTTCCGTGCTGGCAGCTTTCATGTGGGCGCAATCGCTGGACGTTTCGAATTTGGCAGCCGGGCTCTCCGAGAGAGAAATACACAGTGTTGCCCCTTTACCAACCAAAGCTTTTGCAGAACGCGAATGTCTGTCTAGCAGCGAATGCAGTTCCAAGGGACAGTGAAAACCAGCTACAGCTTTCCGTGCTGGTGGCTTTCCTATGGGCGCAATCGCTGGACGTTTCGAATTTGGCAGCCGGGCTCTGCGAGAGAGAAATACACAGTGTTGCCTCATTACGAACGAAAGCTTTTGCAGAACGCGAATGTCTGTGTAGCAGCGAATGCAGTTCCAAGGGACAGTGAAAACCAGCTACTGCTTTCCGTGCTGGGAGCTTTCCTGTGGGCGCAATCGCTGGACGTTTCGAATTTGGCAGCCGGGCTCTCCGAGAGAGAAATACACAGTGTTGCCCCATTACCAACCAAAGCTTTTGCAGAACGCGAATGTCTGTCTAGCAGCGAATGCAGTTCCAAGGGACAGTGAAAACCAGCTACAGCTTTCCGTGCTGGCAGCTTTCCTGTGGGCGCAATCGCTGGACGTTTCGAATTTGGCAGCCGGGCTCTGCGAGAGAGAAATACACAGTGTTGCCTCATAACGAACGAAAGCTGTTGCAGAACGCGAATGTCTGTGTAGCAGCGAATGCAGTTCCAAGGGACAGTGAAAACCAGCTACAGCTTTCCGTGCTGGCAGCTTTCCTGTGGGCGCAATCGCTGGACGTTTCGAATTTGGCAGCCGGGCTCTCCGAGAGAGAAATACACAGTGTTGCCCCTTTACGAACGAAAGCTGTTGCAGAACGCGAATGTCTGTCTACCAGCGAATGCAGTTCCAAGGGACAGTGAAAACCAGCTACAGCTTTCCGTGCTGGCAGCTTTCCTGTGGGCGCAATCGCTGGACGTTTCGAATTTTGCAGCCGGGCTCTCCGAGAGAGAAATACACAGTGTTGCCCCTTTACGAACGAAAGCTGTTGCAGAACGCGAATGTCTGTGTAGCAGCGAATGCAGTTCCAAGGGACAGTGAAAACCAGCTACAGCTTTCCGTGCTGGCAGCTTTCATGTGGGTGCAATCGCTGGACGTTTCGAATTTGGCAGCCGGGCTCTCCGAGAGAGAAATACACAGTGTTGCCCAATTACCAACCAAAGCTTTTGCAGAACACGAATGTATGTCTACCAGCGAATGCAGTTCCAAGGGACAGTGAAAACCAGCTACAGCTTTCCGTGCTGGGAGCTTTCCAGTGGGCACAATCGCTGGACGTTTCGAATTTGGCAGCCGGGCTCCACGAGAGAGAAATACACAGTGTTGCCCCTTTACCAACCAAAGCTTTTGCAGAACGCGAATGTCTGTGTAGCAGCGAATGCAGTTCCAAGGGACAGTGAAAACCAGCTACAGCTTTCCGTGCTGGGAGCTTTCCTGTGGGCGCAATCGCTGGACGTTTCGAATTTGGCAGCCGGGCTCTGCGAGAGAGAAATACACAGTGTTGCCTCATTACGAACGAAAGCTTTTGGAGAACACGAATGTCTGTGTAGCAGCGAATGCAGTTCCAAGGGACAGTGAAAACCAGCTACAGCTTTCCGTGCTGGCAGCTTTCCTGTGGGCGCAATCGCTGGACGTTTCGAATTTGGCAGCCGGGCTCCACGAGAGAGAAATACACAGTGTTGCCCCTTTACGAACGAAAGCTGTTGCAGAACGCGAATGTCTGTCTACCAGCGAATGCAGTTCCAAGGGACAGTGAAAACCAGCTACAGCTTTCCGTGCTGGCAGCTTTCATGTGGGCGCAATCGCTGGACGTTTCGAATTTGGCAGCCGGGCTCTGCGAGAGAGAAATAGACAGTGTTGCCCCTTTACGAACGAAAGCTTTTGCAGAACGCGAATGTCTGTGTAGCAGCGAATGCAGTTCCAAGGGACAGTGAAAACCAGCTACAGCTTTCCGTGCTGGCAGCTTTCATGTGGGCGCAATCGCTGGACGTTTCGAATTTGGCAGCCGGGCTCTCCGAGAGAGAAATACACAGTGTTGCCCCTTTACCAACCAAAGCTTTTGCAGAACACGAATGTCTGTCTAGCAGCGAATGCAGTTCCAAGGGACAGTGAAAACCAGCTACAGCTTTCCGTGCTGGTGGCTTTCCTATGGGCGCAATCGCTGGACGTTTCGAATTTGGCAGCCGGGCTCTGCGAGAGAGAAATACACAGTGTTGCCTCATTACGAACGAAAGCTTTTGCAGAACGCGAATGTCTGTGTAGCAGCGAATGCAGTTCCAAGGGACAGTGAAAACCAGCTACTGCTTTCCGTGCTGGGAGCTTTCCTGTGGGCGCAATCGCTGGACGTTTCGAATTTGGCAGCCGGGCTCTCCGAGAGAGAAATACAAAGTGTTGCCCCATTACCAACCAAAGCTTTTGCAGAACGCGAATGTCTGTCTACCAGCGAATGCAGTTCCAAGGGACAGTGAAAACCAGCTACAGCTTTCCGTGCTGGGAGCTTTCCTGTGGGCGCAATCGCTGGACGTTTCGAATTTGGCAGCCGGGCTCTGCGAGAGAGAAATACACAGTGTTGCCTCATTACGAACGAAAGCTTTTGCAGAACACGAATGTCTGTGTAGCAGCGAATGCAGTTCCAAGGGACAGTGAAAACCAGCTACTGCTTTCCGTGCTGGGAGCTTTCCTGTGGGCGCAATCGCTGGACGTTTCGAATTTGGCAGCCGGGCTCTCCGAGAGAGAAATACACAGTGTTGCCCCTTTACGAACGAAAGCTGTTGCAGAACGCGAATGTCTGTCTACCAGCGAATGCAGTTCCAAGGGACAGTGAAAACCAGCTACAGCTTTCCGTGCTGGCAGCTTTCCTGTGGGCGCAATCGCTGGACGTTTCGAATTTGGCAGCCGGGCTCTCCGAGAGAGAAATACACAGTGTTGCCCCTTTACGAACGAAAGCTGTTGCAGAACGCGAATGTCTGTGTAGCATCGAATGCAGTTCCAAGGGACAGTGAAAACCAGCTACAGCTTTCCGTGCTGGCAGCTTTCCTGTGGGCGCAATCGCTGGACGTTTCGAATTTGGCAGAAGGGCTCTGCGAGAGAGAAATATACAGTGTTGCCCCTTTACGAACGAAAGCTTTTGGAGAACGCGAATGTCTGTCTACCAGCGAATGCAGTTCCAAGGGACAGTGAAAACCAGCTACAGCTTTCCGTGCTGGCAGCTTTCCTGTGGGCGCAATCGCTGGACGTTTCGAATTTGGCAGCCGGGCTCTGCGAGAGAGAAATACACAGTGTTGCCCCTTTACGAACGAAAGCTGTTGCAGAACGCGAATGTCTGTCTACCAGCGAATGCAGTTCCAAGGGACAGTGAAAACCAGCTACAGCTTTCCGTGCTGGCAGCTTTCATGTGGGTGCAATCGCTGGACGTTTCGAATTTGGCAGCCGGGCTCTCCCAGAGAGAAATACACAGTGTTGCCCAATTACCAACCAAAGCTTTTGCAGAACACGAATGTATGTCTACCAGCGAATGCAGTTCCAAGGGACAGTGAAAACCAGCTACAGCTTTCCGTGCTGGCAGCTTTCCTGTGGGCGCAATCGCTGGACGTTTCGAATTTGTCAGCCGGGCTCTACGAGAGAGAAATACACAGTGTTGCCTCATTACGAACGAAAGCTTTTGCAGAACACGAATGTCTGTGTAGCAGCGAATGCAGTTCCAAGGGACAGTGAAAACCAGCTACTGCTTTCCGTGCTGGGAGCTTTCCTGTGGGCGCAATCGCTGGACGTTTCGAATTTGGCAGCCGGGCTCTCCGAGAGAGAAATACACAGTGTTGCCCCATTACCAACCAAAGCTTTTGCAGAACGCGAATGTCTGTCTACCAGCGAATGCAGTTCCAAGGGACAGTGAAAACCAGCTACAGCTTTCCGTGCTGGCAGCTTTCCTGTGGGCGCAATCGCTGGACGTTTCGAATTTGGCAGCGGGGCTCTGCGAGAGAGAAATATACAGTGTTGCCTCATAACGAACGGAAGCTGTTGCAGAACGCGAATGTCTGTCTACCAGCGAATGCAGTTCCAAGGGACAGTGAAAACCAGCTACAGCTTTCCGTGCTGGCAGCTTTCATGTGGGCGCAATCGCTGGACGTTTCGAATTTGGCAGCCGGGCTCTCCGAGAGAGAAATACACAGTGTTGCCCCTTTACCAACCAAAGCTTTTGCAGAACGCGAATGTCTGTGTAGCAGCGAATGCAGTTCCAAGGGACAGTGAAAACCAGCTACAGCTTTCCGTGCTGGGAGCTTTCCTGTGGGCGCAATCGCTGGACGTTTCGAATTTGGCAGCCGGGCTCCACGAGAGAGAAATACACAGTGTTGCCTCATTACGAACGAAAGCTTTTGGAGAACACGAATGTCTGTGTAGCAGCGAATGCAGTTCCAAGGGACAGTGAAAACCAGCTACAGCTTTCCGTGCTGGCAGCTTTCCTGTGGGCGCAATCGCTGGACGTTTCGAATTTGGCAGCCGGGCTCCACGAGAGAGAAATACACAGTGTTGCCCCTTTACGAACGAAAGCTGTTGCAGAACGCGAATGTCTGTCTACCAGCGAATGCAGTTCCAAGGGACAGTGAAAACCAGCTACAGCTTTCCGTGCTGGCAGCTTTCATGTGGGCGCAATCGCTGGACGTTTCGAATTTGGCAGCCGGGCTCTGCGAGAGAGAAATACACAGTGTTGCCCCTTTACGAACGAAAGCTTTTGCAGAACGCGAATGTCTGTGTAGCAGCGAATGCAGTTCCAAGGGACAGTGAAAACCAGCTACAGCTTTCCGTGCTGGCAGCTTTCATGTGGGCGCAATCGCTGGACGTTTCGAATTTGGCAGCCGGGCTCTCCGAGAGAGAAATACACAGTGTTGCCCCTTTACCAACCAAAGCTTTTGCAGAACACGAATGTCTGTCTAGCAGCGAATGCAGTTCCAAGGGACAGTGAAAACCAGCTACAGCTTTCCGTGCTGGTGGCTTTCCTATGGGCGCAATCGCTGGACGTTTCGAATTTGGCAGCCGGGCTCTGCGAGAGAGAAATACACAGTGTTGCCTCATTACGAACGAAAGCTTTTGCAGAACGCGAATGTCTGTGTAGCAGCGAATGCAGTTCCAAGGGACAGTGAAAACCAGCTACTGCTTTCCGTGCTGGGAGCTTTCCTGTGGGCGCAATCGCTGGACGTTTCGAATTTGGCAGCCGGGCTCTCCGAGAGAGAAATACAAAGTGTTGCCCCATTACCAACCAAAGCTTTTGCAGAACGCGAATGTCTGTCTACCAGCGAATGCAGTTCCAAGGGACAGTGAAAACCAGCTACAGCTTTCCGTGCTGGGAGCTTTCCTGTGGGCGCAATCGCTGGACGTTTCGAATTTGGCAGCCGGGCTCTGCGAGAGAGAAATACACAGTGTTGCCTCATTACGAACGAAAGCTTTTGCAGAACACGAATGTCTGTGTAGCAGCGAATGCAGTTCCAAGGGACAGTGAAAACCAGCTACTGCTTTCCGTGCTGGGAGCTTTCCTGTGGGCGCAATCGCTGGACGTTTCGAATTTGGCAGCCGGGCTCTCCGAGAGAGAAATACACAGTGTTGCCCCTTTACGAACGAAAGCTGTTGCAGAACGCGAATGTCTGTCTACCAGCGAATGCAGTTCCAAGGGACAGTGAAAACCAGCTACAGCTTTCCGTGCTGGCAGCTTTCCTGTGGGCGCAATCGCTGGACGTTTCGAATTTGGCAGCCGGGCTCTCCGAGAGAGAAATACACAGTGTTGCCCCTTTACGAACGAAAGCTGTTGCAGAACGCGAATGTCTGTGTAGCATCGAATGCAGTTCCAAGGGACAGTGAAAACCAGCTACAGCTTTCCGTGCTGGCAGCTTTCCTGTGGGCGCAATCGCTGGACGTTTCGAATTTGGCAGAAGGGCTCTGCGAGAGAGAAATATACAGTGTTGCCCCTTTACGAACGAAAGCTTTTGGAGAACGCGAATGTCTGTCTACCAGCGAATGCAGTTCCAAGGGACAGTGAAAACCAGCTACAGCTTTCCGTGCTGGCAGCTTTCCTGTGGGCGCAATCGCTGGACGTTTCGAATTTGGCAGCCGGGCTCTGCGAGAGAGAAATACACAGTGTTGCCCCTTTACGAACCAAAGCTGTTGCAGAACGCGAATGTCTGTCTACCAGCGAATGCAGTTCCAAGGGACAGTGAAAACCAGCTACAGCTTTCCGTGCTGGCAGCTTTCCTGTGGGCGCAATCGCTGGACGTTTGGAATTTGGCAGCCGGGCTCTGCGAGAGAGAAATACACAGTGTTGCCTCATTACGAACGAAAGCTTTTGCAGAACACGAATGTCTGTCTACCAGCGAATGCAGTTCCAAGGGACAGTGAAAACCAGCTACAGCTTTCCGTGCTGGCAGCTTTCCTGTGGGCGCAATCGCTGGACGTTTCGAATTTGGCAGCCGGGCTCTCCGAGAGAGAAATACACAGTGTTGCCCCATTACGAACCAAAGCTTTTGCAGAACGCGAATGTCTGTCTACCAGCGAATGCAGTTCCAAGGGACAGTGAAAACCAGCTACAGCTTTCCGTGCTGGCAGCTTTCCTGTGGGCGCAATCGCTGGACGTTTCGAATTTGGCAGCCGGGCTCTCCGAGAGAGAAATACACAGTGTTGCCCCTTTACGAACGAAAGCTGTTGCAGAACGCGAATGTCTGTGTAGCAGCGAATGCAGTTCCAAGGGACAGTGAAAACCAGCTACAGCTTTCCGTGCTGGGAGCTTTCCTATGGGCACAATCTCTGGACGTTTCGAATTTGGCAGCCGGGCTCTGCGAGAGAGAAATACACAGTGTTGCCCCATTACGAACCAAAGCTTTTGCAGAACGCGAATGTCTGTCTAACAGCGAATACAGTTCCAAGGGACAGTGAAAACCAGCTACAGCTTTCCGTGCTGGCAGCTTTCCTGTGGGCGCAATCGCTGGACGTTTCGAATTTGGCAGCCGGGCTCTCCCAGAGAGAAATACACAGTGTTGCCTCATTACGAACGAAAGCTTTTGCAGAACGCGAATGTCTGTGTAGCAGCGAATGCAGTTCCAAGGGACAGTGAAAACCAGCTACAGCTTTCCGTGCTGGCAGCTTTCCTGTGGGCGCAATCGCTGGACGTTTCGAATTTGGCAGCCGCGCTCTCCGAGAGAGAAATACACAGTGTTGCCTCATTACGAACGAAAGCTTTTGCAGAACACGAATGTCCGTCTACCAGCGAATGCAGTTCCAAGGGACAGTGAAAACCAGCTACAGCTTTTTGTGCTGGCAGCTTTCCTGTGGGCGCAATCGCTGGACGTTTCGAATTTGGCAGCCGGGCTCTCCGAGAGAGAAATACACAGTGTTGCCCCTTTACGAACGAAAGCTGTTGCAGAACGCGAATGTCTGTCTACCAGCGAATGCAGTTCCAAGGGACAGTGAAAGCCAGCTACAGCTTTCCGTGCTGCGAGCTTTCCTGTGGGCGCAATCGCTGGACGTTTCGAATTTGGCAGCCGGGCTCTCCGTGAGAGAAATACACAGTGTTGCCCCATTACGAACCAAAGCTTTTGCAGAACGCGAATGTCTGTCTACCAGCGAATGCAGTTCCAAGGGACAGTGAAAACCAGCTACAGCTTTCCGTGCTGGCAGCTTTCCTGTGGGCGCAATCGCTGGACGTTTCGAGTTTGGCAGCCGGGCTCTCCCAGAGAGAAATACACAGTGTTGCCTCATTACGAACGAAAGCTATTGCAGAACGCGAATGTCTGTGTAGCAGCGAATGCAGTTCCAAGGGACAGTGAAAACCAGCTACAGCTTTCCGTGCTGGCAGCTTTCCTGTGGGCGCAATCGCTGGACGTTTCGAATTTGGCAGCCGGGCTCTCCGAGAGAGAAATACACAGTGTTGCCCCTTTACGAACGAAAGCTGTTGCAGAACGCGAATGTCTGTCTACCAGCGAATGCAGTTCCAAGGGACAGTGAAAACCAGCTACAGCTTTCCGTGCTGGCAGCTTTCCTGTGGGCGCAGTCGCTGGACGTTTCGAATTTGGCAGCCGGGCTCTCCGAGAGAGAAATACACAGTGTTGCCCCTTTACGAACGAAAGCTGTTGCAGAACGCGAATGTCTGTCTACCAGCGAATGCAGTTCCAAGGGACAGTGAAAACCAGCTACAGCTTTCCGTGCTGGCAGCTTTCATGTGGGTGCAATCGCTGGACGTTTCGAATTTGGCAGCCGGGCTCTCCGAGAGAGAAATACACAGTGTTGCCCAATTACCAACCAAAGCTTTTGCAGAACACGAATGTATGTCTACCAGCGAATGCAGTTCCAAGGGACAGTGAAAACCAGCTACAGCTTTCCGTGCTGGGAGCTTTCCAGTGGGCACAATCGCTGGACGTTTCGAATTTGGCAGCCGGGCTCCACGAGAGAGAAATACACAGTGTTGCCCCTTTACCAACCAAAGCTTTTGCAGAACGCGAATGTCTGTCTAACAGCGAATACAGTTCCAAGGGACAGTGAAAACCAGCTACAGCTTTCCGTGCTGGCAGCTTTCCTGTGGGCGCAATCGCTGGACGTTTCGAATTTGGCAGCCGGGCTCTCCCAGAGAGAAATACACAGTGTTGCCTCATTACGAACGAAAGCTTTTGCAGAACGCGAATGTCTGTGTAGCAGCGAATGCAGTTCCAAGGGACAGTGAAAACCAGCTACAGCTTTCCGTGCTGGCAGCTTTCCTGTGGGCGCAATCGCTGGACGTTTCGAATTTGGCAGCCGGGCTCTCCGAGAGAGAAATACACAGTGTTGCCCCTTTACGAACGAAAGCTGTTGCAGAACGCGAATGTCTGTGTAGCAGCGAATGCAGTTCCAAGGGACAGTGAAAACCAGCTACAGCTTTCCGTGCTGGCAGCTTTCCTGTGGGCGCAATCGCTGGACGTTTCGAATTTTGCAGCCGGGCTCTCCGAGAGAGAAATACACAGTGTTGCCCCTTTACGAACGAAAGCTGTTGCAGAACGCGAATGTCTGTGTAGCAGCGAATGCAGTTCCAAGGGACAGTGAAAACCAGCTACAGCTTTCCGTGCTGGCAGCTTTCATGTGGGTGCAATCGCTGGACGTTTCGAATTTGGCAGCCGGGCTCTCCGAGAGAGAAATACACAGTGTTGCCCCTTTACGAACGAAAGCTTTTGCAGAACACGAATGTCTGTCTACCAGCGAATGCAGTTCCAAGGGACAGTGAAAACCAGCTACAGCTTTCCGTGCTGGGAGCTTTCCTGTGGGCGCAATCGCTGGACGTTTCGAATTTGGCAGCCGGGCTCTGCGAGAGAGAAATACACAGTGTTGCCCCTTTACGAACGAAAGCTGTTGCAGAACGCGAATGTCTGTGTAGCAGCGAATGCAGTTCCAAGGGACAGTGAAAACCAGCTACAGCTTTCCGTGCTGGCAGCTTTCCTGTGGGCGCAATCGCTGGACGTTTCGAATTTTGCAGCCGGGCTCTCCGAGAGAGAAATACACAGTGTTGCCCCTTTACGAACGAAAGCTGTTGCAGAACGCGAATGTCTGTGTAGCAGCGAATGCAGTTCCAAGGGACAGTGAAAACCAGCTACAGCTTTCCGTGCTGGCAGCTTTCCTGTGGGTGCAATCGCTGGACGTTTCGAATTTGGCAGCCGGGCTCTCCGAGAGAGAAATACACAGTGTTGCCCAATTACCAACCAAAGCTTTTGCAGAACACGAATGTATGTCTACCAGCGAATGCAGTTCCAAGGGACAGTGAAAACCAGCTACAGCTTTCCGTGCTGGGAGCTTTCCAGTGGGCACAATCGCTGGACGTTTCGAATTTGGCAGCCGGGCTCCACGAGAGAGAAATACACAGTGTTGCCCCTTTACCAACCAAAGCTTTTGCAGAACGCGAATGTCTGTGTAGCAGCGAATGCAGTTCCAAGGGACAGTGAAAACCAGCTACAGCTTTCCGTGCTGGGAGCTTTCCTGTGGGCGCAATCGCTGGACGTTTCGAATTTGGCAGCGGGGCTCTGCGAGAGAGAAATATACAGTGTTGCCTCATAACGAACGGAAGCTTTTGCAGAACGCGAATGTCTGTCTACCAGCGAATGCAGTTCCAAGGGACAGTGAAAACCAGCTACAGCTTTCCGTGCTGGCAGCTTTCATGTGGGCGCAATCGCTGGACGTTTCGAATTTGGGAGCCGGGCTCTGCGAGAGAGAAATACACAGTGTTGCCCCTTTACCAACCAAAGCTTTTGCAGAACGCGAATGTCTGTGTAGCAGCGAATGCAGTCCCAAGGGACAGTGAAAACCAGCTACAGCTTTCCGTGCTGGGAGCTTTCCTATGGGCACAATCGCTGGACGTTTCGAATTTGGCAGCCGGGCTCCACGAGAGAGAAATACACAGTGTTGCCCCATTACGAACCAAAGCTTTTGCAGAACGCGAATGTCTGTCTACCAGCGAATGCAGTTCCAAGGGACAGTGAAAACCAGCTACAGCTTTCCGTGCTGGGAGCTTTCCTGTGGGCGCAATCGCTGGACGTTTCGAATTTGGCAGCCGGGCTCTGCGAGAGAGAAATACACAGTGTTGCCTCATTACGAACGAAAGCTTTTGCAGAACACGAATGTCTGTGTAGCAGCGAATGCAGTTCCAAGGGACCGTGAAAACCAGCTACAGCTTTCCGTGCTGGCAGCTTTCCTGTGGGCGCAATCGCTGGACGTTTCGAATTTGGCAGCCGGGCTCCACGAGAGAGAAATACACAGTGTTGCCTCATAACGAACGGAAGCTTTTGCAGAACGCGAATGTCTGTCTACCAGCGAATGCAGTTCCAAGGGACAGTGAAAACCAGCTACAGCTTTCCGTGCTGGCAGCTTTCATGTGGGTGCAATCGCTGGACGTTTCGAATTTGGCAGCCGGGCTCTGCGAGAGAGAAATACACAGTGTTGCCCCTTTACGAACGAAAGCTTTTGCAGAACGCGAATGTCTGTGTAGCAGCGAATGCAGTTCCAAGGGACAGTGAAAACCAGCTACAGCTTTCCGTGCTGGCAGCTTTCATGTGGGCGCAATCGCTGGACGTTTCGAATTTGGCAGCCGGGCTCTCCGAGAGAGAAATACACAGTGTTGCCCCTTTACCAACCAAAGCTTTTGCAGAACGCGAATGTCTGTCTAGCAGCGAATGCAGTTCCAAGGGACAGTGAAAACCAGCTACAGCTTTCCGTGCTGGTGGCTTTCCTATGGGCGCAATCGCTGGACGTTTCGAATTTGGCAGCCGGGCTCTGCGAGAGAGAAATACACAGTGTTGCCTCATTACGAACGAAAGCTTTTGCAGAACACGAATGTCTGTGTAGCAGCGAATGCAGTTCCAAGGGACAGTGAAAACCAGCTACAGCTTTCCGTGCTGGGAGCTTTCCTGTGGGCGCAATCGCTGGACGTTTCGAATTTGGCAGCCGGGCTCTCCGAGAGAGAAATACACAGTGTTGCCCCATTACCAACCAAAGCTTTTGCAGAACGCGAATGTCTGTGTAGCAGCGAATGCAGTTCCAAGGGACAGTGAAAACCAGCTACAGCTTTCCGTGCTGGCAGCTTTCCTGTGGGCGCAATCGCTGGACGTTTCGAATTTGGCAGCCGGGCTCTGCGAGAGAGAAATACACAGTGTTGCCCCTTTACGAACGAAAGCTTTTGCAGAACGCGAATGTCTGTGTAGCAGCGAATGCAGTTCCAAGGGACAGTGAAAACCAGCTACAGCTTTCCGTGCTGGGAGCTTTCCTATGGGCACAATCGCTGGACGTTTCGAATTTGGCAGCCGGGCTCCACGAGAGAGAAATACACAGTGTTGCCCCATTACCAACCAAAGCTTTTGCAGAACGCGAATGTCTGTCTAACAGCGAATGCAGTTCCAAGGGACAGTGAAAACCAGCTACAGCTTTCCGTGCTGGCAGCTTTCCTGTGGGCGCAATCGCTGGACGTTTCGAATTTGGCAGCCGGGCTCTGCGAGAGAGAAATACACAGTGTTGCCTCATTACGAACCAAAGCTTTTGCAGAACACGAATGTCTGTGTAGCAGCGAATGCAGTTCCAAGGGACAGTGAAAACCAGCTACAGCCTTCCGTGCTGGGAGCTTTCCTGTGGGCGCAATCGCTGGACGTTTCGAATTTGGCAGCCGGGCTCTGCGAGAGAGAAATACACAGTTTTGCCCCTTTACGAACGAAAGCTGTTGCAGAACGCGAATGTCTGTCTACCAGCGAATGCAGTTCCAAGGGACAGTGAAAACCAGCTACAGCTTTCCGTGCTGGCAGCTTTCCTGTGGGCGCAATCGCTGGACGTTTCGAATTTGGCAGCGGGGCTCTGCGAGAGAGAAATATACAGTGTTGCCCCTTTACGAACGAAAGCTTTTGGAGAACGCGAATGTCTGTCTACCAGCGAATGCAGTTCCAAGGGACAGTGAAAACCAGCTACAGCTTTCCGTGCTGGCAGCTTTCCTGTGGGCGCAATCGCTGGACGTTTCGAATTTGGCAGCCGGGCTCTGCGAGAGAGAAATACACAGTGTTGCCCCTTTACGAACGAAAGCTGTTGCAGAACGCGAATGTCTGTCTACCAGCGAATGCAGTTCCAAGGGACAGTGAAAACCAGCTACAGCTTTCCGTGCTGGCAGCTTTCCTGTGGGCGCAATCGCTGGACGTTTCGAATTTGGCAGCGGGGCTCTGCGAGAGAGAAATATACAGTGTTGCCTCATAACGAACGGAAGCTTTTGCAGAACGCGAATGTCTGTCTACCAGCGAATGCAGTTCCAAGGGACAGTGAAAACCAGCTACAGCTTTCCGTGCTGGCAGCTTTCATGTGGGCGCAATCGCTGGACGTTTCGAATTTGGCAGCCGGGCTCTCCGAGAGAGAAATACACAGTGTTGCCCCTTTACCAACCAAAGCTTTTGCAGAACGCGAATGTCTGTGTAGCAGCGAATGCAGTCCCAAGGGACAGTGAAAACCAGCTACAGCTTTCCGTGCTGGGAGCTTTCCTATGGGCACAATCGCTGGACGTTTCGAATTTGGCAGCCGGGCTCCACGAGAGAGAAATACACAGTGTTGCCCCATTACGAACCAAAGCTTTTGCAGAACGCGAATGTCTGTCTACCAGCGAATGCAGTTCCAAGGGACAGTGAAAACCAGCTACAGCTTTCCGTGCTGGGAGCTTTCCTGTGGGCGCAATCGCTGGACGTTTCGAATTTGGCAGCCGGGCTCTGCGAGAGAGAAATACACAGTGTTGCCTCATTACGAACGAAAGCTTTTGCAGAACACGAATGTCTGTGTAGCAGCGAATGCAGTTCCAAGGGACCGTGAAAACCAGCTACAGCTTTCCGTGCTGGCAGCTTTCCTGTGGGCGCAATCGCTGGACGTTTCGAATTTGGCAGCCGGGCTCCACGAGAGAGAAATACACAGTGTTGCCTCATAACGAACGGAAGCTTTTGCAGAACGCGAATGTCTGTCTACCAGCGAATGCAGTTCCAAGGGACAGTGAAAACCAGCTACAGCTTTCCGTGCTGGCAGCTTTCATGTGGGTGCAATCGCTGGACGTTTCGAATTTGGCAGCCGGGCTCTGCGAGAGAGAAATACACAGTGTTGCCCCTTTACGAACGAAAGCTTTTGCAGAACGCGAATGTCTGTGTAGCAGCGAATGCAGTTCCAAGGGACAGTGAAAACCAGCTACAGCTTTCCGTGCTGGCAGCTTTCATGTGGGCGCAATCGCTGGACGTTTCGAATTTGGCAGCCGGGCTCTCCGAGAGAGAAATACACAGTGTTGCCCCTTTACCAACCAAAGCTTTTGCAGAACGCGAATGTCTGTCTAGCAGCGAATGCAGTTCCAAGGGACAGTGAAAACCAGCTACAGCTTTCCGTGCTGGTGGCTTTCCTATGGGCGCAATCGCTGGACGTTTCGAATTTGGCAGCCGGGCTCTGCGAGAGAGAAATACACAGTGTTGCCTCATTACGAACGAAAGCTTTTGCAGAACACGAATGTCTGTGTAGCAGCGAATGCAGTTCCAAGGGACAGTGAAAACCAGCTACAGCTTTCCGTGCTGGGAGCTTTCCTGTGGGCGCAATCGCTGGACGTTTCGAATTTGGCAGCCGGGCTCTCCGAGAGAGAAATACACAGTGTTGCCCCATTACCAACCAAAGCTTTTGCAGAACGCGAATGTCTGTGTAGCAGCGAATGCAGTTCCAAGGGACAGTGAAAACCAGCTACAGCTTTCCGTGCTGGCAGCTTTCCTGTGGGCGCAATCGCTGGACGTTTCGAATTTGGCAGCCGGGCTCTGCGAGAGAGAAATACACAGTGTTGCCCCTTTACGAACGAAAGCTTTTGCAGAACGCGAATGTCTGTGTAGCAGCGAATGCAGTTCCAAGGGACAGTGAAAACCAGCTACAGCTTTCCGTGCTGGGAGCTTTCCTATGGGCACAATCGCTGGACGTTTCGAATTTGGCAGCCGGGCTCCACGAGAGAGAAATACACAGTGTTGCCCCATTACCAACCAAAGCTTTTGCAGAACGCGAATGTCTGTCTAACAGCGAATGCAGTTCCAAGGGACAGTGAAAACCAGCTACAGCTTTCCGTGCTGGCAGCTTTCCTGTGGGCGCAATCGCTGGACGTTTCGAATTTGGCAGCCGGGCTCTGCGAGAGAGAAATACACAGTGTTGCCTCATTACGAACCAAAGCTTTTGCAGAACACGAATGTCTGTGTAGCAGCGAATGCAGTTCCAAGGGACAGTGAAAACCAGCTACAGCCTTCCGTGCTGGGAGCTTTCCTGTGGGCGCAATCGCTGGACGTTTCGAATTTGGCAGCCGGGCTCTGCGAGAGAGAAATACACAGTTTTGCCCCTTTACGAACGAAAGCTGTTGCAGAACGCGAATGTCTGTCTACCAGCGAATGCAGTTCCAAGGGACAGTGAAAACCAGCTACAGCTTTCCGTGCTGGCAGCTTTCCTGTGGGCGCAATCGCTGGACGTTTCGAATTTGGCAGCGGGGCTCTGCGAGAGAGAAATATACAGTGTTGCCCCTTTACGAACGAAAGCTTTTGGAGAACGCGAATGTCTGTCTACCAGCGAATGCAGTTCCAAGGGACAGTGAAAACCAGCTACAGCTTTCCGTGCTGGCAGCTTTCCTGTGGGCGCAATCGCTGGACGTTTCGAATTTGGCAGCCGGGCTCTGCGAGAGAGAAATACACAGTGTTGCCCCTTTACGAACGAAAGCTGTTGCAGAACGCGAATGTCTGTCTACCAGCGAATGCAGTTCCAAGGGACAGTGAAAACCAGCTACAGCTTTCCGTGCTGGCAGCTTTCCTGTGGGCGCAATCGCTGGACGTTTCGAATTTGGCAGCGGGGCTCTGCGAGAGAGAAATATACAGTGTTGCCTCATAACGAACGGAAGCTTTTGCAGAACGCGAATGTCTGTCTACCAGCGAATGCAGTTCCAAGGGACAGTGAAAACCAGCTACAGCTTTCCGTGCTGGCAGCTTTCATGTGGGCGCAATCGCTGGACGTTTCGAATTTGGCAGCCGGGCTCTCCGAGAGAGAAATACACAGTGTTGCCCCTTTACCAACCAAAGCTTTTGCAGAACGCGAATGTCTGTGTAGCAGCGAATGCAGTTCCAAGGGACAGTGAAAACCAGCTACAGCTTTCCGTGCTGGGAGCTTTCCTATGGGCACAATCGCTGGACGTTTCGAATTTGGCAGCCGGGCTCCACGAGAGAGAAATACACAGTGTTGACCCATTACGAACCAAAGCTTTTGCAGAACGCGAATGTCTGTCTAACAGCGAATGCAGTTCCAAGGGACAGTGAAAACCAGCTACAGCTTTCCGTGGTGGGAGCTTTCCTGTGGGCGCAATCGCTGGACGTTTCGAATTTGGCAGCCGGGCTCTCCGAGAGAGAAATACACAGTGTTGCCCCTTTACGAACGAAAGCTGTTGCAGAACGCGAATGTCTGTCTACCAGCGAATTCAGTTCCAAGGGACAGTGAAAACCAGCTACAGCTTTCCGTGCTGGCAGCTTTCCTGTGGGCGCAATCGCTGGACGTTTGAATTTGGCAGCCGGACTCCACGAGAGAGAAATACACAGTGTTGCCCCATTACGAACCAAAGCTTTTGCAGAACACGAATGTCTGTCTACCAGCGAATGCAGTTCCAAGGGACAGTGAAAACCAGCTACAGCTTTCCGTGCTGGCAGCTTTCCTGTGGGCGCAATCGCTGGACGTTTGGAATTTGGCAGCCGGGCTCTGCGAGAGAGAAATACACAGTGTTGCCTCATTACGAACGAAAGCTTTTGCAGAACACGAATGTCTGTGTAGCAGCGAATGCAGTTCCAAGGGACAGTGAAAACCAGCTACAGCTTTCCGTGCTGGGAGCTTTCCTGTGGGCGCAATCGCTGGACGTTTCGAATTTGGCAGCCGGGCTCTCCGAGAGAGAAATACACAGTGTTGCCCCATTACGAACCAAAGCTTTTGCAGAACGCGAATGTCTGTCTACCAGCGAATGCAGTTCCAAGGGACAGTGAAAACCAGCTACAGCTTTCCGTGCTGGCAGCTTTCCTGTGGGCGCAATCGCTGGACGTTTCGAATTTGGCAGCCGGGCTCTCCGAGAGAGAAATACACAGTGTTGCCCCTTTACCAACCAAAGCTTTTGCAGAACGCGAATGTCTGTGTAGCAGCGAATGCAGTTCCAAGGGACAGTGAAAACCAGCTACAGCTTTCCGTGCTGGGAGCTTTCCTATGGGCGCAATCGCTGGACGTTTCGAATTTGGCAGCCGGGCTCTCCGAGAGAGAAATACACAGTGTTGCCCCATTACGAACCAAAGCTTTTGCAGAACGCGAATGTCTGTCTAACAGCGAATACAGTTCCAAGGGACAGTGAAAACCAGCTACAGCTTTCCGTGCTGGCAGCTTTCCTGTGGGCGCAATCGCTGGACGTTTCGAATTTGGCAGCCGGGCTCTGCGAGAGAGAAATACACAGTGTTGCCTCATTACGAACGAAAGCTTTTGCAGAACGCGAATGTCTGTGTAGCAGCGAATGCAGTTCCAAGGGACAGTGAAAACCAGCTACAGCTTTCCGTGCTGGCAGCTTTCCTGTGGGCGCAATCGCTGGACGTTTCGAATTTGGCAGCCGCGCTCTCCGAGAGAGAAATACACAGTGTTGCCTCATTACGAACGCAAGCTTTTGCAGAACACGAATGTCCGTCTACCAGCGAATGCAGTTCCAAGGGACAGTGAAAACCAGCTACAGCTTTTTGTGCTGGCAGCTTTCATGTGGGCGCAATCGCTGGACGTTTCGAATTTGGCAGCCGGGCTCTCCGAGAGAGAAATACACAGTGTTGCCCCTTTACGAACGAAAGCTGTTGCAGAACGCGAATGTCTGTCTACCAGCGAATGCAGTTCCAAGGGACAGTGAAAGCCAGCTACAGCTTTCCGTGCTGCGAGCTTTCCTGTGGGCGCAATCGCTGGACGTTTCGAATTTGGCAGCCGGGCTCTGCGAGAGAGAAATACACAGTGTTGCCCCATTACGAACCAAAGCTTTTGCAGAACGCGAATGTCTGTCTACCAGCGAATGCAGTTCCAAGGGACAGTGAAAACCAGCTACAGCTTTCCGTGCTGGCAGCTTTCCTGTGGGCGCAATCGCTGGACGTTTTGAATTTGGCAGCCGGGCTCTCCCAGAGAGAAATACACAGTGTTGCCTCATTACGAACGAAAGCTATTGCAGAACGCCAATGTCTGTGTAGCAGCGAATGCAGTTCCAAGGGACAGTGAAAACCAGCTACAGCTTTCCGTGCTGGCAGCTTTCCTGTGGGCGCAATCGCTGGACGTTTCGAATTTGGCAGCCGGGCTCTCCGAGAGAGAAATACACAGTGTTGCCCCTTTACGAACGAAAGCTGTTGCAGAACGCGAATGTCTGTCTACCAGCGAATGCAGTTCCAAGGGACAGTGAAAACCAGCTACAGCTTTCCGTGCTGGGAGCTTTCCTGTGGGCGCAATCGCTGGACGTTTCGAATTTGGCAGCCGGGCTCTGCGAGAGAGAAATACACAGTGTTGCCCCTTTACGAACGAAAGCTGTTGCAGAACGCGAATGTCTGTCTACCAGCGAATGCAGTTCCAAGGGACAGTGAAAACCAGCTACAGCTTTCCGTGCTGGCAGCTTTCCTGTGGGCGCAATCGCTGGACGTTTCGAATTTGGCAGCCGGGCTCTCCGAGAGAGAAATACACAGTGTTGCCCCTTTACGAACGAAAGCTGTTGCAGAACGCGAATGTCTGTGTAGCAGCGAATGCAGTTCCAAGGGACAGTGAAAACCAGCTACAGCTTTCCGTGCTGGCAGCTTTCCTGTGGGCGCAATCGCTGGACGTTTCGAATTTGGCAGCCGGGCTCTCCGAGAGAGAAATACACAGTGTTGCCCCTTTACGAACGAAAGCTGTTGCAGAACGCGAATGTCTGTGTAGCAGCGAATGCAGTTCCAAGGGACAGTGAAAACCAGCTACAGCTTTCCGTGCTGGCAGCTTTCATGTGGGTGCAATCGCTGGACGTTTCGAATTTGGCAGCCGGGCTCTCCGAGAGAGAAATACACAGTGTTGCCCAATTACCAACCAAAGCTTTTGCAGAACACGAATGTATGTCTACCAGCGAATGCAGTTCCAAGGGACAGTGAAAACCAGCAACAGCTTTCCGTGCTGGGAGCTTTCCAGTGGGCACAATCGCTGGACGTTTCGAATTTGGCAGCCGGGCTCCACGAGAGAGAAATACACAGTGTTGCCTCATTACGAACGAAAGCTATTGCAGAACGCGAATGTCTGTGTAGCAGCGAATGCAGTTCCAAGGGACAGTGAAAACCAGCTACAGCTTTCCGTGCTGGCAGCTTTCCTGTGGGCGCAATCGCTGGACGTTTCGAATTTGGCAGCCGGGCTCTCCGAGAGAGAAATACACAGTGTTGCCCCTTTACGAACGAAAGCTGTTGCAGAACGCGAATGTCTGTCTACCAGCGAATGCAGTTCCAAGGGACAGTGAAAACCAGCTACAGCTTTCCGTGCTGGGAGCTTTCCTGTGGGCGCAATCGCTGGACGTTTCGAATTTGGCAGCCGGGCTCTGCGAGAGAGAAATACACAGTGTTGCCCCTTTACGAACGAAAGCTGTTGCAGAACGCGAATGTCTGTCTACCAGCGAATGCAGTTCCAAGGGACAGTGAAAACCAGCTACAGCTTTCCGTGCTGGCAGCTTTCCTGTGGGCGCAATCGCTGGACGTTTCGAATTTGGCAGCCGGGCTCTCCGAGAGAGAAATACACAGTGTTGCCCCTTTACGAACGAAAGCTGTTGCAGAACGCGAATGTCTGTCTACCAGCGAATGCAGTTCCAAGGGACAGTGAAAACCAGCTACAGCTTTCCGTGCTGGCAGCTTTCCTGTGGGCGCAATCGCTGGACGTTTCGAATTTTGCAGCCGGGCTCTCCGAGAGAGAAATACACAGTGTTGCCCCTTTACGAACGAAAGCTGTTGCAGAACGCGAATGTCTGTGTAGCAGCGAATGCAGTTCCAAGGGACAGTGAAAACCAGCTACAGCTTTCCGTGCTGGCAGCTTTCATGTGGGTGCAATCGCTGGACGTTTCGAATTTGGCAGCCGGGCTCTCCGAGAGAGAAATACACAGTGTTGCCCAATTACCAACCAAAGCTTTTGCAGAACACGAATGTATGTCTACCAGCGAATGCAGTTCCAAGGGACAGTGAAAACCAGCTACAGCTTTCCGTGCTGGGAGCTTTCCAGTGGGCACAATCGCTGGACGTTTCGAATTTGGCAGCCGGGCTCTCCGAGAGAGAAATACACAGTGTTGCCCCTTTACCAACCAAAGCTTTTGCAGAACGCGAATGTCTGTGTAGCAGCGAATGCAGTTCCAAGGGACAGTGAAAACCAGCTACAGCTTTCCGTGCTGGGAGCTTTCCTGTGGGCGCAATCGCTGGACGTTTCGAATTTGGCAGCGGGGCTCTGCGAGAGCGAAATATACAGTGTTGCCTCATAACGAACGGAAGCTTTTGCAGAACGCGAATGTCTGTCTACCAGCGAATGCAGTTCCAAGGGACAGTGAAAACCAGCTACAGCTTTCCGTGCTGGCAGCTTTCATGTGGGCACAATCGCTGGACGTTTCGAATTTGGGAGCCGGGCTCTGCGAGAGAGAAATACACAGTGTTGCCCCTTTACCAACCAAAGCTTTTGCAGAACGCGAATGTCTGTGTAGCAGCGAATGCAGTTCCAAGGGACAGTGAAAACCAGCTACAGCTTTCCGTGCTGGGAGCTTTCCTATGGGCACAATCGCTGGACGTTTCGAATTTGGCAGCCGGGCTCCACGAGAGAGAAATACACAGTGTTGCCCCATTACGAACCAAAGCTTTTGCAGAACGCGAATGTCTGTCTACCAGCGAATGCAGTTCCAAGGGACAGTGAAAACCAGCTACAGCTTTCCGTGCTGGGAGCTTTCCTGTGGGCGCAATCGCTGGACGTTTCGAATTTGGCAGCCGGGCTCTGCGAGAGAGAAATACACAGTGTTGCCTCATTACGAACGAAAGCTTTTGCAGAACGCGAATGTCTGTGTAGCAGCGAATGCAGTTCCAAGGGACAGTGAAAACCAGCTACAGCTTTCCGTGCTGGCAGCTTTCCTGTGGGCGCAATCGCTGGACGTTTCGAATTTGGCAGCCGGGGTCCACGAGAGAGAAATACACAGTGTTGCCCCTTTACGAACGAAAGCTGTTGCAGAACGCGAATGTCTGTCTACCAGCGAATGCAGTTCCAAGGGACAGTGAAAACCAGCTACAGCTTTCCGTGCTGGGAGCTTTCCTGTGGGCGCAATCGCTGGACGTTTCGAATTTGGCAGCCGGGCTCTGCGAGAGAGAAATACACAGTGTTGCCTCATTACGAACCAAAGCTTTTGCAGAACACGAATGTCTGTGTAGCAGCGAATGCAGTTCCAAGGGACAGTGAAAACCAGCTACAGCCTTCCGTGCTGGGAGCTTTCCTGTGGGCGCAATCGCTGGACGTTTCGAATTTGGCAGCCGGGCTCTGCGAGAGAGAAATACACAGTTTTGCCCCTTTACGAACGAAAGCTGTTGCAGAACGCGAATGTCTGTCTACCAGCGAATGCAGTTCCAAGGGACAGTGAAAACCAGCTACAGCTTTCCGTGCTGGCAGCTTTCCTGTGGGCGCAATCGCTGGACGTTTCGAATTTGGCAGCGGGGCTCTGCGAGAGAGAAATATACAGTGTTGCCCCTTTACGAACGAAAGCTTTTGGAGAACGCGAATGTCTGTCTACCAGCGAATGCAGTTCCAAGGGACAGTGAAAACCAGCTACAGCTTTCCGTGCTGGCAGCTTTCCTGTGGGCGCAATCGCTGGACGTTTCGAATTTGGCAGCCGGGCTCTGCGAGAGAGAAATACACAGTGTTGCCCCTTTACGAATGAAAGCTGTTGCAGAACGCGAATGTCTGTCTACCAGCGAATGCAGTTCCAAGGGACAGTGAAAACCAGCTACAGCTTTCCGTGCTGGCAGCTTTCCTGTGGGCGCAATCGCTGGACGTTTCGAATTTGGCAGCGGGGCTCTGCGAGAGAGAAATATACAGTGTTGCCTCATAACGAACGGAAGCTTTTGCAGAACGCGAATGTCTGTCTACCAGCGAATGCAGTTCCAAGGGACAGTGAAAACCAGCTACAGCTTTCCGTGCTGGCAGCTTTCATGTGGGCGCAATCGCTGGACGTTTCGAATTTGGCAGCCGGGCTCTCCGAGAGAGAAATACACAGTGTTGCCCCTTTACCAACCAAAGCTTTTGCAGAACGCGAATGTCTGTGTAGCAGCGAATGCAGTTCCAAGGGACAGTGAAAACCAGCTACAGCTTTCCGTGCTGGGAGCTTTCCTATGGGCACAATCGCTGGACGTTTCGAATTTGGCAGCCGGGCTCCACGAGAGAGAAATACACAGTGTTGACCCATTACGAACCAAAGCTTTTGCAGAACGCGAATGTCTGTCTAACAGCGAATGCAGTTCCAAGGGACAGTGAAAACCAGCTACAGCTTTCCGTGGTGGGAGCTTTCCTGTGGGCGCAATCGCTGGACGTTTCGAATTTGGCAGCCGGGCTCTCCGAGAGAGAAATACACAGTGTTGCCCCTTTACGAACGAAAGCTGTTGCAGAACGCGAATGTCTGTCTACCAGCGAATTCAGTTCCAAGGGACAGTGAAAACCAGCTACAGCTTTCCGTGCTGGCAGCTTTCCTGTGGGCGCAATCGCTGGACGTTTGAATTTGGCAGCCGGACTCCACGAGAGAGAAATACACAGTGTTGCCCCATTACGAACCAAAGCTTTTGCAGAACACGAATGTCTGTCTACCAGCGAATGCAGTTCCAAGGGACAGTGAAAACCAGCTACAGCTTTCCGTGCTGGCAGCTTTCCTGTGGGCGCAATCGCTGGACGTTTCGAATTTGGCAGCCGGGCTCTGCGAGAGAGAAATACACAGTGTTGCCTCATTACGAACGAAAGCTTTTGCAGAACGCGAATGTCTGTGTAGCAGCGAATGCAGTTCCAAGGGACAGTGAAAACCAGCTACAGCTTTCCGTGCTGGCAGCTTTCCTGTGGGCGCAATCGCTGGACGTTTCGAATTTGGCAGCCGCGCTCTCCGAGAGAGAAATACACAGTGTTGCCTCATTACGAACGCAAGCTTTTGCAGAACACGAATGTCCGTCTACCAGCGAATGCAGTTCCAAGGGACAGTGAAAACCAGCTACAGCTTTTTGTGCTGGCAGCTTTCATGTGGGCGCAATCGCTGGACGTTTCGAATTTGGCAGCCGGGCTCTCCGAGAGAGAAATACACAGTGTTGCCCCTTTACGAACGAAAGCTGTTGCAGAACGCGAATGTCTGTCTACCAGCGAATGCAGTTCCAAGGGACAGTGAAAGCCAGCTACAGCTTTCCGTGCTGCGAGCTTTCCTGTGGGCGCAATCGCTGGACGTTTCGAATTTGGCAGCCGGGCTCTCCGTGAGAGAAATACACAGTGTTGCCCCTTTACGAACCAAAGCTTTTGCAGAACGCGAATGTCTGTCTACCAGCGAATGCAGTTCCAAGGGACAGTGAAAACCAGCTACAGCTTTCCGTGCTGGCAGCTTTCCTGTGGGCGCAATCGCTGGACGTTTTGAATTTGGCAGCCGGGCTCTCCGAGAGAGAAATACACAGTGTTGCCTCATTACGAACGAAAGCTATTGCAGAACGCCAATGTCTGTGTAGCAGCGAATGCAGTTCCAAGGGACAGTGAAAACCAGCTACAGCTTTCCGTGCTGGCAGCTTTCCTGTGGGCGCAATCGCTGGACGTTTCGAATTTGGCAGCCGGGCTCTCCGAGAGAGAAATACACAGTGTTGCCCCTTTACGAACGAAAGCTGTTGCAGAACGCGAATGTCTGTCTACCAGCGAATGCAGTTCCAAGGGACAGTGAAAACCAGCTACAGCTTTCCGTGCTGGGAGCTTTCCTGTGGGCGCAATCGCTGGACGTTTCGAATTTGGCAGCCGGGCTCTGCGAGAGAGAAATACACAGTGTTGCCCCTTTACGAACGAAAGCTGTTGCAGAACGCGAATGTCTGTCTACCAGCGAATGCAGTTCCAAGGGACAGTGAAAACCAGCTACAGCTTTCCGTGCTGGCAGCTTTCCTGTGGGCGCAATCGCTGGACGTTTCGAATTTGGCAGCCGGGCTCTCCGAGAGAGAAATACACAGTGTTGCCCCTTTACGAACGAAAGCTGTTGCAGAACGCGAATGTCTGTGTAGCAGCGAATGCAGTTCCAAGGGACAGTGAAAACCAGCTACAGCTTTCCGTGCTGGCAGCTTTCCTGTGGGCGCAATCGCTGGACGTTTCGAATTTGGCAGCCGGGCTCTCCGAGAGAGAAATACACAGTGTTGCCCCTTTACGAACGAAAGCTGTTGCAGAACGCGAATGTCTGTGTAGCAGCGAATGCAGTTCCAAGGGACAGTGAAAACCAGCTACAGCTTTCCGTGCTGGCAGCTTTCATGTGGGTGCAATCGCTGGACGTTTCGAATTTGGCAGCCGGGCTCTCCGAGAGAGAAATACACAGTGTTGCCCAATTACCAACCAAAGCTTTTGCAGAACGCGAATGTCTGTGTAGCAGCGAATGCAGTTCCAAGGGACAGTGAAAACCAGCAACAGCTTTCCGTGCTGGGAGCTTTCCAGTGGGCACAATCGCTGGACGTTTCGAATTTGGCAGCCGGGCTCCACGAGAGAGAAATACACAGTGTTGCCTCATTACGAACGAAAGCTATTGCAGAACGCGAATGTCTGTGTAGCAGCGAATGCAGTTCCAAGGGACAGTGAAAACCAGCTACAGCTTTCCGTGCTGGCAGCTTTCCTGTGGGCGCAATCGCTGGACGTTTCGAATTTGGCAGCCGGGCTCTCCGAGAGAGAAATACACAGTGTTGCCCCTTTACGAACGAAAGCTGTTGCAGAACGCGAATGTCTGTCTACCAGCGAATGCAGTTCCAAGGGACAGTGAAAACCAGCTACAGCTTTCCGTGCTGGGAGCTTTCCTGTGGGCGCAATCGCTGGACGTTTCGAATTTGGCAGCCGGGCTCTGCGAGAGAGAAATACACAGTGTTGCCCCTTTACGAACGAAAGCTGTTGCAGAACGCGAATGTCTGTCTACCAGCGAATGCAGTTCCAAGGGACAGTGAAAACCAGCTACAGCTTTCCGTGCTGGCAGCTTTCCTGTGGGCGCAATCGCTGGACGTTTCGAATTTGGCAGCCGGGCTCTCCGAGAGAGAAATACACAGTGTTGCCCCTTTACGAACGAAAGCTGTTGCAGAACGCGAATGTCTGTCTACCAGCGAATGCAGTTCCAAGGGACAGTGAAAACCAGCTACAGCTTTCCGTGCTGGCAGCTTTCCTGTGGGCGCAATCGCTGGACGTTTCGAATTTTGCAGCCGGGCTCTCCGAGAGAGAAATACACAGTGTTGCCCCTTTACGAACGAAAGCTGTTGCAGAACGCGAATGTCTGTGTAGCAGCGAATGCAGTTCCAAGGGACAGTGAAAACCAGCTACAGCTTTCCGTGCTGGCAGCTTTCATGTGGGTGCAATCGCTGGACGTTTCGAATTTGGCAGCCGGGCTCTCCGAGAGAGAAATACACAGTGTTGCCCAATTACCAACCAAAGCTTTTGCAGAACACGAATGTATGTCTACCAGCGAATGCAGTTCCAAGGGACAGTGAAAACCAGCTACAGCTTTCCGTGCTGGGAGCTTTCCAGTGGGCACAATCGCTGGACGTTTCGAATTTGGCAGCCGGGCTCCACGAGAGAGAAATACACAGTGTTGCCCCTTTACCAACCAAAGCTTTTGCAGAACGCGAATGTCTGTGTAGCAGCGAATGCAGTTCCAAGGGACAGTGAAAACCAGCTACAGCTTTCCGTGCTGGGAGCTTTCCTGTGGGCGCAATCGCTGGACGTTTCGAATTTGGCAGCGGGGCTCTGCGAGAGCGAAATATACAGTGTTGCCTCATAACGAACGGAAGCTTTTGCAGAACGCGAATGTCTGTCTACCAGCGAATGCAGTTCCAAGGGACAGTGAAAACCAGCTACAGCTTTCCGTGCTGGCAGCTTTCATGTGGGCACAATCGCTGGACGTTTCGAATTTGGGAGCCGGGCTCTGCGAGAGAGAAATACACAGTGTTGCCCCTTTACCAACCAAAGCTTTTGCAGAACGCGAATGTCTGTGTAGCAGCGAATGCAGTTCCAAGGGACAGTGAAAACCAGCTACAGCTTTCCGTGCTGGGAGCTTTCCTATGGGCACAATCGCTGGACGTTTCGAATTTGGCAGCCGGGCTCCACGAGAGAGAAATACACAGTGTTGCCCCATTACGAACCAAAGCTTTTGCAGAACGCGAATGTCTGTCTACCAGCGAATGCAGTTCCAAGGGACAGTGAAAACCAGCTACAGCTTTCCGTGCTGGGAGCTTTCCTGTGGGCGCAATCGCTGGACGTTTCGAATTTGGCAGCCGGGCTCTGCGAGAGAGAAATACACAGTGTTGCCTCATTACGAACGAAAGCTTTTGCAGAACGCGAATGTCTGTGTAGCAGCGAATGCAGTTCCAAGGGACAGTGAAAACCAGCTACAGCTTTCCGTGCTGGCAGCTTTCCTGTGGGCGCAATCGCTGGACGTTTCGAATTTGGCAGCCGGGGTCCACGAGAGAGAAATACACAGTGTTGCCCCTTTACGAACGAAAGCTGTTGCAGAACGCGAATGTCTGTCTACCAGCGAATGCAGTTCCAAGGGACAGTGAAAACCAGCTACAGCTTTCCGTGCTGGGAGCTTTCCTGTGGGCGCAATCGCTGGACGTTTCGAATTTGGCAGCCGGGCTCTGCGAGAGAGAAATACACAGTGTTGCCTCATTACGAACCAAAGCTTTTGCAGAACACGAATGTCTGTGTAGCAGCGAATGCAGTTCCAAGGGACAGTGAAAACCAGCTACAGCCTTCCGTGCTGGGAGCTTTCCTGTGGGCGCAATCGCTGGACGTTTCGAATTTGGCAGCCGGGCTCTGCGAGAGAGAAATACACAGTTTTGCCCCTTTACGAACGAAAGCTGTTGCAGAACGCGAATGTCTGTCTACCAGCGAATGCAGTTCCAAGGGACAGTGAAAACCAGCTACAGCTTTCCGTGCTGGCAGCTTTCCTGTGGGCGCAATCGCTGGACGTTTCGAATTTGGCAGCGGGGCTCTGCGAGAGAGAAATATACAGTGTTGCCCCTTTACGAACGAAAGCTTTTGGAGAACGCGAATGTCTGTCTACCAGCGAATGCAGTTCCAAGGGACAGTGAAAACCAGCTACAGCTTTCCGTGCTGGCAGCTTTCCTGTGGGCGCAATCGCTGGACGTTTCGAATTTGGCAGCCGGGCTCTGCGAGAGAGAAATACACAGTGTTGCCCCTTTACGAATGAAAGCTGTTGCAGAACGCGAATGTCTGTCTACCAGCGAATGCAGTTCCAAGGGACAGTGAAAACCAGCTACAGCTTTCCGTGCTGGCAGCTTTCCTGTGGGCGCAATCGCTGGACGTTTCGAATTTGGCAGCGGGGCTCTGCGAGAGAGAAATATACAGTGTTGCCTCATAACGAACGGAAGCTTTTGCAGAACGCGAATGTCTGTCTACCAGCGAATGCAGTTCCAAGGGACAGTGAAAACCAGCTACAGCTTTCCGTGCTGGCAGCTTTCATGTGGGCGCAATCGCTGGACGTTTCGAATTTGGCAGCCGGGCTCTCCGAGAGAGAAATACACAGTGTTGCCCCTTTACCAACCAAAGCTTTTGCAGAACGCGAATGTCTGTGTAGCAGCGAATGCAGTTCCAAGGGACAGTGAAAACCAGCTACAGCTTTCCGTGCTGGGAGCTTTCCTATGGGCACAATCGCTGGACGTTTCGAATTTGGCAGCCGGGCTCCACGAGAGAGAAATACACAGTGTTGACCCATTACGAACCAAAGCTTTTGCAGAACGCGAATGTCTGTCTAACAGCGAATGCAGTTCCAAGGGACAGTGAAAACCAGCTACAGCTTTCCGTGGTGGGAGCTTTCCTGTGGGCGCAATCGCTGGACGTTTCGAATTTGGCAGCCGGGCTCTCCGAGAGAGAAATACACAGTGTTGCCCCTTTACGAACGAAAGCTGTTGCAGAACGCGAATGTCTGTCTACCAGCGAATTCAGTTCCAAGGGACAGTGAAAACCAGCTACAGCTTTCCGTGCTGGCAGCTTTCCTGTGGGCGCAATCGCTGGACGTTTGAATTTGGCAGCCGGACTCCACGAGAGAGAAATACACAGTGTTGCCCCATTACGAACCAAAGCTTTTGCAGAACACGAATGTCTGTCTACCAGCGAATGCAGTTCCAAGGGACAGTGAAAACCAGCTACAGCTTTCCGTGCTGGCAGCTTTCCTGTGGGCGCAATCGCTGGACGTTTCGAATTTGGCAGCCGGGCTCTGCGAGAGAGAAATACACAGTGTTGCCTCATTACGAACGAAAGCTTTTGCAGAACGCGAATGTCTGTGTAGCAGCGAATGCAGTTCCAAGGGACAGTGAAAACCAGCTACAGCTTTCCGTGCTGGCAGCTTTCCTGTGGGCGCAATCGCTGGACGTTTCGAATTTGGCAGCCGCGCTCTCCGAGAGAGAAATACACAGTGTTGCCTCATTACGAACGCAAGCTTTTGCAGAACACGAATGTCCGTCTACCAGCGAATGCAGTTCCAAGGGACAGTGAAAACCAGCTACAGCTTTTTGTGCTGGCAGCTTTCATGTGGGCGCAATCGCTGGACGTTTCGAATTTGGCAGCCGGGCTCTCCGAGAGAGAAATACACAGTGTTGCCCCTTTACGAACGAAAGCTGTTGCAGAACGCGAATGTCTGTCTACCAGCGAATGCAGTTCCAAGGGACAGTGAAAGCCAGCTACAGCTTTCCGTGCTGCGAGCTTTCCTGTGGGCGCAATCGCTGGACGTTTCGAATTTGGCAGCCGGGCTCTCCGTGAGAGAAATACACAGTGTTGCCCCTTTACGAACCAAAGCTTTTGCAGAACGCGAATGTCTGTCTACCAGCGAATGCAGTTCCAAGGGACAGTGAAAACCAGCTACAGCTTTCCGTGCTGGCAGCTTTCCTGTGGGCGCAATCGCTGGACGTTTTGAATTTGGCAGCCGGGCTCTCCCAGAGAGAAATACACAGTGTTGCCTCATTACGAACGAAAGCTATTGCAGAACGCCAATGTCTGTGTAGCAGCGAATGCAGTTCCAAGGGACAGTGAAAACCAGCTACAGCTTTCCGTGCTGGCAGCTTTCCTGTGGGCGCAATCGCTGGACGTTTCGAATTTGGCAGCCGGGCTCTCCGAGAGAGAAATACACAGTGTTGCCCCTTTACGAACGAAAGCTGTTGCAGAACGCGAATGTCTGTCTACCAGCGAATGCAGTTCCAAGGGACAGTGAAAACCAGCTACAGCTTTCCGTGCTGGGAGCTTTCCTGTGGGCGCAATCGCTGGACGTTTCGAATTTGGCAGCCGGGCTCTGCGAGAGAGAAATACACAGTGTTGCCCCTTTACGAACGAAAGCTGTTGCAGAACGCGAATGTCTGTCTACCAGCGAATGCAGTTCCAAGGGACAGTGAAAACCAGCTACAGCTTTCCGTGCTGGCAGCTTTCCTGTGGGCGCAATCGCTGGACGTTTCGAATTTGGCAGCCGGGCTCTCCGAGAGAGAAATACACAGTGTTGCCCCTTTACGAACGAAAGCTGTTGCAGAACGCGAATGTCTGTGTAGCAGCGAATGCAGTTCCAAGGGACAGTGAAAACCAGCTACAGCTTTCCGTGCTGGCAGCTTTCCTGTGGGCGCAATCGCTGGACGTTTCGAATTTGGCAGCCGGGCTCTCCGAGAGAGAAATACACAGTGTTGCCCCTTTACGAACGAAAGCTGTTGCAGAACGCGAATGTCTGTGTAGCAGCGAATGCAGTTCCAAGGGACAGTGAAAACCAGCTACAGCTTTCCGTGCTGGCAGCTTTCATGTGGGTGCAATCGCTGGACGTTTCGAATTTGGCAGCCGGGCTCTCCGAGAGAGAAATACACAGTGTTGCCCAATTACCAACCAAAGCTTTTGCAGAACACGAATGTATGTCTACCAGCGAATGCAGTTCCAAGGGACAGTGAAAACCAGCAACAGCTTTCCGTGCTGGGAGCTTTCCAGTGGGCACAATCGCTGGACGTTTCGAATTTGGCAGCCGGGCTCCACGAGAGAGAAATACACAGTGTTGCCTCATTACGAACGAAAGCTATTGCAGAACGCGAATGTCTGTGTAGCAGCGAATGCAGTTCCAAGGGACAGTGAAAACCAGCTACAGCTTTCCGTGCTGGCAGCTTTCCTGTGGGCGCAATCGCTGGACGTTTCGAATTTGGCAGCCGGGCTCTCCGAGAGAGAAATACACAGTGTTGCCCCTTTACGAACGAAAGCTGTTGCAGAACGCGAATGTCTGTCTACCAGCGAATGCAGTTCCAAGGGACAGTGAAAACCAGCTACAGCTTTCCGTGCTGGGAGCTTTCCTGTGGGCGCAATCGCTGGACGTTTCGAATTTGGCAGCCGGGCTCTGCGAGAGAGAAATACACAGTGTTGCCCCTTTACGAACGAAAGCTGTTGCAGAACGCGAATGTCTGTCTACCAGCGAATGCAGTTCCAAGGGACAGTGAAAACCAGCTACAGCTTTCCGTGCTGGCAGCTTTCCTGTGGGCGCAATCGCTGGACGTTTCGAATTTGGCAGCCGGGCTCTCCGAGAGAGAAATACACAGTGTTGCCCCTTTACGAACGAAAGCTGTTGCAGAACGCGAATGTCTGTCTACCAGCGAATGCAGTTCCAAGGGACAGTGAAAACCAGCTACAGCTTTCCGTGCTGGCAGCTTTCCTGTGGGCGCAATCGCTGGACGTTTCGAATTTTGCAGCCGGGCTCTCCGAGAGAGAAATACACAGTGTTGCCCCTTTACGAACGAAAGCTGTTGCAGAACGCGAATGTCTGTGTAGCAGCGAATGCAGTTCCAAGGGACAGTGAAAACCAGCTACAGCTTTCCGTGCTGGCAGCTTTCATGTGGGTGCAATCGCTGGACGTTTCGAATTTGGCAGCCGGGCTCTCCGAGAGAGAAATACACAGTGTTGCCCAATTACCAACCAAAGCTTTTGCAGAACACGAATGTATGTCTACCAGCGAATGCAGTTCCAAGGGACAGTGAAAACCAGCTACAGCTTTCCGTGCTGGGAGCTTTCCAGTGGGCACAATCGCTGGACGTTTCGAATTTGGCAGCCGGGCTCCACGAGAGAGAAATACACAGTGTTGCCCCTTTACCAACCAAAGCTTTTGCAGAACGCGAATGTCTGTGTAGCAGCGAATGCAGTTCCAAGGGACAGTGAAAACCAGCTACAGCTTTCCGTGCTGGGAGCTTTCCTGTGGGCGCAATCGCTGGACGTTTCGAATTTGGCAGCGGGGCTCTGCGAGAGAGAAATATACAGTGTTGCCTCATAACGAACGGAAGCTTTTGCAGAACGCGAATGTCTGTCTACCAGCGAATGCAGTTCCAAGGGACAGTGAAAACCAGCTACAGCTTTCCGTGCTGGCAGCTTTCATGTGGGCACAATCGCTGGACGTTTCGAATTTGGGAGCCGGGCTCTGCGAGAGAGAAATACACAGTGTTGCCCCTTTACCAACCAAAGCTTTTGCAGAACGCGAATGTCTGTGTAGCAGCGAATGCAGTTCCAAGGGACAGTGAAAACCAGCTACAGCTTTCCGTGCTGGGAGCTTTCCTATGGGCACAATCGCTGGACGTTTCGAATTTGGCAGCCGGGCTCCACGAGAGAGAAATACACAGTGTTGCCCCATTACGAACCAAAGCTTTTGCAGAACGCGAATGTCTGTCTACCAGCGAATGCAGTTCCAAGGGACAGTGAAAACCAGCTACAGCTTTCCGTGCTGGGAGCTTTCCTGTGGGCGCAATCGCTGGACGTTTCGAATTTGGCAGCCGGGCTCTGCGAGAGAGAAATACACAGTGTTGCCTCATTACGAACGAAAGCTTTTGCAGAACGCGAATGTCTGTGTAGCAGCGAATGCAGTTCCAAGGGACAGTGAAAACCAGCTACAGCTTTCCGTGCTGGCAGCTTTCCTGTGGGCGCAATCGCTGGACGTTTCGAATTTGGCAGCCGGGGTCCACGAGAGAGAAATACACAGTGTTGCCCCTTTACGAACGAAAGCTGTTGCAGAACGCGAATGTCTGTCTACCAGCGAATGCAGTTCCAAGGGACAGTGAAAACCAGCTACAGCTTTCCGTGCTGGCAGCTTTCATGTGGGCGCAATCGCTGGACGTTTCGAATTTGGAAGCCGGGCTCTGCGAGAGAGAAATACACAGTGTTGCCCCTTTACGAACGAAAGCTTTTGCAGAACGCGAATGTCTGTGTAGCAGCGAATGCAGTTCCAAGGGACAGTGAAAACCAGCTACAGCTTTCCGTGCTGGCAGCTTTCATGTGGGCGCAATCGCTGGACGTTTCGAATTTGGCAGCCGGGCTCTCCGAGAGAGAAATACACAGTGTTGCCCCTTTACCAACCAAAGCTTTTGCAGAACGCGAATGTCTGTCTAGCAGCGAATGCAGTTCCAAGGGACAGTGAAAACCAGCTACAGCTTTCCGTGCTGGTGGCTTTCCTATGGGCGCAATCGCTGGACGTTTCGAATTTGGCAGCCGGGCTCTCCCAGAGAGAAATACACAGTGTTGCCTCATTACGAACGAAAGCTTTTGCAGAACACGAATGTCTGTGTAGCAGCGAATGCAGTTCCAAGGGACAGTGAAAACCAGCTACTGCTTTCCGTGCTGGGAGCTTTCCTGTGGGCGCAATCGCTGGACGTTTCGAATTTGGCAGCCGGGCTCTCCGAGAGAGAAATACACAGTGTTGCCCCATTACCAACCAAAGCTTTTGCAGAACGCGAATGTCTGTCTACCAGCGAATGCAGTTCCAAGGGACAGTGAAAACCAGCTACAGCTTTCCGTGCTGGGAGCTTTCCTATGGGCACAATCTCTGGACGTTTCGAATTTGGCAGCCGGGCTCTGCGAGAGAGAAATACACAGTGTTGCCCCATTACGAACCAAAGCTTTTGCAGAACGCGAATGTCTGTCTAACAGCGAATACAGTTCCAAGGGACAGTGAAAACCAGCTACAGCTTTCCGTGCTGGCAGCTTTCCTGTGGGCGCAATCGCTGGACGTTTCGAATTTGGCAGCCGGGCTCTGCGAGAGAGAAATACACAGTGTTGCCTCATTACGAACGAAAGCTTTTGCAGAACGCGAATGTCTGTGTAGCAGCGAATGCAGTTCCAAGGGACAGTGAAAACCAGCTACAGCTTTCCGTGCTGGCAGCTTTCCTGTGGGCGCAATCGCTGGACGTTTCGAATTTGGCAGCCGGGCTCTCCGTGAGAGAAATACACAGTGTTGCCCCTTTACGAACGAAAGCTGTTGCAGAACGCGAATGTCTGTCTACCAGCGAATGCAGTTCCAAGGGACAGTGAAAGCCAGCTACAGCTTTCCGTGCTGCGAGCTTTCCTGTGGGCGCAATCGCTGGACGTTTCGAATTTGGCAGCCGGGCTCTCCGTGAGAGAAATACACAGTGTTGCCCCTTTACCAACCAAAGCTTTTGCAGAACGCGAATGTCTGTCTACCAGCGAATGCAGTTCCAAGGGACAGTGAAAACCAGCTACAGCTTTCCGTGCTGGCAGCTTTCCTGTGGGCGCAATCGCTGGACGTTTCGAGTTTGGCAGCCGGGCTCTCCCAGAGAGAAATACACAGTGTTGCCTCATTACGAACGAAAGCTATTGCAGAACGCGAATGTCTGTGTAGCAGCGAATGCAGTTCCAAGGGACAGTGAAAACCAGCTACAGCTTTCCGTGCTGGCAGCTTTCCTGTGGGCGCAATCGCTGGACGTTTCGAATTTGGCAGCCGGGCTCTCCGAGAGAGAAATACACAGTGTTGCCCCTTTACGAACGAAAGCTGTTGCAGAACGCGAATGTCTGTCTACCAGCGAATGCAGTTCCAAGGGACAGTGAAAACCAGCTACAGCTTTCCGTGCTGGCAGCTTTCCTGTGGGCGCAGTCGCTGGACGTTTCGAATTTGGCAGCCGGGCTCTCCGAGAGAGAAATACACAGTGTTGCCCCTTTACGAACGAAAGCTGTTGCAGAACGCGAATGTCTGTCTACCAGCGAATGCAGTTCCAAGGGACAGTGAAAACCAGCTACAGCTTTCCGTGCTGGCAGCTTTCATGTGGGTGCAATCGCTGGACGTTTCGAATTTGGCAGCCGGGCTCTCCGAGAGAGAAATACACAGTGTTGCCCAATTACCAACCAAAGCTTTTGCAGAACACGAATGTATGTCTACCAGCGAATGCAGTTCCAAGGGACAGTGAAAACCAGCTACAGCTTTCCGTGCTGGGAGCTTTCCTGTGGGCACAATCGCTGGACGTTTCGAATTTGGCAGCCGGGCTCCACGAGAGAGAAATACACAGTGTTGCCCCTTTACCAACCAAAGCTTTTGCAGAACGCGAATGTCTGTGTAGCAGCGAATGCAGTTCCAAGGGACAGTGAAAACCAGCTACAGCTTTCCGTGCTGGCAGCTTTCCTGTGGGCGCAATCGCTGGACGTTTCGAATTTGGCAGCGGGGCTCTGCGAGAGAGAAATATACAGTGTTGCCTCATAACGAACGGAAGCTTTTGCAGAACGCGAATGTCTGTCTACCAGCGAATGCAGTTCCAAGGGACAGTGAAAACCAGCTACAGCTTTCCGTGCTGGCAGCTTTCATGTGGGCGCAATCGCTGGACGTTTCGAATTTGGGAGCCGGGCTCTCCCAGAGAGAAATACACAGTGTTGCCCCTTTACCAACCAAAGCTTTTGCAGAACGCGAATGTCTGTGTAGCAGCGAATGCAGTTCCAAGGGACAGTGAAAACCAGCTACAGCTTTCCGTGCTGGGAGCTTTCCTATGGGCACAATCGCTGGACGTTTCGAATTTGGCAGCCGGGCTCCACGAGAGAGAAATACACAGTGTTGCCCCATTACGAACCAAAGCTTTTGCAGAACGCGAATGTCTGTCTACCAGCGAATGCAGTTCCAAGGGACAGTGAAAACCAGCTACAGCTTTCCGTGCTGGGAGCTTTCCTGTGGGCGCAATCGCTGGACGTTTCGAATTTGGCAGCCGGGCTCCACGAGAGAGAAATACACAGTGTTGCCCCTTTACGAACGAAAGCTGTTGCAGAACGCGAATGTCTGTCTACCAGCGAATGCAGTTCCAAGGGACAGTGAAAACCAGCTACAGCTTTCCGTGCTGGCAGCTTTCATGTGGGCGCAATCGCTGGAAGTTTCGAATTTGGCAGCCGGGCTCTGCGAGAGAGAAATACACAGTGTTGCCCCTTTACGAACGAAAGCTTTTGCAGAACGCGAATGTCTGTGTAGCAGCGAATGCAGTTCCAAGGGACAGTGAAAACCAGCTACAGCTTTCCGTGCTGGCAGCTTTCATGTGGGCGCAATCGCTGGACGTTTCGAATTTGGCAGCCGGGCTCTCCGAGAGAGAAATACACAGTGTTGCCCCTTTACCAACCAAAGCTTTTGCAGAACGCGAATGTCTGTCTAGCAGCGAATGCAGTTCCAAGGGACAGTGAAAACCAGCTACAGCTTTCCGTGCTGGTGGCTTTCCTATGGGCGCAATCGCTGGACGTTTCGAATTTGGCAGCCGGGCTCTGCGAGAGAGAAATACACAGTGTTGCCTCATTACGAACGAAAGCTTTTGCAGAACGCGAATGTCTGTGTAGCAGCGAATGCAGTTCCAAGGGACAGTGAAAACCAGCTACTGCTTTCCGTGCTGGGAGCTTTCCTGTGGGCGCAATCGCTGGACGTTTCGAATTTGGCAGCCGGGCTCTCCGAGAGAGAAATACACAGTGTTGCCCCATTACCAACCAAAGCTTTTGCAGAACGCGAATGTCTGTCTACCAGCGAATGCAGTTCCAAGGGACAGTGAAAACCAGCTACAGCTTTCCGTGCTGGGAGCTTTCCTGTGGGCGCAATCGCTGGACGTTTCGAATTTGGCAGCCGGGCTCTCCGACAGAGAAATACACAGTGTTGCCCCTTTACGAACGAAAGCTGTTGCAGAACGCGAATGTCTGTGTAGCAGCGAATGCAGTTCCAAGGGACAGTGAAAACCAGCTACAGCTTTCCGTGCTGGCAGCTTTCCTGTGGGCGCAATCGCTGGACGTTTCGAATTTTGCAGCCGGGCTCTCCGAGAGAGAAATACACAGTGTTGCCCCTTTACGAACGAAAGCTGTTGCAGAACGCGAATGTCTGTGTAGCAGCGAATGCAGTTCCAAGGGACAGTGAAAACCAGCTACAGCTTTCCGTGCTGGCAGCTTTCATGTGGGTGCAATCGCTGGACGTTTCGAATTTGGCAGCCGGGCTCTCCGAGAGAGAAATACACAGTGTTGCCCAATTACCAACCAAAGCTTTTGCAGAACACGAATGTATGTCTACCAGCGAATGCAGTTCCAAGGGACAGTGAAAACCAGCTACAGCTTTCCGTGCTGGGAGCTTTCCAGTGGGCACAATCGCTGGACGTTTCGAATTTGGCAGCCGGGCTCCACGAGAGAGAAATACACAGTGTTGCCCCTTTACCAACCAAAGCTTTTGCAGAACGCGAATGTCTGTCTAGCAGCGAATGCAGTTCCAAGGGACAGTGAAAACCAGCTACAGCTTTCCGTGCTGGTGGCTTTCCTATGGGCGCAATCGCTGGACGTTTCGAATTTGGCAGCCGGGCTCTGCGAGAGAGAAATACACAGTGTTGCCTCATTACGAACGAAAGCTTTTGCAGAACGCGAATGTCTGTGTAGCAGCGAATGCAGTTCCAAGGGACAGTGAAAACCAGCTACTGCTTTCCGTGCTGGTAGCTTTCCTGTGGGCGCAATCGCTGGACGTTTCGAATTTGGCAGCCGGGCTCTGCGAGAGAGAAATACACAGTGTTGCCCCATTACCAACCAAAGCTTTTGCAGAACGCGAATGTCTGTCTACCAGCGAATGCAGTTCCAAGGGACAGTGAAAACCAGCTACAGCTTTCCGTGCTGGGAGCTTTCCTGTGGGCGCAATCGCTGGACGTTTCGAATTTGGCAGCCGGGCTCTGCGAGAGAGAAATACACAGTGTTGCCCCTTTACGAACGAAAGCTGTTGCAGAACGCGAATGTCTGTGTAGCAGCGAATGCAGTTCCAAGGGACAGTGAAAACCAGCTACAGCTTTCCGTGCTGGCAGCTTTCCTGTGGGCGCAATCGCTGGACGTTTCGAATTTTGCAGCCGGGCTCTCCGAGAGAGAAATACACAGTGTTGCCCCTTTACGAACGAAAGCTGTTGCAGAACGCGAATGTCTGTGTAGCAGCGAATGCAGTTCCAAGGGACAGTGAAAACCAGCTACAGCTTTCCGTGCTGGCAGCTTTCCTGTGGGTGCAATCGCTGGACGTTTCGAATTTGGCAGCCGGGCTCTCCGAGAGAGAAATACACAGTGTTGCCCCTTTACGAACCAAAGCTTTTGCAGAACGCGAATGTCTGTGTAGCAGCGAATGCAGTTCCAAGGGACAGTGAAAACCAGCTACAGCTTTCCGTGCTGGGAGCTTTCCTGTGGGCGCAATCGCTGGACGTTTCGAATTTGGCAGCCGGGCTCTCCGAGAGAGAAATACACAGTGTTGCCCCTTTACCAACCAAAGCTTTTGCAGAACGCGAATGTCTGTCTACCAGCGAATGCAGTTCCAAGGGACAGTGAAAACCAGCTACAGCTTTCCGTGCTGGGAGCTTTCCTATGGGCACAATCGCTGGACGTTTCGAATTTGGCAGCCGGGCTCTGCGAGAGAGAAATACACAGTGTTGCCCCATTACCAACCAAAGCTTTTGCAGAACGCGAATGTCTGTCTAACAGCGAATGCAGTTCCAAGGGACAGTGAAAACCAGCTACAGCTTTCCGTGCTGGGAGCTTTCCTGTGGGCGCAATCGCTGGACGTTTCGAATTTGGCAGCCGGGCTCTGCGAGAGAGAAATACACAGTGTTGCCTCATTACGAACCAAAGCTTTTGGAGAACACGAATGTCTGTGTAGCAGCGAATGCAGTTCCAAGGGACAGTGAAAACCAGCTACAGCTTTCCGTGCTGGCAGCTTTCCTGTGGGCGCAATCGCTGGACGTTTCGAATTTGGCAGCCAGGCTCTCCGAGAGAGAAATACACAGTGTGGCCCTTTACGAACGAAAGCTGTTGCAGAACGCGAATGTCTGTGTAGCAGCGAATGCAGTTCCAAGGGACAGTGAAAACCAGCTACAGCTTTCCGTGCTGGCAGCTTTCCTGTGGGCGCAATCGCTGGACGTTTCGAATTTGGCAGCCGGGCTCTCCGAGAGAGAAATACACAGTGTTGCCCCTTTACGAATGAAAGCTGTTGCAGAACGCGAATGTCTGTGTAGCAGCGAATGCAGTTCCAAGGGACAGTGAAAACCAGCTACAGCTTTCCGTGCTGGCAGCTTTCCTGTGGGCGCAATCGCTGGACGTTTCGAATTTGGCAGCCGGGCTCTCCGAGAGAGAAATACACAGTGTTGCCCCTTTACGAACCAAAGCTGTTGCAGAACGCGAATGTCTGTCTACCAGCGAATGCAGTTCCAAGGGACAGTGAAAACCAGCTACAGCTTTCCGTGCTGGCTGCTTTCCTGTGGGCGCAATCGCTGGACGTTTGAATTTGGCAGCCGTAATCTGCGAGAGAGAAATACACAGTGTTGCCCCTTTACGAACGAAAGCTGTTGCAGAACGCGAATGTCTGTCTACCAGCGAATGCAGTTCCAAGGGACAGTGAAAACCAGCTACAGCTTTCCGTGCTGGGAGCTTTCCTGTGGGCGCAATCGCTGGACGTTTCGAATTTGGCAGCTGGGCTCTCCGAGAGAGAAATACACAGTGTTGCCCCATTACCAACCAAAGCTTTTGCAGAACGCGAATGTCTGTCTACCAGCGAATGCAGTTCCAAGGGACAGTGAAAACCAGCTACAGCTTTCCGTGCTGGCAGCTTTCCTGTGGGCGCAATCGCTGGACGTTTCGAATTTGGCAGCCGGGCTCTGCGAGAGAGAAATACACAGTGTTGCCCCTTTACGAACGAAAGCTGTTGCAGAACGCGAATGTCTGTCTACCAGCGAATGCAGTTCCAAGGGACAGGGAAAACCAGCTACAGCTTTCCGTGCTGGCAGCTTTCATGTGGGCGCAATCGCTGGACGTTTCGAATTTGGCAGCCGTGCTCTCCGAGAGAGAAATACACAGTGTTGCCCCATTACCAACCAAAGCTTTTGCAGAACACGAATGTATGTCTACCAGCGAATGCAGTTCCAAGGGACAGTGAAAACCAGCTACAGCTTTCCGTGCTGGGAGCTTTCCTGTGGGCACAATCGCTGGACGTTTCAAATTTGGCAGCCGGGCTCCACGAGAGAGAAATGCACAGTGTTGCCCCATTACCAACCAAAGCTTTTGCAGAACGCGAATGTCTGTGTAGCAGCAAATGCAGTTCCAAGGGACAGTGAAAACCAGCTACAGCTTTCCGTGCTGGCAGCTTTCCTGTGGGCGCAGTCGCTGGACGTTTCGAATTTGGCAGCCGGGCTCTCCGAGAGAGAAATACACAGTGTTGCCCCTTTCCGAACGAAAGCTGTTGCAGAACGCGAATGTCTGTCTACCAGCGAATGCAGTTCCAAGGGACAGTGAAAACCAGCTACAGCTTTCCGTGCTGGCAGCTTTCATGTGGGTGCAATCGCTGGACGTTTCGAATTTGGCAGCCGGGCTCTCCGAGAGAGAAATACACAGTGTTGCCCAATTACCAACCAAAGCTTTTGCAGAACACGAATGTATGTCTACCAGCGAATGCAGTTCCAAGGGACAGTGAAAACCAGCTACAGCTTTCCGTGCTGGGAGCTTTCCAGTGGGCACAATCGCTGGACGTTTCGAATTTGGCAGCCGGGCTCCACGAGAGAGAAATACACAGTGTTGCCCCTTTACCAACCAAAGCTTTTGCAGAACGCGAATGTCTGTCTAGCAGCGAATGCAGTTCCAAGGGACAGTGAAAACCAGCTACAGCTTTCCGTGCTGGGAGCTTTCCTGTGGGCGCAATCGCTGGACGTTTCGAATTTGGCAGCGGGGCTCTGCGAGAGAGAAATATACAGTGTTGCCTCATAACGAACGGAAGCTTTTGCAGAACGCGAATGTCTGTCTACCAGCGAATGCAGTTCCAAGGGACAGTGAAAACCAGCTACAGCTTTCCGTGCTGGCAGGTTTCATGTGGGCGCAATCGCTGGACGTTTCGAATTTGGGAGCCGGGCTCTGCGAGAGAGAAATACACAGTGTTGCCCCTCTACCAACCAAAGCTTTTGCAGAACGCGAATGTCTGTGTAGCAGCGAATGCAGTTCCAAGGGACAGTGAAAACCAGCTACAGCTTTCCGTGCTGGGAGCTTTCCTATGGGCACAATCGCTGGACGTTTCGAATTTGGCAGCCGGGCTCCACGAGAGAGAAATACACAGTGTTGCCCCATTACGAACCAAAGCTTTTGCAGAACGCGAATGTCTGTCTACCAGCGAATGCAGTTCCAAGGGACAGTGAAAACCAGCTACAGCTTTCCGTGCTGGGAGCTTTCCTGTGGGCGCAATCGCTGGACGTTTCGAATTTGGCAGCCGGGCTCTGCGAGAGAGAAATACACAGTGTTGCCTCATTACGAACGAAAGCTTTTGCAGAACACGAATGTCTGTGTAGCAGCGAATGCAGTTCCAAGGGACAGTGAAAACCAGCTACAGCTTTCCGTGCTGGCAGCTTTCCTGTGGGCGCAATCGCTGGACGTTTCGAATTTGGCAGCCGGGCTCCACGAGAGAGAAATACACAGTGTTGCCCCTTTACGAACGAAAGCTGTTGCAGAACGCGAATGTCTGTCTACCAGCGAATGCAGTTCCAAGGGACAGTGAAAACCAGCTACAGCTTTCCGTGCCGGCAGCTTTCATGTGGGCGCAATCGCTGGACGTTTCGAATTTGGCAGCCGGGCTCTGCGAGAGAGAAATACACAGTGTTGCCCCTTTACGAACGAAAGCTTTTGCAGAACGCGAATGTCTGTGTAGCAGCGAATGCAGTTCCAAGGGACAGTGAAAACCAGCTACAGCTTTCCGTGCTGGGAGCTTTCCTGTGGGCGCAATCGCTGGACGTTTCGAATTTGGCAGCCGGGCTCTCCGAGAGAGAAATACACAGTGTTGCCCCTTTACCAACCAAAGCTTTTGCAGAACGCGAATGTCTGTCTAGCAGCGAATGCAGTTCCAAGGGACAGTGAAAACCAGCTACAGCTTTCCGTGCTGGTGGCTTTCCTATGGGCGCAATCGCTGGACGTTTCGAATTTGGCAGCCGGGCTCTGCGAGAGAGAAATACACAGTGTTGCCTCATTACGAACGAAAGCTTTTGCAGAACACGAATGTCTGTGTAGCAGCGAATGCAGTTCCAAGGGACAGTGAAAACCAGCTACTGCTTTCCGTGCTGGGAGCTTTCCTGTGGGCGCAATCGCTGGACGTTTCGAATTTGGCAGCCGGGCTCTGCGAGAGAGAAATACACAGTGTTGCCCCTTTACGAACCAAAGCTTTTGCAGAACGCGAATGTCTGTGTAGCAGCGAATGCAGTTCCAAGGGACAGTGAAAACCAGCTACAGCTTTCCGTGCTGGGAGCTTTCCTGTGGGCGCAATCGCTGGACGTTTCGAATTTGGCAGCCGGGCTCTCCGAGAGAGAAATACACAGTGTTGCCCCTTTACCAACCAAAGCTTTTGCAGAACGCGAATGTCTGTCTACCAGCGAATGCAGTTCCAAGGGACAGTGAAAACCAGCTACAGCTTTCCGTGCTGGGAGCTTTCCTATGGGCACAATCGCTGGACGTTTCGAATTTGGCAGCCGGGCTCTGCGAGAGAGAAATACACAGTGTTGCCCCATTACCAACCAAAGCTTTTGCAGAACGCGAATGTCTGTCTAACAGCGAATGCAGTTCCAAGGGACAGTGAAAACCAGCTACAGCTTTCCGTGCTGGGAGCTTTCCTGTGGGCGCAATCGCTGGACGTTTCGAATTTGGCAGCCGGGCTCTGCGAGAGAGAAATACACAGTGTTGCCTCATTACGAACCAAAGCTTTTGCAGAACACGAATGTCTGTGTAGCAGCGAATGCAGTTCCAAGGGACAGTGAAAACCAGCTACAGCTTTCCGTGCTGGCAGCTTTCCTGTGGGCGCAATCGCTGGACGTTTCGAATTTGGCAGCCAGGCTCTCCGAGAGAGAAATACACAGTGTGGCCCTTTACGAACGAAAGCTATTGCAGAACGCGAATGTCTGTGTAGCAGCGAATGCAGTTCCAAGGGACAGTGAAAACCAGCTACAGCTTTCCGTGCTGGCAGCTTTCCTGTGGGCGCAATCGCTGGACGTTTCGAATTTGGCAGCCGGGCTCTCCGAGAGAGAAATACACAGTGTTGCCCCTTTACGAATGAAAGCTGTTGCAGAACGCGAATGTCTGTGTAGCAGCGAATGCAGTTCCAAGGGACAGTGAAAACCAGCTACAGCTTTCCGTGCTGGCAGCTTTCCTGTGGGCGCAATCGCTGGACGTTTCGAATTTGGCAGCCGGGCTCTCCGAGAGAGAAATACACAGTGTTGCCCCTTTACGAACCAAAGCTGTTGCAGAACGCGAATGTCTGTGTAGCAGCGAATGCAGTTCCAAGGGACAGTGAAAACCAGCTACAGCTTTCCGTGCTGGCTGCTTTCCTGTGGGCGCAATCGCTGGACGTTTGAATTTGGCAGCCGGAATCTGCGAGAGAGAAATACACAGTGTTGCCCCTTTACGAACGAAAGCTGTTGCAGAACGCGAATGTCTGTCTACCAGCGAATGCAGTTCCAAGGGACAGTGAAAACCAGCTACAGCTTTCCGTGCTGGGAGCTTTCCTGTGGGCGCAATCGCTGGACGTTTCGAATTTGGCAGCGGGGCTCTCCGAGAGAGAAATACACAGTGTTGCCCCATTACCAACCAAAGCTTTTGCAGAACGCGAATGTCTGTCTACCAGCGAATGCAGTTCCAAGGGACAGTGAAAACCAGCTACAGCTTTCCGTGCTGGGAGCTTTCCTGTGGGCACAATCGCTGGACGTTTCAAATTTGGCAGCCGGGCTCCACGAGAGAGAAATGCACAGTGTTGCCCCATTACCAACCAAAGCTTTTGCAGAACGCGAATGTCTGTGTAGCAGCGAATGCAGTTCCAAGGGACAGTGAAAACCAGCTACAGCTTTCCGTGCTGGCAGCTTTCCTGTGGGCGCAGTCGCTGGACGTTTCGAATTTGGCAGCCGGGCTCTCCGAGAGAGAAATACACAGTGTTGCCCCTTTACGAACGAAAGCTGTTGCAGAACGCGAATGTCTGTCTACCAGCGAATGCAGTTCCAAGGGACAGTGAAAACCAGCTACAGCTTTCCGTGCTGGCAGCTTTCCTGTGGGCGCAATCGCGGGACGTTTCGAATTTGGCAGCGGGGCTCTGCGAGAGAGAAATATACAGTGTTGCCTCATAACGAACGGAAGCTTTTGCAGAACGCGAATGTCTGTCTACCAGCGAATGCAGTTCCAAGGGACAGTGAAAACCAGCTACAGCTTTCCGTGCTGGCAGCTTTCATGTGGGCGCAATCGCTGGACGTTTCGAATTTGGCAGCCGGGCTCTCCCAGAGAGAAATACACAGTGTTATCCCATTACCAACCAAAGCTTTTGCAGAACGCGAATGTCTGTCTACCAGCGAATGCAGTTCCAAGGGACAGTGAAAACCAGCAACAGCTTTCCGTGCTGGGAGCTTTCCTGTGGGCGCAATCGCTGGACGTTTCGAATTTGGCAGCTGGGCTCTCCGAGAGAGAAATACACAGTGTTGCCCCATTACCAACCAAAGCTTTTGCAGAACGCAAATGTCTGTCTACCAGCGAATGCAGTTCCAAGGGACAGTGAAAACCAGCTACAGCTTTCCGTGCTGGCAGCTTTCCTGTGGGCGCAATCGCTGGACGTTTCGAATGTGGAAGCCGGGCTCTCCGAGAGAGAAATACACAGTGTGGCCCTTTACGAACGAAAGCTGTTGCAGAACGCGAATGTCTGTCTACCAGCGAATGCAGTTCCAAGGGACAGTGAAAACCAGCTACAGCTTTCCGTGCTGGCAGCTTTCCTGTGGGCGCAATCGCTGGACGTTTCGAATTTGGCAGCCGGGCTCTCCGAGAGAGAAATACACAGTGTTGCCCCTTTACGAATGAAAGCTGTTGCAGAACGCGAATGTCTGTGTAGCAGCGAATGCAGTTCCAAGGGACAGTGAAAACCAGCTACAGCTTTCCGTGCTGGCAGCTTTCCTGTGGGCGCAATCGCTGGACGTTTCGAATTTGGCAGCCGGGCTCTCCGAGAGAGAAATACACAGTGTTGCCCCTTTACGAACCAAAGCTGTTGCAGAACGCGAATGTCTGTCTACCAGCGAATGCAGTTCCAAGGGACAGTGAAAACCAGCTACAGCTTTCCGTGCTGGCTGCTTTCCTGTGGGCGCAATCGCTGGACGTTTGAATTTGGCAGCCGGAATCTGCGAGAGAGAAATACACAGTGTTGCCCCTTTACGAACGAAAGCTGTTGCAGAACGCGAATGTCTGTCTACCAGCGAATGCAGTTCCAAGGGACAGTGAAAACCAGCTACAGCTTTCCGTGCTGGGAGCTTTCCTGTGGGCGCAATCGCTGGACGTTTCGAATTTGGCAGCTGGGCTCTCCGAGAGAGAAATGCACAGTGTTGCCCCATTACCAACCAAAGCTTTTGCAGAACGCGAATGTCTGTCTACCAGCGAATGCAGTTCCAAGGGACAGTGAAAACCAGCTACAGCTTTCCGTGCTGGCAGCTTTCCTGTGGGCGCAATCGCTGGACGTTTCGAATTTGGCAGCCGGGCTCTGCGAGAGAGAAATACACAGTGTTGCCCCTTTACGAACGAAAGCTGTTGCAGAACGCGAATGTCTGTCTACCAGCGAATGCAGTTCCAAGGGACAGTGAAAACCAGCTACAGCTTTCCGTGCTGGCAGCTTTCATGTGGGCGCAATCGCTGGACGTTTCGAATTTGGCAGCCGTGCTCTCCGAGAGAGAAATACACAGTGTTGCCCCATTACCAACCAAAGCTTTTGCAGAACACGAATGTATGTCTACCAGCGAATGCAGTTCCAAGGGACAGTGAAAACCAGCTACAGCTTTCCGTGCTGGCAGCTTTCCTGTGGGCGCAATCGCTGGACGTTTCGAATTTGGCAGCCGGGCTCTCCGAGAGAGAAATACACAGTGTTGCCCCTTTACGAATGAAAGCTGTTGCAGAACGCGAATGTCTGTGTAGCAGCGAATGCAGTTCCAAGGGACAGTGAAAACCAGCTACAGCTTTCCGTGCTGGCAGCTTTCCTGTGGGCGCAATCGCTGGACGTTTCGAATTTGGCAGCCGGGCTCTCCGAGAGAGAAATACACAGTGTTGCCCCTTTACGAACCAAAGCTGTTGCAGAACGCGAATGTCTGTCTACCAGCGAATGCAGTTCCAAGGGACAGTGAAAACCAGCTACAGCTTTCCGTGCTGGGAGCTTTCCTGTGGGCGCAATCGCTGGACGTTTCGAATTTGGCAGCTGGGCTCTCCGAGAGAGAAATACACAGTGTTGCCCCATTACCAACCAAAGCTTTTGCAGAACGCGAATGTCTGTCTACCAGCGAATGCAGTTCCAAGGGACAGTGAAAACCAGCTACAGCTTTCCGTGCTGGCAGCTTTCCTGTGGGCGCAATCGCTGGACGTTTCGAATTTGGCAGCCGGGCTCTCCGAGAGAGAAATACACAGTGTGGCCCTTTACGAACGAAAGCTGTTGCAGAACGCGAATGTCTGTCTACCAGCGAATGCAGTTCCAAGGGACAGTGAAAACCAGCTACAGCTTTCCGTGCTGGCAGCTTTCCTGTGGGCGCAATCGCTGGACGTTTCGAATTTGGCAGCCGGGCTCTCCGAGAGAGAAATACACAGTGTTGCCCCTTTACGAATGAAAGCTGTTGCAGAACGCGAATGTCTGTGTAGCAGCGAATGCAGTTCCAAGGGACAGTGAAAACCAGCTACAGCTTTCCGTGCTGGGAGCTTTCCTGTGGGCGCAATCGCTGGACGTTTCGAATTTGGCAGCTGGGCTCTCCGAGAGAGAAATACACAGTGTTGCCCCATTACCAACCAAAGCTTTTGCAGAACGCGAATGTCTGTCTACCAGCGAATGCAGTTCCAAGGGACAGTGAAAACCAGCTACAGCTTTCCGTGCTGGCAGCTTTCCTGTGGGCGCAATCGCTGGACGTTTCGAATTTGGCAGCCGGGCTCTGCGAGAGAGAAATACACAGTGTTGCCCCTTTACGAACGAAAGCTGTTGCAGAACGCGAATGTCTGTCTACCAGCGAATGCAGTTCCAAGGGACAGGGAAAACCAGCTACAGCTTTCCGTGCTGGCAGCTTTCATGTGGGCGCAATCGCTGGACGTTTCGAATTTGGCAGCCGGGCTCTCCGAGAGAGAAATACACAGTGTTGCCCCATTACCAACCAAAGCTTTTGCAGAACACGAATGTATGTCTACCAGCGAATGCAGTTCCAAGGGACAGTGAAAACCAGCTACAGCTTTCCGTGCTGGGAGCTTTCCTATGGGCACAATCGCTGGACGTTTCAAATTTGGCAGCCGGGCTCCACGAGAGAGAAATGCACAGTGTTGCCCCATTACCAACCAAAGCTTTTGCAGAACGCGAATGTCTGTGTAGCAGCGAATGCAGTTCCAAGGGACAGTGAAAACCAGCTACAGCTTTCCGTGCTGGGAGCTTTCCTGTGGGCGCAGTCGCTGGACGTTTCGAATTTGGCAGCCGGGCTCTCCGAGAGAGAAATACACAGTGTTGCCCCTTTACGAACGAAAGCTGTTGCAGAACGCAAATGTCTGTCTACCAGCGAATGCAGTTCCAAGGGACAGTGAAAACCAGCTACAGCTTTCCGTGCTGGCAGCTTTCCTGTGGGCGCAATCGCTGGACGTTTCGAATTTGGCAGCGGGGCTCTGCGAGAGAGAAATATACAGTGTTGCCTCATAACGAACGGAAGCTTTTGCAGAACGCGAATGTCTGTCTACCAGCGAATGCAGTTCCAAGGGACAGTGAAAACCAGCTACAGCTTTCCGTGCTGGCAGCTTTCATGTGGGCGCAATCGCTGGACGTTTCGAATTTGGCAGCCGGGCTCTCCCAGAGAGAAATACACAGTGTTATCCCATTACCAACCAAAGCTTTTGCAGAACGCGAATGTCTGTCTACCAGCGAATGCAGTTCCAAGGGACAGTGAAAACCAGCAACAGCTTTCCGTGCTGGGAGCTTTCCTGTGGGCGCAATCGCTGGGCGTTTCGAATTTGGCAGCCGGGCTCTCCGAGAGAGAAATACACAGTGTTGCCCCTTTACGAACCAAAGCTGTTGCAGAACGCGAATGTCTGTGTAGCAGCAAATGCAGTTCCAAGGGACAGTGAAAACCAGCTACAGCTTTCCGTGCTGGCTGCTTTCCTGTGGGCGCAATCGCTGGACGTTTGAATTTGGCAGCCGGAATCTGCGAGAGAGAAATACACAGTGTTGCCCCTTTACGAACGAAAGCTGTTGCAGAACGCGAATGTCTGTCTACCAGCGAATGCAGTTCCAAGGGACAGTGAAAACCAGCTACAGCTTTCCGTGCTGGCAGCTTTCATGTGGGCGCAATCGCTGGACGTTTCGAATTTGGCAGCCGGGCTCTCCCAGAGAGAAATACACAGTGTTATCCCATTACCAACCAAAGCTTTTGCAGAACGCGAATGTCTGTCTACCAGCGAATGCAGTTCCAAGGGACAGTGAAAACCAGCAACAGCTTTCCGTGCTGGGAGCTTTCCTGTGGGCGCAATCGCTGGACGTTTCGAATTTGGCAGCTGGGCTCTCCGAGAGAGAAATACACAGTGTTGCCCCATTACCAACCAAAGCTTTTGCAGAACGCAAATGTCTGTCTACCAGCGAATGCAGTTCCAAGGGACAGTGAAAACCAGCTACAGCTTTCCGTGCTGGCAGCTTTCCTGTGGGCGCAATCGCTGGACGTTTCGAATTTGGAAGCCGGGCTCTCCGAGAGAGAAATACACAGTGTGGCCCTTTACGAACGAAAGCTGTTGCAGAACGCGAATGTCTGTCTACCAGCGAATGCAGTTCCAAGGGACAGTGAAAACCAGCTACAGCTTTCCGTGCTGGCAGCTTTCCTGTGGGCGCAATCGCTGGACGTTTCGAATTTGGCAGCCGGGCTCTCCGAGAGAGAAATACACAGTGTTGCCCCTTTACGAAGGAAAGCTGTTGCAGAACGCGAATGTCTGTCTACCAGCGAATGCAGTTCCAAGGGACAGTGAAAACCAGCTACAGCTTTCCGTGCTGGCAGCTTTCCTGTGGGCGCAATCGCTGGACGTTTCGAATTTGGCAGCCGGGTTCTCCGAGAGAGAAATACAGTGTTGCCCCTTTACGAACCAAAGCTGTTGCAGAACGCGAATGTCTGTCTACCAGCGAATGCAGTTCCAAGGGACAGTGAAAACCAGCTACAGCTTTCCGTGCTGGCTGCTTTCCTGTGGGCGCAATCGCTGGACGTTTGAATTTGGCAGCCGGAATCTGCGAGAGAGAAATACACAGTGTTGCCCCTTTACGAACGAAAGCTGTTGCAGAACGCGAATGTCTGTCTACCAGCGAATGCAGTTCCAAGGGACAGTGAAAACCAGCTACAGCTTTCCGTGCTGGCAGCTTTCCTGTGGGCGCAATCGCTGGACGTTTCGAATTTGGCAGCTGGGCTCTCCGAGAGAGAAATACACAGTGTTGCCCCATTACCAACCAAAGCTTTTGCAGAACGCGAATGTCTGTCTACCAGCGAATGCAGTTCCAAGGGACAGTGAAAACCAGCTACAGCTTTCCGTGCTGGCAGCTTTCCTGTGGGCGCAATCGCTGGACGTTTCGAATTTGGCAGCCGGGCTCTGCGAGAGAGAAATACACAGTGTTGCCCCTTTACGAACGAAAGCTGTTGCAGAACGCGAATGTCTGTCTACCAGCGAATGCAGTTCCAAGGGACAGGGAAAACCAGCTACAGCTTTCCGTGCTGGCAGCTTTCATGTGGGCGCAATCGCTGGACGTTTCGAATTTGGCAGCCGTGCTCTCCGAGAGAGAAATACACAGTGTTGCCCCATTACCAACCAAAGCTTTTGCAGAACACGAATGTATGTCTACCAGCGAATGCAGTTCCAAGGGACAGTGAAAACCAGCTACAGCTTTCCGTGCTGGCAGCTTTCCTGTGGGCGCAATCGCTGGACGTTTCGAATTTGGCAGCCGGGCTCTCCGAGAGAGAAATACACAGTGTTGCCCCTTTACGAATGAAAGCTGTTGCAGAACGCGAATGTCTGTGTAGCAGCGAATGCAGTTCCAAGGGACAGTGAAAACCAGCTACAGCTTTCCGTGCTGGCAGCTTTCCTGTGGGCGCAATCGCTGGACGTTTCGAATTTGGCAGCCGGGCTCTGCGAGAGAGAAATACACAGTGTTGCCCCTTTACGAACCAAAGCTGTTGCAGAACGCGAATGTCTGTCTACCAGCGAATGCAGTTCCAAGGGACAGTGAAAACCAGCTACAGCTTTCCGTGCTGGCAGCTTTCCTGTGGGCGCAATCGCTGGACGTTTCGAATTTGGCAGCTGGGCTCTCCGAGAGAGAAATACACAGTGTTGCCCCATTACCAACCAAAGCTTTTGCAGAACGCGAATGTCTGTCTACCAGCGAATGCAGTTCCAAGGGACAGTGAAAACCAGCTACAGCTTTCCGTGCTGGCAGCTTTCCTGTGGGCGCAATCGCTGGACGTTTCGAATTTTGCAGCCGGGCTCTCCGAGAGAGAAATACACAGTGTTGCCCCTTTACGAACGAAAGCTGTTGCAGAACGCGAATGTCTGTGTAGCAGCGAATGCAGTTCCAAGGGACAGTGAAAACCAGCTACAGCTTTCCGTGCTGGCAGCTTTCATGTGGGTGCAATCGCTGGACGTTTCGAATTTGGCAGCCGGGCTCTCCGAGAGAGAAATACACAGTGTTGCCCAATTACCAACCAAAGCTTTTGCAGAACACGAATGTATGTCTACCAGCGAATGCAGTTCCAAGGGACAGTGAAAACCAGCTACAGCTTTCCGTGCTGGGAGCTTTCCAGTGGGCACAATCGCTGGACGTTTCGAATTTGGCAGCCGGGCTCCACGAGAGAGAAATACACAGTGTTGCCCCTTTACCAACCAAAGCTTTTGCAGAACGCGAATGTCTGTCTAGCAGCGAATGCAGTTCCAAGGGACAGTGAAAACCAGCTACAGCTTTCCGTGCTGGTGGCTTTCCTATGGGCGCAATCGCTGGACGTTTCGAATTTGGCAGCCGGGCTCTGCGAGAGAGAAATACACAGTGTTGCCTCATTACGAACGAAAGCTTTTGCAGAACGCGAATGTCTGTGTAGCAGCGAATGCAGTTCCAAGGGACAGTGAAAACCAGCTACTGCTTTCCGTGCTGGTAGCTTTCCTGTGGGCGCAATCGCTGGACGTTTCGAATTTGGCAGCCGGGCTCTGCGAGAGAGAAATACACAGTGTTGCCCCATTACCAACCAAAGCTTTTGCAGAACGCGAATGTCTGTCTACCAGCGAATGCAGTTCCAAGGGACAGTGAAAACCAGCTACAGCTTTCCGTGCTGGGAGCTTTCCTGTGGGCGCAATCGCTGGACGTTTCGAATTTGGCAGCCGGGCTCTGCGAGAGAGAAATACACAGTGTTGCCCCTTTACGAACGAAAGCTGTTGCAGAACGCGAATGTCTGTGTAGCAGCGAATGCAGTTCCAAGGGACAGTGAAAACCAGCTACAGCTTTCCGTGCTGGCAGCTTTCCTGTGGGCGCAATCGCTGGACGTTTCGAATTTTGCAGCCGGGCTCTCCGAGAGAGAAATACACAGTGTTGCCCCTTTACGAACGAAAGCTGTTGCAGAACGCGAATGTCTGTGTAGCAGCGAATGCAGTTCCAAGGGACAGTGAAAACCAGCTACAGCTTTCCGTGCTGGCAGCTTTCCTGTGGGTGCAATCGCTGGACGTTTCGAATTTGGCAGCCGGGCTCTCCGAGAGAGAAATACACAGTGTTGCCCCTTTACGAACCAAAGCTTTTGCAGAACGCGAATGTCTGTGTAGCAGCGAATGCAGTTCCAAGGGACAGTGAAAACCAGCTACAGCTTTCCGTGCTGGGAGCTTTCCTGTGGGCGCAATCGCTGGACGTTTCGAATTTGGCAGCCGGGCTCTCCGAGAGAGAAATACACAGTGTTGCCCCTTTACCAACCAAAGCTTTTGCAGAACGCGAATGTCTGTCTACCAGCGAATGCAGTTCCAAGGGACAGTGAAAACCAGCTACAGCTTTCCGTGCTGGGAGCTTTCCTATGGGCACAATCGCTGGACGTTTCGAATTTGGCAGCCGGGCTCTGCGAGAGAGAAATACACAGTGTTGCCCCATTACCAACCAAAGCTTTTGCAGAACGCGAATGTCTGTCTAACAGCGAATGCAGTTCCAAGGGACAGTGAAAACCAGCTACAGCTTTCCGTGCTGGGAGCTTTCCTGTGGGCGCAATCGCTGGACGTTTCGAATTTGGCAGCCGGGCTCTGCGAGAGAGAAATACACAGTGTTGCCTCATTACGAACCAAAGCTTTTGGAGAACACGAATGTCTGTGTAGCAGCGAATGCAGTTCCAAGGGACAGTGAAAACCAGCTACAGCTTTCCGTGCTGGCAGCTTTCCTGTGGGCGCAATCGCTGGACGTTTCGAATTTGGCAGCCAGGCTCTCCGAGAGAGAAATACACAGTGTGGCCCTTTACGAACGAAAGCTGTTGCAGAACGCGAATGTCTGTGTAGCAGCGAATGCAGTTCCAAGGGACAGTGAAAACCAGCTACAGCTTTCCGTGCTGGCAGCTTTCCTGTGGGCGCAATCGCTGGACGTTTCGAATTTGGCAGCCGGGCTCTCCGAGAGAGAAATACACAGTGTTGCCCCTTTACGAATGAAAGCTGTTGCAGAACGCGAATGTCTGTGTAGCAGCGAATGCAGTTCCAAGGGACAGTGAAAACCAGCTACAGCTTTCCGTGCTGGCAGCTTTCCTGTGGGCGCAATCGCTGGACGTTTCGAATTTGGCAGCCGGGCTCTCCGAGAGAGAAATACACAGTGTTGCCCCTTTACGAACCAAAGCTGTTGCAGAACGCGAATGTCTGTCTACCAGCGAATGCAGTTCCAAGGGACAGTGAAAACCAGCTACAGCTTTCCGTGCTGGCTGCTTTCCTGTGGGCGCAATCGCTGGACGTTTGAATTTGGCAGCCGTAATCTGCGAGAGAGAAATACACAGTGTTGCCCCTTTACGAACGAAAGCTGTTGCAGAACGCGAATGTCTGTCTACCAGCGAATGCAGTTCCAAGGGACAGTGAAAACCAGCTACAGCTTTCCGTGCTGGGAGCTTTCCTGTGGGCGCAATCGCTGGACGTTTCGAATTTGGCAGCTGGGCTCTCCGAGAGAGAAATACACAGTGTTGCCCCATTACCAACCAAAGCTTTTGCAGAACGCGAATGTCTGTCTACCAGCGAATGCAGTTCCAAGGGACAGTGAAAACCAGCTACAGCTTTCCGTGCTGGCAGCTTTCCTGTGGGCGCAATCGCTGGACGTTTCGAATTTGGCAGCCGGGCTCTGCGAGAGAGAAATACACAGTGTTGCCCCTTTACGAACGAAAGCTGTTGCAGAACGCGAATGTCTGTCTACCAGCGAATGCAGTTCCAAGGGACAGGGAAAACCAGCTACAGCTTTCCGTGCTGGCAGCTTTCATGTGGGCGCAATCGCTGGACGTTTCGAATTTGGCAGCCGTGCTCTCCGAGAGAGAAATACACAGTGTTGCCCCATTACCAACCAAAGCTTTTGCAGAACACGAATGTATGTCTACCAGCGAATGCAGTTCCAAGGGACAGTGAAAACCAGCTACAGCTTTCCGTGCTGGGAGCTTTCCTGTGGGCACAATCGCTGGACGTTTCAAATTTGGCAGCCGGGCTCCACGAGAGAGAAATGCACAGTGTTGCCCCATTACCAACCAAAGCTTTTGCAGAACGCGAATGTCTGTGTAGCAGCAAATGCAGTTCCAAGGGACAGTGAAAACCAGCTACAGCTTTCCGTGCTGGCAGCTTTCCTGTGGGCGCAGTCGCTGGACGTTTCGAATTTGGCAGCCGGGCTCTCCGAGAGAGAAATACACAGTGTTGCCCCTTTCCGAACGAAAGCTGTTGCAGAACGCGAATGTCTGTCTACCAGCGAATGCAGTTCCAAGGGACAGTGAAAACCAGCTACAGCTTTCCGTGCTGGCAGCTTTCATGTGGGTGCAATCGCTGGACGTTTCGAATTTGGCAGCCGGGCTCTCCGAGAGAGAAATACACAGTGTTGCCCAATTACCAACCAAAGCTTTTGCAGAACACGAATGTATGTCTACCAGCGAATGCAGTTCCAAGGGACAGTGAAAACCAGCTACAGCTTTCCGTGCTGGGAGCTTTCCAGTGGGCACAATCGCTGGACGTTTCGAATTTGGCAGCCGGGCTCCACGAGAGAGAAATACACAGTGTTGCCCCTTTACCAACCAAAGCTTTTGCAGAACGCGAATGTCTGTCTAGCAGCGAATGCAGTTCCAAGGGACAGTGAAAACCAGCTACAGCTTTCCGTGCTGGGAGCTTTCCTGTGGGCGCAATCGCTGGACGTTTCGAATTTGGCAGCGGGGCTCTGCGAGAGAGAAATATACAGTGTTGCCTCATAACGAACGGAAGCTTTTGCAGAACGCGAATGTCTGTCTACCAGCGAATGCAGTTCCAAGGGACAGTGAAAACCAGCTACAGCTTTCCGTGCTGGCAGGTTTCATGTGGGCGCAATCGCTGGACGTTTCGAATTTGGGAGCCGGGCTCTGCGAGAGAGAAATACACAGTGTTGCCCCTCTACCAACCAAAGCTTTTGCAGAACGCGAATGTCTGTGTAGCAGCGAATGCAGTTCCAAGGGACAGTGAAAACCAGCTACAGCTTTCCGTGCTGGGAGCTTTCCTATGGGCACAATCGCTGGACGTTTCGAATTTGGCAGCCGGGCTCCACGAGAGAGAAATACACAGTGTTGCCCCATTACGAACCAAAGCTTTTGCAGAACGCGAATGTCTGTCTACCAGCGAATGCAGTTCCAAGGGACAGTGAAAACCAGCTACAGCTTTCCGTGCTGGGAGCTTTCCTGTGGGCGCAATCGCTGGACGTTTCGAATTTGGCAGCCGGGCTCTGCGAGAGAGAAATACACAGTGTTGCCTAATTACGAACGAAAGCTTTTGCAGAACACGAATGTCTGTGTAGCAGCGAATGCAGTTCCAAGGGACAGTGAAAACCAGCTACAGCTTTCCGTGCTGGCAGCTTTCCTGTGGGCGCAATCGCTGGACGTTTCGAATTTGGCAGCCGGGCTCCACGAGAGAGAAATACACAGTGTTGCCCCTTTACGAACGAAAGCTGTTGCAGAACGCGAATGTCTGTCTACCAGCGAATGCAGTTCCAAGGGACAGTGAAAACCAGCTACAGCTTTCCGTGCCGGCAGCTTTCATGTGGGCGCAATCGCTGGACGTTTCGAATTTGGCAGCCGGGCTCTGCGAGAGAGAAATACACAGTGTTGCCCCTTTACGAACGAAAGCTTTTGCAGAACGCGAATGTCTGTGTAGCAGCGAATGCAGTTCCAAGGGACAGTGAAAACCAGCTACAGCTTTCCGTGCTGGGAGCTTTCCTGTGGGCGCAATCGCTGGACGTTTCGAATTTGGCAGCCGGGCTCTCCGAGAGAGAAATACACAGTGTTGCCCCTTTACCAACCAAAGCTTTTGCAGAACGCGAATGTCTGTCTAGCAGCGAATGCAGTTCCAAGGGACAGTGAAAACCAGCTACAGCTTTCCGTGCTGGTGGCTTTCCTATGGGCGCAATCGCTGGACGTTTCGAATTTGGCAGCCGGGCTCTGCGAGAGAGAAATACACAGTGTTGCCTCATTACGAACGAAAGCTTTTGCAGAACACGAATGTCTGTGTAGCAGCGAATGCAGTTCCAAGGGACAGTGAAAACCAGCTACTGCTTTCCGTGCTGGGAGCTTTCCTGTGGGCGCAATCGCTGGACGTTTCGAATTTGGCAGCCGGGCTCTGCGAGAGAGAAATACACAGTGTTGCCCCTTTACGAACCAAAGCTTTTGCAGAACGCGAATGTCTGTGTAGCAGCGAATGCAGTTCCAAGGGACAGTGAAAACCAGCTACAGCTTTCCGTGCTGGGAGCTTTCCTGTGGGCGCAATCGCTGGACGTTTCGAATTTGGCAGCCGGGCTCTCCGAGAGAGAAATACACAGTGTTGCCCCTTTACCAACCAAAGCTTTTGCAGAACGCGAATGTCTGTCTACCAGCGAATGCAGTTCCAAGGGACAGTGAAAACCAGCTACAGCTTTCCGTGCTGGGAGCTTTCCTATGGGCACAATCGCTGGACGTTTCGAATTTGGCAGCCGGGCTCTGCGAGAGAGAAATACACAGTGTTGCCCCATTACCAACCAAAGCTTTTGCAGAACGCGAATGTCTGTCTAACAGCGAATGCAGTTCCAAGGGACAGTGAAAACCAGCTACAGCTTTCCGTGCTGGGAGCTTTCCTGTGGGCGCAATCGCTGGACGTTTCGAATTTGGCAGCCGGGCTCTGCGAGAGAGAAATACACAGTGTTGCCTCATTACGAACCAAAGCTTTTGCAGAACACGAATGTCTGTGTAGCAGCGAATGCAGTTCCAAGGGACAGTGAAAACCAGCTACAGCTTTCCGTGCTGGCAGCTTTCCTGTGGGCGCAATCGCTGGACGTTTCGAATTTGGCAGCCAGGCTCTCCGAGAGAGAAATACACAGTGTGGCCCTTTACGAACGAAAGCTATTGCAGAACGCGAATGTCTGTGTAGCAGCGAATGCAGTTCCAAGGGACAGTGAAAACCAGCTACAGCTTTCCGTGCTGGCAGCTTTCCTGTGGGCGCAATCGCTGGACGTTTCGAATTTGGCAGCCGGGCTCTCCGAGAGAGAAATACACAGTGTTGCCCCTTTACGAATGAAAGCTGTTGCAGAACGCGAATGTCTGTGTAGCAGCGAATGCAGTTCCAAGGGACAGTGAAAACCAGCTACAGCTTTCCGTGCTGGCAGCTTTCCTGTGGGCGCAATCGCTGGACGTTTCGAATTTGGCAGCCGGGCTCTCCGAGAGAGAAATACACAGTGTTGCCCCTTTACGAACCAAAGCTGTTGCAGAACGCGAATGTCTGTGTAGCAGCGAATGCAGTTCCAAGGGACAGTGAAAACCAGCTACAGCTTTCCGTGCTGGCTGCTTTCCTGTGGGCGCAATCGCTGGACGTTTGAATTTGGCAGCCGGAATCTGCGAGAGAGAAATACACAGTGTTGCCCCTTTACGAACGAAAGCTGTTGCAGAACGCGAATGTCTGTCTACCAGCGAATGCAGTTCCAAGGGACAGTGAAAACCAGCTACAGCTTTCCGTGCTGGGAGCTTTCCTGTGGGCGCAATCGCTGGACGTTTCGAATTTGGCAGCGGGGCTCTCCGAGAGAGAAATACACAGTGTTGCCCCATTACCAACCAAAGCTTTTGCAGAACGCGAATGTCTGTCTACCAGCGAATGCAGTTCCAAGGGACAGTGAAAACCAGCTACAGCTTTCCGTGCTGGGAGCTTTCCTGTGGGCACAATCGCTGGACGTTTCAAATTTGGCAGCCGGGCTCCACGAGAGAGAAATGCACAGTGTTGCCCCATTACCAACCAAAGCTTTTGCAGAACGCGAATGTCTGTGTAGCAGCGAATGCAGTTCCAAGGGACAGTGAAAACCAGCTACAGCTTTCCGTGCTGGCAGCTTTCCTGTGGGCGCAGTCGCTGGACGTTTCGAATTTGGCAGCCGGGCTCTCCGAGAGAGAAATACACAGTGTTGCCCCTTTACGAACGAAAGCTGTTGCAGAACGCGAATGTCTGTCTACCAGCGAATGCAGTTCCAAGGGACAGTGAAAACCAGCTACAGCTTTCCGTGCTGGCAGCTTTCCTGTGGGCGCAATCGCGGGACGTTTCGAATTTGGCAGCGGGGCTCTGCGAGAGAGAAATATACAGTGTTGCCTCATAACGAACGGAAGCTTTTGCAGAACGCGAATGTCTGTCTACCAGCGAATGCAGTTCCAAGGGACAGTGAAAACCAGCTACAGCTTTCCGTGCTGGCAGCTTTCATGTGGGCGCAATCGCTGGACGTTTCGAATTTGGCAGCCGGGCTCTCCCAGAGAGAAATACACAGTGTTATCCCATTACCAACCAAAGCTTTTGCAGAACGCGAATGTCTGTCTACCAGCGAATGCAGTTCCAAGGGACAGTGAAAACCAGCAACAGCTTTCCGTGCTGGGAGCTTTCCTGTGGGCGCAATCGCTGGACGTTTCGAATTTGGCAGCTGGGCTCTCCGAGAGAGAAATACACAGTGTTGCCCCATTACCAACCAAAGCTTTTGCAGAACGCAAATGTCTGTCTACCAGCGAATGCAGTTCCAAGGGACAGTGAAAACCAGCTACAGCTTTCCGTGCTGGCAGCTTTCCTGTGGGCGCAATCGCTGGACGTTTCGAATGTGGAAGCCGGGCTCTCCGAGAGAGAAATACACAGTGTGGCCCTTTACGAACGAAAGCTGTTGCAGAACGCGAATGTCTGTCTACCAGCGAATGCAGTTCCAAGGGACAGTGAAAACCAGCTACAGCTTTCCGTGCTGGCAGCTTTCCTGTGGGCGCAATCGCTGGACGTTTCGAATTTGGCAGCCGGGCTCTCCGAGAGAGAAATACACAGTGTTGCCCCTTTACGAATGAAAGCTGTTGCAGAACGCGAATGTCTGTGTAGCAGCGAATGCAGTTCCAAGGGACAGTGAAAACCAGCTACAGCTTTCCGTGCTGGCAGCTTTCCTGTGGGCGCAATCGCTGGACGTTTCGAATTTGGCAGCCGGGCTCTCCGAGAGAGAAATACACAGTGTTGCCCCTTTACGAACCAAAGCTGTTGCAGAACGCGAATGTCTGTCTACCAGCGAATGCAGTTCCAAGGGACAGTGAAAACCAGCTACAGCTTTCCGTGCTGGCTGCTTTCCTGTGGGCGCAATCGCTGGACGTTTGAATTTGGCAGCCGGAATCTGCGAGAGAGAAATACACAGTGTTGCCCCTTTACGAACGAAAGCTGTTGCAGAACGCGAATGTCTGTCTACCAGCGAATGCAGTTCCAAGGGACAGTGAAAACCAGCTACAGCTTTCCGTGCTGGGAGCTTTCCTGTGGGCGCAATCGCTGGACGTTTCGAATTTGGCAGCTGGGCTCTCCGAGAGAGAAATGCACAGTGTTGCCCCATTACCAACCAAAGCTTTTGCAGAACGCGAATGTCTGTCTACCAGCGAATGCAGTTCCAAGGGACAGTGAAAACCAGCTACAGCTTTCCGTGCTGGCAGCTTTCCTGTGGGCGCAATCGCTGGACGTTTCGAATTTGGCAGCCGGGCTCTGCGAGAGAGAAATACACAGTGTTGCCCCTTTACGAACGAAAGCTGTTGCAGAACGCGAATGTCTGTCTACCAGCGAATGCAGTTCCAAGGGACAGTGAAAACCAGCTACAGCTTTCCGTGCTGGCAGCTTTCATGTGGGCGCAATCGCTGGACGTTTCGAATTTGGCAGCCGTGCTCTCCGAGAGAGAAATACACAGTGTTGCCCCATTACCAACCAAAGCTTTTGCAGAACACGAATGTATGTCTACCAGCGAATGCAGTTCCAAGGGACAGTGAAAACCAGCTACAGCTTTCCGTGCTGGCAGCTTTCCTGTGGGCGCAATCGCTGGACGTTTCGAATTTGGCAGCCGGGCTCTCCGAGAGAGAAATACACAGTGTTGCCCCTTTACGAATGAAAGCTGTTGCAGAACGCGAATGTCTGTGTAGCAGCGAATGCAGTTCCAAGGGACAGTGAAAACCAGCTACAGCTTTCCGTGCTGGCAGCTTTCCTGTGGGCGCAATCGCTGGACGTTTCGAATTTGGCAGCCGGGCTCTCCGAGAGAGAAATACACAGTGTTGCCCCTTTACGAACCAAAGCTGTTGCAGAACGCGAATGTCTGTCTACCAGCGAATGCAGTTCCAAGGGACAGTGAAAACCAGCTACAGCTTTCCGTGCTGGGAGCTTTCCTGTGGGCGCAATCGCTGGACGTTTCGAATTTGGCAGCTGGGCTCTCCGAGAGAGAAATACACAGTGTTGCCCCATTACCAACCAAAGCTTTTGCAGAACGCGAATGTCTGTCTACCAGCGAATGCAGTTCCAAGGGACAGTGAAAACCAGCTACAGCTTTCCGTGCTGGCAGCTTTCCTGTGGGCGCAATCGCTGGACGTTTCGAATTTGGCAGCCGGGCTCTCCGAGAGAGAAATACACAGTGTGGCCCTTTACGAACGAAAGCTGTTGCAGAACGCGAATGTCTGTCTACCAGCGAATGCAGTTCCAAGGGACAGTGAAAACCAGCTACAGCTTTCCGTGCTGGCAGCTTTCCTGTGGGCGCAATCGCTGGACGTTTCGAATTTGGCAGCCGGGCTCTCCGAGAGAGAAATACACAGTGTTGCCCCTTTACGAATGAAAGCTGTTGCAGAACGCGAATGTCTGTGTAGCAGCGAATGCAGTTCCAAGGGACAGTGAAAACCAGCTACAGCTTTCCGTGCTGGCAGCTTTCCTGTGGGCGCAATCGCTGGACGTTTCGAATTTGGCAGCCGGGCTCTCCGAGAGAGAAATACACAGTGTTGCCCCTTTACGAACGAAAGCTGTTGCAGAACGCGAATGTCTGTCTACCAGCGAATACAGTTCCAAGGGACAGTGAAAACCAGCTACAGCTTTCCGTGCTGGCTGCTTTCCTGTGGGCGCAATCGCTGGACGTTTGAATTTGGCAGCCGGAATCTGCGAGAGAGAAATACACAGTGTTGCCCCTTTACGAACGAAAGCTGTTGAAGAACGCGAATGTCTGTCTACCAGCGAATGCAGTTCCAAGGGACAGTGAAAACCAGCTACAGCTTTCCGTGCTGGGAGCTTTCCTGTGGGCGCAATCGCTGGACGTTTCGAATTTGGCAGCTGGGCTCTCCGAGAGAGAAATACACAGTGTTGCCCCATTACCAACCAAAGCTTTTGCAGAACGCGAATGTCTGTCTACCAGCGAATGCAGTTCCAAGGGACAGTGAAAACCAGCTACAGCTTTCCGTGCTGGCAGCTTTCCTGTGGGCGCAATCGCTGGACGTTTCGAATTTGGCAGCCGGGCTCTGCGAGAGAGAAATACACAGTGTTGCCCCTTTACGAACGAAAGCTGTTGCAGAACGCGAATGTCTGTCTACCAGCGAATGCAGTTCCAAGGGACAGGGAAAACCAGCTACAGCTTTCCGTGCTGGCAGCTTTCATGTGGGCGCAATCGCTGGACGTTTCGAATTTGGCAGCCGGGCTCTCCGAGAGAGAAATACACAGTGTTGCCCCATTACCAACCAAAGCTTTTGCAGAACACGAATGTATGTCTACCAGCGAATGCAGTTCCAAGGGACAGTGAAAACCAGCTACAGCTTTCCGTGCTGGGAGCTTTCCTATGGGCACAATCGCTGGACGTTTCAAATTTGGCAGCCGGGCTCCACGAGAGAGAAATGCACAGTGTTGCCCCATTACCAACCAAAGCTTTTGCAGAACGCGAATGTCTGTGTAGCAGCGAATGCAGTTCCAAGGGACAGTGAAAACCAGCTACAGCTTTCCGTGCTGGCAGCTTTCCTGTGGGCGCAGTCGCTGGACGTTTCGAATTTGGCAGCCGGGCTCTCCGAGAGAGAAATACACAGTGTTGCCCCTTTACGAACGAAAGCTGTTGCAGAACGCGAATGTCTGTCTACCAGCGAATGCAGTTCCAAGGGACAGTGAAAACCAGCTACAGCTTTCCGTGCTGGCAGCTTTCCTGTGGGCGCAATCGCTGGACGTTTCGAATTTGGCAGCGGGGCTCTGCGAGAGAGAAATATACAGTGTTGCCTCATAACGAACGGAAGCTTTTGCAGAACGCGAATGTCTGTCTACCAGCGAATGCAGTTCCAAGGGACAGTGAAAACCAGCTACAGCTTTCCGTGCTGGCAGCTTTCATGTGGGCGCAATCGCTGGACGTTTCGAATTTGGCAGCCGGGCTCTCCCAGAGAGAAATACACAGTGTTATCCCATTACCAACCAAAGCTTTTGCAGAACGCGAATGTCTGTCTACCAGCGAATGCAGTTCCAAGGGACAGTGAAAACCAGCAACAGCTTTCCGTGCTGGGAGCTTTCCTGTGGGCGCAATCGCTGGGCGTTTCGAATTTGGCAGCCGGGCTCTCCGAGAGAGAAATACACAGTGTTGCCCCTTTACGAACCAAAGCTGTTGCAGAACGCGAATGTCTGTGTAGCAGCAAATGCAGTTCCAAGGGACAGTGAAAACCAGCTACAGCTTTCCGTGCTGGCTGCTTTCCTGTGGGCGCAATCGCTGGACGTTTGAATTTGGCAGCCGGAATCTGCGAGAGAGAAATACACAGTGTTGCCCCTTTACGAACGAAAGCTGTTGCAGAACGCGAATGTCTGTCTACCAGCGAATGCAGTTCCAAGGGACAGTGAAAACCAGCTACAGCTTTCCGTGCTGGCAGCTTTCATGTGGGCGCAATCGCTGGACGTTTCGAATTTGGCAGCCGGGCTCTCCCAGAGAGAAATACACAGTGTTATCCCATTACCAACCAAAGCTTTTGCAGAACGCGAATGTCTGTCTACCAGCGAATGCAGTTCCAAGGGACAGTGAAAACCAGCAACAGCTTTCCGTGCTGGGAGCTTTCCTGTGGGCGCAATCGCTGGACGTTTCGAATTTGGCAGCTGGGCTCTCCGAGAGAGAAATACACAGTGTTGCCCCATTACCAACCAAAGCTTTTGCAGAACGCAAATGTCTGTCTACCAGCGAATGCAGTTCCAAGGGACAGTGAAAACCAGCTACAGCTTTCCGTGCTGGCAGCTTTCCTGTGGGCGCAATCGCTGGACGTTTCGAATTTGGAAGCCGGGCTCTCCGAGAGAGAAATACACAGTGTGGCCCTTTACGAACGAAAGCTGTTGCAGAACGCGAATGTCTGTCTACCAGCGAATGCAGTTCCAAGGGACAGTGAAAACCAGCTACAGCTTTCCGTGCTGGCAGCTTTCCTGTGGGCGCAATCGCTGGACGTTTCGAATTTGGCAGCCGGGCTCTCCGAGAGAGAAATACACAGTGTTGCCCCTTTACGAAGGAAAGCTGTTGCAGAACGCGAATGTCTGTCTACCAGCGAATGCAGTTCCAAGGGACAGTGAAAACCAGCTACAGCTTTCCGTGCTGGCAGCTTTCCTGTGGGCGCAATCGCTGGACGTTTCGAATTTGGCAGCCGGGCTCTCCGAGAGAGAAATACACAGTGTTGCCCCTTTACGAACCAAAGCTGTTGCAGAACGCGAATGTCTGTGTAGCAGCGAATGCAGTTCCAAGGGACAGTGAAAACCAGCTACAGCTTTCCGTGCTGGCTGCTTTCCTGTGGGCGCAATCGCTGGACGTTTGAATTTGGCAGCCGGAATCTGCGAGAGAGAAATACACAGTGTTGCCCCTTTACGAACGAAAGCTGTTGCAGAACGCGAATGTCTGTCTACCAGCGAATGCAGTTCCAAGGGACAGTGAAAACCAGCTACAGCTTTCCGTGCTGGGAGCTTTCCTGTGGGCGCAATCGCTGGACGTTTCGAATTTGGCAGCTGGGCTCTCCGAGAGAGAAATACACAGTGTTGCCCCATTACCAACCAAAGCTTTTGCAGAACGCGAATGTCTGTCTACCAGCGAATGCAGTTCCAAGGGACAGTGAAAACCAGCTACAGCTTTCCGTGCTGGCAGCTTTCCTGTGGGCGCAATCGCTGGACGTTTCGAATTTGGCAGCCGGGCTCTGCGAGAGAGAAATACACAGTGTTGCCCCTTTACGAACGAAAGCTGTTGCAGAACGCGAATGTCTGTCTACCAGCGAATGCAGTTCCAAGGGACAGGGAAAACCAGCTACAGCTTTCCGTGCTGGCAGCTTTCATGTGGGCGCAATCGCTGGACGTTTCGAATTTTGCAGCCGTGCTCTCCGAGAGAGAAATACACAGTGTTGCCCCATTACCAACCAAAGCTTTTGCAGAACACGAATGTATGTCTACCAGCGAATGCAGTTCCAAGGGACAGTGAAAACCAGCTACAGCTTTCCGTGCTGGCAGCTTTCCTGTGGGCGCAATCGCTGGACGTTTCGAATTTGGCAGCCGGGCTCTCCGAGAGAGAAATACACAGTGTTGCCCCTTTACGAATGAAAGCTGTTGCAGAACGCGAATGTCTGTGTAGCAGCGAATGCAGTTCCAAGGGACAGTGAAAACCAGCTACAGCTTTCCGTGCTGGCAGCTTTCCTGTGGGCGCAATCGCTGGACGTTTCGAATTTGGCAGCCGGGCTCTGCGAGAGAGAAATACACAGTGTTGCCCCTTTACGAACCAAAGCTGTTGCAGAACGCGAATGTCTGTCTACCAGCGAATGCAGTTCCAAGGGACAGTGAAAACCAGCTACAGCTTTCCGTGCTGGCAGCTTTCCTGTGGGCGCAATCGCTGGACGTTTCGAATTTGGCAGCTGGGCTCTCCGAGAGAGAAATACACAGTGTTGCCCCATTACCAACCAAAGCTTTTGCAGAACGCGAATGTCTGTCTACCAGCGAATGCAGTTCCAAGGGACAGTGAAAACCAGCTACAGCTTTCCGTGCTGGCAGCTTTCCTGTGGGCGCAATCGCTGGACGTTTCGAATTTGGCAGCCGGGCTCTCCGAGAGAGAAATACACAGTGTTGCCCCTTTACGAATGAAAGCTGTTGCAGAACGCGAATGTCTGTGTAGCAGCGAATGCAGTTCCAAGGGACAGTGAAAACCAGCTACAGCTTTCCGTGCTGGCAGCTTTCCTGTGGGCGCAATCGCTGGACGTTTCGAATTTGGCAGCCGGGCTCTCCGAGAGAGAAATACACAGTGTTGCCCCTTTACGAACCAAAGCTGTTGCAGAACGCGAATGTCTGTCTACCAGCGAATGCAGTTCCAAGGGACAGTGAAAACCAGCTACAGCTTTCCGTGCTGGCTGCTTTCCTGTGGGCGCAATCGCTGGACGTTTGAATTTGGCAGCCGGAATCTGCGAGAGAGAAATACACAGTGTTGCCCCTTTACGAACGAAAGCTGTTGCAGAACGCGAATGTCTGTCTACCAGCGAATGCAGTTCCAAGGGACAGTGAAAACCAGCTACAGCTTTCCGTGCTGGGAGCTTTCCTGTGGGCGCAATCGCTGGACGTTTCGAATTTGGCAGCTGGGCTCTCCGAGAGAGAAATACACAGTGTTGCCCCATTACCAACCAAAGCTTTTGCAGAACGCGAATGTCTGTCTACCAGCGAATGCAGTTCCAAGGGACAGTGAAAACCAGCTACAGCTTTCCGTGCTGGCAGCTTTCCTGTGGGCGCAATCGCTGGACGTTTCGAATTTGGCAGCCGGGCTCTGCGAGAGAGTTGCAACACAGTGTTGTGGCAACACAGTGTTGCACACTGAGGGCAACACAGTGTTGCCCCTTTACGAACGAAAGCTGTTGCAGAACGCGAATGTCTGTCTACCAGCGAATGCAGTTCCAAGGGACAGGGAAAACCAGCTACAGCTTTCCGTGCTGGCAGCTTTCATGTGGGCGCAATCGCTGGACGTTTCGAATTTGGCAGCCGTGCTCTCCGAGAGAGAAATACACAGTGTTGCCCCATTACCAACCAAAGCTTTTGCAGAACACGAATGTATGTCTACCAGCGAATGCAGTTCCAAGGGACAGTGAAAACCAGCTACAGCTTTCCGTGCTGGCAGCTTTCCTGTGGGCACAATCGCTGGACGTTTCAAATTTGGCAGCCGGGCTCCACGAGAGAGAAATGCACAGTGTTGCCCCATTACCAACCAAAGCTTTTGCAGAACGCGAATGTCTGTGTAGCAGCGAATGCAGTTCCAAGGGACAGTGAAAACCAGCTACAGCTTTCCGTGCTGGCATCTTTCCTGTGGGCGCAGTCGCTGGACGTTTCGAATTTGGCAGCCGGGCTCTCCGAGAGAGAAATACACAGTGTTGCCCCTTTACGAACGAAAGCTGTTGCAGAACGCGAATGTCTGTCTACCAGCGAATGCAGTTCCAAGGGACAGTGAAAACCAGCTACAGCTTTCCGTGCTGGGAGCTTTCCTGTGGGCGCAATCGCTGGACGTTTCGAATTTGGCAGCGGGGCTCTGCGAGAGAGAAATATACAGTGTTGCCTCATAACGAACGGAAGCTTTTGCAGAACGCGAATGTCTGTCTACCAGCGAATGCAGTTCCAAGGGACAGTGAAAACCAGCAACAGCTTTCCGTGCTGGGAGCTTTCCTGTGGGCGCAATCGCTGGACGTTTCGAATTTGGCAGCCGGGCTCTCCGAGAGAGAAATACACAGTGTTGCCCCTTTACGAATGAAAGCTGTTGCAGAACGCGAATGTCTGTGTAGCAGCGAATGCAGTTCCAAGGGACAGTGAAAACCAGCTACAGCTTTCCGTGCTGGCAGCTTTCCTGTGGGCGCAATCGCTGGACGTTTCGAATTTGGCAGCCGGGCTCTCCGAGAGAGAAATACACAGTGTTGCCCCTTTACGAACCAAAGCTGTTGCAGAACGCGAATGTCTGTGTAGCAGCGAATGCAGTTCCAAGGGACAGTGAAAACCAGCTACAGCTTTCCGTGCTGGCTGCTTTCCTGTGGGCGCAATCGCTGGACGTTTGAATTTGGCAGCCGGAATCTGCGAGAGAGAAATACACAGTGTTGCCCCTTTACGAACGAAAGCTGTTGCAGAACGCGAATGTCTGTCTACCAGCGAATGCAGTTCCAAGGGACAGTGAAAACCAGCTACAGCTTTCCGTGCTGGGAGCTTTCCTGTGGGCGCAATCGCTGGACGTTTCGAATTTGGCAGCTGGGCTCTCCGAGAGAGAAATACACAGTGTTGCCCCATTACCAACCAAAGCTTTTGCAGAACGCGAATGTCTGTCTACCAGCGAATGCAGTTCCAAGGGACAGTGAAAACCAGCAACAGCTTTCCGTGCTGGGAGCTTTCCTGTGGGCGCAATCGCTGGATGTTTCGAATTTGGCAGCCGGGCTCTGCGAGAGAGAAATACACAGTGTTGCCCCTTTACGAACGAAAGCTGTTGCAGAACGCGAATGTCTGTGTAGCAGCGAATGCAGTTCCAAGGGACAGTGAAAACCAGCTACAGCTTTCCGTGCTGGGAGCTTTCCTGTGGGCACAATCGCTGGACGTTTCAAATTTGGCAGCCGGGCTCCACGAGAGAGAAATGCACAGTGTTGCCCCATTACCAACCAAAGCTTTTGCAGAACGCGAATGTCTGTGTAGCAGCGAATGCAGTTCCAAGGGACAGTGAAAACCAGCTACAGCTTTCCGTGCTGGCAGCTTTCCTGTGGGCGCAGTCGCTGGACGTTTCGAATTTGGCAGCCGGGCTCTCCGAGAGAGAAATACACAGTGTTGCCCCTTTACGAACGAAAGCTGTTGCAGAACGCGAATGTCTGTCTACCAGCGAATGCAGTTCCAAGGGACAGTGAATACCAGCTACAGCTTTCCGTGCTGGCAGCTTTCCTGTGGGCGCAATCGCTGGACGTTTCGAATTTGGCAGCGGGGCTCTGCGAGAGAGAAATATACAGTGTTGCCTCATAACGAACGGAAGCTTTTGCAGAACGCGAATATCTGTCTACCAGCGAATGCAGTTCCAAGGGACAGTGAAAACCAGCTACAGCTTTCCGTGCTGGCAGCTTTCCTGTGGGCGCAATCGCTGGACGTTTCGAATTTGGCAGCCGGGCTCTCCGAGAGAGAAATACACAGTGTTATCCCATTACCAACCAAAGCTTTTGCAGAACGCGAATGTCTGTCTACCAGCGAATGCAGTTCCAAGGGACAGTGAAAACCAGCAACAGCTTTCCGTGCTGGGAGCTTTCCTGTGGGCGCAATCGCTGGACGTTTCGAATTTGGCAGCCGGGCTCTCCGAGAGAGAAATACACAGTGTTGCCCCTTTACGAACGAAAGCTGTTGCAGAACGCGAATGTCTGTGTAGCAGCGAATGCAGTTCCAAGGGACAGTGAAAACCAGCTACAGCTTTCCGTGCTGGGAGCTTTCCTGTGGGCGCAATCGCTGGACGTTTCGAATTTGGCAGCTGGGCTCTCCGAGAGAGAAATACACAGTGTTGCCCCATTACCAACCAAAGCTTTTGCAGAACGCGAATGTCTGTCTACCAGCGAATGCAGTTCCAAGGGACAGTGAAAACCAGCTACAGCTTTCCGTGCTGGCAGCTTTCCTGTGGGCGCAATCGCTGGACGTTTCGAATTTGGCAGCCGGGCTCTGCGAGAGAGAAATACACAGTGTTGCCCCTTTACGAACGAAAGCTGTTGCAGAACGCGAATGTCTGTCTACCAGCGAATGCAGTTCCAAGGGACAGTGAAAACCAGCTTCAGCTTTCCGTTCTGGCAGCTTTCTTGTGGGCACAATCGCTGGACGTTTCAAATTTGGCAGCCGGGCTCCACGAGAGAGAAATGCACAGTGTTGCCCCATTACCAACCAAAGATTTTGCAGAACGCGAATGTCTGTGTAGCAGCGAATGCAGTTCCAAGGGACAGTGAAAACCAGCTACAGCTTTCCGTGCTGGCAGCTTTCATGTGGGCGCAATCGCTGGACGTTTCGAATTTGGCAGCCGGGCTCTCCGAGAGAGAAATACACAGTGTTGCCCCTTTACGAATGAAAGCTGTTGCAGAACGCGAATGTCTGTGTAGCAGCGAATGCAGTTCCAAGGGACAGTGAAAACCAGCTACAGCTTTCCGTGCTGGCAGCTTTCCTGTGGGCGCAATCGCTGGACGTTTCGAATTTGGCAGCCGGGCTCTCCGAGAGAGAAATACACAGTGTTGCCCCTTTACGAATCAAAGCTGTTGCAGAACGCGAATGTCTGTCTACCAGCGAATGCAGTTCCAAGGGACAGTGAAAACCAGCTACAGCTTTCCGTGCTGGCTGCTTTCCTGTGGGCGCAATCGCTGGACGTTTGAATTTGGCAGCCGGAATCTGCGAGAGAGAAATACACAGTGTTGCCCCTTTACGAACGAAAGCTGTTGCAGAACGCGAATGTCTGTCTACCAGCGAATGCAGTTCCAAGGGACAGTGAAAACCAGCTACAGCTTTCCGTGCTGGGAGCTTTCCTGTGGGCGCAATCGCTGGACGTTTCGAATTTGGCAGCTGGGCTCTCCGAGAGAGAAATACACAGTGTTGCCCCATTACCAACCAAAGCTTTTGCAGAACGCGAATGTCTGTCTACCAGCGAATGCAGTTCCAAGGGACAGTGAAAACCAGCTACAGCTTTCCGTGCTGGCAGCTTTCCTGTGGGCGCAATCGCTGGACGTTTCGAATTTGGCAGCCGGGCTCTGCGAGAGAGAAATACACAGTGTTGCCCCTTTACGAACGAAAGCTGTTGCAGAACGCGAATGTCTGTCTACCAGCGAATGCAGTTCCAAGGGACAGGGAAAACCAGCTACAGCTTTCCGTGCTGGCAGCTTTCATGTGGGCGCAATCGCTGGACGTTTCGAATTTGGCAGCCGTGCTCTCCGAGAGAGAAATACACAGTGTTGCCCCATTACCAACCAAAGCTTTTGCAGAACACGAATGTATGTCTACCAGCGAATGCAGTTCCAAGGGACAGTGAAAACCAGCTACAGCTTTCCGTGCTGGGAGCTTTCCTGTGGGCGCAATCGCTGGACGTTTCGAATTTGGCAGCCGGGCTCTCCGAGAGAGAAATACACAGTGTTGCCCCTTTACGAATGAAAGCTGTTGCAGAACGCGAATGTCTGTGTAGCAGCGAATGCAGTTCCAAGGGACAGTGAAAACCAGCTACAGCTTTCCGTGCTGGCAGCTTTCCTGTGGGCGCAATCGCTGGACGTTTCGAATTTGGCAGCCGGGCTCTCCGAGAGAGAAATACACAGTGTTGCCCCTTTACGAACCAAAGCTGTTGCAGAACGCGAATGTCTGTCTACCAGCGAATGCAGTTCCAAGGGACAGTGAAAACCAGCTACAGCTTTCCGTGCTGGGAGCTTTCCTGTGGGCGCAATCGCTGGACGTTTCGAATTTGGCAGCTGGGCTCTCCGAGAGAGAAATACACAGTGTTGCCCCATTACCAACCAAAGCTTTTGCAGAACGCGAATGTCTGTCTACCAGCGAATGCAGTTCCAAGGGACAGTGAAAACCAGCTACAGCTTTCCGTGCTGGCAGCTTTCCTGTGGGCGCAATCGCTGGACGTTTCGAATTTGGCAGCCGGGCTCTCCGAGAGAGAAATACACAGTGTGGCCCTTTACGAACGAAAGCTGTTGCAGAACGCGAATGTCTGTCTACCAGCGAATGCAGTTCCAAGGGACAGTGAAAACCAGCTACAGCTTTCCGTGCTGGCAGCTTTCCTGTGGGCGCAATCGCTGGACGTTTCGAATTTGGCAGCCGGGCTCTCCGAGAGAGAAATACACAGTGTGGCCCTTTACGAACGAAAGCTGTTGCAGAACGCGAATGTCTGTCTACCAGCGAATGCAGTTCCAAGGGACAGTGAAAACCAGCTACAGCTTTCCGTGCTGGCAGCTTTCCTGTGGGCGCAATCGCTGGACGTTTCGAATTTGGAAGCCGGGCTCTCCGAGAGAGAAATACACAGTGTTGCCCCTTTACGAACCAAAGCTGTTGCAGAACGCGAATGTCTGTCTACCAGCGAATGCAGTTCCAAGGGACAGTGAAAACCAGCTACAGCTTTCCGTGCTGGCTGCTTTCCTGTGGGCGCAATCGCTGGACGTTTGAATTTGGCAGCCGGAATCTGCGAGAGAGAAATACACAGTGTTGCCCCTTTACGAACGAAAGCTGTTGCAGAACGCGAATGTCTGTCTACCAGCGAATGCAGTTCCAAGGGACAGTGAAAACCAGCTACAGCTTTCCGTGCTGGGAGCTTTCCTGTGGGCGCAATCGCTGGACGTTTCGAATTTGGCAGCTGGGCTCTCCGAGAGAGAAATACACAGTGTTGCCCCATTACCAACCAAAGCTTTTGCAGAACGCGAATGTCTGTCTACCAGCGAATGCAGTTCCAAGGGACAGTGAAAACCAGCTACAGCTTTCCGTGCTGGCAGCTTTCCTGTGGGCGCAATCGCTGGACGTTTCGAATTTGGCAGCCGGGCTCTGCGAGAGAGAAATACACAGTGTTGCCCCTTTACGAACGAAAGCTGTTGCAGAACGCGAATGTCTGTGTAGCAGCGAATGCAGTTCCAAGGGACAGGGAAAACCAGCTACAGCTTTCCGTGCTGGCAGCTTTCATGTGGGCGCAATCGCTGGACGTTTCGAATTTGGCAGCCGTGCTCTCCGAGAGAGAAATACACAGTGTTGCCCCATTACCAACCAAAGCTTTTGCAGAACACGAATGTATGTCTACCAGCGAATGCAGTTCCAAGGGACAGTGAAAACCAGCTACAGCTTTCCGTGCTGGGAGCTTTCCTGTGGGCACAATCGCTGGACGTTTCAAATTTGGCAGCCGGGCTCCACGAGAGAGAAATGCACAGTGTTGCCCCATTACCAACCAAAGCTTTTGCAGAACGCGAATGTCTGTGTAGCAGCGAATGCAGTTCCAAGGGACAGTGAAAACCAGCTACAGCTTTCCGTGCTGGCAGCTTTCCTGTGGGCGCAGTCGCTGGACGTTTCGAATTTGGCAGTCGGGCTCTCCGAGAGAGAAATACACAGTGTTGCCCCTTTACGAACGAAAGCTGTTGCAGAACGCGAATGTCTGTCTACCAGCGAATGCAGTTCCAAGGGACAGTGAATACCAGCTACAGCTTTCCGTGCTGGCAGCTTTCCTGTGGGCGCAATCGCTGGACGTTTCGAATTTGTCAGCGGGGCTCTCCGAGAGAGAAATACACAGTGTTGCCTCATAACGAACGGAAGCTTTTGCAGAACGCGAATGTCTGTCTACCAGCGAATGCAGTTCCAAGGGACAGTGAAAACCAGCTACAGCTTTCCGTGCTGGCAGCTTTCATGTGGGCGCAATCGCTGGACGTTTCGAATTTGGCAGCCGGGCTCTCCGAGAGAGAAATACACAGTGTTATCCCATTACCAACCAAAGCTTTTGCAGAACGCGAATGTCTGTCTACCAGCGAATGCAGTTCCAAGGGACAGTGAAAACCAGCAACAGCTTTCCGTGCTGGGAGCTTTCCTGTGGGCGCAATCGCTGGGCGTTTCGAATTTGGCAGCCGGGCTCTCCGAGAGAGAAATACACAGTGTTGCCCCTTTACGAACGAAAGCTGTTGCAGAACGCGAATGTCTGTCTACCAGCGAATGCAGTTCCAAGGGACAGTGAAAACCAGCTACAGCTTTCCGTGCTGGGAGCTTTCCTGTGGGCGCAATCGCTGGACGTTTCGAATTTGGCAGCTGGGCTCTCCGAGAGAGAAATACACAGTGTTGCCCCATTACCAACCAAAGCTTTTGCAGAACGCGAATGTCTGTCTACCAGCGAATGCAGTTCCAAGGGACAGTGAAAACCAGCTACAGCTTTCCGTGCTGGGAGCTTTCCTGTGGGCGCAATCGCTGGACGTTTCGAATTTGGCAGCCGGGCTCTGCGAGAGAGAAATACACAGTGTTGCCCCTTTACGAACGAAAGCTGTTGCAGAACGCGAATGTCTGTCTACCAGCGAATGCAGTTCCAAGGGACAGTGAAAACCAGCTTCAGCTTTCCGTTCTGGCAGCTTTCATGTGGGCGCAATCGCTGGACGTTTCGAATTTGGCAGCCGTGCTCTCCGAGAGAGAAATACACAGTGTTGCCCCATTACCAACCAAAGCTTTTGCAGAACACGAATGTATGTCTACCAGCGAATGCAGTTCCAAGGGACAGTGAAAACCAGCTACAGCTTTCCGTGCTGGGAGCTTTCCTGTGGGCACAATCGCTGGACGTTTCAAATTTGGCAGCCGGGCTCCACGAGAGAGAAATGCACAGTGTTGCCCCATTACCAACCAAAGCTTTTGCAGAACGCGAATGTCTGTCTACCAGCGAATGCAGTTCCAAGGGACAGTGAAAACCAGCTACAGCTTTCCGTGCTGGCAGCTTTCCTGTGGGCGCAATCGCTGGACGTTTCGAATTTGGCAGCCGGGCTCTGCGAGAGAGAAATACACAGTGTTGCCCCTTTACGAACGAAAGCTGTTGCAGAACGCGAATGTCTGTGTAGCAGCGAATGCAGTTCCAAGGGACAGGGAAAACCAGCTACAGCTTTCCGTGCTGGCAGCTTTCATGTGGGCGCAATCGCTGGACGTTTCGAATTTGGCAGCCGTGCTCTCCGAGAGAGAAATACACAGTGTTGCCCCATTACCAACCAAAGCTTTTGCAGAACACGAATGTATGTCTACCAGCGAATGCAGTTCCAAGGGACAGTGAAAACCAGCTACAGCTTTCCGTGCTGGGAGCTTTCCTGTGGGCACAATCGCTGGACGTTTCAAATTTGGCAGCCGGGCTCCACGAGAGAGAAATGCACAGTGTTGCCCCATTACCAACCAAAGCTTTTGCAGAACGCGAATGTCTGTGTAGCAGCGAATGCAGTTCCAAGGGACAGTGAAAACCAGCTACAGCTTTCCGTGCTGGCAGCTTTCCTGTGGGCGCAGTCGCTGGACGTTTCGAATTTGGCAGCCGGGCTCTCCGAGAGAGAAATACACAGTGTTGCCCCTTTACGAACGAAAGCTGTTGCAGAACGCGAATGTCTGTCTACCAGCGAATGCAGTTCCAAGGGACAGTGAATACCAGCTACAGCTTTCCGTGCTGGCAGCTTTCCTGTGGGCGCAATCGCTGGACGTTTCGAATTTGTCAGCGGGGCTCTCCGAGAGAGAAATACACAGTGTTGCCTCATAACGAACGGAAGCTTTTGCAGAACGCGAATGTCTGTCTACCAGCGAATGCAGTTCCAAGGGACAGTGAAAACCAGCTACAGCTTTCCGTGCTGGCAGCTTTCATGTGGGCGCAATCGCTGGACGTTTCGAATTTGGCAGCCGGGCTCTCCGAGAGAGAAATACACAGTGTTATCCCATTACCAACCAAAGCTTTTGCAGAACGCGAATGTCTGTCTACCAGCGAATGCAGTTCCAAGGGACAGTGAAAACCAGCAACAGCTTTCCGTGCTGGGAGCTTTCCTGTGGGCGCAATCGCTGGACGTTTCGAATTTGGCAGCCGGGCTCTCCGAGAGAGAAATACACAGTGTTGCCCCTTTACGAATGAAAGCTGTTGCAGAACGCGAATGTCTGTGTAGCAGCGAATGCAGTTCCAAGGGACAGTGAAAACCAGCTACAGCTTTCCGTGCTGGCAGCTTTCCTGTGGGCGCAATCGCTGGACGTTTCGAATTTGGCAGCCGGGCTCTCCGAGAGAGAAATACACAGTGTTGCCCCTTTACGAACCAAAGCTGTTGCAGAACGCGAATGTCTGTGTAGCAGCGAATGCAGTTCCAAGGGACAGTGAAAACCAGCTACAGCTTTCCGTGCTGGCTGCTTTCCTGTGGGCGCAATCGCTGGACGTTTGAATTTGGCAGCCGGAATCTGCGAGAGAGAAATACACAGTGTTGCCCCTTTACGAACGAAAGCTGTTGCAGAACGCGAATGTCTGTCTACCAGCGAATGCAGTTCCAAGGGACAGTGAAAACCAGCTACAGCTTTCCGTGCTGGGAGCTTTCCTGTGGGCGCAATCGCTGGACGTTTCGAATTTGGCAGCTGGGCTCTCCGAGAGAGAAATACACAGTGTTGCCCCATTACCAACCAAAGCTTTTGCAGAACGCGAATGTCTGTCTACCAGCGAATGCAGTTCCAAGGGACAGTGAAAACCAGCAACAGCTTTCCGTGCTGGGAGCTTTCCTGTGGGCGCAATCGCTGGATGTTTCGAATTTGGCAGCCGGGCTCTGCGAGAGAGAAATACACAGTGTTGCCCCTTTACGAACGAAAGCTGTTGCAGAACGCGAATGTCTGTGTAGCAGCGAATGCAGTTCCAAGGGACAGTGAAAACCAGCTACAGCTTTCCGTGCTGGGAGCTTTCCTGTGGGCACAATCGCTGGACGTTTCAAATTTGGCAGCCGGGCTCCACGAGAGAGAAATGCACAGTGTTGCCCCATTACCAACCAAAGCTTTTGCAGAACGCGAATGTCTGTGTAGCAGCGAATGCAGTTCCAAGGGACAGTGAAAACCAGCTACAGCTTTCCGTGCTGGCAGCTTTCCTGTGGGCGCAGTCGCTGGACGTTTCGAATTTGGCAGCCGGGCTCTCCGAGAGAGAAATACACAGTGTTGCCCCTTTACGAACGAAAGCTGTTGCAGAACGCGAATGTCTGTCTACCAGCGAATGCAGTTCCAAGGGACAGTGAATACCAGCTACAGCTTTCCGTGCTGGCAGCTTTCCTGTGGGCGCAATCGCTGGACGTTTCGAATTTGGCAGCGGGGCTCTGCGAGAGAGAAATATACAGTGTTGCCTCATAACGAACGGAAGCTTTTGCAGAACGCGAATATCTGTCTACCAGCGAATGCAGTTCCAAGGGACAGTGAAAACCAGCTACAGCTTTCCGTGCTGGCAGCTTTCCTGTGGGCGCAATCGCTGGACGTTTCGAATTTGGCAGCCGGGCTCTCCGAGAGAGAAATACACAGTGTTATCCCATTACCAACCAAAGCTTTTGCAGAACGCGAATGTCTGTCTACCAGCGAATGCAGTTCCAAGGGACAGTGAAAACCAGCAACAGCTTTCCGTGCTGGGAGCTTTCCTGTGGGCGCAATCGCTGGACGTTTCGAATTTGGCAGCCGGGCTCTCCGAGAGAGAAATACACAGTGTTGCCCCTTTACGAACGAAAGCTGTTGCAGAACGCGAATGTCTGTGTAGCAGCGAATGCAGTTCCAAGGGACAGTGAAAACCAGCTACAGCTTTCCGTGCTGGGAGCTTTCCTGTGGGCGCAATCGCTGGACGTTTCGAATTTGGCAGCTGGGCTCTCCGAGAGAGAAATACACAGTGTTGCCCCATTACCAACCAAAGCTTTTGCAGAACGCGAATGTCTGTCTACCAGCGAATGCAGTTCCAAGGGACAGTGAAAACCAGCTACAGCTTTCCGTGCTGGCAGCTTTCCTGTGGGCGCAATCGCTGGACGTTTCGAATTTGGCAGCCGGGCTCTGCGAGAGAGAAATACACAGTGTTGCCCCTTTACGAACGAAAGCTGTTGCAGAACGCGAATGTCTGTCTACCAGCGAATGCAGTTCCAAGGGACAGTGAAAACCAGCTTCAGCTTTCCGTTCTGGCAGCTTTCTTGTGGGCACAATCGCTGGACGTTTCAAATTTGGCAGCCGGGCTCCACGAGAGAGAAATGCACAGTGTTGCCCCATTACCAACCAAAGATTTTGCAGAACGCGAATGTCTGTGTAGCAGCGAATGCAGTTCCAAGGGACAGTGAAAACCAGCTACAGCTTTCCGTGCTGGCAGCTTTCATGTGGGCGCAATCGCTGGACGTTTCGAATTTGGCAGCCGGGCTCTCCGAGAGAGAAATACACAGTGTTGCCCCTTTACGAATGAAAGCTGTTGCAGAACGCGAATGTCTGTGTAGCAGCGAATGCAGTTCCAAGGGACAGTGAAAACCAGCTACAGCTTTCCGTGCTGGCAGCTTTCCTGTGGGCGCAATCGCTGGACGTTTCGAATTTGGCAGCCGGGCTCTCCGAGAGAGAAATACACAGTGTTGCCCCTTTACGAATCAAAGCTGTTGCAGAACGCGAATGTCTGTCTACCAGCGAATGCAGTTCCAAGGGACAGTGAAAACCAGCTACAGCTTTCCGTGCTGGCTGCTTTCCTGTGGGCGCAATCGCTGGACGTTTGAATTTGGCAGCCGGAATCTGCGAGAGAGAAATACACAGTGTTGCCCCTTTACGAACGAAAGCTGTTGCAGAACGCGAATGTCTGTCTACCAGCGAATGCAGTTCCAAGGGACAGTGAAAACCAGCTACAGCTTTCCGTGCTGGGAGCTTTCCTGTGGGCGCAATCGCTGGACGTTTCGAATTTGGCAGCTGGGCTCTCCGAGAGAGAAATACACAGTGTTGCCCCATTACCAACCAAAGCTTTTGCAGAACGCGAATGTCTGTCTACCAGCGAATGCAGTTCCAAGGGACAGTGAAAACCAGCTACAGCTTTCCGTGCTGGCAGCTTTCCTGTGGGCGCAATCGCTGGACGTTTCGAATTTGGCAGCCGGGCTCTGCGAGAGAGAAATACACAGTGTTGCCCCTTTACGAACGAAAGCTGTTGCAGAACGCGAATGTCTGTCTACCAGCGAATGCAGTTCCAAGGGACAGGGAAAACCAGCTACAGCTTTCCGTGCTGGCAGCTTTCATGTGGGCGCAATCGCTGGACGTTTCGAATTTGGCAGCCGTGCTCTCCGAGAGAGAAATACACAGTGTTGCCCCATTACCAACCAAAGCTTTTGCAGAACACGAATGTATGTCTACCAGCGAATGCAGTTCCAAGGGACAGTGAAAACCAGCTACAGCTTTCCGTGCTGGGAGCTTTCCTGTGGGCGCAATCGCTGGACGTTTCGAATTTGGCAGCCGGGCTCTCCGAGAGAGAAATACACAGTGTTGCCCCTTTACGAATGAAAGCTGTTGCAGAACGCGAATGTCTGTGTAGCAGCGAATGCAGTTCCAAGGGACAGTGAAAACCAGCTACAGCTTTCCGTGCTGGCAGCTTTCCTGTGGGCGCAATCGCTGGACGTTTCGAATTTGGCAGCCGGGCTCTCCGAGAGAGAAATACACAGTGTTGCCCCTTTACGAACCAAAGCTGTTGCAGAACGCGAATGTCTGTCTACCAGCGAATGCAGTTCCAAGGGACAGTGAAAACCAGCTACAGCTTTCCGTGCTGGGAGCTTTCCTGTGGGCGCAATCGCTGGACGTTTCGAATTTGGCAGCTGGGCTCTCCGAGAGAGAAATACACAGTGTTGCCCCATTACCAACCAAAGCTTTTGCAGAACGCGAATGTCTGTCTACCAGCGAATGCAGTTCCAAGGGACAGTGAAAACCAGCTACAGCTTTCCGTGCTGGCAGCTTTCCTGTGGGCGCAATCGCTGGACGTTTCGAATTTGGCAGCCGGGCTCTCCGAGAGAGAAATACACAGTGTGGCCCTTTACGAACGAAAGCTGTTGCAGAACGCGAATGTCTGTCTACCAGCGAATGCAGTTCCAAGGGACAGTGAAAACCAGCTACAGCTTTCCGTGCTGGCAGCTTTCCTGTGGGCGCAATCGCTGGACGTTTCGAATTTGGCAGCCGGGCTCTCCGAGAGAGAAATACACAGTGTGGCCCTTTACGAACGAAAGCTGTTGCAGAACGCGAATGTCTGTCTACCAGCGAATGCAGTTCCAAGGGACAGTGAAAACCAGCTACAGCTTTCCGTGCTGGCAGCTTTCCTGTGGGCGCAATCGCTGGACGTTTCGAATTTGGAAGCCGGGCTCTCCGAGAGAGAAATACACAGTGTTGCCCCTTTACGAACCAAAGCTGTTGCAGAACGCGAATGTCTGTCTACCAGCGAATGCAGTTCCAAGGGACAGTGAAAACCAGCTACAGCTTTCCGTGCTGGCTGCTTTCCTGTGGGCGCAATCGCTGGACGTTTGAATTTGGCAGCCGGAATCTGCGAGAGAGAAATACACAGTGTTGCCCCTTTACGAACGAAAGCTGTTGCAGAACGCGAATGTCTGTCTACCAGCGAATGCAGTTCCAAGGGACAGTGAAAACCAGCTACAGCTTTCCGTGCTGGGAGCTTTCCTGTGGGCGCAATCGCTGGACGTTTCGAATTTGGCAGCTGGGCTCTCCGAGAGAGAAATACACAGTGTTGCCCCATTACCAACCAAAGCTTTTGCAGAACGCGAATGTCTGTCTACCAGCGAATGCAGTTCCAAGGGACAGTGAAAACCAGCTACAGCTTTCCGTGCTGGCAGCTTTCCTGTGGGCGCAATCGCTGGACGTTTCGAATTTGGCAGCCGGGCTCTGCGAGAGAGAAATACACAGTGTTGCCCCTTTACGAACGAAAGCTGTTGCAGAACGCGAATGTCTGTGTAGCAGCGAATGCAGTTCCAAGGGACAGGGAAAACCAGCTACAGCTTTCCGTGCTGGCAGCTTTCATGTGGGCGCAATCGCTGGACGTTTCGAATTTGGCAGCCGTGCTCTCCGAGAGAGAAATACACAGTGTTGCCCCATTACCAACCAAAGCTTTTGCAGAACACGAATGTATGTCTACCAGCGAATGCAGTTCCAAGGGACAGTGAAAACCAGCTACAGCTTTCCGTGCTGGGAGCTTTCCTGTGGGCACAATCGCTGGACGTTTCAAATTTGGCAGCCGGGCTCCACGAGAGAGAAATGCACAGTGTTGCCCCATTACCAACCAAAGCTTTTGCAGAACGCGAATGTCTGTGTAGCAGCGAATGCAGTTCCAAGGGACAGTGAAAACCAGCTACAGCTTTCCGTGCTGGCAGCTTTCCTGTGGGCGCAGTCGCTGGACGTTTCGAATTTGGCAGTCGGGCTCTCCGAGAGAGAAATACACAGTGTTGCCCCTTTACGAACGAAAGCTGTTGCAGAACGCGAATGTCTGTCTACCAGCGAATGCAGTTCCAAGGGACAGTGAATACCAGCTACAGCTTTCCGTGCTGGCAGCTTTCCTGTGGGCGCAATCGCTGGACGTTTCGAATTTGTCAGCGGGGCTCTCCGAGAGAGAAATACACAGTGTTGCCTCATAACGAACGGAAGCTTTTGCAGAACGCGAATGTCTGTCTACCAGCGAATGCAGTTCCAAGGGACAGTGAAAACCAGCTACAGCTTTCCGTGCTGGCAGCTTTCATGTGGGCGCAATCGCTGGACGTTTCGAATTTGGCAGCCGGGCTCTCCGAGAGAGAAATACACAGTGTTATCCCATTACCAACCAAAGCTTTTGCAGAACGCGAATGTCTGTCTACCAGCGAATGCAGTTCCAAGGGACAGTGAAAACCAGCAACAGCTTTCCGTGCTGGGAGCTTTCCTGTGGGCGCAATCGCTGGGCGTTTCGAATTTGGCAGCCGGGCTCTCCGAGAGAGAAATACACAGTGTTGCCCCTTTACGAACGAAAGCTGTTGCAGAACGCGAATGTCTGTCTACCAGCGAATGCAGTTCCAAGGGACAGTGAAAACCAGCTACAGCTTTCCGTGCTGGGAGCTTTCCTGTGGGCGCAATCGCTGGACGTTTCGAATTTGGCAGCTGGGCTCTCCGAGAGAGAAATACACAGTGTTGCCCCATTACCAACCAAAGCTTTTGCAGAACGCGAATGTCTGTCTACCAGCGAATGCAGTTCCAAGGGACAGTGAAAACCAGCTACAGCTTTCCGTGCTGGGAGCTTTCCTGTGGGCGCAATCGCTGGACGTTTCGAATTTGGCAGCCGGGCTCTGCGAGAGAGAAATACACAGTGTTGCCCCTTTACGAACGAAAGCTGTTGCAGAACGCGAATGTCTGTCTACCAGCGAATGCAGTTCCAAGGGACAGTGAAAACCAGCTTCAGCTTTCCGTTCTGGCAGCTTTCATGTGGGCGCAATCGCTGGACGTTTCGAATTTGGCAGCCGTGCTCTCCGAGAGAGAAATACACAGTGTTGCCCCATTACCAACCAAAGCTTTTGCAGAACACGAATGTATGTCTACCAGCGAATGCAGTTCCAAGGGACAGTGAAAACCAGCTACAGCTTTCCGTGCTGGGAGCTTTCCTGTGGGCACAATCGCTGGACGTTTCAAATTTGGCAGCCGGGCTCCACGAGAGAGAAATGCACAGTGTTGCCCCATTACCAACCAAAGCTTTTGCAGAACGCGAATGTCTGTCTACCAGCGAATGCAGTTCCAAGGGACAGTGAAAACCAGCTACAGCTTTCCGTGCTGGCAGCTTTCCTGTGGGCGCAATCGCTGGACGTTTCGAATTTGGCAGCCGGGCTCTGCGAGAGAGAAATACACAGTGTTGCCCCTTTACGAACGAAAGCTGTTGCAGAACGCGAATGTCTGTGTAGCAGCGAATGCAGTTCCAAGGGACAGGGAAAACCAGCTACAGCTTTCCGTGCTGGCAGCTTTCATGTGGGCGCAATCGCTGGACGTTTCGAATTTGGCAGCCGTGCTCTCCGAGAGAGAAATACACAGTGTTGCCCCATTACCAACCAAAGCTTTTGCAGAACACGAATGTATGTCTACCAGCGAATGCAGTTCCAAGGGACAGTGAAAACCAGCTACAGCTTTCCGTGCTGGGAGCTTTCCTGTGGGCACAATCGCTGGACGTTTCAAATTTGGCAGCCGGGCTCCACGAGAGAGAAATGCACAGTGTTGCCCCATTACCAACCAAAGCTTTTGCAGAACGCGAATGTCTGTGTAGCAGCGAATGCAGTTCCAAGGGACAGTGAAAACCAGCTACAGCTTTCCGTGCTGGCAGCTTTCCTGTGGGCGCAGTCGCTGGACGTTTCGAATTTGGCAGCCGGGCTCTCCGAGAGAGAAATACACAGTGTTGCCCCTTTACGAACGAAAGCTGTTGCAGAACGCGAATGTCTGTCTACCAGCGAATGCAGTTCCAAGGGACAGTGAATACCAGCTACAGCTTTCCGTGCTGGCAGCTTTCCTGTGGGCGCAATCGCTGGACGTTTCGAATTTGTCAGCGGGGCTCTCCGAGAGAGAAATACACAGTGTTGCCTCATAACGAACGGAAGCTTTTGCAGAACGCGAATGTCTGTCTACCAGCGAATGCAGTTCCAAGGGACAGTGAAAACCAGCTACAGCTTTCCGTGCTGGCAGCTTTCATGTGGGCGCAATCGCTGGACGTTTCGAATTTGGCAGCCGGGCTCTCCGAGAGAGAAATACACAGTGTTATCCCATTACCAACCAAAGCTTTTGCAGAACGCGAATGTCTGTCTACCAGCGAATGCAGTTCCAAGGGACAGTGAAAACCAGCAACAGCTTTCCGTGCTGGGAGCTTTCCTGTGGGCGCAATCGCTGGGCGTTTCGAATTTGGCAGCCGGGCTCTCCGAGAGAGAAATACACAGTGTTGCCCCTTTACGAACGAAAGCTGTTGCAGAACGCGAATGTCTGTCTACCAGCGAATGCAGTTCCAAGGGACAGTGAAAACCAGCTACAGCTTTCCGTGCTGGGAGCTTTCCTGTGGGCGCAATCGCTGGACGTTTCGAATCTGGCAGCTGGGCTCTCCGAGAGAGAAATACACAGTGTTGCCCCATTACCAACCAAAGCTTTTGCAGAACGCGAATGTCTGTCTACCAGCGAATGCAGTTCCAAGGGACAGTGAAAACCAGCTACAGCTTTCCGTGCTGGGAGCTTTCCTGTGGGCGCAATCGCTGGACGTTTCGAATTTGGCAGCCGGGCTCTGCGAGAGAGAAATACACAGTGTTGCCCCTTTACGAACGAAAGCTGTTGCAGAACGCGAATGTCTGTCTACCAGCGAATGCAGTTCCAAGGGACAGTGAAAACCAGCTTCAGCTTTCCGTTCTGGCAGCTTTCATGTGGGCGCAATCGCTGGACGTTTCGAATTTGGCAGCCGTGCTCTCCGAGAGAGAAATACACAGTGTTGCCCCATTACCAACCAAAGCTTTTGCAGAACACGAATGTATGTCTACCAGCGAATGCAGTTCCAAGGGACAGTGAAAACCAGCTACAGCTTTCCGTGCTGGGAGCTTTCCTGTGGGCACAATCGCTGGACGTTTCAAATTTGGCAGCCGGGCTCCACGAGAGAGAAATGCACAGTGTTGCCCCATTACCAACCAAAGCTTTTGCAGAACGCGAATGTCTGTGTAGCAGCGAATGCAGTTCCAAGGGACAGTGAAAACCAGCTACAGCTTTCCGTGCTGGCAGCTTTCCTGTGGGCGCAATCGCTGTACGTTTCGAATTTGGCAGCCGGGCTCTCCGAGAGAGAAATACACAGTGTTGCCCCTTTACGAACGAAAGCTGTTGCAGAACGCGAATGTCTGTCTACCAGCGAATGCAGTTCCAAGGGACAGTGAAAACCAGCTACAGCTTTCCGTGCTGGCAGCTTTCCTGTGGGCGCAATCGCTGGACGTTTCGAATGTGGCAGCGGGGCTCTGCGAGAGAGAAATATACAGTGTTGCCTCATAACGAACGGAAGCTTTTGCAGAACGCGAATGTCTGTCTACCAGCGAATGCAGTTCCAAGGGACAGTGAAAACCAGCTACAGCTTTCCGTGCTGGGAGCTTTCCTGTGGGCACAATCGCTGGACGTTTCAAATTTGGCAGCCGGGCTCCACGAGAGAGAAATGCACAGTGTTGCCCCATTACCAACCAAAGCTTTTGCAGAACGCGAATGTCTGTGTAGCAGCGAATGCAGTTCCAAGGGACAGTGAAAACCAGCTACAGCTTTCCGTGCTGGCAGCTTTCCTGTGGGCGCAATCGCTGGACGTTTCGAATTTGGCAGCCGGGCTCTCCGAGAGAGAAATACACAGTGTTGCCCCTTTACGAACGAAAGCTGTTGCAGAACGCGAATGTTTGTCTACCAGCGAATGCAGTTCCAAGGGACAGTGAAAACCAGCTACAGCTTTCCGTGCTGGCAGCTTTCCTGTGGGCGCAATCGCTGGACGTTTCGAATTTGGCAGCGGGGCTCTGCGAGAGAGAAATATACAGTGTTGCCTCATAACGAACGGAAGCTTTTGCAGAACGCGAATGTCTGTCTACCAGCGAATGCAGTTCCAAGGGACAGTGAAAACCAGCTACAGCTTTCCGTGCTGGGAGCTTTCCTGTGGGCGCAATCGCTGGGCGTTTCGAATTTGGCAGCCGGGCTCTCCGAGAGAGAAATACACAGTTTTGCCCCTTTACGAACGAAAGCTGTTGCAGAACGCGAATGTCTGTCTACCAGCGAATGCAGTTCCAAGGGACAGTGAAAACCAGCTACAGCTTTCCGTGCTGGCAGCTTTCCTGTGGGCGCAATCGCTGGACGTTTCGAATTTGGCAGCCGGGCTCTGCGAGAGAGAAATATACAGTGTTGCCCCTTTACGAACGAAAGCTTTTGCAGAACGCGAATGTCTGTCTACCAGCGAATGCAGTTCCAAGGGACAGTGAAAACCCGCTACAGCTTTCCGTGCTGGCAGCTTTCATGTGGGCGCAATCGCTGGACGTTTCGAACTTGGCAGCCGGGCTCTCCGAGAGAGAAATACACAGTGTTGCCCCATTACCAACCAAAGCTTTTGCAGAACGCGAATGTCTGTCTACCAGCGAATGCAGTTCCAAGGGACAGTGAAAACCAGCAACAGCTTTCCGTGCTGGGAGCTTTCCTGTGGGCGCAATCGCTGGGCGTTTCGAATTTGGCAGCCGGGCTCTCCGAGAGAGAAATACACAGTGTTGCCCCTTTACGAACGAAAGCTGTTGCAGAACGCGAATGTCTGTCTACCAGCGAATGCAGTTCCAAGGGACAGTGAAAACCAGCTACAGCTTTCCGTGCTGGGAGCTTTCCTGTGGGCGCAATCGCTGGACGTTTCGAATTTGGCAGCCGGGCTCTGCGAGAGAGAAATATACAGTGTTGCCCCTTTACGAACGAAAGCTGTTGCAGAACGCGAATGTCTGTCTACCAGCGAATGCAGTTCCAAGGGACAGTGAAAACCAGCTACAGCTTTCCGTGCTGGCAGCTTTCCTGTGGGCACAATCGCTGGACGTTTCGAATTTGGCAGCCGGGCTCTGCGAGAGAGAAATATACAGTGTTGCCTCATAACGAACGGAAGCTTTTGCAGAACGCGAATGTCTGTCTACCAGCGAATGCAGTTCCAAGGGACAGTGAAAACCCGCTACAGCTTTCCGTGCTGGCAGCTTTCATGTGGGCGCAATCGCTGGACGTTTCGAATTTGGCAGCCGGGCTCTCCGAGAGAGAAATACACAGTGTTGCCCCATTACCAACCAAAGCTTTTGCAGAACGCGAATGTCTGTCTACCAGCGAATGCAGTTCCAAGGGACAGTGAAAACCAGCTACAGCTTTCCGTGCTGGCAGCTTTCCTGTGGGCGCAATCGCTGGACGTTTCGAATTTGGCAGCCGGGCTCTCCGAGAGAGAAATACACAGTGTTGCCCCTTTACGAACCAAAGCTGTTGCAGAACGCGAATGTCTGTCTACCAGCGAATGCAGTTCCAAGGGACAGTGAAAACCAGCTACAGCTTTCCGTGCTGGCTGCTTTCCTGTGGGCGCAATCGCTGGACGTTTGAATTTGGGAGCCGGAATCTGCGAGAGAGAAATACACAGTGTTGCCCCTTTACGAACGAAAGCTGTTGCAGAACGCGAATGTCTGTCTACCAGCGAATGCAGTTCCAAGGGACAGTGAAAACCAGCTACAGCTTTCCGTGCTGGCAGCTTTCCTGTGGGCACAATCGCTGGACGTTTCGAATTTGGCAGCCGGGCTCTGCGAGAGAGAAATATACAGTGTTGCCTCATAACGAACGGAAGCTTTTGCAGAACGCGAATGTCTGTCTACCAGCGAATGCAGTTCCAAGGGACAGTGAAAACCCGCTACAGCTTTCCGTGCTGGCAGCTTTCATGTGGGCGCAATCGCTGGACGTTTCGAATTTGGCAGCCGGGCTCTCCGAGAGAGAAATACACAGTGTTGCCCCATTACCAACCAAAGCTTTTGCAGAACGCGAATGTCTGTCTACCAGCGAATGCAGTTCCAAGGGACAGTGAAAACCAGCTACAGCTTTCCGTGCTGGCAGCTTTCCTGTGGGCGCAATCGCTGGACGTTTCGAATTTGGCAGCTGGGCTCTCCGAGAGAGAAATACACAGTGTTGCCCCATTACCAACCAAAGCTTTTGCAGAACGCGAATGTCTGTCTACCAGCGAATGCAGTTCCAAGGGACAGTGAAAACCAGCTACAGCTTTCCGTGCTGGGAGCTTTCCTGTGGGCGCAATCGCTGGACGTTTCGAATTTGGCAGCCGGGCTCTGCGAGAGAGAAATACACAGTGTTGCCCCTTTACGAACGAAAGCTGTTGCAGAACGCGAATGTCTGTCTACCAGCGAATGCAGTTCCAAGGGACAGTGAAAACCAGCTTCAGCTTTCCGTTCTGGCAGCTTTCATGTGGGCGCAATCGCTGGACGTTTCGAATTTGGCAGCCGTGCTCTCCGAGAGAGAAATACACAGTGTTGCCCCATTACCAACCAAAGCTTTTGCAGAACACGAATGTATGTCTACCAGCGAATGCAGTTCCAAGGGACAGTGAAAACCAGCTACAGCTTTCCGTGCTGGGAGCTTTCCTGTGGGCACAATCGCTGGACGTTTCAAATTTGGCAGCCGGGCTCCACGAGAGAGAAATGCACAGTGTTGCCCCATTACCAACCAAAGCTTTTGCAGAACGCGAATGTCTGTGTAGCAGCGAATGCAGTTCCAAGGGACAGTGAAAACCAGCTACAGCTTTCCGTGCTGGCAGCTTTCCTGTGGGCGCAATCGCTGGACGTTTCGAATTTGGCAGCCGGGCTCTCCGAGAGAGAAATACACAGTGTTGCCCCTTTACGAACGAAAGCTGTTGCAGAACGCGAATGTTTGTCTACCAGCGAATGCAGTTCCAAGGGACAGTGAAAACCAGCTACAGCTTTCCGTGCTGGCAGCTTTCCTGTGGGCGCAATCGCTGGACGTTTCGAATTTGGCAGCGGGGCTCTGCGAGAGAGAAATATACAGTGTTGCCTCATAACGAACGGAAGCTTTTGCAGAACGCGAATGTCTGTCTACCAGCGAATGCAGTTCCAAGGGACAGTGAAAACCAGCTACAGCTTTCCGTGCTGGGAGCTTTCCTGTGGGCGCAATCGCTGGGCGTTTCGAATTTGGCAGCCGGGCTCTCCGAGAGAGAAATACACAGTTTTGCCCCTTTACGAACGAAAGCTGTTGCAGAACGCGAATGTCTGTCTACCAGCGAATGCAGTTCCAAGGGACAGTGAAAACCAGCTACAGCTTTCCGTGCTGGCAGCTTTCCTGTGGGCGCAATCGCTGGACGTTTCGAATTTGGCAGCCGGGCTCTGCGAGAGAGAAATATACAGTGTTGCCCCTTTACGAACGAAAGCTTTTGCAGAACGCGAATGTCTGTCTACCAGCGAATGCAGTTCCAAGGGACAGTGAAAACCCGCTACAGCTTTCCGTGCTGGCAGCTTTCATGTGGGCGCAATCGCTGGACGTTTCGAACTTGGCAGCCGGGCTCTCCGAGAGAGAAATACACAGTGTTGCCCCATTACCAACCAAAGCTTTTGCAGAACGCGAATGTCTGTCTACCAGCGAATGCAGTTCCAAGGGACAGTGAAAACCAGCAACAGCTTTCCGTGCTGGGAGCTTTCCTGTGGGCGCAATCGCTGGGCGTTTCGAATTTGGCAGCCGGGCTCTCCGAGAGAGAAATACACAGTGTTGCCCCTTTACGAACGAAAGCTGTTGCAGAACGCGAATGTCTGTCTACCAGCGAATGCAGTTCCAAGGGACAGTGAAAACCAGCTACAGCTTTCCGTGCTGGGAGCTTTCCTGTGGGCGCAATCGCTGGACGTTTCGAATTTGGCAGCCGGGCTCTGCGAGAGAGAAATATACAGTGTTGCCCCTTTACGAACGAAAGCTGTTGCAGAACGCGAATGTCTGTCTACCAGCGAATGCAGTTCCAAGGGACAGTGAAAACCAGCTACAGCTTTCCGTGCTGGCAGCTTTCCTGTGGGCACAATCGCTGGACGTTTCGAATTTGGCAGCCGGGCTCTGCGAGAGAGAAATATACAGTGTTGCCTCATAACGAACGGAAGCTTTTGCAGAACGCGAATGTCTGTCTACCAGCGAATGCAGTTCCAAGGGACAGTGAAAACCCGCTACAGCTTTCCGTGCTGGCAGCTTTCATGTGGGCGCAATCGCTGGACGTTTCGAATTTGGCAGCCGGGCTCTCCGAGAGAGAAATACACAGTGTTGCCCCATTACCAACCAAAGCTTTTGCAGAACGCGAATGTCTGTCTACCAGCGAATGCAGTTCCAAGGGACAGTGAAAACCAGCTACAGCTTTCCGTGCTGGCAGCTTTCCTGTGGGCGCAATCGCTGGACGTTTCGAATTTGGCAGCCGGGCTCTCCGAGAGAGAAATACACAGTGTTGCCCCTTTACGAACCAAAGCTGTTGCAGAACGCGAATGTCTGTCTACCAGCGAATGCAGTTCCAAGGGACAGTGAAAACCAGCTACAGCTTTCCGTGCTGGCTGCTTTCCTGTGGGCGCAATCGCTGGACGTTTGAATTTGGGAGCCGGAATCTGCGAGAGAGAAATACACAGTGTTGCCCCTTTACGAACGAAAGCTGTTGCAGAACGCGAATGTCTGTCTACCAGCGAATGCAGTTCCAAGGGACAGTGAAAACCAGCTACAGCTTTCCGTGCTGGCAGCTTTCCTGTGGGCACAATCGCTGGACGTTTCGAATTTGGCAGCCGGGCTCTGCGAGAGAGAAATATACAGTGTTGCCTCATAACGAACGGAAGCTTTTGCAGAACGCGAATGTCTGTCTACCAGCGAATGCAGTTCCAAGGGACAGTGAAAACCCGCTACAGCTTTCCGTGCTGGCAGCTTTCATGTGGGCACAATCGCTGGACGTTTCGAATTTGGCAGCCGGGCTCTCCGAGAGAGAAATACACAGTGTTGCCCCATTACCAACCAAAGCTTTTGCAGAACGCGAATGTCTGTCTACCAGCGAATGCAGTTCCAAGGGACAGTGAAAACCAGCTACAGCTTTCCGTGCTGGCAGCTTTCCTGTGGGCGCAATCGCTGGACGTTTCGAATTTGGCAGCCGGGCTCTCCGAGAGAGAAATACACAGTGTTGCCCCTTTACGAACCAAAGCTGTTGCAGAACGCGAATGTCTGTCTACCAGCGAATGCAGTTCCAAGGGACAGTGAAAACCAGCTACAGCTTTCCGTGCTGGCTGCTTTCCTGTGGGCGCAATCGCTGGACGTTTGAATTTGGGAGCCGGAATCTGCGAGAGAGAAATACACAGTGTTGCCCCTTTACGAACGAAAGCTGTTGCAGAACGCGAATGTCTGTCTACCAGCGAATGCAGTTCCAAGGGACAGTGAAAACCAGCTACAGCTTTCCGTGCTGGGAGCTTTCCTGTGGGCGCAATCGCTGGACGTTTCGAATTTGGCAGCGGGGCTCTCCGAGAGAGAAATACACAGTGTTGCCCCATTACCAACCAAAGCTTTTGCAGAACGCGAATGTCTGTCTACCAGCGAATGCAGTTCCAAGGGACAGTGAAAACCAGCTACAGCTTTCCGTGCTGGCAGCTTTCCTGTGGGCGCAATCGCTGGACGTTTCGAATTTGGCAGCCGGGCTCTCCGAGAGAGAAATACACAGTGTTGCCCCTTTACGAACGAAAGCTGTTGCAGAACGCGAATGTCTGTCTACCAGCGAATGCAGTTCCAAGGGACAGTGAAAACCAGCTACAGCTTTCCGTGCTGGCAGCTTTCATGTGGGCGCAATCGCTGGACGTTTCGAATTTGGCAGCCGGGCTCTCCGAGAGAGAAATACACAGTGTTGCCCCATTACCAACCAAAGCTTTTGCAGAACACGAATGTATGTCTACCAGCGAATGCAGTTCCAAGGGACAGTGAAAACCAGCTACAGCTTTCCGTGCTGGGAGCTTTCCTGTGGGCACAATCGCTGGACGTTTCAAATTTGGCAGCCGGGCTCTCCGAGAGAGAAATGCACAGTGTTGCCCCATTACCAACCAAAGCTTTTGCAGAACGCGAATGTCTGTCTACCAGCGAATGCAGTTCCAAGGGACAGTGAAAACCAGCTACAGCTTTCCGTGCTGGCCTTTCCTGTGGGCGCAATCGCTGGACGTTTCGAATTTGGCAGCCGGGCTCTCCGAGAGAGAAATACACAGTGTTGCCCCTTTACGAACGAAAGCTGTTGCAGAACGCGAATGTCTGTCTACCAGCGAATGCAGTTCCAAGGGACAGTGAAAACCAGCTACAGCTTTCCGTGCTGGCAGCTTTCCTGTGGGCGCAATCGCTGGACGTTTCGAATTTGGCAGCGGGGCTCTGCGAGAGAGAAATATACAGTGTTGCCTCATAACGAACGGAAGCTTTTGCAGAACGCGAATGTCTGTCTACCAGCGAATGCAGTTCCAAGGGACAGTGAAAACCAGCTACAGCTTTCCGTGCTGGCAGCTTTCATGTGGGCGCAATCGCTGGACGTTTCGAATTTGGCAGCCGGGCTCTCCGAGAGAGAAATACACAGTGTTATCCCATTACCAACCAAAGCTTTTGCAGAACGCGAATGTCTGTCTACCAGCGAATGCAGTTCCAAGGGACAGTGAAAACCAGCAACAGCTTTCCGTGCTGGGAGCTTTCCTGTGGGCGCAATCGCTGGACGTTTCGAATTTGGCAGCCGGGCTCTCCGAGAGAGAAATACACAGTGTTGCCCCTTTACGAACGAAAGCTGTTGCAGAACGCGAATGTCTGTCTACCAGCGAATGCAGTTCCAAGGGACAGTGAAAACCAGCTACAGCTTTCCGTGCTGGCAGCTTTCCTGTGGGCGCAATCGCTGGACGTTTCGAATTTGGCAGCCGGGCTCTGCGAGAGAGAAATATACAGTGTTGCCTCATAACGAACGGAAGCTTTTGCAGAACGCGAATGTCTGTCTACCAGCGAATGCAGTTCCAAGGGACAGTGAAAACCCGCTACAGCTTTCCGTGCTGGCAGCTTTCATGTGGGCGCAATCGCTGGACGTTTCGAACTTGGCAGCCGGGCTCTCCAAGAGAGAAATACACAGTGTTGCCCCATTACCAACCAAAGCTTTTGCAGAACGCGAATGTCTGTCTACCAGCGAATGCAGTTCCAAGGGACAGTGAAAACCAGCTACAGCTTTCCGTGCTGGGAGCTTTCCTGTGGGCGCAATCGCTGGACGTTTCAAATTTGGGAGCCGGAATCTGCGAGAGAGAAATACACAGTGTTGCCCCTTTACGAACGAAAGCTTTTGCAGAACGCGAATGTCTGTGTAGCAGCGAATGCAGTTCCAAGGGACAGTGAAAACCAGCTACAGCTTTCCGTGCTGGGAGCTTTCCTGTGGGCGCAATCGCTGGACTTTTGAATTTGGCAGCCGGAATCTGCGAGAGAGAAATACACAGTGTTGCCCCTTTACGAACGAAAGCTGTTGCAGAACGCGAATGTCTGTCTACCAGCGAATGCAGTTCCAAGGGACAGTGAAAACCAGCTACAGCTTTCCGTGCTGGCAGCTTTCCTGTGGGCGCAATCGCTGGACTTTTGAATTTGGCAGCCGGAATCTGCGAGAGAGAAATACACAGTGTTGCCCCTTTACGAACGAAAGCTGTTGCAGAACGCGAATGTCTGTCTACCAGCGAATGCAGTTCCAAGGGACAGTGAAAACCAGCTACAGCTTTCCGTGCTGGGAGCTTTCCTGTGGGCGCAATCGCTGGACGTTTCGAATTTGGCAGCCGGGCTCTGCGAGAGAGAAATACACAGTATTGCCCCATTACCAACCAAAGCTTTTGCAGAACGCGAATGTCTGTCTACCAGCGAATGCAGTTCCAAGGGACAGTGAAAACCAGCTACAGCTTTCCGTGCTGGCAGCTTTCCTGTGGGCGCAATCGCTGGACGTTTCGAATTTGGCAGCCGGGCTCTGCGAGAGAGAAATATACAGTGTTGCCCCTTTACGAACGAAAGCTTTTGCAGAACGCGAATGTCTGTCTACCAGCGAATGCAGTTCCAAGGGACAGTGAAAACCCGCTACAGCTTTCCGTGCTGGCAGCTTTCATGTGGGCGCAATCGCTGGACGTTTCGAACTTGGCAGCCAGGCTCTCCGAGAGAGAAATACACAGTGTTGCCCCATTACCAACCAAAGCTTTTGCAGAACGCGAATGTCTGTCTACCAGCGAATGCAGTTCCAAGGGACAGTGAAAACCAGCTACAGCTTTCCGTGCTGGGAGCTTTCCTGTGGGCGCAATCGCTGGGCGTTTCGAATTTGGCAGCCGGGCTCTCCGAGAGAGAAATACACAGTGTTGCCCCTTTACGAACGAAAGCTTTTGCAGAACGCGAATGTCTGTCTACCAGCGAATGCAGTTCCAAGGGACAGTGAAAACCAGCTACAGCTTTCCGTGCTGGCAGCTTTCCTGTGGGCGCAATCGCTGGACGTTTCGAATTTGGCAGCTGGGCTCTCCGAGAGAGAAATACACAGTGTTGCCCCATTACCAACCAAAGCTTTTGCAGAACGCGAATGTCTGTCTACCAGCGAATGCAGTTCCAAGGGACAGTGAAAACCAGCTACAGCTTTCCGTGCTGGGAGCTTTCCTGTGGGCGCAATCGCTGGACGTTTCGAATTTGGCAGCCGGGCTCTGCGAGAGAGAAATACACAGTGTTGCCCCTTTACGAACGAAAGCTGTTGCAGAACGCGAATGTCTGTCTACCAGCGAATGCAGTTCCAAGGGACAGTGAAAACCAGCTTCAGCTTTCCGTTCTGGCAGCTTTCATGTGGGCGCAATCGCTGGACGTTTCGAATTTGGCAGCCGTGCTCTCCGAGAGAGAAATACACAGTGTTGCCCCATTACCAACCAAAGCTTTTGCAGAACACGAATGTATGTCTACCAGCGAATGCAGTTCCAAGGGACAGTGAAAACCAGCTACAGCTTTCCGTGCTGGGAGCTTTCCTGTGGGCACAATCGCTGGACGTTTCAAATTTGGCAGCCGGGCTCCACGAGAGAGAAATGCACAGTGTTGCCCCATTACCAACCAAAGCTTTTGCAGAACGCGAATGTCTGTGTAGCAGCGAATGCAGTTCCAAGGGACAGTGAAAACCAGCTACAGCTTTCCGTGCTGGCAGCTTTCCTGTGGGCGCAATCGCTGGACGTTTCGAATTTGGCAGCCGGGCTCTCCGAGAGAGAAATACACAGTGTTGCCCCTTTACGAACGAAAGCTGTTGCAGAACGCGAATGTTTGTCTACCAGCGAATGCAGTTCCAAGGGACAGTGAAAACCAGCTACAGCTTTCCGTGCTGGCAGCTTTCCTGTGGGCGCAATCGCTGGACGTTTCGAATTTGGCAGCGGGGCTCTGCGAGAGAGAAATATACAGTGTTGCCTCATAACGAACGGAAGCTTTTGCAGAACGCGAATGTCTGTCTACCAGCGAATGCAGTTCCAAGGGACAGTGAAAACCAGCTACAGCTTTCCGTGCTGGGAGCTTTCCTGTGGGCGCAATCGCTGGGCGTTTCGAATTTGGCAGCCGGGCTCTCCGAGAGAGAAATACACAGTTTTGCCCCTTTACGAACGAAAGCTGTTGCAGAACGCGAATGTCTGTCTACCAGCGAATGCAGTTCCAAGGGACAGTGAAAACCAGCTACAGCTTTCCGTGCTGGCAGCTTTCCTGTGGGCGCAATCGCTGGACGTTTCGAATTTGGCAGCCGGGCTCTGCGAGAGAGAAATATACAGTGTTGCCCCTTTACGAACGAAAGCTTTTGCAGAACGCGAATGTCTGTCTACCAGCGAATGCAGTTCCAAGGGACAGTGAAAACCCGCTACAGCTTTCCGTGCTGGCAGCTTTCATGTGGGCGCAATCGCTGGACGTTTCGAACTTGGCAGCCGGGCTCTCCGAGAGAGAAATACACAGTGTTGCCCCATTACCAACCAAAGCTTTTGCAGAACGCGAATGTCTGTCTACCAGCGAATGCAGTTCCAAGGGACAGTGAAAACCAGCAACAGCTTTCCGTGCTGGGAGCTTTCCTGTGGGCGCAATCGCTGGGCGTTTCGAATTTGGCAGCCGGGCTCTCCGAGAGAGAAATACACAGTGTTGCCCCTTTACGAACGAAAGCTGTTGCAGAACGCGAATGTCTGTCTACCAGCGAATGCAGTTCCAAGGGACAGTGAAAACCAGCTACAGCTTTCCGTGCTGGGAGCTTTCCTGTGGGCGCAATCGCTGGACGTTTCGAATTTGGCAGCCGGGCTCTGCGAGAGAGAAATATACAGTGTTGCCCCTTTACGAACGAAAGCTGTTGCAGAACGCGAATGTCTGTCTACCAGCGAATGCAGTTCCAAGGGACAGTGAAAACCAGCTACAGCTTTCCGTGCTGGCAGCTTTCCTGTGGGCACAATCGCTGGACGTTTCGAATTTGGCAGCCGGGCTCTGCGAGAGAGAAATATACAGTGTTGCCTCATAACGAACGGAAGCTTTTGCAGAACGCGAATGTCTGTCTACCAGCGAATGCAGTTCCAAGGGACAGTGAAAACCCGCTACAGCTTTCCGTGCTGGCAGCTTTCATGTGGGCGCAATCGCTGGACGTTTCGAATTTGGCAGCCGGGCTCTCCGAGAGAGAAATACACAGTGTTGCCCCATTACCAACCAAAGCTTTTGCAGAACGCGAATGTCTGTCTACCAGCGAATGCAGTTCCAAGGGACAGTGAAAACCAGCTACAGCTTTCCGTGCTGGCAGCTTTCCTGTGGGCGCAATCGCTGGACGTTTCGAATTTGGCAGCCGGGCTCTCCGAGAGAGAAATACACAGTGTTGCCCCTTTACGAACCAAAGCTGTTGCAGAACGCGAATGTCTGTCTACCAGCGAATGCAGTTCCAAGGGACAGTGAAAACCAGCTACAGCTTTCCGTGCTGGCTGCTTTCCTGTGGGCGCAATCGCTGGACGTTTGAATTTGGGAGCCGGAATCTGCGAGAGAGAAATACACAGTGTTGCCCCTTTACGAACGAAAGCTGTTGCAGAACGCGAATGTCTGTCTACCAGCGAATGCAGTTCCAAGGGACAGTGAAAACCAGCTACAGCTTTCCGTGCTGGCAGCTTTCCTGTGGGCACAATCGCTGGACGTTTCGAATTTGGCAGCCGGGCTCTGCGAGAGAGAAATATACAGTGTTGCCTCATAACGAACGGAAGCTTTTGCAGAACGCGAATGTCTGTCTACCAGCGAATGCAGTTCCAAGGGACAGTGAAAACCCGCTACAGCTTTCCGTGCTGGCAGCTTTCATGTGGGCACAATCGCTGGACGTTTCGAATTTGGCAGCCGGGCTCTCCGAGAGAGAAATACACAGTGTTGCCCCATTACCAACCAAAGCTTTTGCAGAACGCGAATGTCTGTCTACCAGCGAATGCAGTTCCAAGGGACAGTGAAAACCAGCTACAGCTTTCCGTGCTGGCAGCTTTCCTGTGGGCGCAATCGCTGGACGTTTCGAATTTGGCAGCCGGGCTCTCCGAGAGAGAAATACACAGTGTTGCCCCTTTACGAACCAAAGCTGTTGCAGAACGCGAATGTCTGTCTACCAGCGAATGCAGTTCCAAGGGACAGTGAAAACCAGCTACAGCTTTCCGTGCTGGCTGCTTTCCTGTGGGCGCAATCGCTGGACGTTTGAATTTGGGAGCCGGAATCTGCGAGAGAGAAATACACAGTGTTGCCCCTTTACGAACGAAAGCTGTTGCAGAACGCGAATGTCTGTCTACCAGCGAATGCAGTTCCAAGGGACAGTGAAAACCAGCTACAGCTTTCCGTGCTGGGAGCTTTCCTGTGGGCGCAATCGCTGGACGTTTCGAATTTGGCAGCGGGGCTCTCCGAGAGAGAAATACACAGTGTTGCCCCATTACCAACCAAAGCTTTTGCAGAACGCGAATGTCTGTCTACCAGCGAATGCAGTTCCAAGGGACAGTGAAAACCAGCTACAGCTTTCCGTGCTGGCAGCTTTCCTGTGGGCGCAATCGCTGGACGTTTCGAATTTGGCAGCCGGGCTCTCCGAGAGAGAAATACACAGTGTTGCCCCTTTACGAACGAAAGCTGTTGCAGAACGCGAATGTCTGTCTACCAGCGAATGCAGTTCCAAGGGACAGTGAAAACCAGCTACAGCTTTCCGTGCTGGCAGCTTTCATGTGGGCGCAATCGCTGGACGTTTCGAATTTGGCAGCCGGGCTCTCCGAGAGAGAAATACACAGTGTTGCCCCATTACCAACCAAAGCTTTTGCAGAACACGAATGTATGTCTACCAGCGAATGCAGTTCCAAGGGACAGTGAAAACCAGCTACAGCTTTCCGTGCTGGGAGCTTTCCTGTGGGCACAATCGCTGGACGTTTCAAATTTGGCAGCCGGGCTCTCCGAGAGAGAAATGCACAGTGTTGCCCCATTACCAACCAAAGCTTTTGCAGAACGCGAATGTCTGTCTACCAGCGAATGCAGTTCCAAGGGACAGTGAAAACCAGCTACAGCTTTCCGTGCTGGCCTTTCCTGTGGGCGCAATCGCTGGACGTTTCGAATTTGGCAGCCGGGCTCTCCGAGAGAGAAATACACAGTGTTGCCCCTTTACGAACGAAAGCTGTTGCAGAACGCGAATGTCTGTCTACCAGCGAATGCAGTTCCAAGGGACAGTGAAAACCAGCTACAGCTTTCCGTGCTGGCAGCTTTCCTGTGGGCGCAATCGCTGGACGTTTCGAATTTGGCAGCGGGGCTCTGCGAGAGAGAAATATACAGTGTTGCCTCATAACGAACGGAAGCTTTTGCAGAACGCGAATGTCTGTCTACCAGCGAATGCAGTTCCAAGGGACAGTGAAAACCAGCTACAGCTTTCCGTGCTGGCAGCTTTCATGTGGGCGCAATCGCTGGACGTTTCGAATTTGGCAGCCGGGCTCTCCGAGAGAGAAATACACAGTGTTATCCCATTACCAACCAAAGCTTTTGCAGAACGCGAATGTCTGTCTACCAGCGAATGCAGTTCCAAGGGACAGTGAAAACCAGCAACAGCTTTCCGTGCTGGGAGCTTTCCTGTGGGCGCAATCGCTGGACGTTTCGAATTTGGCAGCCGGGCTCTCCGAGAGAGAAATACACAGTGTTGCCCCTTTACGAACGAAAGCTGTTGCAGAACGCGAATGTCTGTCTACCAGCGAATGCAGTTCCAAGGGACAGTGAAAACCCGCTACAGCTTTCCGTGCTGGCAGCTTTCATGTGGGCGCAATCGCTGGACGTTTCGAACTTGGCAGCCGGGCTCTCCAAGAGAGAAATACACAGTGTTGCCCCATTACCAACCAAAGCTTTTGCAGAACGCGAATGTCTGTCTACCAGCGAATGCAGTTCCAAGGGACAGTGAAAACCAGCTACAGCTTTCCGTGCTGGCAGCTTTCCTGTGGGCGCAATCGCTGGACGTTTCGAATTTGGGAGCCGGAATCTGCGAGAGAGAAATACACAGTGTTGCCCCTTTACGAACGAAAGCTTTTGCAGAACGCGAATGTCTGTGTAGCAGCGAATGCAGTTCCAAGGGACAGTGAAAACCAGCTACAGCTTTCCGTGCTGGGAGCTTTCCTGTGGGCGCAATCGCTGGACGTTTCGAATTTGGCAGCCGGGCTCTGCCAGAGAGAAATACACAGTGTTGCCCCTTTACGAACGAAAGCTTTTGCAGAACGCGAATGTCTGTCTACCAGCGAATGCAGTTCCAAGGGACAGTGAAAACCAGCTACAGCTTTCCGTGCTGGCAGCTTTCCTGTGGGCGCAATCGCTGGACTTTTGAATTTGGCAGCCGGAATCTGCGAGAGAGAAATACACAGTGTTGCCCCTTTACGAACGAAAGCTGTTGCAGAACGCGAATGTCTGTCTACCAGCGAATGCAGTTCCAAGGGACAGTGAAAACCAGCTACAGCTTTCCGTGCTGGGAGCTTTCCTGTGGGCGCAATCGCTGGACGTTTCGAATTTGGCAGCCGGGCTCTGCGAGAGAGAAATACACAGTGTTGCCCCATTACCAACCAAAGCTTTTGCAGAACGCGAATGTCTGTCTACCAGCGAATGCAGTTCCAAGGGACAGTGAAAACCAGCTACAGCTTTCCGTGCTGGCAGCTTTCCTGTGGGCGCAATCGCTGGACGTTTCGAATTTGGCAGCCGGGCTCTGCGAGAGAGAAATATACAGTGTTGCCCCTTTACGAACGAAAGCTTTTGCAGAACGCGAATGTCTGTCTACCAGCGAATGCAGTTCCAAGGGACAGTGAAAACCCGCTACAGCTTTCCGTGCTGGCAGCTTTCATGTGGGCGCAATCGCTGGACGTTTCGAACTTGGCAGCCGGGCTCTCCGAGAGAGAAATACACAGTGTTGCCCCATTACCAACCAAAGCTTTTGCAGAACGCGAATGTCTGTCTACCAGCGAATGCAGTTCCAAGGGACAGTGAAAACCAGCAACAGCTTTCCGTGCTGGCAGCTTTCATGTGGGCGCAATCGCTGGGCGTTTCGAATTTGGCAGCCGGGCTCTCCGAGAGAGAAATACACAGTGTTGCCCCTTTACGAACGAAAGCTGTTGCAGAACGCGAATGTCTGTCTACCAGCGAATGCAGTTCCAAGGGACAGTGAAAACCAGCTACAGCTTTCCGTGCTGGGAGCTTTCCTGTGGGCGCAATCGCTGGACGTTTCGAATTTGGCAGCCGGGCTCTGCGAGAGAGAAATATACAGTGTTGCCCCTTTACGAACGAAAGCTGTTGCAGAACGCGAATGTCTGTCTACCAGCGAATGCAGTTCCAAGGGACAGTGAAAACCAGCTACAGCTTTCCGTGCTGGCAGCTTTCCTGTGGGCACAATCGCTGGACGTTTCGAATTTGGCAGCCGGGCTCTGCGAGAGAGAAATATACAGTGTTGCCTCATAACGAACGGAAGCTTTTGCAGAACGCGAATGTCTGTCTACCAGCGAATGCAGTTCCAAGGGACAGTGAAAACCCGCTACAGCTTTCCGTGCTGGCAGCTTTCATGTGGGCGCAATCGCTGGACGTTTCGAATTTGGCAGCCGGGCTCTCCGAGAGAGAAATACACAGTGTTGCCCCATTACCAACCAAAGCTTTTGCAGAACGCGAATGTCTGTCTACCAGCGAATGCAGTTCCAAGGGACAGTGAAAACCAGCTACAGCTTTCCGTGCTGGCAGCTTTCCTGTGGGCGCAATCGCTGGACGTTTCGAATTTGGCAGCCGGGCTCTCCGAGAGAGAAATACACAGTGTTGCCCCTTTACGAACCAAAGCTGTTGCAGAACGCGAATGTCTGTCTACCAGCGAATGCAGTTCCAAGGGACAGTGAAAACCAGCTACAGCTTTCCGTGCTGGCTGCTTTCCTGTGGGCGCAATCGCTGGACGTTTGAATTTGGGAGCCGGAATCTGCGAGAGAGAAATACACAGTGTTGCCCCTTTACGAACGAAAGCTGTTGCAGAACGCGAATGTCTGTCTACCAGCGAATGCAGTTCCAAGGGACAGTGAAAACCAGCTACAGCTTTCCGTGCTGGGAGCTTTCCTGTGGGCGCAATCGCTGGACGTTTCGAATTTGGCAGCGGGGCTCTCCGAGAGAGAAATACACAGTGTTGCCCCATTACCAACCAAAGCTTTTGCAGAACGCGAATGTCTGTCTACCAGCGAATGCAGTTCCAAGGGACAGTGAAAACCAGCTACAGCTTTCCGTGCTGGCAGCTTTCCTGTGGGCGCAATCGCTGGACGTTTCGAATTTGGCAGCCGGGCTCTCCGAGAGAGAAATACACAGTGTTGCCCCTTTACGAACGAAAGCTGTTGCAGAACGCGAATGTCTGTCTACCAGCGAATGCAGTTCCAAGGGACAGTGAAAACCAGCTACAGCTTTCCGTGCTGGCAGCTTTCCTGTGGGCACAATCGCTGGACGTTTCGAATTTGGCAGCCGGGCTCTGCGAGAGAGAAATATACAGTGTTGCCTCATAACGAACGGAAGCTTTTGCAGAACGCGAATGTCTGTCTACCAGCGAATGCAGTTCCAAGGGACAGTGAAAACCCGCTACAGCTTTCCGTGCTGGCAGCTTTCATGTGGGCACAATCGCTGGACGTTTCGAATTTGGCAGCCGGGCTCTCCGAGAGAGAAATACACAGTGTTGCCCCATTACCAACCAAAGCTTTTGCAGAACGCGAATGTCTGTCTACCAGCGAATGCAGTTCCAAGGGACAGTGAAAACCAGCTACAGCTTTCCGTGCTGGCAGCTTTCCTGTGGGCGCAATCGCTGGACGTTTCGAATTTGGCAGCCGGGCTCTCCGAGAGAGAAATACACAGTGTTGCCCCTTTACGAACCAAAGCTGTTGCAGAACGCGAATGTCTGTCTACCAGCGAATGCAGTTCCAAGGGACAGTGAAAACCAGCTACAGCTTTCCGTGCTGGCTGCTTTCCTGTGGGCGCAATCGCTGGACGTTTGAATTTGGGAGCCGGAATCTGCGAGAGAGAAATACACAGTGTTGCCCCTTTACGAACGAAAGCTGTTGCAGAACGCGAATGTCTGTCTACCAGCGAATGCAGTTCCAAGGGACAGTGAAAACCAGCTACAGCTTTCCGTGCTGGGAGCTTTCCTGTGGGCGCAATCGCTGGACGTTTCGAATTTGGCAGCGGGGCTCTCCGAGAGAGAAATACACAGTGTTGCCCCATTACCAACCAAAGCTTTTGCAGAACGCGAATGTCTGTCTACCAGCGAATGCAGTTCCAAGGGACAGTGAAAACCAGCTACAGCTTTCCGTGCTGGCAGCTTTCCTGTGGGCGCAATCGCTGGACGTTTCGAATTTGGCAGCCGGGCTCTCCGAGAGAGAAATACACAGTGTTGCCCCTTTACGAACGAAAGCTGTTGCAGAACGCGAATGTCTGTCTACCAGCGAATGCAGTTCCAAGGGACAGTGAAAACCAGCTACAGCTTTCCGTGCTGGCAGCTTTCATGTGGGCGCAATCGCTGGACGTTTCGAATTTGGCAGCCGGGCTCTCCGAGAGAGAAATACACAGTGTTGCCCCATTACCAACCAAAGCTTTTGCAGAACACGAATGTATGTCTACCAGCGAATGCAGTTCCAAGGGACAGTGAAAACCAGCTACAGCTTTCCGTGCTGGGAGCTTTCCTGTGGGCACAATCGCTGGACGTTTCAAATTTGGCAGCCGGGCTCTCCGAGAGAGAAATGCACAGTGTTGCCCCATTACCAACCAAAGCTTTTGCAGAACGCGAATGTCTGTCTACCAGCGAATGCAGTTCCAAGGGACAGTGAAAACCAGCTACAGCTTTCCGTGCTGGCCTTTCCTGTGGGCGCAATCGCTGGACGTTTCGAATTTGGCAGCCGGGCTCTCCGAGAGAGAAATACACAGTGTTGCCCCTTTACGAACGAAAGCTGTTGCAGAACGCGAATGTCTGTCTACCAGCGAATGCAGTTCCAAGGGACAGTGAAAACCAGCTACAGCTTTCCGTGCTGGCAGCTTTCCTGTGGGCGCAATCGCTGGACGTTTCGAATTTGGCAGCGGGGCTCTGCGAGAGAGAAATATACAGTGTTGCCTCATAACGAACGGAAGCTTTTGCAGAACGCGAATGTCTGTCTACCAGCGAATGCAGTTCCAAGGGACAGTGAAAACCAGCTACAGCTTTCCGTGCTGGCAGCTTTCATGTGGGCGCAATCGCTGGACGTTTCGAATTTGGCAGCCGGGCTCTCCGAGAGAGAAATACACAGTGTTATCCCATTACCAACCAAAGCTTTTGCAGAACGCGAATGTCTGTCTACCAGCGAATGCAGTTCCAAGGGACAGTGAAAACCAGCAACAGCTTTCCGTGCTGGGAGCTTTCCTGTGGGCGCAATCGCTGGACGTTTCGAATTTGGCAGCCGGGCTCTCCGAGAGAGAAATACACAGTGTTGCCCCTTTACGAACGAAAGCTGTTGCAGAACGCGAATGTCTGTCTACGAGCGAATGCAGTTCCAAGGGACAGTGAAAACCAGCTACAGCTTTCCGTGCTGGCAGCTTTCCTGTGGGCGCAATCGCTGGACGTTTCGAATTTGGCAGCCGGGCTCTGCGAGAGAGAAATATACAGTGTTGCCTCATAACGAACGGAAGCTTTTGCAGACCGCGAATGTCTGTCTACCAGCGAATGCAGTTCCAAGGGACAGTGAAAACCCGCTACAGCTTTCCGTGCTGGCAGCTTTCATGTGGGCGCAATCGCTGGACGTTTCGAACTTGGCAGCCGGGCTCTCCGAGAGAGAAATACACAGTGTTGCCCCATTACCAACCAAAGCTTTTGCAGAACGCGAATGTCTGTCTACCAGCGAATGCAGTTCCAAGGGACAGTGAAAACCAGCTACAGCTTTCCGTGCTGGGAGCTTTCCTGTGGGCGCAATCGCTGGACGTTTCGAATTTGGGAGCCGGAATCTGCGAGAGAGAAATACACAGTGTTGCCCCTTTACGAACGAAAGCTTTTGCAGAACGCGAATGTCTGTGTAGCAGCGAATGCAGTTCCAAGGGACAGTGAAAACCAGCTACAGCTTTCCGTGCTGGGAGCTTTCCTGTGGGCGCAATCGCTGGACGTTTCGAATTTGGCAGCCGGGCTCTGCCAGAGAGAAATACACAGTGTTGCCCCTTTACGAACGAAAGCTTTTGCAGAACGCGAATGTCTGTCTACCAGCGAATGCAGTTCCAAGGGACAGTGAAAACCAGCTACAGCTTTCCGTGCTGGCAGCTTTCCTGTGGGCGCAATCGCTGGACTTTTGAATTTGGCAGCCGGAATCTGCGAGAGAGAAATACACAGTGTTGCCCCTTTACGAACGAAAGCTGTTGCAGAACGCGAATGTCTGTCTACCAGCGAATGCAGTTCCAAGGGACAGTGAAAACCAGCTACAGCTTTCCGTGCTGGGAGCTTTCCTGTGGGCGCAATCGCTGGACGTTTCGAATTTGGCAGCCGGGCTCTGCGAGAGAGAAATACACAGTGTTGCCCCATTACCAACCAAAGCTTTTGCAGAACGCGAATGTCTGTCTACCAGCGAATGCAGTTCCAAGGGACAGTGAAAACCAGCTACAGCTTTCCGTGCTGGGAGCTTTCCTGTGGGCGCAATCGCTGGACGTTTCGAATTTGGCAGCCGCGCTCTCCCAGAGAGAAATACACAGTGTTGCCCCATTACGAAACAAAGCTTTTGCAGAACGCGAATGTCTGTCTACCAGCGAATGCAGTTCCAAGGGACAGTGAAAACCAGCTACAGCTTTCCGTGCTGGCAGCTTTCCTGTGGGCGCAATCGCTGGACGTTTCGAATTTGGCAGCCGGGCTCTCCGAGAGAGAAATACACAGTGTGGCCCTTTACGAACGAAAGCTGTTGCAGAACGCGAATGTCTGTCTACCAGCGAATGCAGTTCCAAGGGACAGTGAAAACCAGCTACAGCTTTCCGTGCTGGCAGCTTTCCTGTGGGCGCAATCGCTGGACGTTTCGAATTTGGCAGCCGGGCTCTGCGAGAGAGAAATACACAATGTTGCCCCTTTACGAACGAAAGCTGTTGCAGAACGCGAATGTCTGTGTAGCAGCGAATGCAGTTCCAAGGGACAGTGAAAACCAGCTACAGCTTTCCGTGCTGGCAGCTTTCCTGTGGGCGCAATTGCTGGACGTTTCGAATTTGGCAGCCGGGCTCTCCGAGAGAGAAATACAGAGTGTTGCCCCATTACCAACCAAAGCTTTTGCAGAACGCGAATGTCTGTCTACCAGCGAATGCAGTTCCAAGGGACAGTGAAAACCAGCTACAGCTTTCCGTGCTGGCAGCTTTCCTGTGGGCGCAATCGCTGGACGTTTCGAATTTGGCAGCCGGGCTCTGCGAGAGAGAAATACACAGTTTTGCCCCTGTACGAACCAAAGCTGTTGCAGAACGCGAATATCTGTCTACCAGCGAATGCAGTTCCAAGGGACAGTGAAAACCAGCTACAGCTTTCCGTGCTGGCTGCTTTCCTGTGGGCGCAATCGCTGGACGTTTGAATTTGGCAGCCGGAATCTGCGAGAGAGAAATACACAGTGTTGCCCCTTTACGAACGAAAGCTGTTGCAGAACGCGAATGTCTGTCTACCAGCGAATGCAGTTCCAAGGGACAGTGAAAACCAGCTACAGCTTTCCGTGCTGGCAGCTTTCCTGTGGGCGCAATCGCTGGACGTTTCGAATTTGACAGCTGGGCTCTCCGAGAGAGAAATACACAGTGTTGCCCCATTACCAACCAAAGCTTTTGCAGAACGCGAATGTCTGTCTACCAGCGAATGCAGTTCCAAGGGACAGTGAAAACCAGCTACAGCTTTCCGTGCTGGCAGCTTTCCTGTGGGCGCAATCGCTGGACGTTTCGAATTTGGCAGCCGGGCTCTGCGAGAGAGAAATACACAGTGTTGCCCCTTTACGAACGAAAGCTGTTGCAGAACGCGAATGTCTGTCTACCAGCGAATGCAGTTCCAAGGGACAGGGAAAACCAGCTACAGCTTTCCGTGCTGGCAGCTTTCATGTGGGCGCAATCGCTGGACGTTTCGAATTTGGCAGCCGTGCTCTCCGAGAGAGAAATACACAGTGTTGCCCCATTACCAACCAAAGCTTTTGCAGAACGCGAATGTCTGTGTAGCAGCGAATGCAGTTCCAAGGGACAGTGAAAACCAGCTACAGCTTTCCGTGCTGGGAGCTTTCCTGTGGGCGCAATCGCTGGACGTTTCGAATTTGGCAGCCGGGCTCTGCCAGAGAGAAATACACAGTGTTGCCCCTTTACGAACGAAAGCTTTTGCAGAACGCGAATGTCTGTCTACCAGCGAATGCAGTTCCAAGGGACAGTGAAAACCAGCTACAGCTTTCTGTGCTGGCAGCTTTCCTGTGGGCGCAATCGCTGGACGTTTGAATTTGGCAGCCGGAATCTGCGAGAGAGAAATACACAGTGTTGCCCCTTTACGAACGAAAGCTGTTGCAGAACGCGAATGTCTGTCTACCAGCGAATGCAGTTCCAAGGGACAGTGAAAACCAGCTACAGCTTTCCGTGCTGGGAGCTTTCCTGTGGGCGCAATCGCTGGACGTTTCGAATTTGGCAGCCGGGCTCTCCGAGAGAGAAATACACAGTGTTGCCCCTTTACGAAGGAAAGCTGTTGCAGAACGCGAATGTCTGTCTACCAGCGAATGCAGTTCCAAGGGACAGTGAAAACCAGCTACAGCTTTCCGTGCTGGCAGCTTTCCTGTGGGCGCAATCGCTGGACGTTTCGAATTTGGCAGCCGGGCTCTCCGAGAGAGAAATACACAGTGTGGCCCTTTACGAACGAAAGCTGTTGCAGAACGCGAATGTCTGTCTACCAGCGAATGCAGTTCCAAGGGACAGTGAAAACCAGCTACAGCTTTCCGTGCTGGCAGCTTTCCTGTGGGCGCAATCGCTGGACGTTTCGAATTTGGCAGCCGGGCTCTCCGAGAGAGAAATACACAGTGTTGCCCCTTTACGAATGAAAGCTGTTGCAGAACGCGATTGTCTGTGTAGCAGCGAATGCAGTTCCAAGGGACAGTGAAAACCAGCTACAGCTTTCCGTGCTGGCAGCTTTCCTATGGGCGCAATCGCTGGACGTTTCGAATTTGGCAGCCGGGCTCTCCGAGAGAGAAATACAGAGTGTTGCCCCATTACCAACCAAAGCTTTTGCAGAACGCGAATGTCTGTCTACCAGCGAATGCAGTTCCAAGGGACAGTGAAAACCAGCTACAGCTTTCCGTGCTGGCAGCTTTCCTGTGGGCGCAATCGCTGGACGTTTCGAATTTGGCAGCCGGGCTCTCCGAGAGAGAAATACACAGTGTTGCCCCTTTACGAACCAAAGCTGTTGCAGAACGCGAATGTCTGTCTACCAGCGAATGCAGTTCCAAGGGACAGTGAAAACCAGCTACAGCTTTCCGTGCTGGCTGCTTTCCTGTGGGCGCAATCGCTGGACGTTTGAATTTGGCAGCCGGAATCTGCGAGAGAGAAATACACAGTGTTGCCCCTTTACGAACGAAAGCTGTTGCAGAACGCGAATGTCTGTCTACCAGCGAATGCAGTTCCAAGGGACAGTGAAAACCAGCTACAGCTTTCCGTGCTGGCAGCTTTCCTGTGGGCGCAATCGCTGGACGTTTCGAATTTGGCAGCTGGGCTCTCCGAGAGAGAAATACACAGTGTTGCCCCATTACCAACCAAAGCTTTTGCAGAACGCGAATGTCTGTCTACCAGCGAATGCAGTTCCAAGGGACAGTGAAAACCAGCTACAGCTTTCCGTGCTGGCAGCTTTCCTGTGGGCGCAATCGCTGGACGTTTCGAATTTGGCAGCCGGGCTCTGCCAGAGAGAAATACACAGTGTTGCCCCTTTACGAACGAAAGCTGTTGCAGAACGCGAATGTCTGTCTACCAGCGAATGCAGTTCCAAGGGACAGTGAAAACCAGCTACAGATTTCCGTGCTGGCAGCTTTCATGTGGGCGCAATCGCTGGACGTTTCGAATTTGGCAGCCGTGCTCTCCGAGAGAGAAATACACAGTGTTGCCCCATTACCAACCAAAGCTTTTGCAGAACACGAATCTATGTCTACCAGCGAATGCAGTTCCAAGGGACAGTGAAAACCAGCTACAGCTTTCCGTGCTGGGAGCTTTCCTGTGGGCACAATCGCTGGACGTTTCAAATTTGGCAGCCGGGCTCCACGAGAGAGAAATGCACAGTGTTGCCCCATTACCAACCAAAGCTTTTGCAGAACGCGAATGTCTGTGTAGCAGCGAATGCAGTTCCAAGGGACAGTGAAAACCAGCTACAGCTTTCCGTGCTGGCAGCTTTCCTGTGGGCGCAATCGCTGGACGTTTCGAATTTGGCAGCCGGGCTCTCCGAGAGAGAAATACACAGTGTTGCCCCTTTACGAACGAAAGCTGTTGCAGAACGCGAATGTCTGTCTACCAGCGAATGCAGTTCCAAGGGACAGTGAAAACCAGCTACAGCTTTCCGTGCTGGCAGCTTTCCTGTGGGCGCAATCGCTGGACGTTTCGAATTTGGCAGCGGGGCTCTGCGAGAGAGAAATATACAGTGTTGCCCCTTTACGAACGAAAGCTTTTGCAGAACACGAATGTCTGTGTAGCAGCGAATGCAGTTCCAAGGGACAGTGAAAACCAGCTACAGCTTTCCGTGCTGGCAGCTTTCCTGTGGGCGCAATCGCTGGACGTTTCGAATTTGGCAGCCGGGCTCTGCGAGAGAGAAATACACAGTGTTGCCCCATTACCAACCAAAGCTTTTGCAGAACGCGAATGTCTGTCTACCAGCGAATGCAGTTCCAAGGGACAGTGAAAACCAGCTACAGCTTTCCGTGCTGGCAGCTTTCCTGTGGGCGCAATCGCTGGACGTTTGAATTTGGCAGCCGGACTCCACGAGAGAGAAATACACAGTGTTGCCCCTTTACAAACGAAAGCTGTTGCAGAACGCGAATGTCTGTCTACCAGCGAATGCAGTTCCAAGGGACAGTGAAAACCAGCTACAGCTTTCCGTGCTGGCAGCTTTCCTGTGGGCGCAATCGCTGGACGTTTCGAATTTGGCAGCCGGGCTCTCCGAGAGAGAAATACACAGTGTTGCCCCTTTACGAATGAAAGCTGTTGCAGAACGCGAATGTCTGTGTAGCAGCGAATGCAGTTCCAAGGGACAGTGAAAACCAGCTACAGCTTTCCGTGCTGGCAGCTTTCCTGTGGGCGCAATCGCTGGACGTTTCGAATTTGGCAGCCGGGCTCTCCGAGAGAGAAATACACAGTGTTGCCCCATTACCAACCAAAGCTTTTGCAGAACGCGAATGTCTGTCTACCAGCGAATGCAGTTCCAAGGGACAGTGAAAACCAGCTACAGCTTTCCGTGCTGGGAGCTTTCCTGTGGGCGCAATCGCTGGACGTTTCGAATTTGGCAGCCGGGCTCTGCGAGAGAGAAATACACAGTGTTGCCCCATTACCAACCAAAGCTTTTGCAGAACGCGAATGTCTGTCTACCAGCGAATGCAGTTCCAAGGGACAGTGAAAACCAGCTACAGCTTTCCGTGCTGGGAGCTTTCCTGTGGGCGCAATCGCTGGACGTTTCGAATTTGGCAGCCGGGCTCTCCGAGAGAGAAATACACAGTGTTGCCCCTTTACGAAGGAAAGCTGTTGCAGAACGCGAATGTCTGTCTACCAGCGAATGCAGTTCCAAGGGACAGTGAAAACCAGCTACAGCTTTCCGTGCTGGGAGCTTTCCTGTGGGCGCAATCGCTGGACGTTTCGAAAATGGCAGCCGGGCTCTCCGAGAGAGAAATACACAGTGTGGCCCTTTACGAACGAAAGCTGTTGCAGAACGCGAATGTCTGTCTACCAGCGAATGCAGTTCCAAGGGACAGTGAAAACCAGCTACAGCTTTCCGTGCTGGCAGCTTTCCTGTGGGCGCAATCGCTGGACGTTTCGAATTTGGCAGCCGGGCTCTCCGAGAGAGAAATACACAGTGTTGCCCCATTACCAACCAAAGCTTTTGCAGAACGCGAATGTCTGTCTACCAGCGAATGCAGTTCCAAGGGACAGTGAAAACCAGCTACAGCTTTCCGTGCTGGCAGCTTTCCTGTGGGCGCAATCGCTGGACGTTTCGAATTTGGCAGCCGGGCTCTCCGAGAGAGAAATACACAGTGTTGCCCCTTTACGAACCAAAGCTGTTGCAGAACGCGAATGTCTGTCTACCAGCGAATGCAGTTCCAAGGGACAGTGAAAACCAGCTACAGCTTTCCGTGCTGGCTGCTTTCCTGTGGGCGCAATCGCTGGACGTTTGAATTTGGCAGCCGGAATCTGCGAGAGAGAAATACACAGTGTTGCCCCTTTACGAACGAAAGCTGTTGCAGAACGCGAATGTCTGTCTACCAGCGAATGCAGTTCCAAGGGACAGTGAAAACCAGCTACAGCTTTCCGTGCTGGGAGCTTTCCTGTGGGCGCAATCGCTGGACGTTTCGAATTTGGCAGCTGGGCTCTCCGAGAGAGAAATACAGAGTGTTGCCCCATTACCAACCAAAGCTTTTGCAGAACGCGAATGTCTGTCTACCAGCGAATGCAGTTCCAAGGGACAGTGAAAACCAGCTACAGCTTTCCGTGCTGGCAGCTTTCCTGTGGGCGCAATCGCTGGACGTTTCGAATTTGGCAGCCGGGCTCTGCGAGAGAGAAATACACAGTGTTGCCCCTTTACGAACGAAAGCTGTTGCAGAACGCGAATGTCTGTCTACCAGCGAATGCAGTTCCAAGGGACAGTGAAAACCAGCTACAGCTTTCCGTGCTGGCAGCTTTCATGTGGGCGCAATCGCTTGACGTTTCGAATTTGGCAGCCGTGCTCTCCGAGAGAGAAATACACAGTGTTGCCCCATTACCAACCAAAGCTTTTGCAGAACACGAATGTCTGTCTACCAGCGAATGCAGTTCCAAGGGACAGTGAAAACCAGCTACAGCTTTCCGTGCTGGGAGCTTTCCTGTGGGCGCAATCGCTGGACGTTTCGAATTTGGCAGCCGGGCTCTCCGAGAGAGAAATACACAGTGTTGCCCCTTTACGAACGAAAGCTTTTGCAGAACGCGAATGTCTGTGTAGCAGCGAATGCAGTTCCAAGGGACAGTGAAAACCAGCTACAGCTTTCCGTGCTGGGAGCTTTCCTGTGGGCGCAATCGCTGGACGTTTCGAATTTGGCACCCGGGCTCTGCCAGAGAGAAATACACAGTGTTGCCCCTTTACGAACGAAAGCTTTTGCAGAACGCGAATGTCTGTCTACCAGCGAATGCAGTTCCAAGGGACAGTGAAAACCAGCTACAGCTTTCCGTGCTGGCAGCTTTCCTGTGGGCGCAATCGCTGGACTTTTGAATTTGGCAGCCGGAATCTGCGAGAGAGAAATACACAGTGTTGCCCCTTTACGAACGAAAGCTGTTGCAGAACGCGAATGTCTGTCTACCAGCGAATGCAGTTCCAAGGGACAGTGAAAACCAGCTACAGCTTTCCGTGCTGGGAGCTTTCCTGTGGGCGCAATCGCTGGACGTTTCGAATTTGGCAGCCGGGCTCTGCGAGAGAGAAATACACAGTGTTGCCCCATTACCAACCAAAGCTTTTGCAGAACGCGAATGTCTGTCTACCAGCGAATGCAGTTCCAAGGGACAGTGAAAACCAGCTACAGCTTTCCGTGCTGGGAGCTTTCCTGTGGGCGCAATCGCTGGACGTTTCGAATTTGGCAGCCGCGCTCTCCCAGAGAGAAATACACAGTGTTGCCCCATTACGAAACAAAGCTTTTGCAGAACGCGAATGTCTGTCTACCAGCGAATGCAGTTCCAAGGGACAGTGAAAACCAGCTACAGCTTTCCGTGCTGGCAGCTTTCCTGTGGGCGCAATCGCTGGACGTTTCGAATTTGGCAGCCGGGCTCTCCGAGAGAGAAATACACAGTGTGGCCCTTTACGAACGAAAGCTGTTGCAGAACGCGAATGTCTGTCTACCAGCGAATGCAGTTCCAAGGGACAGTGAAAACCAGCTACAGCTTTCCGTGCTGGCAGCTTTCCTGTGGGCGCAATCGCTGGACGTTTCGAATTTGGCAGCCGGGCTCTCCGAGAGAGAAATACACAGTGTTGCCCCTTTACGAAGGAAAGCTGTTGCAGAACGCGAATGTCTGTCTACCAGCGAATGCAGTTCCAAGGGACAGTGAAAACCAGCTACAGCTTTCCGTGCTGGCAGCTTTCCTGTGGGCGCAATCGCTGGACGTTTCGAATTTGGCAGCCGGGCTCTCCGAGAGAGAAATACACAGTGTGGCCCTTTACGAACGAAAGCTGTTGCAGAACGCGAATGTCTGTCTACCAGCGAATGCAGTTCCAAGGGACAGTAAAAACCAGCTACAGCTTTCCGTGCTGGCAGCTTTCCTGTGGGCGCAATCGCTGGACGTTTCGAATTTGGCAGCCGGGCTCTCCGAGAGAGAAATACACAGTGTTGCCCCTTTACGAATGAAAGCTGTTGCAGAACGCGATTGTCTGTGTAGCAGCGAATGCAGTTCCAAGGGACAGTGAAAACCAGCTACAGCTTTCCGTGCTGGCAGCTTTCCTATGGGCGCAATCGCTGGACGTTTCGAATTTGGCAGCCGGGCTCTCCGAGAGAGAAATACAGAGTGTTGCCCCATTACCAACCAAAGCTTTTGCAGAACGCGAATGTCTGTCTACCAGCGAATGCAGTTCCAAGGGACAGTGAAAACCAGCTACAGCTTTCCGTGCTGGCAGCTTTCCTGTGGGCGCAATCGCTGGACGTTTCGAATTTGGCAGCCGGGCTCTCCGAGAGAGAAATACACAGTGTTGCCCCTTTACGAACCAAAGCTGTTGCAGAACGCGAATGTCTGTCTACCAGCGAATGCAGTTCCAAGGGACAGTGAAAACCAGCTACAGCTTTCCGTGCTGGCTGCTTTCCTGTGGGCGCAATCGCTGGACGTTTGAATTTGGCAGCCGGAATCTGCGAGAGAGAAATACACAGTGTTGCCCCTTTACGAACGAAAGCTGTTGCAGAACGCGAATGTCTGTCTACCAGCGAATGCAGTTCCAAGGGACAGTGAAAACCAGCTACAGCTTTCCGTGCTGGCAGCTTTCCTGTGGGCGCAATCGCTGGACGTTTCGAATTTGGCAGCTGGGCTCTCCGAGAGAGAAATACACAGTGTTGCCCCATTACCAACCAAAGCTTTTGCAGAACGCGAATGTCTGTCTACCAGCGAATGCAGTTCCAAGGGACAGTGAAAACCAGCTACAGCTTTCCGTGCTGGCAGCTTTCCTGTGGGCGCAATCGCTGGACGTTTCGAATTTGGCAGCCGGGCTCTGCCAGAGAGAAATACACAGTGTTGCCCCTTTACGAACGAAAGCTGTTGCAGAACGCGAATGTCTGTCTACCAGCGAATGCAGTTCCAAGGGACAGTGAAAACCAGCTACAGATTTCCGTGCTGGCAGCTTTCATGTGGGCGCAATCGCTGGACGTTTCGAATTTGGCAGCCGTGCTCTCCGAGAGAGAAATACACAGTGTTGCCCCATTACCAACCAAAGCTTTTGCAGAACACGAATCTATGTCTACCAGCGAATGCAGTTCCAAGGGACAGTGAAAACCAGCTACAGCTTTCCGTGCTGGGAGCTTTCCTGTGGGCACAATCGCTGGACGTTTCAAATTTGGCAGCCGGGCTCCACGAGAGAGAAATGCACAGTGTTGCCCCATTACCAACCAAAGCTTTTGCAGAACGCGAATGTCTGTGTAGCAGCGAATGCAGTTCCAAGGGACAGTGAAAACCAGCTACAGCTTTCCGTGCTGGCAGCTTTCCTGTGGGCGCAATCGCTGGACGTTTCGAATTTGGCAGCCGGGCTCTCCGAGAGAGAAATACACAGTGTTGCCCCTTTACGAACGAAAGCTGTTGCAGAACGCGAATGTCTGTCTACCAGCGAATGCAGTTCCAAGGGACAGTGAAAACCAGCTACAGCTTTCCGTGCTGGCAGCTTTCCTGTGGGCGCAATCGCTGGACGTTTCGAATTTGGCAGCGGGGCTCTGCGAGAGAGAAATATACAGTGTTGCCCCTTTACGAACGAAAGCTTTTGCAGAACACGAATGTCTGTGTAGCAGCGAATGCAGTTCCAAGGGACAGTGAAAACCAGCTACAGCTTTCCGTGCTGGCAGCTTTCCTGTGGGCGCAATCGCTGGACGTTTCGAATTTGGCAGCCGGGCTCTGCGAGAGAGAAATACACAGTGTTGCCCCATTACCAACCAAAGCTTTTGCAGAACGCGAATGTCTGTCTACCAGCGAATGCAGTTCCAAGGGACAGTGAAAACCAGCTACAGCTTTCCGTGCTGGCAGCTTTCCTGTGGGCGCAATCGCTGGACGTTTGAATTTGGCAGCCGGACTCCACGAGAGAGAAATACACAGTGTTGCCCCTTTACAAACGAAAGCTGTTGCAGAACGCGAATGTCTGTCTACCAGCGAATGCAGTTCCAAGGGACAGTGAAAACCAGCTACAGCTTTCCGTGCTGGCAGCTTTCCTGTGGGCGCAATCGCTGGACGTTTCGAATTTGGCAGCCGGGCTCTCCGAGAGAGAAATACACAGTGTTGCCCCTTTACGAATGAAAGCTGTTGCAGAACGCGAATGTCTGTGTAGCAGCGAATGCAGTTCCAAGGGACAGTGAAAACCAGCTACAGCTTTCCGTGCTGGCAGCTTTCCTGTGGGCGCAATCGCTGGACGTTTCGAATTTGGCAGCCGGGCTCTCCGAGAGAGAAATACAGAGTGTTGCCCCATTACCAACCAAAGCTTTTGCAGAACGCGAATGTCTGTCTACCAGCGAATGCAGTTCCAAGGGACAGTGAAAACCAGCTACAGCTTTCCGTGCTGGGAGCTTTCCTGTGGGCGCAATCGCTGGACGTTTCGAATTTGGCAGCCGGGCTCTGCGAGAGAGAAATACACAGTGTTGCCCCATTACCAACCAAAGCTTTTGCAGAACGCGAATGTCTGTCTACCAGCGAATGCAGTTCCAAGGGACAGTGAAAACCAGCTACAGCTTTCCGTGCTGGGAGCTTTCCTGTGGGCGCAATCGCTGGACGTTTCGAATTTGGCAGCCGGGCTCTCCGAGAGAGAAATACACAGTGTTGCCCCTTTACGAAGGAAAGCTGTTGCAGAACGCGAATGTCTGTCTACCAGCGAATGCAGTTCCAAGGGACAGTGAAAACCAGCTACAGCTTTCCGTGCTGGGAGCTTTCCTGTGGGCGCAATCGCTGGACGTTTCGAAAATGGCAGCCGGGCTCTCCGAGAGAGAAATACACAGTGTGGCCCTTTACGAACGAAAGCTGTTGCAGAACGCGAATGTCTGTCTACCAGCGAATGCAGTTCCAAGGGACAGTGAAAACCAGCTACAGCTTTCCGTGCTGGCAGCTTTCCTGTGGGCGCAATCGCTGGACGTTTCGAATTTGGCAGCCGGGCTCTCCGAGAGAGAAATACAGAGTGTTGCCCCATTACCAACCAAAGCTTTTGCAGAACGCGAATGTCTGTCTACCAGCGAATGCAGTTCCAAGGGACAGTGAAAACCAGCTACAGCTTTCCGTGCTGGCAGCTTTCCTGTGGGCGCAATCGCTGGACGTTTCGAATTTGGCAGCCGGGCTCTCCGAGAGAGAAATACACAGTGTTGCCCCTTTACGAACCAAAGCTGTTGCAGAACGCGAATGTCTGTCTACCAGCGAATGCAGTTCCAAGGGACAGTGAAAACCAGCTACAGCTTTCCGTGCTGGCTGCTTTCCTGTGGGCGCAATCGCTGGACGTTTGAATTTGGCAGCCGGAATCTGCGAGAGAGAAATACACAGTGTTGCCCCTTTACGAACGAAAGCTGTTGCAGAACGCGAATGTCTGTCTACCAGCGAATGCAGTTCCAAGGGACAGTGAAAACCAGCTACAGCTTTCCGTGCTGGCAGCTTTCCTGTGGGCGCAATCGCTGGACGTTTCGAATTTGGCAGCTGGGCTCTCCGAGAGAGAAATACACAGTGTTGCCCCATTACCAACCAAAGCTTTTGCAGAACGCGAATGTCTGTCTACCAGCGAATGCAGTTCCAAGGGACAGTGAAAACCAGCTACAGCTTTCCGTGCTGGCAGCTTTCCTGTGGGCGCAATCGCTGGACGTTTCGAATTTGGCAGCCGGGCTCTGCCAGAGAGAAATACACAGTGTTGCCCCTTTACGAACGAAAGCTGTTGCAGAACGCGAATGTCTGTCTACCAGCGAATGCAGTTCCAAGGGACAGTGAAAACCAGCTACAGATTTCCGTGCTGGCAGCTTTCATGTGGGCGCAATCGCTGGACGTTTCGAATTTGGCAGCCGTGCTCTCCGAGAGAGAAATACACAGTGTTGCCCCATTACCAACCAAAGCTTTTGCAGAACACGAATCTATGTCTACCAGCGAATGCAGTTCCAAGGGACAGTGAAAACCAGCTACAGCTTTCCGTGCTGGGAGCTTTCCTGTGGGCACAATCGCTGGACGTTTCAAATTTGGCAGCCGGGCTCCACGAGAGAGAAATGCACAGTGTTGCCCCATTACCAACCAAAGCTTTTGCAGAACGCGAATGTCTGTGTAGCAGCGAATGCAGTTCCAAGGGACAGTGAAAACCAGCTACAGCTTTCCGTGCTGGCAGCTTTCCTGTGGGCGCAATCGCTGGACGTTTCGAATTTGGCAGCCGGGCTCTCCGAGAGAGAAATACACAGTGTTGCCCCTTTACGAACGAAAGCTGTTGCAGAACGCGAATGTCTGTCTACCAGCGAATGCAGTTCCAAGGGACAGTGAAAACCAGCTACAGCTTTCCGTGCTGGCAGCTTTCCTGTGGGCGCAATCGCTGGACGTTTCGAATTTGGCAGCGGGGCTCTGCGAGAGAGAAATATACAGTGTTGCCCCTTTACGAACGAAAGCTTTTGCAGAACACGAATGTCTGTGTAGCAGCGAATGCAGTTCCAAGGGACAGTGAAAACCAGCTACAGCTTTCCGTGCTGGCAGCTTTCCTGTGGGCGCAATCGCTGGACGTTTCGAATTTGGCAGCCGGGCTCTGCGAGAGAGAAATACACAGTGTTGCCCCATTACCAACCAAAGCTTTTGCAGAACGCGAATGTCTGTCTACCAGCGAATGCAGTTCCAAGGGACAGTGAAAACCAGCTACAGCTTTCCGTGCTGGCAGCTTTCCTGTGGGCGCAATCGCTGGACGTTTGAATTTGGCAGCCGGACTCCACGAGAGAGAAATACACAGTGTTGCCCCTTTACAAACGAAAGCTGTTGCAGAACGCGAATGTCTGTCTACCAGCGAATGCAGTTCCAAGGGACAGTGAAAACCAGCTACAGCTTTCCGTGCTGGCAGCTTTCCTGTGGGCGCAATCGCTGGACGTTTCGAATTTGGCAGCCGGGCTCTCCGAGAGAGAAATACACAGTGTTGCCCCTTTACGAATGAAAGCTGTTGCAGAACGCGAATGTCTGTGTAGCAGCGAATGCAGTTCCAAGGGACAGTGAAAACCAGCTACAGCTTTCCGTGCTGGCAGCTTTCCTGTGGGCGCAATCGCTGGACGTTTCGAATTTGGCAGCCGGGCTCTCCGAGAGAGAAATACAGAGTGTTGCCCCATTACCAACCAAAGCTTTTGCAGAACGCGAATGTCTGTCTACCAGCGAATGCAGTTCCAAGGGACAGTGAAAACCAGCTACAGCTTTCCGTGCTGGGAGCTTTCCTGTGGGCGCAATCGCTGGACGTTTCGAATTTGGCAGCCGGGCTCTGCGAGAGAGAAATACACAGTGTTGCCCCATTACCAACCAAAGCTTTTGCAGAACGCGAATGTCTGTCTACCAGCGAATGCAGTTCCAAGGGACAGTGAAAACCAGCTACAGCTTTCCGTGCTGGGAGCTTTCCTGTGGGCGCAATCGCTGGACGTTTCGAATTTGGCAGCCGGGCTCTCCGAGAGAGAAATACACAGTGTTGCCCCTTTACGAAGGAAAGCTGTTGCAGAACGCGAATGTCTGTCTACCAGCGAATGCAGTTCCAAGGGACAGTGAAAACCAGCTACAGCTTTCCGTGCTGGGAGCTTTCCTGTGGGCGCAATCGCTGGACGTTTCGAAAATGGCAGCCGGGCTCTCCGAGAGAGAAATACACAGTGTGGCCCTTTACGAACGAAAGCTGTTGCAGAACGCGAATGTCTGTCTACCAGCGAATGCAGTTCCAAGGGACAGTGAAAACCAGCTACAGCTTTCCGTGCTGGCAGCTTTCCTGTGGGCGCAATCGCTGGACGTTTCGAATTTGGCAGCCGGGCTCTCCGAGAGAGAAATACACAGTGTTGCCCCATTACCAACCAAAGCTTTTGCAGAACGCGAATGTCTGTCTACCAGCGAATGCAGTTCCAAGGGACAGTGAAAACCAGCTACAGCTTTCCGTGCTGGCAGCTTTCCTGTGGGCGCAATCGCTGGACGTTTCGAATTTGGCAGCCGGGCTCTCCGAGAGAGAAATACACAGTGTTGCCCCTTTACGAACCAAAGCTGTTGCAGAACGCGAATGTCTGTCTACCAGCGAATGCAGTTCCAAGGGACAGTGAAAACCAGCTACAGCTTTCCGTGCTGGCTGCTTTCCTGTGGGCGCAATCGCTGGACGTTTGAATTTGGCAGCCGGAATCTGCGAGAGAGAAATACACAGTGTTGCCCCTTTACGAACGAAAGCTGTTGCAGAACGCGAATGTCTGTCTACCAGCGAATGCAGTTCCAAGGGACAGTGAAAACCAGCTACAGCTTTCCGTGCTGGGAGCTTTCCTGTGGGCGCAATCGCTGGACGTTTCGAATTTGGCAGCTGGGCTCTCCGAGAGAGAAATACAGAGTGTTGCCCCATTACCAACCAAAGCTTTTGCAGAACGCGAATGTCTGTCTACCAGCGAATGCAGTTCCAAGGGACAGTGAAAACCAGCTACAGCTTTCCGTGCTGGCAGCTTTCCTGTGGGCGCAATCGCTGGACGTTTCGAATTTGGCAGCCGGGCTCTGCGAGAGAGAAATACACAGTGTTGCCCCTTTACGAACGAAAGCTGTTGCAGAACGCGAATGTCTGTCTACCAGCGAATGCAGTTCCAAGGGACAGTGAAAACCAGCTACAGCTTTCCGTGCTGGCAGCTTTCATGTGGGCGCAATCGCTTGACGTTTCGAATTTGGCAGCCGTGCTCTCCGAGAGAGAAATACACAGTGTTGCCCCATTACCAAGCAAAGCTTTTGCAGAACACGAATGTCTGTCTACCAGCGAATGCAGTTCCAAGGGACAGTGAAAACCAGCTACAGCTTTCCGTGCTGGGAGCTTTCCTGTGGGCGCAATCGCTGGACGTTTCGAATTTGGCAGCCGGGCTCTCCGAGAGAGAAATACACAGTGTTGCCCCTTTACGAACGAAAGCTTTTGCAGAACGCGAATGTCTGTGTAGCAGCGAATGCAGTTCCAAGGGACAGTGAAAACCAGCTACAGCTTTCCGTGCTGGGAGCTTTCCTGTGGGCGCAATCGCTGGACGTTTCGAATTTGGCAGCCGGGCTCTGCCAGAGAGAAATACACAGTGTTGCCCCTTTACGAACGAAAGCTTTTGCAGAACGCGAATGTCTGTCTACCAGCGAATGCAGTTCCAAGGGACAGTGAAAACCAGCTACAGCTTTCCGTGCTGGCAGCTTTCCTGTGGGCGCAATCGCTGGACTTTTGAATTTGGCAGCCGGAATCTGCGAGAGAGAAATACACAGTGTTGCCCCTTTACGAACGAAAGCTGTTGCAGAACGCGAATGTCTGTCTACCAGCGAATGCAGTTCCAAGGGACAGTGAAAACCAGCTACAGCTTTCCGTGCTGGGAGCTTTCCTGTGGGCGCAATCGCTGGACGTTTCGAATTTGGCAGCCGGGCTCTGCGAGAGAGAAATACACAGTGTTGCCCCATTACCAACCAAAGCTTTTGCAGAACGCGAATGTCTGTCTACCAGCGAATGCAGTTCCAAGGGACAGTGAAAACCAGCTACAGCTTTCCGTGCTGGGAGCTTTCCTGTGGGCGCAATCGCTGGACGTTTCGAATTTGGCAGCCGCGCTCTCCCAGAGAGAAATACACAGTGTTGCCCCATTACGAAACAAAGCTTTTGCAGAACGCGAATGTCTGTCTACCAGCGAATGCAGTTCCAAGGGACAGTGAAAACCAGCTACAGCTTTCCGTGCTGGCAGCTTTCCTGTGGGCGCAATCGCTGGACGTTTCGAATTTGGCAGCCGGGCTCTCCGAGAGAGAAATACACAGTGTGGCCCTTTACGAACGAAAGCTGTTGCAGAACGCGAATGTCTGTCTACCAGCGAATGCAGTTCCAAGGGACAGTGAAAACCAGCTACAGCTTTCCGTGCTGGCAGCTTTCCTGTGGGCGCAATCGCTGGACGTTTCGAATTTGGCAGCCGGGCTCTGCGAGAGAGAAATACACAATGTTGCCCCTTTACGAACGAAAGCTGTTGCAGAACGCGAATGTCTGTGTAGCAGCGAATGCAGTTCCAAGGGACAGTGAAAACCAGCTACAGCTTTCCGTGCTGGCAGCTTTCCTGTGGGCGCAATTGCTGGACGTTTCGAATTTGGCAGCCGGGCTCTCCGAGAGAGAAATACAGAGTGTTGCCCCATTACCAACCAAAGCTTTTGCAGAACGCGAATGTCTGTCTACCAGCGAATGCAGTTCCAAGGGACAGTGAAAACCAGCTACAGCTTTCCGTGCTGGCAGCTTTCCTGTGGGCGCAATCGCTGGACGTTTCGAATTTGGCAGCCGGGCTCTGCGAGAGAGAAATACACAGTTTTGCCCCTGTACGAACCAAAGCTGTTGCAGAACGCGAATATCTGTCTACCAGCGAATGCAGTTCCAAGGGACAGTGAAAACCAGCTACAGCTTTCCGTGCTGGCTGCTTTCCTGTGGGCGCAATCGCTGGACGTTTGAATTTGGCAGCCGGAATCTGCGAGAGAGAAATACACAGTGTTGCCCCTTTACGAACGAAAGCTGTTGCAGAACGCGAATGTCTGTCTACCAGCGAATGCAGTTCCAAGGGACAGTGAAAACCAGCTACAGCTTTCCGTGCTGGGAGCTTTCCTGTGGGCGCAATCGCTGGACGTTTCGAATTTGGCAGCTGGGCTCTCCGAGAGAGAAATACAGAGTGTTGCCCCATTACCAACCAAAGCTTTTGCAGAACGCGAATGTCTGTCTACCAGCGAATGCAGTTCCAAGGGACAGTGAAAACCAGCTACAGCTTTCCGTGCTGGCAGCTTTCCTGTGGGCGCAATCGCTGGACGTTTCGAATTTGGCAGCCGGGCTCTGCGAGAGAGAAATACACAGTGTTGCCCCTTTACGAACGAAAGCTGTTGCAGAACGCGAATGTCTGTCTACCAGCGAATGCAGTTCCAAGGGACAGTGAAAACCAGCTACAGCTTTCCGTGCTGGCAGCTTTCATGTGGGCGCAATCGCTTGACGTTTCGAATTTGGCAGCCGTGCTCTCCGAGAGAGAAATACACAGTGTTGCCCCATTACCAACCAAAGCTTTTGCAGAACACGAATGTCTGTCTACCAGCGAATGCAGTTCCAAGGGACAGTGAAAACCAGCTACAGCTTTCCGTGCTGGGAGCTTTCCTGTGGGCGCAATCGCTGGACGTTTCGAATTTGGGAGCCGGAATCTGCGAGAGAGAAATACACAGTGTTGCCCCTTTACGAACGAAAGCTTTTGCAGAACGCGAATGTCTGTGTAGCAGCGAATGCAGTTCCAAGGGACAGTGAAAACCAGCTACAGCTTTCCGTGCTGGGAGCTTTCCTGTGGGCGCAATCGCTGGACGTTTCGAATTTGGCAGCCGGGCTCTGCCAGAGAGAAATACACAGTGTTGCCCCTTTACGAACGAAAGCTTTTGCAGAACGCGAATGTCTGTCTACCAGCGAATGCAGTTCCAAGGGACAGTGAAAACCAGCTACAGCTTTCCGTGCTGGCAGCTTTCCTGTGGGCGCAATCGCTGGACTTTTGAATTTGGCAGCCGGAATCTGCGAGAGAGAAATACACAGTGTTGCCCCTTTACGAACGAAAGCTGTTGCAGAACGCGAATGTCTGTCTACCAGCGAATGCAGTTCCAAGGGACAGTGAAAACCAGCTACAGCTTTCCGTGCTGGGAGCTTTCCTGTGGGCGCAATCGCTGGACGTTTCGAATTTGGCAGCCGGGCTCTGCGAGAGAGAAATACACAGTGTTGCCCCATTACCAACCAAAGCTTTTGCAGAACGCGAATGTCTGTCTACCAGCGAATGCAGTTCCAAGGGACAGTGAAAACCAGCTACAGCTTTCCGTGCTGGGAGCTTTCCTGTGGGCGCAATCGCTGGACGTTTCGAATTTGGCAGCCGCGCTCTCCCAGAGAGAAATACACAGTGTTGCCCCATTACGAAACAAAGCTTTTGCAGAACGCGAATGTCTGTCTACCAGCGAATGCAGTTCCAAGGGACAGTGAAAACCAGCTACAGCTTTCCGTGCTGGCAGCTTTCCTGTGGGCGCAATCGCTGGACGTTTCGAATTTGGCAGCCGGGCTCTCCGAGAGAGAAATACACAGTGTGGCCCTTTACGAACGAAAGCTGTTGCAGAACGCGAATGTCTGTCTACCAGCGAATGCAGTTCCAAGGGACAGTGAAAACCAGCTACAGCTTTCCGTGCTGGCAGCTTTCCTGTGGGCGCAATCGCTGGACGTTTCGAATTTGGCAGCCGGGCTCTGCGAGAGAGAAATACACAATGTTGCCCCTTTACGAACGAAAGCTGTTGCAGAACGCGAATGTCTGTGTAGCAGCGAATGCAGTTCCAAGGGACAGTGAAAACCAGCTACAGCTTTCCGTGCTGGCAGCTTTCCTGTGGGCGCAATTGCTGGACGTTTCGAATTTGGCAGCCGGGCTCTCCGAGAGAGAAATACAGAGTGTTGCCCCATTACCAACCAAAGCTTTTGCAGAACGCGAATGTCTGTCTACCAGCGAATGCAGTTCCAAGGGACAGTGAAAACCAGCTACAGCTTTCCGTGCTGGCAGCTTTCCTGTGGGCGCAATCGCTGGACGTTTCGAATTTGGCAGCCGGGCTCTGCGAGAGAGAAATACACAGTTTTGCCCCTGTACGAACCAAAGCTGTTGCAGAACGCGAATATCTGTCTACCAGCGAATGCAGTTCCAAGGGACAGTGAAAACCAGCTACAGCTTTCCGTGCTGGCTGCTTTCCTGTGGGCGCAATCGCTGGACGTTTGAATTTGGCAGCCGGAATCTGCGAGAGAGAAATACACAGTGTTGCCCCTTTACGAACGAAAGCTGTTGCAGAACGCGAATGTCTGTCTACCAGCGAATGCAGTTCCAAGGGACAGTGAAAACCAGCTACAGCTTTCCGTGCTGGCAGCTTTCCTGTGGGCGCAATCGCTGGACGTTTCGAATTTGACAGCTGGGCTCTCCGAGAGAGAAATACACAGTGTTGCCCCATTACCAACCAAAGCTTTTGCAGAACGCGAATGTCTGTCTACCAGCGAATGCAGTTCCAAGGGACAGTGAAAACCAGCTACAGCTTTCCGTGCTGGCAGCTTTCCTGTGGGCGCAATCGCTGGACGTTTCGAATTTGGCAGCCGGGCTCTGCGAGAGAGAAATACACAGTGTTGCCCCTTTACGAACGAAAGCTGTTGCAGAACGCGAATGTCTGTCTACCAGCGAATGCAGTTCCAAGGGACAGGGAAAACCAGCTACAGCTTTCCGTGCTGGCAGCTTTCCTGTGGGCGCAATCGCTGGACGTTTCGAATTTGGCAGCCGTGCTCTCCGAGAGAGAAATACACAGTGTTGCCCCATTACCAACCAAAGCTTTTGCAGAACGCGAATGTCTGTGTAGCAGCGAATGCAGTTCCAAGGGACAGTGAAAACCAGCTACAGCTTTCCGTGCTGGGAGCTTTCCTGTGGGCGCAATCGCTGGACGTTTCGAATTTGGCAGCCGGGCTCTGCCAGAGAGAAATACACAGTGTTGCCCCTTTACGAACGAAAGCTTTTGCAGAACGCGAATGTCTGTCTACCAGCGAATGCAGTTCCAAGGGACAGTGAAAACCAGCTACAGCTTTCTGTGCTGGCAGCTTTCCTGTGGGCGCAATCGCTGGACGTTTGAATTTGGCAGCCGGAATCTGCGAGAGAGAAATACACAGTGTTGCCCCTTTACGAACGAAAGCTGTTGCAGAACGCGAATGTCTGTCTACCAGCGAATGCAGTTCCAAGGGACAGTGAAAACCAGCTACAGCTTTCCGTGCTGGGAGCTTTCCTGTGGGCGCAATCGCTGGACGTTTCGAATTTGGCAGCCGGGCTCTGCGAGAGAGAAATACACAGTGTTGCCCCTTTACGAAGGAAAGCTGTTGCAGAACGCGAATGTCTGTCTACCAGCGAATGCAGTTCCAAGGGACAGTGAAAACCAGCTACAGCTTTCCGTGCTGGCAGCTTTCCTGTGGGCGCAATCGCTGGACGTTTCGAATTTGGCAGCCGGGCTCTCCGAGAGAGAAATACACAGTGTGGCCCTTTACGAACGAAAGCTGTTGCAGAACGCGAATGTCTGTCTACCAGCGAATGCAGTTCCAAGGGACAGTGAAAACCAGCTACAGCTTTCCGTGCTGGCAGCTTTCCTGTGGGCGCAATCGCTGGACGTTTCGAATTTGGCAGCCGGGCTCTCCGAGAGAGAAATACACAGTGTTGCCCCTTTACGAATGAAAGCTGTTGCAGAACGCGATTGTCTGTGTAGCAGCGAATGCAGTTCCAAGGGACAGTGAAAACCAGCTACAGCTTTCCGTGCTGGCAGCTTTCCTATGGGCGCAATCGCTGGACGTTTCGAATTTGGCAGCCGGGCTCTCCGAGAGAGAAATACAGAGTGTTGCCCCATTACCAACCAAAGCTTTTGCAGAACGCGAATGTCTGTCTACCAGCGAATGCAGTTCCAAGGGACAGTGAAAACCAGCTACAGCTTTCCGTGCTGGCAGCTTTCCTGTGGGCGCAATCGCTGGACGTTTCGAATTTGGCAGCCGGGCTCTCCGAGAGAGAAATACACAGTGTTGCCCCTTTACGAACCAAAGCTGTTGCAGAACGCGAATGTCTGTCTACCAGCGAATGCAGTTCCAAGGGACAGTGAAAACCAGCTACAGCTTTCCGTGCTGGCTGCTTTCCTGTGGGCGCAATCGCTGGACGTTTGAATTTGGCAGCCGGAATCTGCGAGAGAGAAATACACAGTGTTGCCCCTTTACGAACGAAAGCTGTTGCAGAACGCGAATGTCTGTCTACCAGCGAATGCAGTTCCAAGGGACAGTGAAAACCAGCTACAGCTTTCCGTGCTGGCAGCTTTCCTGTGGGCGCAATCGCTGGACGTTTCGAATTTGGCAGCTGGGCTCTCCGAGAGAGAAATACACAGTGTTGCCCCATTACCAACCAAAGCTTTTGCAGAACGCGAATGTCTGTCTACCAGCGAATGCAGTTCCAAGGGACAGTGAAAACCAGCTACAGCTTTCCGTGCTGGCAGCTTTCCTGTGGGCGCAATCGCTGGACGTTTCGAATTTGGCAGCCGGGCTCTGCCAGAGAGAAATACACAGTGTTGCCCCTTTACGAACGAAAGCTGTTGCAGAACGCGAATGTCTGTCTACCAGCGAATGCAGTTCCAAGGGACAGTGAAAACCAGCTACAGATTTCCGTGCTGGCAGCTTTCATGTGGGCGCAATCGCTGGACGTTTCGAATTTGGCAGCCGTGCTCTCCGAGAGAGAAATACACAGTGTTGCCCCATTACCAACCAAAGCTTTTGCAGAACACGAATCTATGTCTACCAGCGAATGCAGTTCCAAGGGACAGTGAAAACCAGCTACAGCTTTCCGTGCTGGGAGCTTTCCTGTGGGCACAATCGCTGGACGTTTCAAATTTGGCAGCCGGGCTCCACGAGAGAGAAATGCACAGTGTTGCCCCATTACCAACCAAAGCTTTTGCAGAACGCGAATGTCTGTGTAGCAGCGAATGCAGTTCCAAGGGACAGTGAAAACCAGCTACAGCTTTCCGTGCTGGCAGCTTTCCTGTGGGCGCAATCGCTGGACGTTTCGAATTTGGCAGCCGGGCTCTCCGAGAGAGAAATACACAGTGTTGCCCCTTTACGAACGAAAGCTGTTGCAGAACGCGAATGTCTGTCTACCAGCGAATGCAGTTCCAAGGGACAGTGAAAACCAGCTACAGCTTTCCGTGCTGGCAGCTTTCCTGTGGGCGCAATCGCTGGACGTTTCGAATTTGGCAGCGGGGCTCTGCGAGAGAGAAATATACAGTGTTGCCCCTTTACGAACGAAAGCTTTTGCAGAACACGAATGTCTGTGTAGCAGCGAATGCAGTTCCAAGGGACAGTGAAAACCAGCTACAGCTTTCCGTGCTGGCAGCTTTCCTGTGGGCGCAATCGCTGGACGTTTCGAATTTGGCAGCCGGGCTCTGCGAGAGAGAAATACACAGTGTTGCCCCATTACCAACCAAAGCTTTTGCAGAACGCGAATGTCTGTCTACCAGCGAATGCAGTTCCAAGGGACAGTGAAAACCAGCTACAGCTTTCCGTGCTGGCAGCTTTCCTGTGGGCGCAATCGCTGGACGTTTGAATTTGGCAGCCGGACTCCACGAGAGAGAAATACACAGTGTTGCCCCTTTACAAACGAAAGCTGTTGCAGAACGCGAATGTCTGTCTACCAGCGAATGCAGTTCCAAGGGACAGTGAAAACCAGCTACAGCTTTCCGTGCTGGCAGCTTTCCTGTGGGCGCAATCGCTGGACGTTTCGAATTTGGCAGCCGGGCTCTCCGAGAGAGAAATACACAGTGTTGCCCCTTTACGAATGAAAGCTGTTGCAGAACGCGAATGTCTGTGTAGCAGCGAATGCAGTTCCAAGGGACAGTGAAAACCAGCTACAGCTTTCCGTGCTGGCAGCTTTCCTGTGGGCGCAATCGCTGGACGTTTCGAATTTGGCAGCCGGGCTCTCCGAGAGAGAAATACAGAGTGTTGCCCCATTACCAACCAAAGCTTTTGCAGAACGCGAATGTCTGTCTACCAGCGAATGCAGTTCCAAGGGACAGTGAAAACCAGCTACAGCTTTCCGTGCTGGGAGCTTTCCTGTGGGCGCAATCGCTGGACGTTTCGAATTTGGCAGCCGGGCTCTGCGAGAGAGAAATACACAGTGTTGCCCCATTACCAACCAAAGCTTTTGCAGAACGCGAATGTCTGTCTACCAGCGAATGCAGTTCCAAGGGACAGTGAAAACCAGCTACAGCTTTCCGTGCTGGGAGCTTTCCTGTGGGCGCAATCGCTGGACGTTTCGAATTTGGCAGCCGGGCTCTCCGAGAGAGAAATACACAGTGTTGCCCCTTTACGAAGGAAAGCTGTTGCAGAACGCGAATGTCTGTCTACCAGCGAATGCAGTTCCAAGGGACAGTGAAAACCAGCTACAGCTTTCCGTGCTGGGAGCTTTCCTGTGGGCGCAATCGCTGGACGTTTCGAAAATGGCAGCCGGGCTCTCCGAGAGAGAAATACACAGTGTGGCCCTTTACGAACGAAAGCTGTTGCAGAACGCGAATGTCTGTCTACCAGCGAATGCAGTTCCAAGGGACAGTGAAAACCAGCTACAGCTTTCCGTGCTGGCAGCTTTCCTGTGGGCGCAATCGCTGGACGTTTCGAATTTGGCAGCCGGGCTCTCCGAGAGAGAAATACACAGTGTTGCCCCATTACCAACCAAAGCTTTTGCAGAACGCGAATGTCTGTCTACCAGCGAATGCAGTTCCAAGGGACAGTGAAAACCAGCTACAGCTTTCCGTGCTGGCAGCTTTCCTTTGGGCGCAATCGCTGGACGTTTCGAATTTGGGAGCCGGGCTCTGCGAGAGAGAAATACACAGTGTTGCCCCTTTACGAACCAAAGCTGTTGCAGAACGCGAATGTCTGTCTACCAGCGAATGCAGTTCCAAGGGACAGTGAAAACCAGCTACAGCTTTCCGTGCTGGCTGCTTTCCTGTGGGCGCAATCGCTGGACGTTTGAATTTGGCAGCCGGAATCTGCGAGAGAGAAATACACAGTGTTGCCCCTTTACGAACGAAAGCTGTTGCAGAACGCGAATGTCTGTCTACCAGCGAATGCAGTTCCAAGGGACAGTGAAAACCAGCTACAGCTTTCCGTGCTGGGAGCTTTCCTGTGGGCGCAATCGCTGGACGTTTCGAATTTGGCAGCTGGGCTCTCCGAGAGAGAAATACAGAGTGTTGCCCCATTACCAACCAAAGCTTTTGCAGAACGCGAATGTCTGTCTACCAGCGAATGCAGTTCCAAGGGACAGTGAAAACCAGCTACAGCTTTCCGTGCTGGCAGCTTTCCTGTGGGCGCAATCGCTGGACGTTTCGAATTTGGCAGCCGGGCTCTGCGAGAGAGAAATACACAGTGTTGCCCCTTTACGAACGAAAGCTGTTGCAGAACGCGAATGTCTGTCTACCAGCGAATGCAGTTCCAAGGGACAGTGAAAACCAGCTACAGCTTTCCGTGCTGGCAGCTTTCATGTGGGCGCAATCGCTTGACGTTTCGAATTTGGCAGCCGTGCTCTCCGAGAGAGAAATACACAGTGTTGCCCCATTACCAACCAAAGCTTTTGCAGAACACGAATGTCTGTCTACCAGCGAATGCAGTTCCAAGGGACAGTGAAAACCAGCTACAGCTTTCCGTGCTGGCAGCTTTCCTGTGGGCGCAATCGCTGGACGTTTCGAATTTGGCAGCGGGGCTCTGCGAGAGAGAAATATACAGTGTTGCCCCTTTACGAACGAAAGCTTTTGCAGAACACGAATGTCTGTGTAGCAGCGAATGCAGTTCCAAGGGACAGTGAAAACCAGCTACAGCTTTCCGTGCTGGCAGCTTTCCTGTGGGCGCAATCGCTGGACGTTTCGAATTTGGCAGCCGGGCTCTGCGAGAGAGAAATACACAGTGTTGCCCCATTACCAACCAAAGCTTTTGCAGAACGCGAATGTCTGTCTACCAGCGAATGCAGTTCCAAGGGACAGTGAAAACCAGCTACAGCTTTCCGTGCTGGCAGCTTTCCTGTGGGCGCAATCGCTGGACGTTTGAATTTGGCAGCCGGACTCCACGAGAGAGAAATACACAGTGTTGCCCCTTTACAAACGAAAGCTGTTGCAGAACGCGAATGTCTGTCTACCAGCGAATGCAGTTCCAAGGGACAGTGAAAACCAGCTACAGCTTTCCGTGCTGGCAGCTTTCCTGTGGGCGCAATCGCTGGACGTTTCGAATTTGGCAGCCGGGCTCTCCGAGAGAGAAATACACAGTGTTGCCCCTTTACGAATGAAAGCTGTTGCAGAACGCGAATGTCTGTGTAGCAGCGAATGCAGTTCCAAGGGACAGTGAAAACCAGCTACAGCTTTCCGTGCTGGCAGCTTTCCTGTGGGCGCAATCGCTGGACGTTTCGAATTTGGCAGCCGGGTTCTCCGAGAGAGAAATACAGAGTGTTGCCCCATTACCAACCAAAGCTTTTGCAGAACGCGAATGTCTGTCTACCAGCGAATGCAGTTCCAAGGGACAGTGAAAACCAGCTACAGCTTTCCGTGCTGGGAGCTTTCCTGTGGGCGCAATCGCTGGACGTTTCGAATTTGGCAGCCGGGCTCTGCGAGAGAGAAATACACAGTGTTGCCCCATTACCAACCAAAGCTTTTGCAGAACGCGAATGTCTGTCTACCAGCGAATGCAGTTCCAAGGGACAGTGAAAACCAGCTACAGCTTTCCGTGCTGGGAGCTTTCCTGTGGGCGCAATCGCTGGACGTTTCGAATTTGGCAGCCGGGCTCTCCGAGAGAGAAATACACAGTGTTGCCCCTTTACGAAGGAAAGCTGTTGCAGAACGCGAATGTCTGTCTACCAGCGAATGCAGTTCCAAGGGACAGTGAAAACCAGCTACAGCTTTCCGTGCTGGGAGCTTTCCTGTGGGCGCAATCGCTGGACGTTTCGAAAATGGCAGCCGGGCTCTCCGAGAGAGAAATACACAGTGTGGCCCTTTACGAACGAAAGCTGTTGCAGAACGCGAATGTCTGTCTACCAGCGAATGCAGTTCCAAGGGACAGTGAAAACCAGCTACAGCTTTCCGTGCTGGCAGCTTTCCTGTGGGCGCAATCGCTGGACGTTTCGAATTTGGCAGCCGGGCTCTCCGAGAGAGAAATACACAGTGTTGCCCCATTACCAACCAAAGCTTTTGCAGAACGCGAATGGCTGTGTAGCAGCGAATGCAGTTCCAAGGGACAGTGAAAACCAGCTACAGCTTTCCGTGCTGGCAGCTTTCATGTGGGCGCAATCGCTTGACGTTTCGAATTTGGCAGCCGTGCTCTCCGAGAGAGAAATACACAGTGTTGCCCCATTACCAACCAAAGCTTTTGCAGAACACGAATGTATGTCTACCAGCGAATGCAGTTCCAAGGGACAGTGAAAACCAGCTACAGCTTTCCGTGCTGGCAGCTTTCATGTGGGCGCAATCGCTTGACGTTTCGAATTTGGCAGCCGTGCTCTCCGAGAGAGAAATACACAGTGTTGCCCCTTTACCAACCAAAGCTTTTGCAGAACGCGAATGTCTGTCTACCAGCGAATGCAGTTCCAAGGGACAGTGAAAACCAGCTACAGCTTTCCGTGCTGGCAGCTTTCCTGTGGGCGCAATCGCTGGACGTTTCGAATTTGGCAGCGGGGCTCTGCGAGAGAGAAATATACAGTGTTGCCTCATAACGAACGGAAGCTTTTGCAGAACGCGAATGTCTGTCTACCAGCGAATGCAGTTCCAAGGGACAGTGAAAACCAGCTACAGCTTTCCGTGCTGGCAGCTTTCATGTGGGCGCAATCGCTGGACGTTTCGAATTTGGCAGCCGGGCTCTCCGAGAGAGAAATACACAGTGTTATCCCATTACCAACCAAAGCTTTTGCAGAACGCGAATGTCTGTCTACCAGCGAATGCAGTTCCAAGGGACAGTGAAAACCAGCAACAGCTTTCCGTGCTGGGAGATTTCCTGTGGGCGCAATCGCTGGACGTTTCGAATTTGGCAGCCGGGCTCTCCGAGAGAGAAATACACAGTGTTGCCCCTTTACGAACGAAAGCTGTTGCAGAACGCGAATGTCTGTCTACCAGCGAATGCAGTTCCAAGGGACAGTGAAAACCAGCTACAGCTTTCCGTGCTGGGAGCTTTCCTGTGGGCGCAATCGCTGGACGTTTCGAATTTGGCAGCTGGGCTCTCCGAGAGAGAAATACAGAGTGTTGCCCCATTACCAACCAAAGCTTTTGCAGAACGCGAATGTCTGTCTACCAGCGAATGCAGTTCCAAGGGACAGTGAAAACCAGCTACAGCTTTCCGTGCTGGCAGCTTTCCTGTGGGCGCAATCGCTGGACGTTTCGAATTTGGCAGCCGGGCTCTGCGAGAGAGAAATACACAGTGTTGCCCCTTTACGAACGAAAGCTGTTGCAGAACGCGAATGTCTGTCTACCAGCGAATGCAGTTCCAAGGGACAGTGAAAACCAGCTACAGCTTTCCGTGCTGGCAGCTTTCATGTGGGCGCAATCGCTTGACGTTTCGAATTTGGCAGCCGTGCTCTCCGAGAGAGAAATACACAGTGTTGCCCCATTACCAACCAAAGCTTTTGCAGAACACGAATGTCTGTCTACCAGCGAATGCAGTTCCAAGGGACAGTGAAAACCAGCTACAGCTTTCCGTGCTGGGAGCTTTCCTGTGGGCGCAATCGCTGGACGTTTCGAATTTGGCAGCCGGGCTCTCCGAGAGAGAAATACACAGTGTTGCCCCTTTACGAACGAAAGCTTTTGCAGAACGCGAATGTCTGTGTAGCAGCGAATGCAGTTCCAAGGGACAGTGAAAACCAGCTACAGCTTTCCGTGCTGGGAGCTTTCCTGTGGGCGCAATCGCTGGACGTTTCGAATTTGGCAGCCGGGCTCTGCCAGAGAGAAATACACAGTGTTGCCCCTTTACGAACGAAAGCTTTTGCAGAACGCGAATGTCTGTCTACCAGCGAATGCAGTTCCAAGGGACAGTGAAAACCAGCTACAGCTTTCCGTGCTGGCAGCTTTCCTGTGGGCGCAATCGCTGGACTTTTGAATTTGGCAGCCGGAATCTGCGAGAGAGAAATACACAGTGTTGCCCCTTTACGAACGAAAGCTGTTGCAGAACGCGAATGTCTGTCTACCAGCGAATGCAGTTCCAAGGGACAGTGAAAACCAGCTACAGCTTTCCGTGCTGGGAGCTTTCCTGTGGGCGCAATCGCTGGACGTTTCGAATTTGGCAGCCGGGCTCTGCGAGAGAGAAATACACAGTGTTGCCCCATTACCAACCAAAGCTTTTGCAGAACGCGAATGTCTGTCTACCAGCGAATGCAGTTCCAAGGGACAGTGAAAACCAGCTACAGCTTTCCGTGCTGGGAGCTTTCCTGTGGGCGCAATCGCTGGACGTTTCGAATTTGGCAGCCGCGCTCTCCCAGAGAGAAATACACAGTGTTGCCCCATTACGAAACAAAGCTTTTGCAGAACGCGAATGTCTGTCTACCAGCGAATGCAGTTCCAAGGGACAGTGAAAACCAGCTACAGCTTTCCGTGCTGGCAGCTTTCCTGTGGGCGCAATCGCTGGACGTTTCGAATTTGGCAGCCGGGCTCTCCGAGAGAGAAATACACAGTGTGGCCCTTTACGAACGAAAGCTGTTGCAGAACGCGAATGTCTGTCTACCAGCGAATGCAGTTCCAAGGGACAGTGAAAACCAGCTACAGCTTTCCGTGCTGGCAGCTTTCCTGTGGGCGCAATCGCTGGACGTTTCGAATTTGGCAGCCGGGCTCTGCGAGAGAGAAATACACAATGTTGCCCCTTTACGAACGAAAGCTGTTGCAGAACGCGAATGTCTGTGTAGCAGCGAATGCAGTTCCAAGGGACAGTGAAAACCAGCTACAGCTTTCCGTGCTGGCAGCTTTCCTGTGGGCGCAATTGCTGGACGTTTCGAATTTGGCAGCCGGGCTCTCCGAGAGAGAAATACAGAGTGTTGCCCCATTACCAACCAAAGCTTTTGCAGAACGCGAATGTCTGTCTACCAGCGAATGCAGTTCCAAGGGACAGTGAAAACCAGCTACAGCTTTCCGTGCTGGCAGCTTTCCTGTGGGCGCAATCGCTGGACGTTTCGAATTTGGCAGCCGGGCTCTGCGAGAGAGAAATACACAGTTTTGCCCCTGTACGAACCAAAGCTGTTGCAGAACGCGAATATCTGTCTACCAGCGAATGCAGTTCCAAGGGACAGTGAAAACCAGCTACAGCTTTCCGTGCTGGCTGCTTTCCTGTGGGCGCAATCGCTGGACGTTTGAATTTGGCAGCCGGAATCTGCGAGAGAGAAATACACAGTGTTGCCCCTTTACGAACGAAAGCTGTTGCAGAACGCGAATGTCTGTCTACCAGCGAATGCAGTTCCAAGGGACAGTGAAAACCAGCTACAGCTTTCCGTGCTGGGAGCTTTCCTGTGGGCGCAATCGCTGGACGTTTCGAATTTGGCAGCTGGGCTCTCCGAGAGAGAAATACAGAGTGTTGCCCCATTACCAACCAAAGCTTTTGCAGAACGCGAATGTCTGTCTACCAGCGAATGCAGTTCCAAGGGACAGTGAAAACCAGCTACAGCTTTCCGTGCTGGCAGCTTTCCTGTGGGCGCAATCGCTGGACGTTTCGAATTTGGCAGCCGGGCTCTGCGAGAGAGAAATACACAGTGTTGCCCCTTTACGAACGAAAGCTGTTGCAGAACGCGAATGTCTGTCTACCAGCGAATGCAGTTCCAAGGGACAGTGAAAACCAGCTACAGCTTTCCGTGCTGGCAGCTTTCATGTGGGCGCAATCGCTTGACGTTTCGAATTTGGCAGCCGTGCTCTCCGAGAGAGAAATACACAGTGTTGCCCCATTACCAACCAAAGCTTTTGCAGAACACGAATGTCTGTCTACCAGCGAATGCAGTTCCAAGGGACAGTGAAAACCAGCTACAGCTTTCCGTGCTGGGAGCTTTCCTGTGGGCGCAATCGCTGGACGTTTCGAATTTGGGAGCCGGAATCTGCGAGAGAGAAATACACAGTGTTGCCCCTTTACGAACGAAAGCTTTTGCAGAACGCGAATGTCTGTGTAGCAGCGAATGCAGTTCCAAGGGACAGTGAAAACCAGCTACAGCTTTCCGTGCTGGGAGCTTTCCTGTGGGCGCAATCGCTGGACGTTTCGAATTTGGCAGCCGGGCTCTGCCAGAGAGAAATACACAGTGTTGCCCCTTTACGAACGAAAGCTTTTGCAGAACGCGAATGTCTGTCTACCAGCGAATGCAGTTCCAAGGGACAGTGAAAACCAGCTACAGCTTTCCGTGCTGGCAGCTTTCCTGTGGGCGCAATCGCTGGACTTTTGAATTTGGCAGCCGGAATCTGCGAGAGAGAAATACACAGTGTTGCCCCTTTACGAACGAAAGCTGTTGCAGAACGCGAATGTCTGTCTACCAGCGAATGCAGTTCCAAGGGACAGTGAAAACCAGCTACAGCTTTCCGTGCTGGGAGCTTTCCTGTGGGCGCAATCGCTGGACGTTTCGAATTTGGCAGCCGGGCTCTGCGAGAGAGAAATACACAGTGTTGCCCCATTACCAACCAAAGCTTTTGCAGAACGCGAATGTCTGTCTACCAGCGAATGCAGTTCCAAGGGACAGTGAAAACCAGCTACAGCTTTCCGTGCTGGCAGCTTTCCTGTGGGCGCAATCGCTGGACGTTTCGAATTTGGCAGCCGCGCTCTCCCAGAGAGAAATACACAGTGTTGCCCCATTACGAAACAAAGCTTTTGCAGAACGCGAATGTCTGTCTACCAGCGAATGCAGTTCCAAGGGACAGTGAAAACCAGCTACAGCTTTCCGTGCTGGCAGCTTTCCTGTGGGCGCAATCGCTGGACGTTTCGAATTTGGCAGCCGGGCTCTCCGAGAGAGAAATACACAGTGTGGCCCTTTACGAACGAAAGCTGTTGCAGAACGCGAATGTCTGTCTACCAGCGAATGCAGTTCCAAGGGACAGTGAAAACCAGCTACAGCTTTCCGTGCTGGCAGCTTTCCTGTGGGCGCAATCGCTGGACGTTTCAAATTTGGCAGCCGGGCTCTGCGAGAGAGAAATACACAATGTTGCCCCTTTACGAACGAAAGCTGTTGCAGAACGCGAATGTCTGTGTAGCAGCGAATGCAGTTCCAAGGGACAGTGAAAACCAGCTACAGCTTTCCGTGCTGGCAGCTTTCCTGTGGGCGCAATTGCTGGACGTTTCGAATTTGGCAGCCGGGCTCTCCGAGAGAGAAATACAGAGTGTTGCCCCATTACCAACCAAAGCTTTTGCAGAACGCGAATGTCTGTCTACCAGCGAATGCAGTTCCAAGGGACAGTGAAAACCAGCTACAGCTTTCCGTGCTGGCAGCTTTCCTGTGGGCGCAATCGCTGGACGTTTCGAATTTGGCAGCCGGGCTCTGCGAGAGAGAAATACACAGTTTTGCCCCTGTACGAACCAAAGCTGTTGCAGAACGCGAATATCTGTCTACCAGCGAATGCAGTTCCAAGGGACAGTGAAAACCAGCTACAGCTTTCCGTGCTGGCTGCTTTCCTGTGGGCGCAATCGCTGGACGTTTGAATTTGGCAGCCGGAATCTGCGAGAGAGAAATACACAGTGTTGCCCCTTTACGAACGAAAGCTGTTGCAGAACGCGAATGTCTGTCTACCAGCGAATGCAGTTCCAAGGGACAGTGAAAACCAGCTACAGCTTTCCGTGCTGGCAGCTTTCCTGTGGGCGCAATCGCTGGACGTTTCGAATTTGACAGCTGGGCTCTCCGAGAGAGAAATACACAGTGTTGCCCCATTACCAACCAAAGCTTTTGCAGAACGCGAATGTCTGTCTACCAGCGAATGCAGTTCCAAGGGACAGTGAAAACCAGCTACAGCTTTCCGTGCTGGCAGCTTTCCTGTGGGCGCAATCGCTGGACGTTTCGAATTTGGCAGCCGGGCTCTGCGAGAGAGAAATACACAGTGTTGCCCCTTTACGAACGAAAGCTGTTGCAGAACGCGAATGTCTGTCTACCAGCGAATGCAGTTCCAAGGGACAGGGAAAACCAGCTACAGCTTTCCGTGCTGGCAGCTTTCATGTGGGCGCAATCGCTGGACGTTTCGAATTTGGCAGCCGTGCTCTCCGAGAGAGAAATACACAGTGTTGCCCCATTACCAACCAAAGCTTTTGCAGAACGCGAATGTCTGTGTAGCAGCGAATGCAGTTCCAAGGGACAGTGAAAACCAGCTACAGCTTTCCGTGCTGGGAGCTTTCCTGTGGGCGCAATCGCTGGACGTTTCGAATTTGGCAGCCGGGCTCTGCCAGAGAGAAATACACAGTTTTGCCCCTTTACGAACGAAAGCTTTTGCAGAACGCGAATGTCTGTCTACCAGCGAATGCAGTTCCAAGGGACAGTGAAAACCAGCTACAGCTTTCTGTGCTGGCAGCTTTCCTGTGGGCGCAATCGCTGGACGTTTGAATTTGGCAGCCGGAATCTGCGAGAGAGAAATACACAGTGTTGCCCCTTTACGAACGAAAGCTGTTGCAGAACGCGAATGTCTGTCTACCAGCGAATGCAGTTCCAAGGGACAGTGAAAACCAGCTACAGCTTTCCGTGCTGGGAGCTTTCCTGTGGGCGCAATCGCTGGACGTTTCGAATTTGGCAGCCGGGCTCTCCGAGAGAGAAATACACAGTGTTGCCCCTTTACGAAGGAAAGCTGTTGCAGAACGCGAATGTCTGTCTACCAGCGAATGCAGTTCCAAGGGACAGTGAAAACCAGCTACAGCTTTCCGTGCTGGCAGCTTTCCTGTGGGCGCAATCGCTGGACGTTTCGAATTTGGCAGCCGGGCTCTCCGAGAGAGAAATACACAGTGTGGCCCTTTACGAACGAAAGCTGTTGCAGAACGCGAATGTCTGTCTACCAGCGAATGCAGTTCCAAGGGACAGTGAAAACCAGCTACAGCTTTCCGTGCTGGCAGCTTTCCTGTGGGCGCAATCGCTGGACGTTTCGAATTTGGCAGCCGGGCTCTCCGAGAGAGAAATACACAGTGTTGCCCCTTTACGAATGAAAGCTGTTGCAGAACGCGATTGTCTGTGTAGCAGCGAATGCAGTTCCAAGGGACAGTGAAAACCAGCTACAGCTTTCCGTGCTGGCAGCTTTCCTATGGGCGCAATCGCTGGACGTTTCGAATTTGGCAGCCGGGCTCTCCGAGAGAGAAATACAGAGTGTTGCCCCATTACCAACCAAAGCTTTTGCAGAACGCGAATGTCTGTCTACCAGCGAATGCAGTTCCAAGGGACAGTGAAAACCAGCTACAGCTTTCCGTGCTGGCAGCTTTCCTGTGGGCGCAATCGCTGGACGTTTCGAATTTGGCAGCCGGGCTCTCCGAGAGAGAAATACACAGTGTTGCCCCTTTACGAACCAAAGCTGTTGCAGAACGCGAATGTCTGTCTACCAGCGAATGCAGTTCCAAGGGACAGTGAAAACCAGCTACAGCTTTCCGTGCTGGCTGCTTTCCTGTGGGCGCAATCGCTGGACGTTTGAATTTGGCAGCCGGAATCTGCGAGAGAGAAATACACAGTGTTGCCCCTTTACGAACGAAAGCTGTTGCAGAACGCGAATGTCTGTCTACCAGCGAATGCAGTTCCAAGGGACAGTGAAAACCAGCTACAGCTTTCCGTGCTGGCAGCTTTCCTGTGGGCGCAATCGCTGGACGTTTCGAATTTGGCAGCTGGGCTCTCCGAGAGAGAAATACACAGTGTTGCCCCATTACCAACCAAAGCTTTTGCAGAACACGAATCTATGTCTACCAGCGAATGCAGTTCCAAGGGACAGTGAAAACCAGCTACAGCTTTCCGTGCTGGGAGCTTTCCTGTGGGCACAATCGCTGGACGTTTCAAATTTGGCAGCCGGGCTCCACGAGAGAGAAATGCACAGTGTTGCCCCATTACCAACCAAAGCTTTTGCAGAACGCGAATGTCTGTGTAGCAGCGAATGCAGTTCCAAGGGACAGTGAAAACCAGCTACAGCTTTCCGTGCTGGCAGCTTTCCTGTGGGCGCAATCGCTGGACGTTTCGAATTTGGCAGCCGGGCTCTCCGAGAGAGAAATACACAGTGTTGCCCCTTTACGAACGAAAGCTGTTGCAGAACGCGAATGTCTGTCTACCAGCGAATGCAGTTCCAAGGGACAGTGAAAACCAGCTACAGCTTTCCGTGCTGGCAGCTTTCCTGTGGGCGCAATCGCTGGACGTTTCGAATTTGGCAGCGGGGCTCTGCGAGAGAGAAATATACAGTGTTGCCCCTTTACGAACGAAAGCTTTTGCAGAACACGAATGTCTGTGTAGCAGCGAATGCAGTTCCAAGGGACAGTGAAAACCAGCTACAGCTTTCCGTGCTGGCAGCTTTCCTGTGGGCGCAATCGCTGGACGTTTCGAATTTGGCAGCCGGGCTCTGCGAGAGAGAAATACACAGTGTTGCCCCATTACCAACCAAAGCTTTTGCAGAACGCGAATGTCTGTCTACCAGCGAATGCAGTTCCAAGGGACAGTGAAAACCAGCTACAGCTTTCCGTGCTGGCAGCTTTCCTGTGGGCGCAATCGCTGGACGTTTGAATTTGGCAGCCGGACTCCACGAGAGAGAAATACACAGTGTTGCCCCTTTACAAACGAAAGCTGTTGCAGAACGCGAATGTCTGTCTACCAGCGAATGCAGTTCCAAGGGACAGTGAAAACCAGCTACAGCTTTCCGTGCTGGCAGCTTTCCTGTGGGCGCAATCGCTGGACGTTTCGAATTTGGCAGCCGGGCTCTCCGAGAGAGAAATACACAGTGTTGCCCCTTTACGAATGAAAGCTGTTGCAGAACGCGAATGTCTGTGTAGCAGCGAATGCAGTTCCAAGGGACAGTGAAAACCAGCTACAGCTTTCCGTGCTGGCAGCTTTCCTGTGGGCGCAATCGCTGGACGTTTCGAATTTGGCAGCCGGGCTCTCCGAGAGAGAAATACAGAGTGTTGCCCCATTACCAACCAAAGCTTTTGCAGAACGCGAATGTCTGTCTACCAGCGAATGCAGTTCCAAGGGACAGTGAAAACCAGCTACAGCTTTCCGTGCTGGGAGCTTTCCTGTGGGCGCAATCGCTGGACGTTTCGAATTTGGCAGCCGGGCTCTGCGAGAGAGAAATACACAGTGTTGCCCCATTACCAACCAAAGCTTTTGCAGAACGCGAATGTCTGTCTACCAGCGAATGCAGTTCCAAGGGACAGTGAAAACCAGCTACAGCTTTCCGTGCTGGGAGCTTTCCTGTGGGCGCAATCGCTGGACGTTTCGAATTTGGCAGCCGGGCTCTCCGAGAGAGAAATACACAGTGTTGCCCCTTTACGAAGGAAAGCTGTTGCAGAACGCGAATGTCTGTCTACCAGCGAATGCAGTTCCAAGGGACAGTGAAAACCAGCTACAGCTTTCCGTGCTGGGAGCTTTCCTGTGGGCGCAATCGCTGGACGTTTCGAAAATGGCAGCCGGGCTCTCCGAGAGAGAAATACACAGTGTGGCCCTTTACGAACGAAAGCTGTTGCAGAACGCGAATGTCTGTCTACCAGCGAATGCAGTTCCAAGGGACAGTGAAAACCAGCTACAGCTTTCCGTGCTGGCAGCTTTCCTGTGGGCGCAATCGCTGGACGTTTCGAATTTGGCAGCCGGGCTCTCCGAGAGAGAAATACACAGTGTTGCCCCTTTACGAACCAAAGCTGTTGCAGAACGCGAATGTCTGTCTACCAGCGAATGCAGTTCCAAGGGACAGTGAAAACCAGCTACAGCTTTCCGTGCTGGCTGCTTTCCTGTGGGCGCAATCGCTGGACGTTTGAATTTGGCAGCCGGAATCTGCGAGAGAGAAATACACAGTGTTGCCCCTTTACGAACGAAAGCTGTTGCAGAACGCGAATGTCTGTCTACCAGCGAATGCAGTTCCAAGGGACAGTGAAAACCAGCTACAGCTTTCCGTGCTGGGAGCTTTCCTGTGGGCGCAATCGCTGGACGTTTCGAATTTGGCAGCTGGGCTCTCCGAGAGAGAAATACAGAGTGTTGCCCCATTACCAACCAAAGCTTTTGCAGAACGCGAATGTCTGTCTACCAGCGAATGCAGTTCCAAGGGACAGTGAAAACCAGCTACAGCTTTCCGTGCTGGCAGCTTTCCTGTGGGCGCAATCGCTGGACGTTTCGAATTTGGCAGCCGGGCTCTGCGAGAGAGAAATACACAGTGTTGCCCCTTTACGAACGAAAGCTGTTGCAGAACGCGAATGTCTGTCTACCAGCGAATGCAGTTCCAAGGGACAGTGAAAACCAGCTACAGCTTTCCGTGCTGGCAGCTTTCATGTGGGCGCAATCGCTTGACGTTTCGAATTTGGCAGCCGTGCTCTCCGAGAGAGAAATACACAGTGTTGCCCCATTACCAACCAAAGCTTTTGCAGAACACGAATGTCTGTCTACCAGCGAATGCAGTTCCAAGGGACAGTGAAAACCAGCTACAGCTTTCCGTGCTGGCAGCTTTCCTGTGGGCGCAATCGCTGGACGTTTCGAATTTGGCAGCGGGGCTCTGCGAGAGAGAAATATACAGTGTTGCCCCTTTACGAACGAAAGCTTTTGCAGAACACGAATGTCTGTGTAGCAGCGAATGCAGTTCCAAGGGACAGTGAAAACCAGCTACAGCTTTCCGTGCTGGCAGCTTTCCTGTGGGCGCAATCGCTGGACGTTTCGAATTTGGCAGCCGGGCTCTGCGAGAGAGAAATACACAGTGTTGCCCCATTACCAACCAAAGCTTTTGCAGAACGCGAATGTCTGTCTACCAGCGAATGCAGTTCCAAGGGACAGTGAAAACCAGCTACAGCTTTCCGTGCTGGCAGCTTTCCTGTGGGCGCAATCGCTGGACGTTTGAATTTGGCAGCCGGACTCCACGAGAGAGAAATACACAGTGTTGCCCCTTTACAAACGAAAGCTGTTGCAGAACGCGAATGTCTGTCTACCAGCGAATGCAGTTCCAAGGGACAGTGAAAACCAGCTACAGCTTTCCGTGCTGGCAGCTTTCCTGTGGGCGCAATCGCTGGACGTTTCGAATTTGGCAGCCGGGCTCTCCGAGAGAGAAATACACAGTGTTGCCCCTTTACGAATGAAAGCTGTTGCAGAACGCGAATGTCTGTGTAGCAGCGAATGCAGTTCCAAGGGACAGTGAAAACCAGCTACAGCTTTCCGTGCTGGCAGCTTTCCTGTGGGCGCAATCGCTGGACGTTTCGAATTTGGCAGCCGGGTTCTCCGAGAGAGAAATACAGAGTGTTGCCCCATTACCAACCAAAGCTTTTGCAGAACGCGAATGTCTGTCTACCAGCGAATGCAGTTCCAAGGGACAGTGAAAACCAGCTACAGCTTTCCGTGCTGGGAGCTTTCCTGTGGGCGCAATCGCTGGACGTTTCGAATTTGGCAGCCGGGCTCTGCGAGAGAGAAATACACAGTGTTGCCCCATTACCAACCAAAGCTTTTGCAGAACGCGAATGTCTGTCTACCAGCGAATGCAGTTCCAAGGGACAGTGAAAACCAGCTACAGCTTTCCGTGCTGGGAGCTTTCCTGTGGGCGCAATCGCTGGACGTTTCGAATTTGGCAGCCGGGCTCTCCGAGAGAGAAATACACAGTGTTGCCCCTTTACGAAGGAAAGCTGTTGCAGAACGCGAATGTCTGTCTACCAGCGAATGCAGTTCCAAGGGACAGTGAAAACCAGCTACAGCTTTCCGTGCTGGGAGCTTTCCTGTGGGCGCAATCGCTGGACGTTTCGAAAATGGCAGCCGGGCTCTCCGAGAGAGAAATACACAGTGTGGCCCTTTACGAACGAAAGCTGTTGCAGAACGCGAATGTCTGTCTACCAGCGAATGCAGTTCCAAGGGACAGTGAAAACCAGCTACAGCTTTCCGTGCTGGCAGCTTTCCTGTGGGCGCAATCGCTGGACGTTTCGAATTTGGCAGCCGGGCTCTCCGAGAGAGAAATACACAGTGTTGCCCCATTACCAACCAAAGCTTTTGCAGAACGCGAATGGCTGTGTAGCAGCGAATGCAGTTCCAAGGGACAGTGAAAACCAGCTACAGCTTTCCGTGCTGGCAGCTTTCCTGTGGGCGCAATCGCTGGACGTTTCGAATTTGGCAGCCGGGCTCTCCGAGAGAGAAATACACAGTGTTGCCCCTTTACGAACCAAAGCTGTTGCAGAACGCGAATGTCTGTCTACCAGCGAATGCAGTTCCAAGGGACAGTGAAAACCAGCTACAGCTTTCCGTGCTGGCTGCTTTCCTGTGGGCGCAATCGCTGGACGTTTGAATTTGGCAGCCGGAATCTGCGAGAGAGAAATACACAGTGTTGCCCCTTTACGAACGAAAGCTGTTGCAGAACGCGAATGTCTGTCTACCAGCGAATGCAGTTCCAAGGGACAGTGAAAACCAGCTACAGCTTTCCGTGCTGGCAGCTTTCCTGTGGGCGCAATCGCTGGACGTTTCGAATTTGGCAGCCGGGCTCTGCGAGAGAGAAATACACAGTGTTGCCCCTTTACGAACGAAAGCTGTTGCAGAACGCGAATGTCTGTCTACCAGCGAATGCAGTTCCAAGGGACAGTGAAAACCAGCTACAGCTTTCCGTGCTGGCAGCTTTCATGTGGGCGCAATCGCTTGACGTTTCGAATTTGGCAGCCGTGCTCTCCGAGAGAGAAATACACAGTGTTGCCCCATTACCAACCAAAGCTTTTGCAGAACACGAATGTATGTCTACCAGCGAATGCAGTTCCAAGGGACAGTGAAAACCAGCTACAGCTTTCCGTGCTGGGAGCTTTCCTGTGGGCACAATCGCTGGACGTTTCAAATTTGGCAGCCGGGCTCCACGAGAGAGAAATGCACAGTGTTGCCCCTTTACCAACCAAAGCTTTTGCAGAACGCGAATGTCTGTCTACCAGCGAATGCAGTTCCAAGGGACAGTGAAAACCAGCTACAGCTTTCCGTGCTGGCAGCTTTCCTGTGGGCGCAATCGCTGGACGTTTCGAATTTGGCAGCGGGGCTCTGCGAGAGAGAAATATACAGTGTTGCCTCATAACGAACGGAAGCTTTTGCAGAACGCGAATGTCTGTCTACCAGCGAATGCAGTTCCAAGGGACAGTGAAAACCAGCTACAGCTTTCCGTGCTGGCAGCTTTCATGTGGGCGCAATCGCTGGACGTTTCGAATTTGGCAGCCGGGCTCTCCGAGAGAGAAATACACAGTGTTATCCCATTACCAACCAAAGCTTTTGCAGAACGCGAATGTCTGTCTACCAGCGAATGCAGTTCCAAGGGACAGTGAAAACCAGCAACAGCTTTCCGTGCTGGGAGATTTCCTGTGGGCGCAATCGCTGGACGTTTCGAATTTGGCAGCCGGGCTCTCCGAGAGAGAAATACACAGTGTTGCCCCTTTACGAACGAAAGCTGTTGCAGAACGCGAATGTCTGTCTACCAGCGAATGCAGTTCCAAGGGACAGTGAAAACCAGCTACAGCTTTCCGTGCTGCGAGCTTTCCTGTGGGCGCAATCGCTGGACGTTTCGAATTTGGCAGCCGGGCTCTGCGAGAGAGAAATATACAGTGTTGCCTCATAACGAACGGAAGCTTTTGCAGACCGCGAATGTCTGTCTACCAGCGAATGCAGTTCCAAGGGACAGTGAAAACCCGCTACAGCTTTCCGTGCTGGCAGCTTTCATGTGGGCGCAATCGCTGGACGTTTCGAACTTGGCAGCCGGGCTCTCCGAGAGAGAAATACACAGTGTTGCCCCATTACCAACCAAAGCTTTTGCAGAACGCGAATGTCTGTCTACCAGCGAATGCAGTTCCAAGGGACAGTGAAAACCAGCTACAGCTTTCCGTGCTGGGAGCTTTCCTGTGGGCGCAATCGCTGGACGTTTCGAATTTGGGAGCCGGGTTCTGCTAGAGAGAAATACACAGTGTTGCCCCTTTACGAACGAAAGCTGTTGCAGAACGCGAATGTCTGTGTAGCAGCGAATGCAGTTCCAAGGGACAGTGAAAACCAGCTACAGCTTTCCGTGCTGGGAGCTTTCCTGTGGGCGCAATCGCTGGACGTTTCGAATTTGGCAGCCGGGCTCTCCGAGAGAGAAATACACAGTGTTGCCCCTTTACGAACGAAAGCTTTTGCAGAACGCGAATGTCTGTCTACCAGCGAATGCAGTTCCAAGGGACAGTGAAAACCAGCTACAGCTTTCCGTGCTGGCAGCTTTCCTGTGGGCGCAATCGCTGGACGTTTCGAATTTGGCAGCCGGGCTCTGCGAGAGAGAAATACACAGTGTTGCCCCTTTACGAACGAAAGCTTTTGCAGAACGCGAATGTCTGTCTACCAGCGAATGCAGTTCCAAGGGACAGTGAAAACCAGCTACAGCTTTCCGTGCTGGGAGCTTTCCTGTGGGCACAATCGCTGGACGTTTCAAATTTGGCAGCCGGGCTCCACGAGAGAGAAATGCACAGTTTTGCCCCATTACCAAACAAAGCTGTTGCAGAACGCGAATGTCTGTCTACCAGCGAATGCAGTTCCAAGGGACAGTGAAAACCAGCTACAGCTTTCCGTGCTGGCAGCTTTCCTGTGGGCGCAATCGCTGGACGTTTCGAATTTGGCAGCCGGGCTCTCCGAGAGAGAAATACACAGTGTTGCCCCTTTACGAACGAAAGCTGTTGCAGAACGCGAATGTCTGTCTACCAGCGAATGCAGTTCCAAGGGACAGTGAAAACCAGCTACAGCTTTCCGTGCTGGCAGCTTTCCTGTGGGCGCAATCGCTGGACGTTTCGAATTTGGCAGCGGGGCTCTGCGAGAGAGAAATATACAGTGTTGCCTCATAACGAACGGAAGCTTTTGCAGAACGCGAATGTCTGTCTACCAGCGAATGCAGTTCCAAGGGACAGTGAAAACCAGCTACAGCTTTCCGTGCTGGCAGCTTTCATGTGGGCGCAAGCGCTGGACGTTTCGAATTTGGCAGCCGGGCTCTCCGAGAGAGAAATACACATTGTTATCCCATTACCAACCAAAGCTTTTGCAGAACGCGAATGTCTGTCTACCAGCGAATGCAGTTCCAAGGGACAGTGAAAACCAGCAACAGCTTTCCGTGCTGGGAGCTTTCCTGTGGGCGCAATCGCTGGGCGTTTCGAATTTGGCAGCCGGGCTCTCCGAGAGAGAAATACACAGTGTTGCCCCTTTACGAACGAAAGCTGTTGCAGAACGCGAATGTCTGTCTACCAGCGAATGCAGTTCCAAGGGACAGTGAAAACCAGCTACAGCTTTCCGTGCTGGCAGCTTTCCTGTGGGCGCAATCGCTGGACGTTTCGAATTTGGCAGCCGGGCTCTGCGAGAGAGAAATATAGAGTGTTGCCTCATAACGAACGGAAGCTTTTGCAGAACGCGAATGTCTGTGTAGCAGCGAATGCAGTTCCAAGGGACAGTGAAAACCCGCTACAGCTTTCCGTGCTGGCAGCTTTCATGTGGGCGCAATCGCTGGACGTTTCGAACTTGGCAGCCGGGCTCTCCGAGAGAGAAATACACAGTGTTGCCCCATTACCAACCAAAGCTTTTGCAGAACGCGAATGTCTGTCTACCAGCGAATGCAGTTCCAAGGGACAGTGAAAACCAGCTACAGCTTTCCGTGCTGGGAGCTTTCCTGTGGGCGCAATCGCTGGACGTTTCGAATTTGGGAGCCGGGCTCTGCGAGAGAGAAATACACAGTGTTGCCCCTTTACGAACGAAAGCTTTTGCAGAACGCGAATGTCTGTCTACCAGCGAATGCAGTTCCAAGGGACAGTGAAAACCAGCTACAGCTTTCCGTGCTGGCAGCTTTCCTGTGGGCGCAATCGCTGGACGTTTCGAATTTGGCAGCCGGGCTCTGCGAGAGAGAAATACACAGTGTTGCCCCTTTACGAACGAAAGCTGTTGCAGAACGCGAATGTCTGTGTAGCAGCGAATGCAGTTCCAAGGGACAGTGAAAACCAGCTACAGCTTTCCGTGCTGGCAGCTTTCCTGTGGGCGCAATCGCTGGACGTTTCGAATTTGGCAGCCGGGCTCTCCGAGAGAGAAATACAGAGTGTTGCCCCATTACCAACCAAAGCTTTTGCAGAACGCGAATGTCTGTCTACCAGCGAATGCAGTTCCAAGGGACAGTGAAAACCAGCTACAGCTTTCCGTGCTGGCAGCTTTCCTGTGGGCGCAATCGCTGGACGTTTCGAATTTGGCAGCCGGGCTCTGCGAGAGAGAAATACACAGTGTTGCCCCTTTACGAACGAAAGCTGTTGCAGAACGCGAATGTCTGTCTACCAGCGAATGCAGTTCCAAGGGACAGTGAAAACCAGCTACAGCTTTCCGTGCTGGCAGCTTTCCTGTGGGCGCAATCGCTGGACGTTTCGAATTTGGCAGCCGGGCTCTCCGAGAGAGAAATACACAGTGTTATCCCATTACCAACCAAAGCTTTTGCAGAACGCGAATGTCTGTCTACCAGCGAATGCAGTTCCAAGGGACAGTGAAAACCAGCAACAGCTTTCCGTGCTGGGAGCTTTCCTGTGGGCGCAATCGCTGGGCGTTTCGAATTTGGCAGCCGGGCTCTCCGAGAGAGAAATACACAGTGTTGCCCCTTTACGAACGAAAGCTGTTGCAGAACGCGAATGTCTGTCTACCAGCGAATGCAGTTCCAAGGGACAGTGAAAACCAGCTACAGCTTTCCGTGCTGGGAGCTTTCCTGTGGGCGCAATCGCTGGACGTTTCGAATTTGGCAGCCGGGCTCTGCGAGAGAGAAATACACAGTGTTGCCCCATTACCAACCAAAGCTTTTGCAGAACGCGAATGTCTGTCTACCAGCGAATGCAGTTCCAAGGGACAGTGAAAACCAGCTACAGCTTTCCGTGCTGGCAGCTTTCCTGTGGGCGCAATCGCTGGACGTTTCGAATTTGGCAGCCGGGCTCTCCGAGAGAGAAATACTCAGTGTTGCCCCTTTACGAAGGAAAGCTGTTGCAGAACGCGAATGTCTGTCTACCAGCGAATGCAGTTCCAAGGGACAGTGAAAACCAGCTACAGCTTTCCGTGCTGGCAGCTTTCCTGTGGGCGCAATCGCTGGACGTTTCGAATTTGGCAGCCGGGCTCTGCGAGAGAGAAATACACAGTGTGGCCCTTTACGAACGAAAGCTGTTGCAGAACGCGAATGTCTGTCTACCAGCGAATGCAGTTCCAAGGGACAGTGAAAACCAGCTACAGCTTTCCGTGCTGGCAGCTTTCCTGTGGGCGCAATCGCTGGACGTTTCGAATTTGGCAGCCGGGCTCTCCGAGAGAGAAATACATAGTGTGGCCCTTTACGAACGAAAGCTGTTGCAGAACGCGAATGTCTGTCTACCAGCGAATGCAGTTCCAAGGGACAGTGAAAACCACCTACAGCTTTCCGTGCTGGCAGCTTTCCTGTGGGCGCAATCGCTGGACGTTTGAATTTGGCAGCCGGAATCTGCGAGAGAGAAGTACACAGTGTTGCCCCTTTACGAAGGAAAGCTGTTGCAGAACGCGAATGTCTGTCTACCAGCGAATGCAGTTCCAAGGGACAGTGAAAACCAGCTACAGCTTTCCGTGCTGGGAGCTTTCCTGTGGGCGCAATCGCTGGACGTTTCGAATTTGGCAGCCGGGCTCTCCGAGAGAGAAATACACAGTGTTGCCCCTTTACGAAGGAAAGCTGTTGCAGAACGCGAATGTCTGTCTACCAGCGAATGCAGTTCCAAGGGACAGTGAAAACCAGCTACAGCTTTCCGTGCTGGGAGCTTTCCTGTGGGCGCAATCGCTGGACGTTTCGAATTTGGCAGCCGGGCTCTCCGAGAGAGAAATACACAGTGTGGCCCTTTACGAAGGAAAGCTGTTGCAGAACGCGAATGTCTGTCTACCAGCGAATGCAGTTCCAAGGGACAGTGAAAACCAGCTACAGCTTTCCGTGCTGGCAGCTTTCCTGTGGGCGCAATCGCTGGACGTTTCGAATTTGGCAGCCGGGCTCTCCGAGAGAGAAATACACAGTGTTGCCCCTTTACGAACGAAAGCTGTTGCAGAACGCGAATGTCTGTCTACCAGCGAATGCAGTTCCAAGGGACAGTGAAAACCAGCTACAGCTTTCCGTGCTGGGAGCTTTCCTGTGGGCGCAATCGCTGGACGTTTCGAATTTGGCATACGGGCTCTCCGAGAGAGAAATACACAGTGTTGCCCCATTACCAACCAAAGCTTTTGCAGAACGCGAATGTCTGTCTACCAGCGAATGCAGTTCCAAGGGACAGTGAAAACCAGCTACAGCTTTCCGTGCTGGCAGCTTTCCTGTGGGCGCAATCGCTGGACGTTTCAAATTTGGCAGCCGAGCTCTCCGAGAGAGAAATACACAGTGTTGCCCCATTACCAACCAAAGCTTTTGCAGAACGCGAATGTCTGTGTAGCAGCGAATGCAGTTCCAAGGGACAGTGAAAACCAGCTACAGCTTTCCGTGCTGGCAGCTTTCCTGTGGGCGCAATCGCTGGACGTTTCGAATTTGGCAGCCGGGCTCTCCGAGAGAGAAATACAGAGTGTTGCCCCATTACCAACCAAAGCTTTTGCAGAACGCGAATGTCTGTCTACCAGCGAATGCAGTTCCAAGGGACAGTGAAAACCAGCTACAGCTTTCCGTGCTGGGAGCTTTCCTGTGGGCGCAATCGCTGGACGTTTCGAATTTGGCAGCCGGGCTCTGCGAGAGAGAAATACACAGTGTTGCCCCTTTACGAACCAAAGCTGTTGCAGAACGCGAATGTCTGTCTACCAGCGAATGCAGTTCCAAGGGACAGTGAAAACCAGCTACAGCTTTCCGTGCTGGCTGCTTTCCTGTGGGCGCAATCGCTGGACGTTTGAATTTGGCAGCCGGAATCTGCGAGAGAGAAATACACAGTGTTGCCCCTTTACGAACGAAAGCTGTTGCAGAACGCGAATGTCTGTCTACCAGCGAATGCAGTTCCAAGGGACAGTGAAAACCAGCTACAGCTTTCCGTGCTGGGAGCTTTCCTGTGGGCGCAATCGCTGGACGTTTCGAATTTGGCAGCTGGGCTCTCCGAGAGAGAAATACACAGTGTTGCCCCATTACCAACCAAAGCTTTTGCAGAACGCGAATGTCTGTCTACCAGCGAATGCAGTTCCAAGGGACAGTGAAAACCAGCTACAGCTTTCCGTGCTGGCAGCTTTCCTGTGGGCGCAATCGCTGGACGTTTCGAATTTGGCAGCCGGGCTCTGCGAGAGAGAAATACACAGTGTTGCCCCTTTACGAACGAAAGCTGTTGCAGAACGCGAATGTCTGTCTACCAGCGAATGCAGTTCCAAGGGACAGGGAAAACCAGCTACAGCTTTCCGTGCTGGCAGCTTTCCTGTGGGCGCAATCGCTGGACGTTTCGAATTTGGCAGCTGGGCTCTCCGAGAGAGAAATACACAGTGTTGCCCCATTAGCAACGAAAGCTTTTGCAGAACGCGAATGTCTGTCTACCAGCGAATGCAGTTCCAAGGGACAGTGAAAACCAGCTACAGCTTTCCGTGCTGGCAGCTTTCCTGTGGGCGCAATCGCTGGACGTTTCGAATTTGGCAGCCGGGCTCTGCGAGAGAGAAATACACAGTGTTGCCCCTTTACGAACGAAAGCTGTTGCAGAACACGAATGTCTGTCTACCAGCGAATGCAGTTCCAAGGGACAGTGAAAACCAGCTACAGCTTTCCGTGCTGGGAACTTTCCTGTGGGCGCAATCGCTGGACGTTTCGAATTTGGCAGCCGGGCTCTCCGAGAGAGAAATACACAGTGTTGCCCCATTACCAACCAAAGCTTTTGCAGAACGCGAATGTCTGTCTACCAGCGAATGCAGTTCCAAGGGACAGTGAAAACCAGCTACAGCTTTCCGTGCTGGGAGCTTTCCTGTGGGCGCAATCGCTGGACGTTTCGAATTTGGCAGCCGGGCTCTCCGAGAGGGAAATACACAGTGTGGCCCTTTACGAACGAAAGCTGTTGCAGAACGCGAATGTCTGTCTACCAGTGAATGCAGTTCCAAGGGACAGTGAAAACCAGCTACAGCTTTCCGTGCTGGCAGCTTTCCTGTGGGCGCAATCGCTGGACGTTTCGAATTTGGCAGCCGGGCTCTCCGAGAGAGAAATACACAGTGGTGCACCTTTACGAATGAAAGCTGTTGCAGAACGCGAATGTCTGTGTAGCAGCGAATGCAGTTCCAAGGGACAGTGAAAACCAGCTACAGCTTTCCGTGCTGGCAGCTTTCCTGTGGGCGCAATCGCTGGACGTTTCGAATTTGGCAGCCGGGCTCTCCGAGAGAGAAATACAGAGTGTTGCCCCATTACCAACCAAAGCTTTTGCAGAACGCGAATGTCTGTCTACCAGCGAATGCAGTTCCAAGGGACAGTGAAAACCAGCTACAGCTTTCCGTGCTGGGAGCTTTCCTGTGGGCGCAATCGCTGGACGTTTCGAATTTGGCAGCCGGGCTCTGCGAGAGAGAAATACACAGTGTTGCCCCTTTACGAACCAAAGCTGTTGCAGAACGCGAATGTCTGTCTACCAGCGAATGCAGTTCCAAGGGACAGTGAAAACCAGCTACAGCTTTCCGTGCTGGCTGCTTTCCTGTGGGCGCAATCGCTGGACGTTTGAATTTGGCAGCCGGAATCTGCGAGAGAGAAATACACAGTGTTGCCCCTTTACGAACGAAAGCTGTTGCAGAACGCGAATGTCTGTCTACCAGCGAATGCAGTTCCAAGGGACAGTGAAAACCAGCTACAGCTTTCCGTGCTGGGAGCTTTCCTGTGGGCGCAATCGCTGGACGTTTCGAATTTGGCAGCCGGGCTCTGCGAGAGAGAAATACACAGTGTTGCCCCATTACCAACCAAAGCTTTTGCAGAACGCGAATGTCTGTCTACCAGCGAATGCAGTTCCAAGGGACAGTGAAAACCAGCTACAGCTTTCCGTGCTGGCAGCTTTCCTGTGGGCGCAATCGCTGGACGTTTCGAATTTGGCAGCCGGGCTCTGCGAGAGAGAAATACACAGTGTTGCCCCTTTACGAACCAAAGCTGTTGCAGAACGCGAATGTCTGTCTACCAGCGAATGCAGTTCCAAGGGACAGGGAAAACCAGCTACAGCTTTCCGTGCTGGCAGCTTTCCTGTGGGCGCAATCGCTGGACGTTTCGAATTTGGCAGCTGGGCTCTCCGAGAGAGAAATACACAGTGTTGCCCCATTAGCAACCAAAGCTTTTGCAGAACGCGAATGTCTGTCTACCAGCGAATGCAGTTCCAAGGGACAGTGAAAACCAGCTACAGCTTTCCGTGCTGGCAGCTTTCCTGTGGGCGCAATCGCTGGACGTTTCGAATTTGGCAGCCGGGCTCTGCGAGAGAGAAATACACAGTGTTGCCCCTTTACGAACGAAAGCTGTTGCAGAACACGAATGTCTGTCTACCAGCGAATGCAGTTCCAAGGGACAGTGAAAACCAGCTACAGCTTTCCGTGCTGGGAACTTTCCTGTGGGCGCAATCGCTGGACGTTTCGAATTTGGCAGCCGGGCTCTCCGAGAGAGAAATACACAGTGTTGCCCCATTACCAACCAAAGCTTTTGCAGAACGCGAATGTCTGTCTACCAGCGAATGCAGTTCCAAGGGACAGTGAAAACCAGCTACAGCTTTCCGTGCTGGGAGCTTTCCTGTGGGCGCAATCGCTGGACGTTTCGAATTTGGCAGCCGGGCTCTCCGAGAGAGAAATACACAGTGTGGCCCTTTACGAACGAAAGCTGTTGCAGAACGCGAATGTCTGTCTACCAGCGAATGCAGTTCCAAGGGACAGTGAAAACCAGCTACAGCTTTCCGTGCTGGCAGCTTTCCTGTGGGCGCAATCGCTGGACGTTTCGAATTTGGCAGCCGGGCTCTCCGAGAGAGAAATACACAGTGTTGCCCCTTTACGAATGAAAGCTGTTGCAGAACGCGAATGTCTGTGTAGCAGCGAATGCAGTTCCAAGGGACAGTGAAAACCAGCTACAGCTTTCCGTGCTGGCAGCTTTCCTGTGGGCGCAATCGCTGGACGTTTCGAATTTGGCAGCCGGGCTCTCCGAGAGAGAAATACAGAGTGTTGCCCCATTACCAACCAAAGCTTTTGCAGAACGCGAATGTCTGTCTACCAGCGAATGCAGTTCCAAGGGACAGTGAAAACCAGCTACAGCTTTCCGTGCTGGCAGCTTTCCTGTGGGCGCAATCGCTGGACGTTTCGAATTTGGCAGCGGGGCTCTGCGAGAGAGAAATATACAGTGTTGCCTCATAACGAACGGAAGCTTTTGCAGAACACGAATGTCTGTCTACCAGCGAATGCAGTTCCAAGGGACAGTGAAAACCAGCTACAGCTTTCCGTGCTGGCAGCTTTCATGTGGGCGCAATCGCTGGACGTTTCGAATTTGGCAGCCGGGCTCTCCGAGAGAGAAATACACAGTGTTATCCCATTACCAACCAAAGCTTTTGCAGAACGCGAATGTCTGTCTACCAGCGAATGCAGTTCCAAGGGACAGTGAAAACCAGCTACAGCTTTCCGTGCTGGGAGCTTTCCTGTGGGCGCAATCGCTGGACGTTTCGAATTTGGGAGCCGGGCTCTGCGAGAGAGAAATACACAGTGTTGCCCCTTTACGAACGAAAGCTGTTGCAGAACGCGAATGTCTGTGTAGCAGCGAATGCAGTTCCAAGGGACAGTGAAAACCAGCTACAGCTTTCCGTGCTGGGAGCTTTCCTGTGGGCGCAATCGCTGGACGTTTCGAATTTGGCAGCCGGGCTCTGCCAGAGAGAAATACACAGTGTTGCCCCTTTACGAACGAAAGCTTTTGCAGAACGCGAATGTCTGTCTACCAGCGAATGCAGTTCCAAGGGACAGTGAAAACCAGCTACAGCTTTCCGTGCTGGCAGCTTTCCTGTGGGCGCAATCGCTGGACGTTTGAATTTGGCAGCCGGAATCTGCGAGAGAGAAATACACAGTGTTGCCCCTTTACGAACGAAAGCTGTTGCAGAACGTGAATGTCTGTCTACCAGCGAATGCAGTTCCAAGGGACAGTGAAAACCAGCTACAGCTTTCCGTGCTGGCAGCTTTCCTGTGGGCGCAATCGCTGGACGTTTCGAATTTGGCAGCCGGGCTCTCCGAGAGAGAAATACACAGTTTTGCCCCATTACCAACCAAAGCTTTTGCAGAACGCGAATGTCTGTCTACCAGCGAATGCAGTTCCAAGGGACAGTGAAAACCAGCTACAGCTTTCCGTGCTGGGAGCTTTCCTGTGGGCGCAATCGCTGGACGTTTCGAATTTGGCAGCCGGGCTCTCCGAGAGAGAAATACACAGTGTGGCCCTTTACGAACGAAAGCTGTTGCAGAACGCGAATGTCTGTCTACCAGCGAATGCAGTTCCAAGGGACAGTGAAAACCAGCTACAGCTTTCCGTGCTGGCAGCTTTCCTGTGGGCGCAATCGCTGGACGTTTCGAATTTGGCAGCTGGGCTCTCCGAGAGAGAAATACACAGTGTTGCCCCATTACCAACCAAAGCTTTTGCAGAACGCGAATGTCTGTCTACCAGCGAATGCAGTTCCAAGGGACAGTGAAAACCAGCTACAGCTTTCCGTGCTGGCAGCTTTCCTGTGGGCGCAATCGCTGGACGTTTCGAATTTGGCAGCCGGGCTCTGCGAGAGAGAAATACACAGTGTTGCCCCTTTACGAACGAAAGCTGTTGCAGAACGCGAATGTCTGTCTACCAGCGAATGCAGTTCCAAGGGACAGGGAAAACCAGCTACAGCTTTCCGTGCTGGCAGCTTTCATGTGGGCGCAATCGCTGGACGTTTCGAATTTGGCAGCCGTGCTCTCCGAGAGAGAAATACACAGTGTTGCCCATTACCAACCAAAGCTTTTGCAGAACACGAATGTATGTCTACCAGCGAATGCAGTTCCAAGGGACAGTGAAAACCAGCTACAGCTTTCCGTGCTGGGAGCTTTCCTGTGGGCACAATCGCTGGACGTTTCAAATTTGGCAGCCGGGCTCCACGAGAGAGAAATGCACAGTGTTGCCCCATTACCAACCAAAGCTTTTGCAGAACGCGAATGTCTGTCTACCAGCGAATGCAGTTCCAAGGGACAGTGAAAACCAGCTACAGCTTTCCGTGCTGGCAGCTTTCCTGTGGGCGCAATCGCTGGACGTTTGAATTTGGCAGCCGGAATCTGCGAGAGAGAAATACACAGTGTTGCCCCTTTACGAACGAAAGCTGTTGCAGAACGCGAATGTCTGTCTACCAGCGAATGCAGTTCCAAGGGACAGTGAAAACCAGCTACAGCTTTCCGTGCTGGGAACTTTCCTGTGGGCGCAATCGCTGGACGTTTCGAATTTGGCAGCCGGGCTCTCCGAGAGAGAAATACACATTGTGGCCCTTTACGAACGAAAGCTGTTGCAGAACGCGAATGTCTGTCTACCAGCGAATGCAGTTCCAAGGGACAGTGAAAACCAGCTACAGCTTTCCGTGCTGGCAGCTTTCCTGTGGGCGCAATCGCTGGACGTTTCGAATTTGGCAGCCGGGCTCTCCGAGAGAGAAATACACAGTGTTGCCCCTTTACGAATGAAAGCTGTTGCAGAACGCGAATGTCTGTGTAGCAGCGAATGCAGTTCCAAGGGACAGTGAAAACCAGCTACAGCTTTCCGTGCTGGCAGCTTTCCTGTGGGCGCAATCGCTGGACGTTTCGAATTTGGCAGCCGGGCTCTCCGAGAGAGAAATACAGAGTGTTGCCCCATTACCAACCAAAGCTTTTGCAGAACGCGAATGTCTGTCTACCAGCGAATGCAGTTCCAAGGGACAGTGAAAACCAGCTACAGCTTTCCGTGCTGGCAGCTTTCCTGTGGGCGCAATCGCTGGACGTTTCGAATTTGGCAGCCGGGCTCTGCGAGAGAGAAATACACAGTGTTGCCCCTTTACGAACCAAAGCTGTTGCAGAACGCGAATGTCTGTCTACCAGCGAATGCAGTTCCAAGGGACAGTGAAAACCAGCTACAGCTTTCCGTGCTGGCTGCTTTCCTGTGGGCGCAATCGCTGGACGTTTCGAATTTGGCAGCTGGGCTCTCCGAGAGAGAAATACACAGTGTTGCCCCATTACCAACCAAAGCTTTTGCAGAACGCGAATGTCTGTCTACCAGCGAATGCAGTTCCAAGGGACAGTGAAAACCAGCTACAGCTTTCCGTGCTGGCAGCTTTCCTGTGGGCGCAATCGCTGGACGTTTCGAATTTGGCAGCTGGGCTCTGCGAGAGAGAAATACACAGTGTTGCCCCTTTACGAACGAAAGCTGTTGCAGAACGCGAATGTCTGTCTACCAGCGAATGCAGTTCCAAGGGACAGGGAAAACCAGCTACAGCTTTCCGTGCTGGCAGCTTTCATGTGGGCGCAATCGCTGGACGTTTCGAATTTGGCAGCCGTGCTCTCCGAGAGAGAAATACACAGTGTTGCCCCATTACCAACCAAAGCTTTTGCAGAACACGAATGTCTGTCTACCAGCGAATGCAGTTCCAAGGGACAGTGAAAACCAGCTACAGCTTTCCGTGCTGGCAGCTTTCCTGTGGGCGCAATCGCTGGACGTTTCGAATTTGGCAGCCGGGCTCCACGAGAGAGAAATGCACAGTGTTGCCCCATTACCAACCAAAGCTTTTGCAGAACGCGAATGTCTGTGTAGCAGCGAATGCAGTTCCAAGGGACAGTGAAAACCAGCTACAGCTTTCCGTGCTGGCAGCTTTCCTGTGGGCGCAATCGCTGGACGTTTCGAATTTGGCAGCCGGGCTCTGCGAGAGAGAAATACACAGTGTTGCCCCTTTACGAACGAAAGCTGTTGCAGAACGCGAATGTCTGTCTACCAGCGAATGCAGTTCCAAGGGACAGTGAAAACCAGCTACAGCTTTCCGTGCTGGCAGCTTTCCTGTGGGCGCAATCGCTGGACGTTTCGAATTTGGCAGCGGGGCTCTGCGAGAGAGAAATATACAGTGTTGCCTCATAACGAACGGAAGCTTTTGCAGAACACGAATGTCTGTCTACCAGCGAATGCAGTTCCAAGGGACAGTGAAAACCAGCTACAGCTTTCCGTGCTGGGAGCTTTCCTGTGGGCGCAATCGCTGGACGTTTCGAATTTGGCAGCCGGGCTCTCCCAGAGAGAAATACACAGTGTTGCCCCTTTACGAACGAAAGCTGTTGCAGAACGCGAATGTCTGTGTAGCAGCGAATGCAGTTCCAAGGGACAGTGAAAACCAGCTACAGCTTTCCGTGCTGGGAGCTTTCCTGTGGGCGCAATCGCTGGACGTTTCGAATTTGGCAGCTGGGCTCTCCGAGAGAGAAATACACAGTGTTGCCCCATTACCAACCAAAGCTTTTGCAGAACGCGAATGTCTGTCTACCAGCGAATGCAGTTCCAAGGGACAGTGAAAACCAGCTACAGCTTTCCGTGCTGGCAGCTTTCCTGTGGGCGCAATCGCTGGACGTTTCGAATTTGGCAGCCGGGCTCTCCGAGAGTGAAATACACAGTGTTGCCCCTTTACGAACGAAAGCTGTTGCAGAACGCGAATGTCTGTGTAGCAGCGAATGCAGTTCCAAGGGACAGTGAAAACCAGCTACAGCTTTCCGTGCTGGGAGCTTTCCTGTGGGCGCAATCGCTGGACGTTTCGAATTTGGCAGCCGGGCTCTGCCAGAGAGAAATACACAGTGTTGCCCCTTTACGAACGAAAGCTTTTGCAGAACGCGAATGTCTGTCTACCAGCGAATGCAGTTCCAAGGGACAGTGAAAACCAGCTACAGCTTTCCGTGCTGGCAGCTTTCCTGTGGGCGCAATCGCTGGACGTTTCGAATTTGGCAGCCGGGCTCTCCGAGAGAGAAATACACAGTGTTGCCCCTTTACGAACCAAAGCTGTTGCGGAACGCGAATGTCTGTCTACCAGCGAATGCAGTTCCAAGGGACAGTGAAAACCAGCTACAGCTTTCCGTGCTGGCTGCTTTCCTGTGGGCGCAATCGCTGGACGTTTGAATTTGGCAGCCGGAATCTGCGAGAGAGAAATACACAGTGTTGCCCCTTTACGAACGAAAGCTGTTGCAGAACGCGAATGTCTGTCTACCAGCGAATGCAGTTCCAAGGGACAGTGAAAACCAGCTACAGCTTTCCGTGCTGGCAGCTTTCCTGTGGGCGCAATCGCTGGACGTTTCGAATTTGGCAGCTGGGCTCTCCGAGAGAGAAATACACAGTGTTGCCCCATTACCAACCAAAGCTTTTGCAGAACGCGAATGTCTGTCTACCAGCGAATGCAGTTCCAAGGGACAGTGAAAACCAGCTACAGCTTTCCGTGCTGGGAGCTTTCCTGTGGGCGCAATCGCTGGACGTTTCGAATTTGGCAGCCGGGCTCTGCGAGAGAGAAATGCACAGTGTTGCCCCATTACCAACCAAAGCTTTTGCAGAACGCGAATGTCTGTCTACCAGCGAATGCAGTTCCAAGGGACAGTGAAAACCAGCTACAGCTTTCCGTGCTGGCAGCTTTCCTGTGGGCGCAATCGCTGGACGTTTCGAATTTGGCAGCCGGGCTCTCCGAGAGAGAAATACACAGTGTTGCCCCTTTACGAACGAAAGCTGTTGCAGAACGCGAATGTCTGTCTACCAGCGAATGCAGTTCCAAGGGACAGTGAAAACCAGCTACAGCTTTCCGTGCTGGCAGCTTTCCTGTGGGCGCAATCGCTGGACGTTTCGAATTTGGCAGCGGGGCTCTGCGAGAGAGAAATATACAGTGTTGCCTCATAACGAACGGAAGCTTTTGCAGAACGCGAATGTCTGTCTACCAGCGAATGCAGTTCCAAGGGACAGTGAAAACCAGCTACAGCTTTCCGTGCTGGCAGCTTTCATGTGGGCGCAATCGCTGGACGTTTCGAATTTGGCAGCCGGGCTCTCCGAGAGAGAAATACACAGTGTTATCCCATTACCAACCAAAGCTTTTGCAGAACGCGAATGTCTGTCTACCAGCGAATGCAGTTCCAAGGGACAGTGAAAACCAGCAACAGCTTTCCGTGCTGGCAGCTTTCCTGTGGGCGCAATCGCTGGGCGTTTCGAATTTGGCAGCCGGGCTCTCCGAGAGAGAAATACACAGTGTTGCCCCTTTACGAACGAAAGCTGTTGCAGAACGCGAATGTCTGTCTACCAGCGAATGCAGTTCCAAGGGACAGTGAAAACCAGCTACAGCTTTCCGTGCTGGCAGCTTTCCTGTGGGCGCAATCGCTGGACGTTTCGAATTTGGCAGCCGGGCTCTGCGAGAGAGAAATATACAGTGTTGCCTCATAACGAACGGAAGCTTTTGCAGAACGCGAATGTCTGTCTACCAGCGAATGCAGTTCCAAGGGACAGTGAAAACCCGCTTCAGCTTTCCGTTCTGGCAGCTTTCATGTGGGCGCAATCGCTGGACGTTTCGAACTTGGCAGCCGGGCTCTCCGAGAGAGAAATACACAGTGTTGCCCCATTACCAACCAAAGCTTTTGCAGAACGCGAATGTCTGTCTACCAGCGAATGCAGTTCCAAGGGACAGTGAAAACCAGCTACAGCTTTCCGTGCTGGCAGCTTTCCTGTGGGCGCAATCGCTGGACGTTTCGAATTTGGCAGCCGGGCTCTGCGAGAGAGAAATACACAGTGTTGCCCCTTTACGAACGAAAGCTGTTGCAGAACGCGAATGTCTGTGTAGCAGCGAATGCAGTTCCAAGGGACAGTGAAAACCAGCTACAGCTTTCCGTGCTGGCAGCTTTCCTGTGGGCGCAATCGCTGGACGTTTCGAATTTGGCAGCCGGGCTCTGCCAGAGAGAAATACACAGTGTTGCCCCTTTACCAACGAAAGCTTTTGCAGAACGCGAATGTCTGTCTACCAGCGAATGCAGTTCCAAGGGACAGTGAAAACCAGCTACAGCTTTCCGTGCTGGCAGCTTTCCTGTGGGCGCAATCGCTGGACGTTTCGAATTTGGCAGCCGGGCTCTCCGAGAGAGAAATACACAGTGTTGCCCCTTTACGAATGAAAGCTGTTGCAGAACGCGAATGTCTGTGTAGCAGCGAATGCAGTTCCAAGGGACAGTGAAAACCAGCTACAGCTTTCCGTGCTGGCAGCTTTCCTGTGGGCGCAATCGCTGGACGTTTCGAATTTGGCAGCCGGGCTCTCCGAGAGAGAAATACAGAGTGTTGCCCCATTACCAACCAAAGCTTTTGCAGAACGCGAATGTCTGTCTACCAGCGAATGCAGTTCCAAGGGACAGTGAAAACCAGCTACAGCTTTCCGTGCTGGCAGCTTTCCTGTGGGCGCAATCGCTGGACGTTTCGAATTTGGCAGCCGGGCTCTCCCAGAGAGAAATACACAGTGTTGCCCCTTTACGAACCAAAGCTGTTGCAGAACGCGAATGTCTGTCTACCAGCGAATGCAGTTCCAAGGGACAGTGAAAACCAGCTACAGCTTTCCGTGCTGGCTGCTTTCCTGTGGGCGCAATCGCTGGACGTTTGAATTTGGCAGCCGGAATCTGCGAGAGAGAAATACACAGTGTTGCCCCTTTACGAACGAAAGCTGTTGCAGAACGCGAATGTCTGTCTACCAGCGAATGCAGTTCCAAGGGACAGTGAAAACCAGCTACAGCTTTCCGTGCTGGGAGCTTTCCTGTGGGCGCAATCGCTGGACGTTTCGAATTTGGCAGCCGGAATCTGCGAGAGAGAAATACATAGTGTTGCCCCTTTACGAATGAAAGCTGTTGCAGAACGCGAATGTCTGTGTAGCAGCGAATGCAGTTCCAAGGGACAGTGAAAACCAGCTACAGCTTTCCGTGCTGGCAGCTTTCCTGTGGGCGCAGTCGCTGGACGTTTCGAATTTGGCAGCCGGGCTCTGCGAGAGAGAAATACACAGTGTTGCCCCTTTACGAACGAAAGCTGTTGCAGAACGCGAATGTCTGTCTACCAGCGAATGCAGTTCCAAGGGACAGTGAAAACCAGCTACAGCTTTCCGTGCTGGCAGCTTTCCTGTGGGCGCAATCGCTGGACGTTTCGAATTTGGCAGCCGGGCTCTGCGAGAGAGAAATATACAGTGTTGCCTCATAACGAACGGAAGCTTTTGCAGAACGCGAATGTCTGTCTACCAGCGAATGCAGTTCCAAGGGACAGTGAAAACCCGCTACAGCTTTCCGTGCTGGCAGCTTTCCTGTGGGCGCAATCGCTGGACGTTTCGAATTTGGCAGCCGGGCTCTCCGAGAGAGAAATACAGAGTGTTGCCCCTTTACGAACCAAAGCTGTTGCAGAACGCGAATGTCTGTCTACCAGCGAATGCAGTTCCAAGGGACAGTGAAAACCAGCTACAGCTTTCCGTGCTGGCTGCTTTCCTGTGGGCGCAATCGCTGGACGTTTGAATTTGGCAGCCGGAATCTGCGAGAGAGAAATACACAGTGTTGCCCCTTTACGAACGAAAGCTGTTGCAGAACGCGAATGTCTGTCTACCAGCGAATGCAGTTCCAAGGGACAGTGAAAACCAGCTACAGCTTTCCGTGCTGGGAGCTTTCCTGTGGGCGCAATCGCTGGACGTTTCGAATTTGGCAGCTGGGTTCTCCGAGAGAGAAATACACAGTGTTGCCCCATTACCAACCAAAGCTTTTGCAGAACGCGAATGTCTGTCTACCAGCGAATGCAGTTCCAAGGGACAGTGAAAACCAGCTACAGCTTTCCGTGCTGGCAGCTTTCCTGTGGGCGCAATCGCTGGACGTTTCGAATTTGGCAGCCGGTCTCTGCGAGAGAGAAATACACAGTGTTGCCCCTTTACGAACGAAAGCTGTTGCAGAACGCGAATGTCTGTCTACCAGCGAATGCAGTTCCAAGGGACAGGGAAAACCAGCTACAGCTTTCCGTGCTGGCAGCTTTCATGTGGGCGCAATCGCTGGACGTTTCGAATTTGGCAGCCGTGCCCTCCGAGAGAGAAATACACAGTGTTGCCCCATTACCAACCAAAGCTTTTGCAGAACACGAATGTATGTCTACCAGCGAATGCAGTTCCAAGGGACAGTGAAAACCAGCTACAGCTTTCCGTGCTGGGAGCTTTCCTGTGGGCGCAATCGCTGGACGTTTCGAATTTGGCAGCCGGGCTCTCCGAGAGAGAAATACACAGTGTTGCACCTTTACGAACGAAAGCTGTTGCAGAACGCGAATGTCTGTGTAGCAGCGAATGCAGTTCCAAGGGACAGTGAAAACCAGCTACAGCTTTCCGTGCTGGCAGCTTTCCTGTGGGCGCAATCGCTGGACGTTTGAATTTGGCAGCCGGACTCCACGAGAGAGAAATACACAGTGTTGCCCCATTACGAACCAAGGCTTTTGCAGAACGCAAATGTCTGTCTACCAGCGAATGCAGTTCCAAGGGACAGTGAAAACCAGCTACAGCTTTCCGTGCTGGCAGCTTTCCTGTGGGCGCAATCGCTGGACGTTTCGAATTTGGCAGCCGGGCTCTCCGAGAGAGAAATACACAGTGTTGCCCCGTTACGAACGAAAGCTGTTGCAGAACGCGAATGTCTGTCTACCAGCGAATGCAGTTCCAAGGGACAGTGAAAACCAGCTACAGCTTTCCGTGCTGGCAGCTTTCCTGTGGGTGCAATCGCTGGACGTTTCGAATTTGGCAGCCGGGCTCTCCCAGAGAGAAATACACAGTGTTGCCCCTTTACGAACGAAAGCTTTTGCAGAACGCGAATGTCTGTCTACCAGCGAATGCAGTTCCAAGGGACAGTGAAAACCAGCTACAGCTTTCCGTGCTGGGAGCTTTCCTGTGGGCGCAATCGCTGGACGTTTCGAATTTGGCAGCCGGGCTCTCCGAGAGAGAAATACACAGTGTTGCCCCAATACGAAACAAAGCTTTTGCAGAACGCGAATGTCTGTCTACCAGCGAATGCAGTTCCAAGGGACAGTGAAAACCAGCTACAGCTTTCCGTGCTGGCAGCTTTCCTGTGGGCGCAATCGCTGGACGTTTCGAATTTGGCAGCCGGGCTCTCCCAGAGAGAAATACACAGTGTTGCCCCTTTACGAACCAAAGCTTTTGCAGAACGCGAATGTCTGTCTACCAGCGAATGCAGTTCCAAGGGACAGTGAAAACCAGCTACAGATTTCCGTGCTGGCAGCTTTCCTGTGGGCGCAATCGCTGGACGTTTCGAATTTGGCAGCCGGGCTCTCCGAGAGAGAAATACACAGTGTTGCCCCTTTACGAACGAAAGCTGTTGCAGAACGCGAATGTCTGTCTACCAGCGAATGCAGTTCCAAGGGACAGTAAAAACCAGCTACAGCTTTCCGTGCTGGCAGCTTTCCTGTGGGCGCAATCGCTGGACGTTTCGAATTTGGCAGCCGGGCTCTCCGAGAGAGAAATACACAGTGTTGCCCCTTTACGAACGAAAGCTGTTGCAGAACGCGAATGTCTGTCTACCAGCGAATGCAGTTCCAAGGGACAGTGAAAACCAGCTACAGCTTTCCGTGCTGGCAGCTTTCCTGTGGGCGCAAACGCTGGACGTTTCGAATTTGGCAGCCGGGCTCTCCCAGAGAGAAATACACAGTGTTGCCTCATTACGAACGAAAGCTTTTGCAGAACGCGAATGTCTGTGTAGCAGCGAATGCAGTTCCAAGGGACAGTGAAAACCAGCTACAGCTTTCCGTGCTGGCAGCTTTCCTGTGGGCGCAATCGCTGGACGTTTCGAATTTGGAAGCCGCGCTCTCCGAGAGATTAATACACAGTGTTGCCTCATTACGAACGAAAGCTTTTGCAGAACACGAATGTCTGTCTACCAGCGAATGCAGTTCCAAGGGACAGTGAAAACCAGCTACAGCTTTCCGTGCTGGGAGCTTTCCTGTGGGCGCAATCGCTGGACGTTTCGAATTTGGCAGCCGGGCTCTCCCAGAGAGAAATACACAGTGTTGGCCCTTTACGAACGAAAGCTGTTGCAGAACGCGAATGTCTGTCTACCAGCGAATGCAGTTCCAAGGGACAGTGAAAACCAGCTACAGATTTCCGTGCTGGCAGCTTTCCTGTGGGCGCAATCGCTGGACGTTTCGAATTTGGCATCCGGGCTCTCCGAGAGAGAAATACACAGTGTTGCCCCTTTACGAACGAAAGCTGTTGCAGAACGCGAATGTCTGTCTACCAGCGAATGCAGTTCCAAGGGACAGTGAAAACCAGCTACAGCTTTCCGTGCTGGCAGCTTTCCTGTGGGCACAATCGCTGGACGTTTCGAATTTGGCAGCCGGGCTCTCCGAGAGAGAAATACACAGTGTTGCCCCTTTACGAACGAAAGCTGTTGCAGAACGCGAATGTCTGTCTACCAGCGAATGCAGTTCCAAGGGACAGTGAAAACCAGCTACAGCTTTCCGTGCTGGCAGCTTTCCTGTGGGCGCAATCGCTGGACGTTTCGAATTTGGCAGCCGGGCTCTCCCAGAGAGAAATACACAGTGTTGCCCCTTTACGAACGAAAGCTTTTGCAGAACGCGAATGTCTGTGTAGCAGCGAATGCAGTTCCAAGGGACAGTGAAAACCAGCTACTGCTTTCCGTGCTGGGAGCTTTCCTGTGGGCGCAATCGCTGGACGTTTCGAATTTGGCAGCCGGGCTCTCCAAGAGAGAAATACACAGTGTTGCCCCTTTACCAACCAAAGCTTTTGCAGAACGCGAATGTCTGTCTACCAGCGAATGCAGTTCCAAGGGACAGTGAAAACCAGCTACAGCTTTCCGTGCTGGCAGCTTTCCTGTGGGCGCAATCGCTGGACGTTTCGAATTTGTCAGCCGGGCTCTGCGAGAGAGAAATACACAGTGTTGCCTCATTACGAACGAAAGCTTTTGCAGAACACGAATGTCTGTGTAGCAGCGAATGCAGTTCCAAGGGACAGTGAAAACCAGCTACAGCTTTCCGTGCTGGCAGCTTTCCTGTGGGCGCAATCGCTGGACGTTTCGAATTTGGAAGCCGCGCTCTCCGAGAGAGAAATACACAGTGTTGCCCCTTTACGAACGAAAGCTTTTGCAGAACACGAATGTCTGTCTACCAGCGAATGCAGTTCCAAGGGACAGTGAAAACCAGCTACAGCTTTCCGTGCTGGCAGCTTTCCTGTGGGCGCAATCGCTGGACGTTTTGAATTTGGCAGCCGGGCTCTCCGAGAGAGAAATACACAGTGTTGCCCCATTACCAACCAAAGCTTTTGCAGAACGCGAATGGCTGTGTAGCAGCGAATGCAGTTCCAAGGGACAGTGAAAACCAGCTACAGCTTTCCGTGCTGGGAGCTTTCCTGTGGGCGCAATCGCTGGACGTTTCGAATTTGGCAGCCGCGCTCTCCGAGAGAGAAATACACAGTGTTGCCCCATTACCAACCAAAGCTTTTGCAGAACGCGAATGTCTGTCTACCAGCGAATGCAGTTCCAAGGGACAGTGAAAACCAGCTACAGCTTTCTGTGCTGGCAGCTTTCCTGTGGGCGCAATCGCTGGACGTTTCGAATTTGGCAGCCGGGTTCTCCGAGAGAGAAATACACAGTGTTGCCCCTTTACCAACCAAAGCTTTTGCAGAACGCGAATGTCTGTCTACCAGCGAATGCAGTTCCAAGGGGCAGTGAAAACCAGCTACAGCTTTCCGTGCTGGCAGCTTTCCTGTGGGCGCAATCGCTGGACGTTTCGAATTTGGCAGCCGGGCTCTCCGAGAGAGAAATACACAGTGTTGCCCCTTTACGAACGAAAGCTGTTGCAGAACGCGAATGTCTGTCTACCAGCGAATGCAGTTCCAAGGGACAGTGAAAACCAGCTACAGCTTTCCGTGCTGGCAGCTTTCCTGTGGGCGCAATCGCTGGACGTTTCGAATTTGGCAGCCGGGCTCTCCGAGAGAGAAATACACAGTGTTGCCCCTTTACGAACGAAAGCTGTTGCAGAACGCGAATGTCTGTCTACCAGCGAATGCAGTTCCAAGGGACAGTGAAAACCAGCTACAGCTTTCCGTGCTGGCAGCTTTCCTGTGGGCGCAATCGCTGGACGTTTCGAATTTGGCAGCCGGGCTCTCCCAGAGAGAAATACAGAGTGTTGCCCCTTTACGAACGAAAGCTTTTGCAGAACGCGAATGTCTGTGTAGCAGCGAATGCAGTTCCAAGGGACAGTGAAAACCAGCTACTGCTTTCCGTGCTGGGAGCTTTCCTGTGGGCGCAATCGCTGGACGTTTCGAATTTGGCAGCCGGGCTCTCCAAGAGAGAAATACACAGTGTTGCCCCATTACCAACCAAAGCTTTTGCAGAACGCGAATGTCTGTCTACCAGCGAATGCAGTTCCAAGGGACAGTGAAAACCAGCTACAGCTTTCCGTGCTGGCAGCTTTCCTGTGGGCGCAATCGCTGGACGTTTCGAATTTGTCAGCCGGGCTCTGCGAGAGAGAAATACACAGTGTTGCCTCATTACGAACGAAAGCTTTTGCAGAACACGAATGTCTGTGTAGCAGCGAATGCAGTTCCAAGGGACAGTGAAAACCAGCTACAGCTTTCCGTGCTGGCAGCTTTCCTGTGGGCGCAATCGCTGGACGTTTCGAATTTGGAAGCCGCGCTCTCCGAGAGAGAAATACACAGTGTTGCCTCATTACGAACGAAAGCTTTTGCAGAACACGAATGTCTGTCTACCAGCGAATGCAGTTCCAAGGGACAGTGAAAACCAGCTACAGCTTTCCGTGCTGGCAGCTTTCCTGTGGGCGCAATCGCTGGACGTTTCGAATTTGGCAGCCGGGCTCTCCAAGAGAGAAATACACAGTGTTGCCCCTTTACCAACCAAAGCTTTTGCAGAACGCGAATGTCTGTCTACCAGCGAATGCAGTTCCAAGGGACAGTGAAAACCAGCTACAGCTTTCCGTGCTGGCAGCTTTCCTGTGGGCGCAATCGCTGGACGTTTCGAATTTGTCAGCCGGGCTCTGCGAGAGAGAAATACACAGTGTTGCCTCATTACGAACGAAAGCTTTTGCAGAACACGAATGTCTGTGTAGCAGCGAATGCAGTTCCAAGGGACAGTGAAAACCAGCTACAGCTTTCCGTGCTGGCAGCTTTCCTGTGGGCGCAATCGCTGGACGTTTCGAATTTGGAAGCCGCGCTCTCCGAGAGAGAAATACACAGTGTTGCCCCTTTACGAACGAAAGCTTTTGCAGAACACGAATGTCTGTCTACCAGCGAATGCAGTTCCAAGGGACAGTGAAAACCAGCTACAGCTTTCCGTGCTGGCAGCTTTCCTGTGGGCGCAATCGCTGGACGTTTTGAATTTGGCAGCCGGGCTCTCCGAGAGAGAAATACACAGTGTTGCCCCATTACCAACCAAAGCTTTTGCAGAACGCGAATGGCTGTGTAGCAGCGAATGCAGTTCCAAGGGACAGTGAAAACCAGCTACAGCTTTCCGTGCTGGGAGCTTTCCTGTGGGCGCAATCGCTGGACGTTTCGAATTTGGCAGCCGCGCTCTCCGAGAGAGAAATACACAGTGTTGCCCCATTACCAACCAAAGCTTTTGCAGAACGCGAATGTCTGTCTACCAGCGAATGCAGTTCCAAGGGACAGTGAAAACCAGCTACAGCTTTCTGTGCTGGCAGCTTTCCTGTGGGCGCAATCGCTGGACGTTTCGAATTTGGCAGCCGGGTTCTCCGAGAGAGAAATACACAGTGTTGCCCCTTTACCAACCAAAGCTTTTGCAGAACGCGAATGTCTGTCTACCAGCGAATGCAGTTCCAAGGGGCAGTGAAAACCAGCTACAGCTTTCCGTGCTGGCAGCTTTCCTGTGGGCGCAATCGCTGGACGTTTCGAATTTGGCAGCCGGGCTCTCCGAGAGAGAAATACACAGTGTTGCCCCTTTACGAACGAAAGCTGTTGCAGAACGCGAATGTCTGTCTACCAGCGAATGCAGTTCCAAGGGACAGTGAAAACCAGCTACAGCTTTCCGTGCTGGCAGCTTTCCTGTGGGCGCAATCGCTGGACGTTTCGAATTTGGCAGCCGGGCTCTCCGAGAGAGAAATACACAGTGTTGCCCCTTTACGAACGAAAGCTGTTGCAGAACGCGAATGTCTGTCTACCAGCGAATGCAGTTCCAAGGGACAGTGAAAACCAGCTACAGCTTTCCGTGCTGGCAGCTTTCCTGTGGGCGCAATCGCTGGACGTTTCGAATTTGGCAGCCGGGCTCTCCCAGAGAGAAATACAGAGTGTTGCCCCTTTACGAACGAAAGCTTTTGCAGAACGCGAATGTCTGTGTAGCAGCGAATGCAGTTCCAAGGGACAGTGAAAACCAGCTACTGCTTTCCGTGCTGGGAGCTTTCCTGTGGGCGCAATCGCTGGACGTTTCGAATTTGGCAGCCGGGCTCTCCAAGAGAGAAATACACAGTGTTGCCCCATTACCAACCAAAGCTTTTGCAGAACGCGAATGTCTGTCTACCAGCGAATGCAGTTCCAAGGGACAGTGAAAACCAGCTACAGCTTTCCGTGCTGGCAGCTTTCCTGTGGGCGCAATCGCTGGACGTTTCGAATTTGTCAGCCGGGCTCTGCGAGAGAGAAATACACAGTGTTGCCTCATTACGAACGAAAGCTTTTGCAGAACACGAATGTCTGTGTAGCAGCGAATGCAGTTCCAAGGGACAGTGAAAACCAGCTACAGCTTTCCGTGCTGGCAGCTTTCCTGTGGGCGCAATCGCTGGACGTTTCGAATTTGGAAGCCGCGCTCTCCGAGAGAGAAATACACAGTGTTGCCTCATTACGAACGAAAGCTTTTGCAGAACACGAATGTCTGTCTACCAGCGAATGCATTTCCAAGGGACAGTGAAAACCAGCTACAGCTTTCCGTGCTGGCAGCTTTCCTGTGGGCGCAATCGCTGGACGTTTTGAATTTGGCAGCCGGGCTCTCCGAGAGAGAAATACACAGTGTTGCCCCATTACCAACCAAAGCTTTTGCAGAACGCGAATGGCTGTGTAGCAGCGAATGCAGTTCCAAGGGACAGTGAAAACCAGCTACAGCTTTCCGTGCTGGGAGCTTTCCTGTGGGCGCAATCGCTGGACGTTTCGAATTTGGCAGCCGCGCTCTCCGAGAGAGAAATACACAGTGTTGCCCCATTACCAACCAAAGCTTTTGCAGAACGCGAATGTCTGTCTACCAGCGAATGCAGTTCCAAGGGACAGTGAAAACCAGCTACAGCTTTCCGTGCTGGCAGCTTTCCTGTGGGCGCAAACGCTGGACGTTTCGAATTTGGCAGCCGGGCTCTCCCAGAGAGAAATACACAGTGTTGCCTCATTACGAACGAAAGCTTTTGCAGAACGCGAATGTCTGTGTAGCAGCGAATGCAGTTCCAAGGGACAGTGAAAACCAGCTACAGCTTTCCGTGCTGGCAGCTTTCCTGTGGGCGCAATCGCTGGACGTTTCGAATTTGGAAGCCGCGCTCTCCGAGAGATTAATACACAGTGTTGCCTCATTACGAACGAAAGCTTTTGCAGAACACGAATGTCTGTCTACCAGCGAATGCAGTTCCAAGGGACAGTGAAAACCAGCTACAGCTTTCCGTGCTGGGAGCTTTCCTGTGGGCGCAATCGCTGGACGTTTCGAATTTGGCAGCCGGGCTCTCCCAGAGAGAAATACACAGTATTGGCCCTTTACGAACGAAAGCTGTTGCAGAACGCGAATGTCTGTCTACCAGCGAATGCAGTTCCAAGGGACAGTGAAAACCAGCTACAGATTTCCGTGCTGGCAGCTTTCCTGTGGGCGCAATCGCTGGACGTTTCGAATTTGGCATCCGGGCTCTCCGAGAGAGAAATACACAGTGTTGCCCCTTTACGAACGAAAGCTGTTGCAGAACGCGAATGTCTGTCTACCAGCGAATGCAGTTCCAAGGGACAGTGAAAACCAGCTACAGCTTTCCGTGCTGGCAGCTTTCCTGTGGGCACAATCGCTGGACGTTTCGAATTTGGCAGCCGGGCTCTCCGAGAGAGAAATACACAGTGTTGCCCCTTTACGAACGAAAGCTGTTGCAGAACGCGAATGTCTGTCTACCAGCGAATGCAGTTCCAAGGGACAGTGAAAACCAGCTACAGCTTTCCGTGCTGGCAGCTTTCCTGTGGGCGCAATCGCTGGACGTTTCGAATTTGGCAGCCGGGCTCTCCCAGAGAGAAATACACAGTGTTGCCCCTTTACGAACGAAAGCTTTTGCAGAACGCGAATGTCTGTGTAGCAGCGAATGCAGTTCCAAGGGACAGTGAAAACCAGCTACTGCTTTCCGTGCTGGGAGCTTTCCTGTGGGCGCAATCGCTGGACGTTTCGAATTTGGCAGCCGGGCTCTCCAAGAGAGAAATACACAGTGTTGCCCCTTTACCAACCAAAGCTTTTGCAGAACGCGAATGTCTGTCTACCAGCGAATGCAGTTCCAAGGGACAGTGAAAACCAGCTACAGCTTTCCGTGCTGGCAGCTTTCCTGTGGGCGCAATCGCTGGACGTTTCGAATTTGTCAGCCGGGCTCTGCGAGAGAGAAATACACAGTGTTGCCTCATTACGAACGAAAGCTTTTGCAGAACACGAATGTCTGTGTAGCAGCGAATGCAGTTCCAAGGGACAGTGAAAACCAGCTACAGCTTTCCGTGCTGGCAGCTTTCCTGTGGGCGCAATCGCTGGACGTTTCGAATTTGGAAGCCGCGCTCTCCGAGAGAGAAATACACAGTGTTGCCCCTTTACGAACGAAAGCTTTTGCAGAACACGAATGTCTGTCTACCAGCGAATGCAGTTCCAAGGGACAGTGAAAACCAGCTACAGCTTTCCGTGCTGGCAGCTTTCCTGTGGGCGCAATCGCTGGACGTTTTGAATTTGGCAGCCGGGCTCTCCGAGAGAGAAATACACAGTGTTGCCCCATTACCAACCAAAGCTTTTGCAGAACGCGAATGGCTGTGTAGCAGCGAATGCAGTTCCAAGGGACAGTGAAAACCAGCTACAGCTTTCCGTGCTGGGAGCTTTCCTGTGGGCGCAATCGCTGGACGTTTCGAATTTGGCAGCCGCGCTCTCCGAGAGAGAAATACACAGTGTTGCCCCATTACCAACCAAAGCTTTTGCAGAACGCGAATGTCTGTCTACCAGCGAATGCAGTTCCAAGGGACAGTGAAAACCAGCTACAGCTTTCTGTGCTGGCAGCTTTCCTGTGGGCGCAATCGCTGGACGTTTCGAATTTGGCAGCCGGGTTCTCCGAGAGAGAAATACACAGTGTTGCCCCTTTACCAACCAAAGCTTTTGCAGAACGCGAATGTCTGTCTACCAGCGAATGCAGTTCCAAGGGGCAGTGAAAACCAGCTACAGCTTTCCGTGCTGGCAGCTTTCCTGTGGGCGCAATCGCTGGACGTTTCGAATTTGGCAGCCGGGCTCTCCGAGAGAGAAATACACAGTGTTGCCCCTTTACGAACGAAAGCTGTTGCAGAACGCGAATGTCTGTCTACCAGCGAATGCAGTTCCAAGGGACAGTGAAAACCAGCTACAGCTTTCCGTGCTGGCAGCTTTCCTGTGGGCGCAATCGCTGGACGTTTCGAATTTGGCAGCCGGGCTCTCCGAGAGAGAAATACACAGTGTTGCCCCTTTACGAACGAAAGCTGTTGCAGAACGCGAATGTCTGTCTACCAGCGAATGCAGTTCCAAGGGACAGTGAAAACCAGCTACAGCTTTCCGTGCTGGCAGCTTTCCTGTGGGCGCAATCGCTGGACGTTTCGAATTTGGCAGCCGGGCTCTCCCAGAGAGAAATACACAGTGTTGCCCCTTTACGAACGAAAGCTTTTGCAGAACGCGAATGTCTGTGTAGCAGCGAATGCAGTTCCAAGGGACAGTGAAAACCAGCTACTGCTTTCCGTGCTGGGAGCTTTCCTGTGGGCGCAATCGCTGGACGTTTCGAATTTGGCAGCCGGGCTCTCCAAGAGAGAAATACACAGTGTTGCCCCATTACCAACCAAAGCTTTTGCAGAACGCGAATGTCTGTCTACCAGCGAATGCAGTTCCAAGGGACAGTGAAAACCAGCTACAGCTTTCCGTGCTGGCAGCTTTCCTGTGGGCGCAATCGCTGGACGTTTCGAATTTGTCAGCCGGGCTCTGCGAGAGAGAAATACACAGTGTTGCCTCATTACGAACGAAAGCTTTTGCAGAACACGAATGTCTGTGTAGCAGCGAATGCAGTTCCAAGGGACAGTGAAAACCAGCTACAGCTTTCCGTGCTGGCAGCTTTCCTGTGGGCGCAATCGCTGGACGTTTCGAATTTGGAAGCCGCGCTCTCCGAGAGAGAAATACACAGTGTTGCCTCATTACGAACGAAAGCTTTTGCAGAACACGAATGTCTGTCTACCAGCGAATGCAGTTCCAAGGGACAGTGAAAACCAGCTACAGCTTTCCGTGCTGGCAGCTTTCCTGTGGGCGCAATCGCTGGACGTTTCGAATTTGGCAGCCGGGCTCTCCAAGAGAGAAATACACAGTGTTGCCCCTTTACCAACCAAAGCTTTTGCAGAACGCGAATGTCTGTCTACCAGCGAATGCAGTTCCAAGGGACAGTGAAAACCAGCTACAGCTTTCCGTGCTGGCAGCTTTCCTGTGGGCGCAATCGCTGGACGTTTCGAATTTGTCAGCCGGGCTCTGCGAGAGAGAAATACACAGTGTTGCCTCATTACGAACGAAAGCTTTTGCAGAACACGAATGTCTGTGTAGCAGCGAATGCAGTTCCAAGGGACAGTGAAAACCAGCTACAGCTTTCCGTGCTGGCAGCTTTCCTGTGGGCGCAATCGCTGGACGTTTCGAATTTGGAAGCCGCGCTCTCCGAGAGAGAAATACACAGTGTTGCCCCTTTACGAACGAAAGCTTTTGCAGAACACGAATGTCTGTCTACCAGCGAATGCAGTTCCAAGGGACAGTGAAAACCAGCTACAGCTTTCCGTGCTGGCAGCTTTCCTGTGGGCGCAATCGCTGGACGTTTTGAATTTGGCAGCCGGGCTCTCCGAGAGAGAAATACACAGTGTTGCCCCATTACCAACCAAAGCTTTTGCAGAACGCGAATGGCTGTGTAGCAGCGAATGCAGTTCCAAGGGACAGTGAAAACCAGCTACAGCTTTCCGTGCTGGGAGCTTTCCTGTGGGCGCAATCGCTGGACGTTTCGAATTTGGCAGCCGCGCTCTCCGAGAGAGAAATACACAGTGTTGCCCCATTACCAACCAAAGCTTTTGCAGAACGCGAATGTCTGTCTACCAGCGAATGCAGTTCCAAGGGACAGTGAAAACCAGCTACAGCTTTCTGTGCTGGCAGCTTTCCTGTGGGCGCAATCGCTGGACGTTTCGAATTTGGCAGCCGGGTTCTCCGAGAGAGAAATACACAGTGTTGCCCCTTTACCAACCAAAGCTTTTGCAGAACGCGAATGTCTGTCTACCAGCGAATGCAGTTCCAAGGGGCAGTGAAAACCAGCTACAGCTTTCCGTGCTGGCAGCTTTCCTGTGGGCGCAATCGCTGGACGTTTCGAATTTGGCAGCCGGGCTCTCCGAGAGAGAAATACACAGTGTTGCCCCTTTACGAACGAAAGCTGTTGCAGAACGCGAATGTCTGTCTACCAGCGAATGCAGTTCCAAGGGACAGTGAAAACCAGCTACAGCTTTCCGTGCTGGCAGCTTTCCTGTGGGCGCAATCGCTGGACGTTTCGAATTTGGCAGCCGGGCTCTCCGAGAGAGAAATACACAGTGTTGCCCCTTTACGAACGAAAGCTGTTGCAGAACGCGAATGTCTGTCTACCAGCGAATGCAGTTCCAAGGGACAGTGAAAACCAGCTACAGCTTTCCGTGCTGGCAGCTTTCCTGTGGGCGCAATCGCTGGACGTTTCGAATTTGGCAGCCGGGCTCTCCCAGAGAGAAATACAGAGTGTTGCCCCTTTACGAACGAAAGCTTTTGCAGAACGCGAATGTCTGTGTAGCAGCGAATGCAGTTCCAAGGGACAGTGAAAACCAGCTACTGCTTTCCGTGCTGGGAGCTTTCCTGTGGGCGCAATCGCTGGACGTTTCGAATTTGGCAGCCGGGCTCTCCAAGAGAGAAATACACAGTGTTGCCCCATTACCAACCAAAGCTTTTGCAGAACGCGAATGTCTGTCTACCAGCGAATGCAGTTCCAAGGGACAGTGAAAACCAGCTACAGCTTTCCGTGCTGGCAGCTTTCCTGTGGGCGCAATCGCTGGACGTTTCGAATTTGTCAGCCGGGCTCTGCGAGAGAGAAATACACAGTGTTGCCTCATTACGAACGAAAGCTTTTGCAGAACACGAATGTCTGTGTAGCAGCGAATGCAGTTCCAAGGGACAGTGAAAACCAGCTACAGCTTTCCGTGCTGGCAGCTTTCCTGTGGGCGCAATCGCTGGACGTTTCGAATTTGGAAGCCGCGCTCTCCGAGAGAGAAATACACAGTGTTGCCTCATTACGAACGAAAGCTTTTGCAGAACACGAATGTCTGTCTACCAGCGAATGCATTTCCAAGGGACAGTGAAAACCAGCTACAGCTTTCCGTGCTGGCAGCTTTCCTGTGGGCGCAATCGCTGGACGTTTTGAATTTGGCAGCCGGGCTCTCCGAGAGAGAAATACACAGTGTTGCCCCATTACCAACCAAAGCTTTTGCAGAACGCGAATGGCTGTGTAGCAGCGAATGCAGTTCCAAGGGACAGTGAAAACCAGCTACAGCTTTCCGTGCTGGGAGCTTTCCTGTGGGCGCAATCGCTGGACGTTTCGAATTTGGCAGCCGCGCTCTCCGAGAGAGAAATACACAGTGTTGCCCCATTACCAACCAAAGCTTTTGCAGAACGCGAATGTCTGTCTACCAGCGAATGCAGTTCCAAGGGACAGTGAAAACCAGCTACAGCTTTCTGTGCTGGCAGCTTTCCTGTGGGCGCAATCGCTGAACTTTTCAAATTAGGCAGCCGGGTTCTCCGAGAGAGAAATACACAGTGTTGCCCCTTTACCAACCAAAGCTTTTGCAGAACGCGAATGTCTGTCTACCAGCGAATGCAGTTCCAAGGGGCAGTGAAAACCAGCTACAGCTTTCCGTGCTGGGAGCTTTCCTGTGGGCGCAATCGCTGGACGTTTCGAATTTGGCAGCCGGGCTCTCCGAGAGAGAAATACACAGTGTTGCCCCTTTACGAACGAAAGCTGTTGCAGAACGCGAATGTCTGTCTACCAGCGAATGCAGTTCCAAGGGACAGTGAAAACCAGCTACAGCTTTCCGTGCTGGCAGCTTTCCTGTGGGCGCAATCGCTGGACGTTTCGAATTTGGCAGCCGGGCTCTCCGAGAGAGAAATACACAGTGTTGCCCCTTTACGAACGAAAGCTGTTGCAGAACGCGAATGTCTGTCTACCAGCGAATGCAGTTCCAAGGGACAGTGAAAACCAGCTACAGCTTTCCGTGCTGGCAGCTTTCCTGTGGGCGCAATCGCTGGACGTTTCGAATTTGGCAGCCGGGCTCTCCGAGAGTGAAATACACAGTGTTGCCCCTTTACGAACGAAAGCTGTTGCAGAACGCGAATGTCTGTGTAGCAGCGAATGCAGTTCCAAGGGACAGTGAAAACCAGCTACAGCTTTCCGTGCTGGGAGCTTTCCTGTGGGCGCAATCGCTGGACGTTTCGAATTTGGCAGCCGGGCTCTGCCAGAGAGAAATACACAGTGTTGCCCCTTTACGAACGAAAGCTTTTGCAGAACGCGAATGTCTGTCTACCAGCGAATGCAGTTCCAAGGGACAGTGAAAACCAGCTACAGCTTTCCGTGCTGGCAGCTTTCCTGTGGGCGCAATCGCTGGACGTTTCGAATTTGGCAGCCGGGCTCTCCGAGAGAGAAATACACAGTGTTGCCCCTTTACGAACCAAAGCTGTTGCGGAACGCGAATGTCTGTCTACCAGCGAATGCAGTTCCAAGGGACAGTGAAAACCAGCTACAGCTTTCCGTGCTGGCTGCTTTCCTGTGGGCGCAATCGCTGGATGTTTGAATTTGGCAGCCGGAATCTGCGAGAGAGAAATACACAGTGTTGCCCCTTTACGAACGAAAGCTGTTGCAGAACGCGAATGTCTGTCTACCAGCGAATGCAGTTCCAAGGGACAGTGAAAACCAGCTACAGCTTTCCGTGCTGGCAGCTTTCCTGTGGGCGCAATCGCTGGACGTTTCGAATTTGGCAGCTGGGCTCTCCGAGAGAGAAATACACAGTGTTGCCCCATTACCAACCAAAGCTTTTGCAGAACGCGAATGTCTGTCTACCAGCGAATGCAGTTCCAAGGGACAGTGAAAACCAGCTACAGCTTTCCGTGCTGGGAGCTTTCCTGTGGGCGCAATCGCTGGACGTTTCGAATTTGGCAGCCGGGCTCTGCGAGAGAGAAATGCACAGTGTTGCCCCATTACCAACCAAAGCTTTTGCAGAACGCGAATGTCTGTGTAGCAGCGAATGCAGTTCCAAGGGACAGTGAAAACCAGCTACAGCTTTCCGTGCTGGCAGCTTTCCTGTGGGCGCAATCGCTGGACGTTTCGAATTTGGCAGCCGGGCTCTCCGAGAGAGAAATACACAGTGTTGCCCCTTTACGAACGAAAGCTGTTGCAGAACGCGAATGTCTGTCTACCAGCGAATGCAGTTCCAAGGGACAGTGAAAACCAGCTACAGCTTTCCGTGCTGGCAGCTTTCCTGTGGGCGCAATCGCTGGACGTTTCGAATTTGGCAGCGGGGCTCTGCGAGAGAGAAATATACAGTGTTGCCTCATAACGAACGGAAGCTTTTGCAGAACGCGAATGTCTGTCTACCAGCGAATGCAGTTCCAAGGGACAGTGAAAACCAGCTACAGCTTTCCGTGCTGGCAGCTTTCATGTGGGCGCAATCGCTGGACGTTTCGAATTTGGCAGCCGGGCTCTCCGAGAGAGAAATACACAGTGTTATCCCATTACCAACCAAAGCTTTTGCAGAACGCGAATGTCTGTCTACCAGCGAATGCAGTTCCAAGGGACAGTGAAAACCAGCAACAGCTTTCCGTGCTGGCAGCTTTCCTGTGGGCGCAATCGCTGGGCGTTTCGAATTTGGCAGCCGGGCTCTCCGAGAGAGAAATACACAGTGTTGCCCCTTTACGAACGAAAGCTGTTGCAGAACGCGAATGTCTGTCTACCAGCGAATGCAGTTCCAAGGGACAGTGAAAACCAGCTACAGCTTTCCGTGCTGGCAGCTTTCCTGTGGGCGCAATCGCTGGACGTTTCGAATTTGGCAGCCGGGCTCTGCGAGAGAGAAATATACAGTGTTGCCTCATAACGAACGGAAGCTTTTGCAGAACGCGAATGTCTGTCTACCAGCGAATGCAGTTCCAAGGGACAGTGAAAACCCGCTTCAGCTTTCCGTTCTGGCAGCTTTCATGTGGGCGCAATCGCTGGACGTTTCGAACTTGGCAGCCGGGCTCTCCGAGAGAGAAATACACAGTGTTGCCCCATTACCAACCAAAGCTTTTGCAGAACGCGAATGTCTGTCTACCAGCGAATGCAGTTCCAAGGGACAGTGAAAACCAGCTACAGCTTTCCGTGCTGGCAGCTTTCCTGTGGGCGCAATCGCTGGACGTTTCGAATTTGGGAGCCGGGCTCTGCGAGAGAGAAATACACAGTGTTGCCCCTTTACGAACGAAAGCTGTTGCAGAACGCGAATGTCTGTGTAGCAGCGAATGCAGTTCCAAGGGACAGTGAAAACCAGCTACAGCTTTCCGTGCTGGGAGCTTTCCTGTGGGCGCAATCGCTGGACGTTTCGAATTTGGCAGCCGGGCTCTGCCAGAGAGAAATACACAGTGTTGCCCCTTTACCAACGAAAGCTTTTGCAGAACGCGAATGTCTGTCTACCAGCGAATGCAGTTCCAAGGGACAGTGAAAACCAGCTACAGCTTTCCGTGCTGGCAGCTTTCCTGTGGGCGCAATCGCTGGACGTTTCGAATTTGGCAGCCGGGCTCTCCGAGAGAGAAATACACAGTGTTGCCCCTTTACGAATGAAAGCTGTTGCAGAACGCGAATGTCTGTGTAGCAGCGAATGCAGTTCCAAGGGACAGTGAAAACCAGCTACAGCTTTCCGTGCTGGCAGCTTTCCTGTGGGCGCAATCGCTGGACGTTTCGAATTTGGCAGCCGGGCTCTCCGAGAGAGAAATACAGAGTGTTGCCCCATTACCAACCAAAGCTTTTGCAGAACGCGAATGTCTGTCTACCAGCGAATGCAGTTCCAAGGGACAGTGAAAACCAGCTACAGCTTTCCGTGCTGGCAGCTTTCCTGTGGGCGCAATCGCTGGACGTTTCGAATTTGGCAGCCGGGCTCTCCGAGAGAGAAATACACAGTGTTGCCCCTTTACGAACCAAAGCTGTTGCAGAACGCGAATGTCTGTCTACCAGCGAATGCAGTTCCAAGGGACAGTGAAAACCAGCTACAGCTTTCCGTGCTGGATGCTTTCCTGTGGGCGCAATCGCTGGACGTTTGAATTTGGCAGCCGGAATCTGCGAGAGAGAAATACACAGTGTTGCCCCTTTACGAACGAAAGCTGTTGCAGAACGCGAATGTCTGTCTACCAGCGAATGCAGTTCCAAGGGACAGTGAAAACCAGCTACAGCTTTCCGTGCTGGGAGCTTTCCTGTGGGCGCAATCGCTGGACGTTTCGAATTTGGCAGCCGGAATCTGCGAGAGAGAAATACATAGTGTTGCCCCTTTACGAATGAAAGCTGTTGCAGAACGCGAATGTCTGTGTAGCAGCGAATGCAGTTCCAAGGGACAGTGAAAACCAGCTACAGCTTTCCGTGCTGGCAGCTTTCCTGTGGGCGCAGTCGCTGGACGTTTCGAATTTGGCAGCCGGGCTCTGCGAGAGAGAAATACACAGTGTTGCCCCTTTACGAACGAAAGCTGTTGCAGAACGCGAATGTCTGTCTACCAGCGAATGCAGTTCCAAGGGACAGTGAAAACCAGCTACAGCTTTCCGTGCTGGCAGCTTTCCTGTGGGCGCAATCGCTGGACGTTTCGAATTTGGCAGCCGGGCTCTGCGAGAGAGAAATATACAGTGTTGCCTCATAACGAACGGAAGCTTTTGCAGAACGCGAATGTCTGTCTACCAGCGAATGCAGTTCCAAGGGACAGTGAAAACCCGCTACAGCTTTCCGTGCTGGCAGCTTTCCTGTGGGCGCAATCGCTGGACGTTTCGAATTTGGCAGCCGGGCTCTCCGAGAGAGAAATACAGAGTGTTGCCCCTTTACGAACCAAAGCTGTTGCAGAACGCGAATGTCTGTCTACCAGCGAATGCAGTTCCAAGGGACAGTGAAAACCAGCTACAGCTTTCCGTGCTGGCTGCTTTCCTGTGGGCGCAATCGCTGGACGTTTGAATTTGGCAGCCGGAATCTGCGAGAGAGAAATACACAGTGTTGCCCCTTTACGAACGAAAGCTGTTGCAGAACGCGAATGTCTGTCTACCAGCGAATGCAGTTCCAAGGGACAGTGAAAACCAGCTACAGCTTTCCGTGCTGGGAGCTTTCCTGTGGGCGCAATCGCTGGACGTTTCGAATTTGGCAGCTGGGCTCTCCGAGAGAGAAATACACAGTGTTGCCCCATTACCAACCAAAGCTTTTGCAGAACGCGAATGTCTGTCTACCAGCGAATGCAGTTCCAAGGGACAGTGAAAACCAGCTACAGCTTTCCGTGCTGGCAGCTTTCCTGTGGGCGCAATCGCTGGACGTTTCGAATTTGGCAGCCGGGCTCTGCGAGAGAGAAATACACAGTGTTGCCCCTTTACGAACGAAAGCTGTTGCAGAACGCGAATGTCTGTCTACCAGCGAATGCAGTTCCAAGGGACAGGGAAAACCAGCTACAGCTTTCCGTGCTGGCAGCTTTCATGTGGGCGCAATCGCTGGACGTTTCGAATTTGGCAGCCGGGCTCTCCGAGAGAGAAATACACAGTGTTGCACCTTTACGAACGAAAGCTGTTGCAGAACGCGAATGTCTGTGTAGCAGCGAATGCAGTTCCAAGGGACAGTGAAAACCAGCTACAGCTTTCCGTGCTGGCAGCTTTCCTGTGGGCGCAATCGCTGGACGTTTGAATTTGGCAGCCGGACTCCACGAGAGAGAAATACACAGTGTTGCCCCATTACGAACCAAGGCTTTTGCAGAACGCAAATGTCTGTCTACCAGCGAATGCAGTTCCAAGGGACAGTGAAAACCAGCTACAGCTTTCCGTGCTGGCAGCTTTCCTGTGGGCGCAATCGCTGGACGTTTCGAATTTGGCAGCCGGGCTCTCCGAGAGAGAAATACACAGTGTTGCCCCGTTACGAACGAAAGCTGTTGCAGAACGCGAATGTCTGTCTACCAGCGAATGCAGTTCCAAGGGACAGTGAAAACCAGCTACAGCTTTCCGTGCTGGCAGCTTTCCTGTGGGTGCAATCGCTGGACGTTTCGAATTTGGCAGCCGGGCTCTCCCAGAGAGAAATACACAGTGTTGCCCCTTTACGAACGAAAGCTTTTGCAGAACGCGAATGTCTGTCTACCAGCGAATGCAGTTCCAAGGGACAGTGAAAACCAGCTACAGCTTTCCGTGCTGGGAGCTTTCCTGTGGGCGCAATCGCTGGACGTTTCGAATTTGGCAGCCGGGCTCTCCGAGAGAGAAATACACAGTGTTGCCCCAATACGAAACAAAGCTTTTGCAGAATGCGAATGTCTGTCTACCAGCGAATGCAGTTCCAAGGGACAGTGAAAACCAGCTACAGCTTTCCGTGCTGGCAGCTTTCCTGTGGGCGCAATCGCTGGACGTTTCGAATTTGGCAGCCGGGCTCTCCCAGAGAGAAATACACAGTGTTGCCCCTTTACGAACCAAAGCTTTTGCAGAACGCGAATGTCTGTCTACCAGCGAATGCAGTTCCAAGGGACAGTGAAAACCAGCTACAGATTTCCGTGCTGGCAGCTTTCCTGTGGGCGCAATCGCTGGACGTTTCGAATTTGGCAGCCGGGCTCTCCGAGAGAGAAATACACAGTGTTGCCCCTTTACGAACGAAAGCTGTTGCAGAACGCGAATGTCTGTCTACCAGCGAATGCAGTTCCAAGGGACAGTAAAAACCAGCTACAGCTTTCCGTGCTGGCAGCTTTCCTGTGGGCGCAATCGCTGGACGTTTCGAATTTGGCAGCCGGGCTCTCCGAGAGAGAAATACACAGTGTTGCCCCTTTACGAACGAAAGCTGTTGCAGAACGCGAATGTCTGTCTACCAGCGAATGCAGTTCCAAGGGACAGTGAAAACCAGCTACAGCTTTCCGTGCTGGCAGCTTTCCTGTGGGCGCAAACGCTGGACGTTTCGAATTTGGCAGCCGGGCTCTCCCAGAGAGAAATACACAGTGTTGCCTCATTACGAACGAAAGCTTTTGCAGAACGCGAATGTCTGTGTAGCAGCGAATGCAGTTCCAAGGGACAGTGAAAACCAGCTACAGCTTTCCGTGCTGGGAGCTTTCCTGTGGGCGCAATCGCTGGACGTTTCGAATTTGGAAGCCGCGCTCTCCGAGAGATTAATACACAGTGTTGCCTCATTACGAACGAAAGCTTTTGCAGAACACGAATGTCTGTCTACCAGCGAATGCAGTTCCAAGGGACAGTGAAAACCAGCTACAGCTTTCCGTGCTGGGAGCTTTCCTGTGGGCGCAATCGCTGGACGTTTCGAATTTGGCAGCCGGGCTCTCCCAGAGAGAAATACACAGTGTTGGCCCTTTACGAACGAAAGCTGTTGCAGAACGCGAATGTCTGTCTACCAGCGAATGCAGTTCCAAGGGACAGTGAAAACCAGCTACAGATTTCCGTGCTGGCAGCTTTCCTGTGGGCGCAATCGCTGGACGTTTCGAATTTGGCATCCGGGCTCTCCGAGAGAGAAATACACAGTGTTGCCCCTTTACGAACGAAAGCTGTTGCAGAACGCGAATGTCTGTCTACCAGCGAATGCAGTTCCAAGGGACAGTGAAAACCAGCTACAGCTTTCCGTGCTGGCAGCTTTCCTGTGGGCACAATCGCTGGACGTTTCGAATTTGGCAGCCGGGCTCTCCGAGAGAGAAATACACAGTGTTGCCCCGTTACGAACGAAAGCTGTTGCAGAACGCGAATGTCTGTCTACCAGCGAATGCAGTTCCAAGGGACAGTGAAAACCAGCTACAGCTTTCCGTGCTGGCAGCTTTCCTGTGGGTGCAATCGCTGGACGTTTCGAATTTGGCAGCCGGGCTCTCCCAGAGAGAAATACACAGTGTTGCCCCTTTACGAACGAAAGCTTTTGCAGAACGCGAATGTCTGTCTACCAGCGAATGCAGTTCCAAGGGACAGTGAAAACCAGCTACAGCTTTCCGTGCTGGGAGCTTTCCTGTGGGCGCAATCGCTGGACGTTTCGAATTTGGCAGCCGGGCTCTCCGAGAGAGAAATACACAGTGTTGCCCCAATACGAAACAAAGCTTTTGCAGAACGCGAATGTCTGTCTACCAGCGAATGCAGTTCCAAGGGACAGTGAAAACCAGCTACAGCTTTCCGTGCTGGCAGCTTTCCTGTGGGCGCAATCGCTGGACGTTTCGAATTTGGCAGCCGGGCTCTCCCAGAGAGAAATACACAGTGTTGCCCCTTTACGAACCAAAGCTTTTGCAGAACGCGAATGTCTGTCTACCAGCGAATGCAGTTCCAAGGGACAGTGAAAACCAGCTACAGATTTCCGTGCTGGCAGCTTTCCTGTGGGCGCAATCGCTGGACGTTTCGAATTTGGCAGCCGGGCTCTCCGAGAGAGAAATACACAGTGTTGCCCCTTTACGAACGAAAGCTGTTGCAGAACGCGAATGTCTGTCTACCAGCGAATGCAGTTCCAAGGGACAGTAAAAACCAGCTACAGCTTTCCGTGCTGGCAGCTTTCCTGTGGGCGCAATCGCTGGACGTTTCGAATTTGGCAGCCGGGCTCTCCGAGAGAGAAATACACAGTGTTGCCCCTTTACGAACGAAAGCTGTTGCAGAACGCGAATGTCTGTCTACCAGCGAATGCAGTTCCAAGGGACAGTGAAAACCAGCTACAGCTTTCCGTGCTGGCAGCTTTCCTGTGGGCGCAAACGCTGGACGTTTCGAATTTGGCAGCCGGGCTCTCCCAGAGACAAATACACAGTGTTGCCTCATTACGAACGAAAGCTTTTGCAGAACGCGAATGTCTGTGTAGCAGCGAATGCAGTTCCAAGGGACAGTGAAAACCAGCTACAGCTTTCCGTGCTGGCAGCTTTCCTGTGGGCGCAATCGCTGGACGTTTCGAATTTGGAAGCCGCGCTCTCCGAGAGATTAATACACAGTGTTGCCTCATTACGAACGAAAGCTTTTGCAGAACACGAATGTCTGTCTACCAGCGAATGCAGTTCCAAGGGACAGTGAAAACCAGCTACAGCTTTCCGTGCTGGGAGCTTTCCTGTGGGCGCAATCGCTGGACGTTTCGAATTTGGCAGCCGGGCTCTCCCAGAGAGAAATACACAGTGTTGGCCCTTTACGAACGAAAGCTGTTGCAGAACGCGAATGTCTGTCTACCAGCGAATGCAGTTCCAAGGGACAGTGAAAACCAGCTACAGATTTCCGTGCTGGCAGCTTTCCTGTGGGCGCAATCGCTGGACGTTTCGAATTTGGCATCCGGGCTCTCCAAGAGAGAAATACACAGTGTTGCCCCTTTACGAACGAAAGCTGTTGCAGAACGCGAATGTCTGTCTACCAGCGAATGCAGTTCCAAGGGACAGTGAAAACCAGCTACAGCTTTCCGTGCTGGCAGCTTTCCTGTGGGCACAATCGCTGGACGTTTCGAATTTGGCAGCCGGGCTCTCCGAGAGAGAAATACACAGTGTTGCCCCTTTACGAACGAAAGCTGTTGCAGAACGCGAATGTCTGTCTACCAGCGAATGCAGTTCCAAGGGACAGTGAAAACCAGCTACAGCTTTCCGTGCTGGCAGCTTTCCTGTGGGCGCAATCGCTGGACGTTTCGAATTTGGCAGCCGGGCTCTCCCAGAGAGAAATACACAGTGTTGCCCCTTTACGAACGAAAGCTTTTGCAGAACGCGAATGTCTGTGTAGCAGCGAATGCAGTTCCAAGGGACAGTGAAAACCAGCTACTGCTTTCCGTGCTGGGAGCTTTCCTGTGGGCGCAATCGCTGGACGTTTCGAATTTGGCAGCCGGGCTCTCCAAGAGAGAAATACACAGTGTTGCCCCATTACCAACCAAAGCTTTTGCAGAACGCGAATGTCTGTCTACCAGCGAATGCAGTTCCAAGGGACAGTGAAAACCAGCTACAGCTTTCCGTGCTGGCAGCTTTCCTGTGGGCGCAATCGCTGGACGTTTCGAATTTGTCAGCCGGGCTCTGCGAGAGAGAAATACACAGTGTTGCCTCATTACGAACGAAAGCTTTTGCAGAACACGAATGTCTGTGTAGCAGCGAATGCAGTTCCAAGGGACAGTGAAAACCAGCTACAGCTTTCCGTGCTGGCAGCTTTCCTGTGGGCGCAATCGCTGGACGTTTCGAATTTGGAAGCCGCGCTCTCCGAGAGAGAAATACACAGTGTTGCCTCATTACGAACGAAAGCTTTTGCAGAACACGAATGTCTGTCTACCAGCGAATGCAGTTCCAAGGGACAGTGAAAACCAGCTACAGCTTTCCGTGCTGGCAGCTTTCCTGTGGGCGCAATCGCTGGACGTTTTGAATTTGGCAGCCGGGCTCTCCGAGAGAGAAATACACAGTGTTGCCCCATTACCAACCAAAGCTTTTGCAGAACGCGAATGGCTGTGTAGCAGCGAATGCAGTTCCAAGGGACAGTGAAAACCAGCTACAGCTTTCCGTGCTGGGAGCTTTCCTGTGGGCGCAATCGCTGGACGTTTCGAATTTGGCAGCCGCGCTCTCCGAGAGAGAAATACACAGTGTTGCCCCATTACCAACCAAAGCTTTTGCAGAACGCGAATGTCTGTCTACCAGCGAATGCAGTTCCAAGGGACAGTGAAAACCAGCTACAGCTTTCTGTGCTGGCAGCTTTCCTGTGGGCGCAATCGCTGGACGTTTCGAATTTGGCAGCCGGGTTCTCCGAGAGAGAAATACACAGTGTTGCCCCTTTACCAACCAAAGCTTTTGCAGAACGCGAATGTCTGTCTACCAGCGAATGCAGTTCCAAGGGGCAGTGAAAACCAGCTACAGCTTTCCGTGCTGGCAGCTTTCCTGTGGGCGCAATCGCTGGACGTTTCGAATTTGGCAGCCGGGCTCTCCGAGAGAGAAATACACAGTGTTGCCCCTTTACGAACGAAAGCTGTTGCAGAACGCGAATGTCTGTCTACCAGCGAATGCAGTTCCAAGGGACAGTGAAAACCAGCTACAGCTTTCCGTGCTGGCAGCTTTCCTGTGGGCGCAATCGCTGGACGTTTCGAATTTGGCAGCCGGGCTCTCCGAGAGAGAAATACACAGTGTTGCCCCTTTACGAACGAAAGCTGTTGCAGAACGCGAATGTCTGTCTACCAGCGAATGCAGTTCCAAGGGACAGTGAAAACCAGCTACAGCTTTCCGTGCTGGCAGCTTTCCTGTGGGCGCAATCGCTGGACGTTTCGAATTTGGCAGCCGGGCTCTCCCAGAGAGAAATACAGAGTGTTGCCCCTTTACGAACGAAAGCTTTTGCAGAACGCGAATGTCTGTGTAGCAGCGAATGCAGTTCCAAGGGACAGTGAAAACCAGCTACTGCTTTCCGTGCTGGGAGCTTTCCTGTGGGCGCAATCGCTGGACGTTTCGAATTTGGCAGCCGGGCTCTCCAAGAGAGAAATACACAGTGTTGCCCCATTACCAACCAAAGCTTTTGCAGAACGCGAATGTCTGTCTACCAGCGAATGCAGTTCCAAGGGACAGTGAAAACCAGCTACAGCTTTCCGTGCTGGCAGCTTTCCTGTGGGCGCAATCGCTGGACGTTTCGAATTTGGCAGCCGCGCTCTGCGAGAGAGAAATACACAGTGTTGCCTCATTACGAACGAAAGCTTTTGCAGAACACGAATGTCTGTGTAGCAGCGAATGCAGTTCCAAGGGACAGTGAAAACCAGCTACAGCTTTCCGTGCTGGCAGCTTTCCTGTGGGCGCAATCGCTGGACGTTTCGAATTTGGAAGCCGCGCTCTCCGAGAGAGAAATACACAGTGTTGCCTCATTACGAACGAAAGCTTTTGCAGAACACGAATGTCTGTCTACCAGCGAATGCAGTTCCAAGGGACAGTGAAAACCAGCTACAGCTTTCCGTGCTGGCAGCTTTCCTGTGGGCGCAATCGCTGGACGTTTTGAATTTGGCAGCCGGGCTCTCCGAGAGAGAAATACACAGTGTTGCCCCATTACCAACCAAAGCTTTTGCAGAACGCGAATGGCTGTGTAGCAGCGAATGCAGTTCCAAGGGACAGTGAAAACCAGCTACAGCTTTCCGTGCTGGGAGCTTTCCTGTGGGCGCAATCGCTGGACGTTTCGAATTTGGCAGCCGCGCTCTCCGAGAGAGAAATACACAGTGTTGCCCCATTACCAACCAAAGCTTTTGCAGAACGCGAATGTCTGTCTACCAGCGAATGCAGTTCCAAGGGACAGTGAAAACCAGCTACAGCTTTCTGTGCTGGCAGCTTTCCTGTGGGCGCAATCGCTGAACTTTTCAAATTAGGCAGCCGGGTTCTCCGAGAGAGAAATACACAGTGTTGCCCCTTTACCAACCAAAGCTTTTGCAGAACGCGAATGTCTGTCTACCAGCGAATGCAGTTCCAAGGGGCAGTGAAAACCAGCTACAGCTTTCCGTGCTGGGAGCTTTCCTGTGGGCGCAATCGCTGGACGTTTCGAATTTGGCAGCCGGGCTCTCCGAGAGAGAAATACACAGTGTTGCCCCTTTACGAACGAAAGCTGTTGCAGAACGCGAATGTCTGTCTACCAGCGAATGCAGTTCCAAGGGACAGTGAAAACCAGCTACAGCTTTCCGTGCTGGCAGCTTTCCTGTGGGCGCAATCGCTGGACGTTTCGAATTTGGCAGCCGGGCTCTCCGAGAGAGAAATACACAGTGTTGCCCCTTTACGAACGAAAGCTGTTGCAGAACGCGAATGTCTGTCTACCAGCGAATGCAGTTCCAAGGGACAGTGAAAACCAGCTACAGCTTTCCGTGCTGGCAGCTTTCCTGTGGGCGCAATCGCTGGACGTTTCGAATTTGGCAGCCGGTCTCTCCCAGAGAGAAATACACAGTGTTGCCCCTTTACGAACGAAAGCTTTTGCAGAACGCGAATGTCTGTGTAGCAGCGAATGCAGTTCCAAGGGACAGTGAAAACCAGCTACTGCTTTCCGTGCTGGGAGCTTTCCTGTGGGTGCAATCGCTGGACGTTTCGAATTTGGCAGCCGGGCTCTCCCAGAGAGAAATACACAGTGTTGCCCCTTTACGAACGAAAGCTTTTGCAGAACGCGAATGTCTGTGTAGCAGCGAATGCAGTTCCAAGGGACAGTGAAAACCAGCTACTGCTTTCCGTGCTGGCAGCTTTCCTGTGGGCGCAATCGCTGGACGTTTCGAATTTGGCAGCCGGGCTCTCCAAGAGAGAAATACACAGTGTTGCCCCATTACCAACCAAAGCTTTTGCAGAACGCGAATGTCTGTCTACCAGCGAATGCAGTTCCAAGGGACAGTGAAAACCAGCTACAGCTTTCCGTGCTGGCAGCTTTCCTGTGGGCGCAATCGCTGGACGTTTCGAATTTGTCAGCCGGGCTCTGCGAGAGAGAAATACACAGTGTTGCCTCATTACGAACGAAAGCTTTTGCAGAACACGAATGTCTGTCTACCAGCGAATGCAGTTCCAAGGGACAGTGAAAACCAGCTACAGCTTTCCGTGCTGGGAGCTTTCCTGTGGGCGCAATCGCTGGACGTTTCGAATTTGGCAGCCGAGCTCTCCGAGCGAGAAATACACAGTGTTGCCCCTTTACGAACGAAAGCTGTTGCAGAACGCGAATGTCTGTGTAGCAGCGAATGCAGTTCCAAGGGACAGTGAAAGCCAGCTACAGCTTTCCGTGCTGGGAGCTTTCCTGTGGGCGCAATCGCTGGACGTTTCGAATTTGGCAGCCGGGCTCTGCCAGAGAGAAATACACAGTGTTGCCTCATTACGAACGAAAGCTTTTGCAGAACACGAAAGTCCGTCTACCAGCGAATGCAGTTCCAAGGGACAGTGAAAACCAGCTACAGCTTTCCGTGCTGGCATCTTTCGTGTGGGCGCAATCGCTGGACGTTTCGAATTTGGCAGCCGCGCTCTCCGAGAGAGAAATACACAGTGTTGCCTCATTACGAACGAAAGCTGTTGCAGAACGCGAATGTCTTTGTAGCAGCGAATGCAGTTCCAAGGGACAGTGAAAACCAGCTACAGCTTTCCGTGCTGGGAGCTTTCCTGTGGGCGCAATCGCTGGACGTTTCGAATTTGGCAGCCGGGCTCTCCCAGAGAGAAATACACAGTGTTGCCCCTTTACGAACGAAAGCTGTTGCAGAACGCGAATGTCTGTCTACCAGCGAATGCAGTTCCAAGGGACAGTGAAAACCAGCTACAGCTTTCCGTGCTGGCAGCTTTCCTGTGGGCGCAATCGCTGGACGTTTGAATTTGGCAGCCGGACTCCACGAGAGAGAAATACACAGTGTTGCCCCATTACGAACCAAAGCTTTTGCAGAACGCGAATGTCTGTCTACCAGCGAATGCAGTTCCAAGGGACAGTGAAAACCAGCTACAGCTTTCCGTGCTGGGAGCTTTCCTGTGGGCGCAATCGCTGGACGTTTCGAATTTGGCAGCCGGGCTCTCCGAGAGAGAAATACACAGTGTTGCCCCTTTACGAACGAAAGCTGTTGCAGAACGCGAATGTCTGTCTACCAGCGAATGCAGTTCCAAGGGACAGTGAAAACCAGCTACAGCTTTCCGTGCTGGCAGCTTTCCTGTGGGCGCAATCGCTGGACGTTTCGAATTTGGCAGCCGGGCTCTCCGAGAGAGAAATACACAGTGTTGCCCCTTTACGAACGAAAGCTGTTGCAGAACGCGAATGTCTGTCTACCAGCGAATGCAGTTCCAAGGGACAGTGAAAACCAGCTACAGCTTTCCGTGCTGGCAGCTTTCCTGTGGGCGCAATCGCTGGACGTTTCGAATTTGGCAGCCGGGCTCTGCGAGAGAGAAATACACAGTGTTGCCTCATTACGAACGAAAGCTTTTGCAGAACGCGAATGTCTGTGTAGCAGCGAATGCAGTTCCAAGGGACAGTTAAAACCAGCTACAGCTTTCCGTGCTGGCAGCTTTCCTGTGGGCGCAATCGCTGGACGTTTCGAATTTGGAAGCCGCGCTCTCCGAGAGAGAAATACACAGTGTTGCCTCATTACGAACGAAAGCTTTTGCAGAACACGAATGACTGTCTACCAGCGAATGCAGTTCCAAGGGACAGTGAAAACCAGCTACAGCTTTCCGTGCTGGCAGCTTTCCTGTGGGCGCAATCGCTGGACGTTTCGAATTTGGCAGCCGGGCTCTCCGAGAGAGAAATACACAGTGTTGCCCCATTACCAACCAAAGCTTTTGCAGAACGCGAATGGCTGTGTAGCAGCGAATGCAGTTCCAAGGGACAGTGAAAACCAGCTACAGCTTTCCGTGCTGGGAGCTTTCCTGTGGGCGCAATCGCTGGACGTTTCGAATTTGGCAGCCGCGCTCTCCGAGAGAGAAATACACAGTGTTGCCCCATTACCAACCAAAGCTTTTGCAGAACGCGAATGTCTGTCTACCAGCGAATGCAGTTCCAAGGGACAGTGAAAACCAGCTACAGCTTTCCGTGCTGGCAGCTTTCCTGTGGGCGCAATCGCTGAACTTTTCAAATTAGGCAGCCGGGTTCTCCGAGAGAGAAATACACAGTGTTGCCCCTTTACCAACCAAAGCTTTTGCAGAACGCGAATGTCTGTCTACCAGCGAATGCAGTTCCAAGGGACAGTGAAAACCAGCTACAGCTTTCCGTGCTGGCAGCTTTCCTGTGGGCGCAATCGCTGGACGTTTCGAATTTGGCAGCCGGGCTCTCCGAGAGAGAAATACACAGTGTTGCCCCTTTACGAACGAAAGCTTTTGCAGAACGCGAATGTCTGTCTACCAGCGAATGCAGTTCCAAGGGACAGTGAAAACCAGCTACAGCTTTCCGTGCTGGCAGCTTTCCTGTGGGCGCAATCGCTGGACGTTTCGAATTTGGCAGCCGGGCTCTCCGAGAGAGAAATACACAGTGTTGCCCCTTTACGAACGAAAGCTGTTGCAGAACGCGAATGTCTGTCTACCAGCGAATGCAGTTCCAAGGGACAGTGAAAACCAGCTACAGCTTTCCGTGCTGGCAGCTTTCCTGTGGGCGCAATCGCTGGACGTTTCGAATTTGGCAGCCGGGCTCTCCGAGAGAGAAATACACAGTGTTGCCCCTTTACGAACGAAAGCTTTTGCAGAACGCGAATGTCTGTGTAGCAGCGAATGCAGTTCCAAGGGACAGTGAAAACCAGCTACAGCTTTCCGTGCTGGCAGGTTTCCTGTGGGCGCAATCGCTGGACGTTTCGAATTTGGCAGCCGGGCTCTGCGAGAGAGAAATACACAGAGTTGCCTCATTACGAACGAAAGCTGTTGCAGAACGCGAATGTCTGTGTAGCAGCGAATGCAGTTCCAAGGGACAGTGAAAACCAGCTACAGCTTTCCGTGCTGGGAGCTTTCCTGTGGGCGCAATCGCTGGACGTTTCGAATTTGGCAGCCGGGCTCTCCGAGAGAGAAATACACAGTGTTGCCCCTTTACGAACGAAAGCTGTTGCAGAACGCGAATGTCTGTCTACCAGCGAATGCAGTTCCAAGGGACAGTGAAAACCAGCTACAGCTTTCCGTGCTGGCAGCTTTCCTGTGGGCGCAATCGCTGGACGTTTCGAATTTGGCAGCCGGGCTCTCCGAGAGAGAAATACACAGTGTTGCCCCTTTACGAACGAAAGCTGTTGCAGAACGCGAATGTCTGTCTACCAGCGAATGCAGTTCCAAGGGACAGTGAAAACCAGCTACAGATTTCCGTGCTGGCAGCTTTCCTGTGGGCGCAATCGCTGGACGTTTCGAATTTGGAAGCCGCGCTCTCCGAGAGAGAAATACACAGTGTTGCCTCATTACGAACGAAAGCTTTTGCAGAACACGAATGTCTGTCTACCAGCGAATGCAGTTCCAAGGGACAGTGAAAACCAGCTACAGCTTTCCGTGCTGGCAGCTTTCCTGTGGGCGCAATCGCTGGACGTTTCGAATTTGGCAGCCGGGCTCTCCGAGAGAGAAATACACAGTGTTGCCCCATTACCAACCAAAGCTTTTGCAGAACGCGAATGGCTGTGTAGCAGCGAATGCAGTTCCAAGGGACAGTGAAAACCAGCTACAGCTTTCCGTGCTGGGAGCTTTCCTGTGGGCGCAATCGCTGGACGTTTCGAATTTGGCAGCCGCGCTCTCCGAGAGAGAAATACACAGTGTTGCCCCATTACCAACCAAAGCTTTTGCAGAACGCGAATGTCTGTCTACCAGCGAATGCAGTTCCAAGGGACAGTGAAAACCAGCTACAGCTTTCCGTGCTGGCAGCTTTCCTGTGGGCGCAATCGCTGAACTTTTCAAATTAGGCAGCCGGGTTCTCCGAGAGAGAAATACAGTGTTGCCCCTTTACCAACCAAAGCTTTTGCAGAACGCGAATGTCTGTCTACCAGCGAATGCAGTTCCAAGGGACAGTGAAAACCAGCTACAGCTTTCCGTGCTGGCAGCTTTCCTGTGGGTGCAATCGCTGGACGTTTCGAATTTGGCAGCCGGGCTCTCCGAGAGAGAAATACACAGTGTTGCCCCTTTACGAACGAAAGCTTTTGCAGAACGCGAATGTCTGTCTACCAGCGAATGCAGTTCCAAGGGACAGTGAAAACCAGCTACAGCTTTCCGTGCTGGCAGCTTTCCTGTGGGCGCAATCGCTGGACGTTTCGAATTTGGCAGCCGGGCTCTCCGAGAGAGAAATACACAGTGTTGCCCCTTTACGAACGAAAGCTGTTGCAGAACGCGAATGTCTGTCTACCAGCGAATGCAGTTCCAAGGGACAGTGAAAACCAGCTACAGCTTTCCGTGCTGGCAGCTTTCCTGTGGGCGCAATCGCTGGACGTTTCGAATTTGGCAGCCGGGCTCTCCGAGAGAGAAATACACAGTGTTGCCCCTTTACGAACGAAAGCTTTTGCAGAACGCGAATGTCTGTGTAGCAGCGAATGCAGTTCCAAGGGACAGTGAAAACCAGCTACAGCTTTCCGTGCTGGCAGCTTTCCTGTGGGCGCAATCGCTGGACGTTTCGAATTTGGCAGCCGGGCTCTGCGAGAGAGAAATACACAGAGTTGCCTCATTACGAACGAAAGCTGTTGCAGAACGCGAATGTCTGTGTAGCAGCGAATGCAGTTCCAAGGGACAGTGAAAACCAGCTACAGCTTTCCGTGCTGGGAGCTTTCCTGTGGGCGCAATCGCTGGACGTTTCGAATTTGGCAGCCGGGCTCTCCGAGAGAGAAATACACAGTGTTGCCCCTTTACGAACGAAAGCTGTTGCAGAACGCGAATGTCTGTCTACCAGCGAATGCAGTTCCAAGGGACAGTGAAAACCAGCTACAGCTTTCCGTGCTGGCAGCTTTCCTGTGGGCGCAATCGCTGGACGTTTCGAATTTGGCAGCCGGGCTCTCCGAGAGAGAAATACACAGTGTTGCCCCTTTACGAACGAAAGCTGTTGCAGAACGCGAATGTCTGTCTACCAGCGAATGCAGTTCCAAGGGACAGTGAAAACCAGCTACAGATTTCCGTGCTGGCAGCTTTCCTGTGGGCGCAATCGCTGGACGTTTCGAATTTGGCAGCCGGGCTCTCCGAGAGAGAAATACACAGTGTTGCCCCATTACCAACCAAAGCTTTTGCAGAACGCGAATGGCTGTGTAGCAGCGAATGCAGTTCCAAGGGACAGTGAAAACCAGCTACAGCTTTCCGTGCTGGGAGCTTTCCTGTGGGCGCAATCGCTGGACGTTTCGAATTTGGCAGCCGCGCTCTCCGAGAGAGAAATACACAGTGTTGCCCCATTACCAACCAAAGCTTTTGCAGAACGCGAATGTCTGTCTACCAGCGAATGCAGTTCCAAGGGACAGTGAAAACCAGCTACAGCTTTCCGTGCTGGCAGCTTTCCTGTGGGCGCAATCGCTGAACTTTTCAAATTAGGCAGCCGGGTTCTCCGAGAGAGAAATACACAGTGTTGCCCCTTTACCAACCAAAGCTTTTGCAGAACGCGAATGTCTGTCTACCAGCGAATGCAGTTCCAAGGGACAGTGAAAACCAGCTACAGCTTTCCGTGCTGGCAGCTTTCCTGTGGGCGCAATCGCTGGACGTTTCGAATTTGGCAGCCGGGCTCTCCGAGAGAGAAATACACAGTGTTGCCCCTTTACGAACGAAAGCTGTTGCAGAACGCGAATGTCTGTCTACCAGCGAATGCAGTTCCAAGGGACAGTGAAAACCAGCTACAGCTTTCCGTGCTGGCAGCTTTCCTGTGGGCGCAATCGCTGGACGTTTCGAATTTGGCAGCCGGGCTCTCCGAGAGAGAAATACACAGTGTTGCCCCTTTACGAACGAAAGCTGTTGCAGAACGCGAATGTCTGTCTACCAGCGAATGCAGTTCCAAGGGACAGTGAAAACCAGCTACAGCTTTCCGTGCTGGCAGCTTTCCTGTGGGCGCAATCGCTGGACGTTTCGAATTTGGCAGCCGGGCTCTCCGAGAGAGAAATACACAGTGTTGCCCCTTTACGAACGAAAGCTTTTGCAGAACGCGAATGTCTGTGTAGCAGCGAATGCAGTTCCAAGGGACAGTGAAAACCAGCTACAGCTTTCCGTGCTGGCAGCTTTCCTGTGGGCGCAATCGCTGGACGTTTCGAATTTGGCAGCCGGGCTCTGCGAGAGAGAAATACACAGAGTTGCCTCATTACGAACGAAAGCTGTTGCAGAACGCGAATGTCTGTGTAGCAGCGAATGCAGTTCCAAGGGACAGTGAAAACCAGCTACAGCTTTCCGTGCTGGGAGCTTTCCTGTGGGCGCAATCGCTGGACGTTTCGAATTTGGCAGCCGGGCTCTCCGAGAGAGAAATACACAGTGTTGCCCCTTTACGAACGAAAGCTGTTGCAGAACGCGAATGTCTGTCTACCAGCGAATGCAGTTCCAAGGGACAGTGAAAACCAGCTACAGCTTTCCGTGCTGGCAGCTTTCCTGTGGGCGCAATCGCTGGACGTTTCGAATTTGGCAGCCGGGCTCTCCGAGAGAGAAATACACAGTGTTGCCCCTTTACGAACGAAAGCTGTTGCAGAACGCGAATGTCTGTCTACCAGCGAATGCAGTTCCAAGGGACAGTGAAAACCAGCTACAGATTTCCGTGCTGGCAGCTTTCCTGTGGGCGCAATCGCTGGACGTTTCGAATTTGGCAGCCGGGCTCTCCGAGAGAGAAATACACAGTGTTGCCCCTTTACGAACGAAAGCTGTTGCAGAACGCGAATGTCTGTCTACCAGCGAATGCAGTTCCAAGGGACAGTGAAAACCAGCTACAGCTTTCCGTGCTGGCAGCTTTCCTGTGGGCGCAATCGCTGGACTTTTCGAATTTGGCAGCCGGGCTCTCCCAGAGAGAAATACACAGTGTTGCCCCTTTACGAACGAAAGCTTTTGCAGAACGCGAATGTCTGTGTAGCAGCGAATGCAGTTCCAAGGGACAGTGAAAACCAGCTACTGCTTTCCGTGCTGGGAGCTTTCCTGTGGGCGCAATCGCTGGACTTTTCGAATTTGGCAGCCGGGCTCTCCGAGAGAGAAATACACAGTGTTGCCCCTTTACGAACGAAAGCTGTTGCAGAACGCGAATGTCTGTCTACCAGCGAATGCAGTTCCAAGGGACAGTAAAAACCAGCTACAGCTTTCCGTGCTGGCAGCTTTCCTGTGGGCGCAATCGCTGGACGTTTCGAATTTGGCAGCCGGAATCTGCGAGAGAGAAATACACAGTGTTGCCCCTTTACGAACGAAAGCTGTTGCAGAACGCGAATGTCTGTCTACCAGCGAATGCAGTTCCAAGGGACAGTGAAAACCAGCTACAGCTTTCCGTGCTGGCAGCTTTCCTGTGGGCGCAATCGCTGGACGTTTCGAATTTGGCAGCCGGGCTCTGCGAGAGAGAAATACACAGAGTTGCCTCATTACGAACGAAAGCTGTTGCAGAACGCGAATGTCTGTGTAGCAGCGAATGCACTTCCAAGGGACAGTGAAAACCAGCTACTGCTTTCCGTGCTGGGAGCTTTCCTGTGGGCGCAATCGCTGGAAGTTTCGAATTTGGCAGCCGGGCTCTCCAAGAGAGAAATACACAGTGTTGCCCCATTACCAACCAAAGCTTTTGCAGAACGCGAATGTCTGTCTACCAGCGAATGCAGTTCCAAGGGACAGTGAAAACCAGCTACAGCTTTCCGTGCTGGCAGCTTTCCTGTGGGCGCAATCGCTGGACGTTTCGAATTTGGCAGCCGGGCTCTCCGAGAGAGAAATACACAGTGTTGCCCCATTACGAAACAAAGCTTTTGCAGAACGCGAATGTCTGTCTACCAGCGAATGCAGTTCCAAGGGACAGTGAAAACCACCTACAGCTTTCCGTGCTGGCAGCTTTCCTGTGGGCGCAATCGCTGGACTTTTCAAATTTGTCAGCCGGGCTCTGCGAGAGAGAAATACACAGTGTTGCCTCATTACGAACGAAAGCTTTTGCAGAACACGAATGTCTGTGTAGCAGCGAATGCAGTTCCAAGGGACAGTGAAAACCAGCTACAGCTTTCCGTGCTGGCAGCTTTCCTGTGGGCGCAATCGCTGGACGTTTCGAATTTGGAAGCCGCGCTCTCCGAGAGATTAATACACAGTGTTGCCTCATTACGAACGAAAGCTTTTGCAGAACACGAATGTCTGTCTACCAGCGAATGCAGTTCCAAGGGACAGTGAAAACCAGCTACAGCTTTCCGTGCTGGCAGCTTTCCTGTGGGCGCAATCGCTGGACGTTTCGAATTTGGCAGCCGGGCTCTCCCAGAGAGAAATACACAGTGTTGCCCCTTTACGAACGAAAGCTGTTGCAGAACGCGAATGTCTGTCTACCAGCGAATGCAGTTCCAAGGGACAGTGAAAACCAGCTACAGATTTCCGTGCTGGCAGCTTTCCTGTGGGCGCAATCGCTGGACGTTTCGAATTTGGAAGCCGCGCTCTCCGAGAGAGAAATACACAGTGTTGCCTCATTACGAACGAAAGCTTTTGCAGAACACGAATGTCTGTCTACCAGCGAATGCAGTTCCAAGGGACAGTGAAAACCAGCTACAGCTTTCCGTGCTGGCAGCTTTCCTGTGGGCGCAATCGCTGGACGTTTCGAATTTGGCAGCCGGGCTCTCCGAGAGAGAAATACACAGTGTTGCCCCATTACCAACCAAAGCTTTTGCAGAACGCGAATGTCTGTCTACCAGCGAATGCAGTTCCAAGGGACAGTGAAAACCAGCTACAGCTTTCTGTGCTGGCAGCTTTCCTGTGGGCGCAATCGCTGAACTTTTCAAATTAGGCAGCCGGGTTCTCCGAGAGAGAAATACACAGTGTTGCCCCTTTACCAACCAAAGCTTTTGCAGAACGCGAATGTCTGTCTACCAGCGAATGCAGTTCCAAGGGGCAGTGAAAACCAGCTACAGCTTTCCGTGCTGGGAGCTTTCCTGTGGGCGCAATCGCTGGACGTTTCGAATTTGGCAGCCGGGCTCTCCGAGAGAGAAATACACAGTGTTGCCCCTTTACGAACGAAAGCTGTTGCAGAACGCGAATGTCTGTCTACCAGCGAATGCAGTTCCAAGGGACAGTGAAAACCAGCTACAGCTTTCCGTGCTGGCAGCTTTCCTGTGGGCGCAATCGCTGGACGTTTCGAATTTGGCAGCCGGGCTCTCCGAGAGAGAAATACACAGTGTTGCCCCTTTACGAACGAAAGCTGTTGCAGAACGCGAATGTCTGTCTACCAGCGAATGCAGTTCCAAGGGACAGTGAAAACCAGCTACAGCTTTCCGTGCTGGCAGCTTTCCTGTGGGCGCAATCGCTGGACGTTTCGAATTTGGCAGCCGGGCTCTCCCAGAGAGAAATACACAGTGTTGCCCCTTTACGAACGAAAGCTTTTGCAGAACGCGAATGTCTGTGTAGCAGCGAATGCAGTTCCAAGGGACAGTGAAAACCAGCTACTGCTTTCCGTGCTGGGAGCTTTCCTGTGGGTGCAATCGCTGGACGTTTCGAATTTGGCAGCCGGGCTCTCCCAGAGAGAAATACACAGTGTTGCCCCTTTACGAACGAAAGCTTTTGCAGAACGCGAATGTCTGTGTAGCAGCGAATGCAGTTCCAAGGGACAGTGAAAACCAGCTACTGCTTTCCGTGCTGGCAGCTTTCCTGTGGGCGCAATCGCTGGACGTTTCGAATTTGGCAGCCGGGCTCTCCAAGAGAGAAATACACAGTGTTGCCCCATTACCAACCAAAGCTTTTGCAGAACGCGAATGTCTGTCTACCAGCGAATGCAGTTCCAAGGGACAGTGAAAACCAGCTACAGCTTTCCGTGCTGGCAGCTTTCCTGTGGGCGCAATCGCTGGACGTTTCGAATTTGTCAGCCGGGCTCTGCGAGAGAGAAATACACAGTGTTGCCTCATTACGAACGAAAGCTTTTGCAGAACACGAATGTCTGTCTACCAGCGAATGCAGTTCCAAGGGACAGTGAAAACCAGCTACAGCTTTCCGTGCTGGGAGCTTTCCTGTGGGCGCAATCGCTGGACGTTTCGAATTTGGCAGCCGAGCTCTCCGAGCGAGAAATACACAGTGTTGCCCCTTTACGAACGAAAGCTGTTGCAGAACGCGAATGTCTGTGTAGCAGCGAATGCAGTTCCAAGGGACAGTGAAAGCCAGCTACAGCTTTCCGTGCTGGGAGCTTTCCTGTGGGCGCAATCGCTGGACGTTTCGAATTTGGCAGCCGGGCTCTGCGAGAGAGAAATACACAGTGTTGCCTCATTACGAACGAAAGCTTTTGCAGAACACGAAAGTCCGTCTACCAGCGAATGCAGTTCCAAGGGACAGTGAAAACCAGCTACAGCTTTCCGTGCTGGCATCTTTCGTGTGGGCGAAATCGCTGGACGTTTCGAATTTGGCAGCCGCGCTCTCCGAGAGAGAAATACACAGTGTTGCCTCATTACGAACGCAAGCTTTTGCAGAACACGGATGTCCGTCTACCAGCGAATGCAGTTCCAAGGGACAGTGAAAACCAGCTACAGCTTTCCGTGCTGGGAGCTTTCCTGTGGGCGCAATCGCTGGACGTTTCGAATTTGGCAGCCGGGCTCTCCGAGAGAGAAATACACAGTGTTGCCCCATTACGAACGAAAGCTGTTGCAGAACGCGAATGTCTGTCTACCAGCGAATGCAGTTCCAAGGGACAGTGAAAACCAGCTACAGCTTTCCGTGCTGGGAGCTTTCCTGTGGGCGCAATCGCTGGACGTTTCGAATTTGGCAGCCGGGCTCTCCGAGAGAGAAATACACAGTGTTGCCCCTTTACGAACGAAAGCTTTTGCAGAACGCGAATGTCTGTCTACCAGCGAATGCAGTTCCAAGGGACAGTGAAAACCAGCTACAGCTTTCCGTGCTGGGAGCTTTCCTGTGGGCGCAATCGCTGGACGTTTCGAATTTGGCAGCCGGGCTCTCCGAGAGAGAAATACAGAGTGTTGCCCCTTTACGAAACAAAGCTGTTGCAGAACGCGAATGTCTGTGTAGCAGCGAATGCAGTTCCAAGGGACAGTGAAAGCCAGCTACAGCTTTCCGTGCTGGCAGCTTTCCTGTGGGCGCAATCGCTGGACGTTTCGAATTTGGCAGCCGGGCTCTCCGAGAGAGAAATACACAGTGTTGCCCCATTACGAACCAAAGCTTTTGCAGAACGCGAATGTCTGTCTACCAGCGAATGCAGTTCCAAGGGACAGTGAAAACCAGCTACAGCTTTCCGTGCTGGCAGCTTTCCTGTGGGCGCAATCGCTGGACGTTTCGAATTTGGCAGCCGGCCTCTGCGAGAGAGAAATACACAGTGTTGCCTCATTACGAACGAAAGCTGTTGCAGAACGCGAATGTCTTTGTAGCAGCGAATGCAGTTCCAAGGGACAGTGAAAACCAGCTACAGCTTTCCGTGCTGGGAGCTTTCCTGTGGGCGCAATCGCTGGACGTTTCGAATTTGGCAGCCGGGCTCTCCCAGAGAGAAATACACAGTGTTGCCCCGTTACGAACGAAAGCTGTTGCAGAACGCGAATGTCTGTCTACCAGCGAATGCAGTTCCAAGGGACAGTGAAAACCAGCTACAGCTTTCCGTGCTGGCAGCTTTCCTGTGGGCGCAATCGCTGGACGTTTGAATTTGGCAGCCGGACTCCACGAGAGAGAAATACACAGTGTTGCCCCATTACGAACCAAAGCTTTTGCAGAACGCGAATGTCTGTCTACCAGCGAATGCAGTTCCAAGGGACAGTGAAAACCAGCTACAGATTTCCGTGCTGGCAGCTTTCCTGTGGGCGCAATCGCTGGACGTTTCGAATTTGGCAGCCGGGCTCTCCGAGAGAGAAATACACAGTGTTGCCTCATTACGAACGAAAGCTTTTGCAGAACGCGAATGTCTGTGTAGCAGCGAATGCAGTTCCAAGGGACAGTTAAAACCAGCTACAGCTTTCCGTGCTGGCAGCTTTCCTGTGGGCGCAATCGCTGGACGTTTCGAATTTGGAAGCCGCGCTCTCCGAGAGAGAAATACACAGTGTTGCCTCATTACGAACGAAAGCTTTTGCAGAACACGAATGTCTGTCTACCAGCGAATGCAGTTCCAAGGGACAGTGAAAACCAGCTACAGCTTTCCGTGCTGGCAGCTTTCCTGTGGGCGCAATCGCTGGACGTTTCGAATTTGGCAGCCGGGCTCTCCGAGAGAGAAATACACAGTGTTGCCCCATTACCAACCAAAGCTTTTGCAGAACGCGAATGGCTGTGTAGCAGCGAATGCAGTTCCAAGGGACAGTGAAAACCAGCTACAGCTTTCCGTGCTGGGAGCTTTCCTGTGGGCGCAATCGCTGGACGTTTCGAATTTGGCAGCCGCGCTCTCCGAGAGAGAAATACACAGTGTTGCCCCATTACCAACCAAAGCTTTTGCAGAACGCGAATGTCTGTCTACCAGCGAATGCAGTTCCAAGGGACAGTGAAAACCAGCTACAGCTTTCCGTGCTGGCAGCTTTCCTGTGGGCGCAATCGCTGAACTTTTCAAATTAGGCAGCCGGGTTCTCCGAGAGAGAAATACACAGTGTTGCCCCTTTACCAACCAAAGCTTTTGCAGAACGCGAATGTCTGTCTACCAGCGAATGCAGTTCCAAGGGACAGTGAAAACCAGCTACAGCTTTCCGTGCTGGCAGCTTTCCTGTGGGCGCAATCGCTGGACGTTTCGAATTTGGCAGCCGGGCTCTCCGAGAGAGAAATACACAGTGTTGCCCCTTTACGAACGAAAGCTGTTGCAGAACGCGAATGTCTGTCTACCAGCGAATGCAGTTCCAAGGGACAGTGAAAACCAGCTACAGCTTTCCGTGCTGGCAGCTTTCCTGTGGGCGCAATCGCTGGACGTTTCGAATTTGGCAGCCGGGCTCTCCGAGAGAGAAATACACAGTGTTGCCCCTTTACGAACGAAAGCTGTTGCAGAACGCGAATGTCTGTCTACCAGCGAATGCAGTTCCAAGGGACAGTGAAAACCAGCTACAGATTTCCGTGCTGGCAGCTTTCCTGTGGGCGCAATCGCTGGACGTTTCGAATTTGGCAGCCGGGCTCTCCGAGAGAGAAATACACAGTGTTGCCCCTTTACGAACGAAAGCTTTTGCAGAACGCGAATGTCTGTGTAGCAGCGAATGCAGTTCCAAGGGACAGTGAAAACCAGCTACAGCTTTCCGTGCTGGCAGCTTTCCTGTGGGCGCAATCGCTGGACGTTTCGAATTTGGCAGCCGGGCTCTGCGAGAGAGAAATACACAGAGTTGCCTCATTACGAACGAAAGCTGTTGCAGAACGCGAATGTCTGTGTAGCAGCGAATGCAGTTCCAAGGGACAGTGAAAACCAGCTACAGCTTTCCGTGCTGGGAGCTTTCCTGTGGGCGCAATCGCTGGACGTTTCGAATTTGGCAGCCGCGCTCTCCGAGAGAGAAATACACAGTGTTGCCCCATTACCAACCAAAGCTTTTGCAGAACGCGAATGTCTGTCTACCAGCGAATGCAGTTCCAAGGGACAGTGAAAACCAGCTACAGCTTTCCGTGCTGGCAGCTTTCCTGTGGGCGCAATCGCTGAACTTTTCAAATTAGGCAGCCGGGTTCTCCGAGAGAGAAATACACAGTGTTGCCCCTTTACCAACCAAAGCTTTTGCAGAACGCGAATGTCTGTCTACCAGCGAATGCAGTTCCAAGGGACAGTGAAAACCAGCTACAGCTTTCCGTGCTGGCAGCTTTCCTGTGGGCGCAATCGCTGGACGTTTCGAATTTGGCAGCCGGGCTCTCCGAGAGAGAAATACACAGTGTTGCCCCTTTACGAACGAAAGCTGTTGCAGAACGCGAATGTCTGTCTACCAGCGAATGCAGTTCCAAGGGACAGTGAAAACCAGCTACAGCTTTCCGTGCTGGCAGCTTTCCTGTGGGCGCAATCGCTGGACGTTTCGAATTTGGCAGCCGGGCTCTCCGAGAGAGAAATACACAGTGTTGCCCCTTTACGAACGAAAGCTGTTGCAGAACGCGAATGTCTGTCTACCAGCGAATGCAGTTCCAAGGGACAGTGAAAACCAGCTACAGATTTCCGTGCTGGCAGCTTTCCTGTGGGCGCAATCGCTGGACGTTTCGAATTTGGCAGCCGGGCTCTCCGAGAGAGAAATACACAGTGTTGCCCCTTTACGAACGAAAGCTTTTGCAGAACGCGAATGTCTGTGTAGCAGCGAATGCAGTTCCAAGGGACAGTGAAAACCAGCTACAGCTTTCCGTGCTGGCAGCTTTCCTGTGGGCGCAATCGCTGGACGTTTCGAATTTGGCAGCCGGGCTCTGCGAGAGAGAAATACACAGAGTTGCCTCATTACGAACGAAAGCTGTTGCAGAACGCGAATGTCTGTGTAGCAGCGAATGCAGTTCCAAGGGACAGTGAAAACCAGCTACAGCTTTCCGTGCTGGCAGCTTTCCTGTGGGCGCAATCGCTGGACGTTTCGAATTTGGCAGCCGGGCTCTCCGAGAGAGAAATACACAGTGTTGCCCCTTTACGAACGAAAGCTGTTGCAGAACGCGAATGTCTGTCTACCAGCGAATGCAGTTCCAAGGGACAGTGAAAACCAGCTACAGCTTTCCGTGCTGGCAGCTTTCCTGTGGGCGCAATCGCTGGACGTTTCGAATTTGGCAGCCGGGCTCTCCGAGAGAGAAATACACAGTGTTGCCCCTTTACGAACGAAAGCTGTTGCAGAACGCGAATGTCTGTCTACCAGCGAATGCAGTTCCAAGGGACAGTGAAAACCAGCTACAGATTTCCGTGCTGGCAGCTTTCCTGTGGGCGCAATCGCTGGACGTTTCGAATTTGGCAGCCGGGCTCTCCGAGAGAGAAATACACAGTGTTGCCCCTTTACGAACGAAAGCTGTTGCAGAACGCGAATGTCTGTCTACCAGCGAATGCAGTTCCAAGGGACAGTGAAAACCAGCTACAGCTTTCCGTGCTGGCAGCTTTCCTGTGGGCGCAATCACTGGACTTTTCGAATTTGGCAGCCGGGCTCTCCCAGAGAGAAATACACAGTGTTGCCCCTTTACGAACGAAAGCTTTTGCAGAACGCGAATGTCTGTGTAGCAGCGAATGCAGTTCCAAGGGACAGTGAAAACCAGCTACTGCTTTCCGTGCTGGGAGCTTTCCTGTGGGCGCAATCGCTGGACTTTTCGAATTTGGCAGCCGGGCTCTCCCAGAGAGAAATACACAGTGTTGCCCCTTTACGAACGAAAGCTTTTGCAGAACGCGAATGTTTGTGTAGCAGCGAATGCACTTCCAAGGGACAGTGAAAACCAGCTACTGCTTTCCGTGCTGGGAGCTTTCCTGTGGGCGCAATCGCTGGACGTTTCGAATTTGGCAGCCGGGCTCTCCAAGAGAGAAATACACAGTGTTGCCCCATTACCAACCAAAGCTTTTGCAGAACGCGAATGTCTGTCTACCAGCGAATGCAGTTCCAAGGGACAGTGAAAACCAGCTACAGCTTTCCGTGCTGGCAGCTTTCCTGTGGGCGCAATCGCTGGACGTTTCGAATTTGTCAGCCGGGCTCTGCGAGAGTGAAATACACAGTGTTGCCTCATTACGAACGCAAGCTTTTGCAGAACACGAATGTCTGTGTAGCAGCGAATGCAGTTCCAAGGGACAGTGAAAACCAGCTACAGCTTTCCGTGCTGGCAGCTTTCCTGTGGGCGCAATCGCTGGACGTTTCGAATTTGGAAAACGCGCTCTCCGAGAGAGAAATACACAGTGTTGCCTCATTACGAACGAAAGCTTTTGCAGAACACGAATGTCTGTCTACCAGCGAATGCAGTTCCAAGGGACAGTGAAAACCAGCTACAGCTTTCCGTGCTGGCAGCTTTCCTGTGGGCGCAATCGCTGGACGTTTCGAATTTGGCAGCCGGGCTCTGCGAGAGAGAAATACACAGTGTTGCCCCTTTACGAACGAAAGCTGTTGCAGAACGCGAATGTCTGTCTACCAGCGAATGCAGTTCCAAGGGACAGTGAAAACCAGCTACAGCTTTCCGTGCTGGCAGCTTTCCTGTGGGCGCAATCGCTGGACGTTTCGAATTTGGCAGCCGGGCTCTGCGAGAGAGAAATACACAGTGTTGCCTCATTACGAACGAAAGCTTTTGCAGAACGCGAATGTCTGTGTAGCAGCGAATGCAGTTCCAAGGGACAGTTAAAACCAGCTACAGCTTTCCGTGCTGGCAGCTTTCCTGTGGGCGCAATCGCTGGACGTTTCGAATTTGGAAGCCGCGCTCTCCGAGAGAGAAATACACAGTGTTGCCTCATTACGAACGAAAGCTTTTGCAGAACACGAATGTCTGTCTACCAGCGAATGCAGTTCCAAGGGACAGTGAAAACCAGCTACAGCTTTCCGTGCTGGCAGCTTTCCTGTGGGCGCAATCGCTGAACTTTTCAAATTAGGCAGCCGGGTTCTCCGAGAGAGAAATACACAGTGTTGCCCCTTTACCAACCAAAGCTTTTGCAGAACGCGAATGTCTGTCTACCAGCGAATGCAGTTCCAAGGGACAGTGAAAACCAGCTACAGCTTTCCGTGCTGGCAGCTTTCCTGTGGGCGCAATCGCTGGACGTTTCGAATTTGGCAGCCGGGCTCTCCGAGAGAGAAATACACAGTGTTGCCCCTTTACGAACGAAAGCTGTTGCAGAACGCGAATGTCTGTCTACCAGCGAATGCAGTTCCAAGGGACAGTGAAAACCAGCTACAGCTTTCCGTGCTGGCAGCTTTCCTGTGGGCGCAATCGCTGGACGTTTCGAATTTGGCAGCCGGGCTCTCCGAGAGAGAAATACACAGTGTTGCCCCTTTACGAACGAAAGCTGTTGCAGAACGCGAATGTCTGTCTACCAGCGAATGCAGTTCCAAGGGACAGTGAAAACCAGCTACAGCTTTCCGTGCTGGCAGCTTTCCTGTGGGCGCAATCGCTGGACGTTTCGAATTTGGCAGCCGGGCTCTCCCAGAGAGAAATACACAGTGTTGCCCCTTTACGAACGAAAGCTTTTGCAGAACGCGAATGTCTGTGTAGCAGCGAATGCAGTTCCAAGGGACAGTGAAAACCAGCTACAGCTTTCCGTGCTGGCAGCTTTCCTGTGGGCGCAATCGCTGGACGTTTCGAATTTGGCAGCCGGGCTCTCCGAGAGAGAAATACACAGTGTTGCCCCATTACGAACCAAAGCTTTTGCAGAACGCGAATGTCTGTGTAGCAGCGAATGCACTTCCAAGGGACAGTGAAAACCAGCTACTGCTTTCCGTGCTGGGAGCTTTCCTGTGGGCGCAATCGCTGGACGTTTCGAATTTGGCAGCCGGGCTCTGCGAGAGAGAAATACACAGAGTTGCCTCGTTACGAACGAAAGCTGTTGCAGAACGCGAATGTCTGTGTAGCAGCGAATGCAGTTCCAAGGGACAGTGAAAACCAGCTACAGCTTTCCGTGCTGGCAGCTTTCCTGTGGGCGCAATCGCTGGACGTTTCGAATTTGGCAGCCGGGCTCTCCGAGAGAGAAATACACAGTGTTGCCCCTTTACGAACGAAAGCTGTTGCAGAACGCGAATGTCTGTCTACCAGCGAATGCAGTTCCAAGGGACAGTGAAAACCAGCTACAGCTTTCCGTGCTGGCAGCTTTCCTGTGGGCGCAATCGCTGGACGTTTCGAATTTGGCAGCCGGGCTCTCCGAGAGAGAAATACACAGTGTTGCCCCTTTACGAACGAAAGCTGTTGCAGAACGCGAATGTCTGTGTAGCAGCGAATGCAGTTCCAAGGGACAGTGAAAACCAGCTACAGATTTCCGTGCTGGCAGCTTTCCTGTGGGCGCAATCGCTGGACGTTTCGAATTTGGCAGCCGGGCTCTCCGAGAGAGAAATACACAGTGTTGCCCCTTTACGAACGAAAGCTGTTGCAGAACGCGAATGTCTGTCTACCAGCGAATGCAGTTCCAAGGGACAGTGAAAACCAGCTACAGCTTTCCGTGCTGGCAGCTTTCCTGTGGGCGCAATCGCTGGACTTTTCGAATTTGGCAGCCGGGCTCTCCCAGAGAGAAATACACAGTGTTGCCCCTTTACGAATGAAAGCTTTTGCAGAACGCGAATGTCTGTCTACCAGCGAATGCAGTTCCAAGGGACAGTGAAAACCAGCTACAGCTTTCCGTGCTGGCAGCTTTCCTGTGGGCGCAATCGCTGGACGTTTCGAATTTGGCAGCCGGGCTCTCCAAGAGAGAAATACACAGTGTTGCCCCATTACCAACCAAAGCTTTTGCAGAACGCGAATGTCTGTCTACCAGCGAATGCAGTTCCAAGGGACAGTGAAAACCAGCTACAGCTTTCCGTGCTGGCAGCTTTCCTGTGGGCGCAATCGCTGGACGTTTCGAATTTGTCAGCCGGGCTCTGCGAGAGAGAAATACACAGTGTTGCCTCATTACGAACGAAAGCTTTTGCAGAACACGAATGTCTGTGTAGCAGCGAATGCAGTTCCAAGGGACAGTGAAAACCAGCTACAGCTTTCCGTGCTGGCAGCTTTCCTGTGGGCGCAATCGCTGGACGTTTCGAATTTGGCAGCCGGGCTCTCCGAGAGAGAAATACACAGTGTTGCCTCATTACGAACGAAAGCTTTTGCAGAACACGAATGTCTGTCTACCAGCGAATGCAGTTCCAAGGGACAGTGAAAACCAGCTACAGCTTTCCGTGCTGGCAGCTTTCCTGTGGGCGCAATCGCTGGACGTTTCGAATTTGGCAGCCGGGCTCTCCGAGAGAGAAATACATAGTGTTGCCCCTTTACGAACGAAAGCTGTTGCAGAACGCGAATGTCTGTCTACCAGCGAATGCAGTTCCAAGGGACAGTGAAAGCCAGCTACAGCTTTCCGTGCTGGGAGCTTTCCTGTGGGCGCAATCGCTGGACGTTTCGAATTTGGCAGCCGGGCTCTGCGAGAGAGAAATACACAGTGTTGCCTCATTACGAACGAAAGCTTTTGCAGAACACGAATGTCCGTCTACCACCGAATGCAGTTCCAAGGGACAGTGAAAACCAGCTACAGCTTTCCGTGCTGGCATCTTTCGTGTGGGCGCAATCGCTGGACGTTTCGAATTTGGCAGCCGCGCTCTCCGAGAGAGAAATACACAGTGTTGCCTCATTACGAACGCAAGCTTTTGCAGAACACGGATGTCCGTCTACCAGCGAATGCAGTTCCAAGGGACAGTGAAAACCAGCTACAGCTTTCCGTGCTGGCAGCTTTCCTGTGGGCGCAATCGCTGGACGTTTCGAATTTGGCAGCCGGGCTCTGCGAGAGAGAAATACACAGTGTTGCCCCTTTACGAACGAAAGCTGTTGCAGAACGCGAATGTCTGTCTACCAGCGAATGCAGTTCCAAGGGACAGTGAAAACCAGCTACAGATTTCCGTGCTGGCAGCTTTCCTGTGGGCGCAATCGCTGGACGTTTCGAATTTGGCAGCCGGGCTCTCCGAGAGAGAAATACACAGTGTTGCCCCTTTACGAACGAAAGCTGTTGCAGAACGCGAATGTCTGTCTACCAGCGAATGCAGTTCCAAGGGACAGTGAAAGCCAGCTACAGCTTTCCGTGCTGGGAGCTTTCCTGTGGGCGCAATCGCTGGACGTTTCGAATTTGGCAGCCGGGCTCTCCGAGAGAGAAATACACAGTGTTGCCCCTTTACGAACGAAAGCTGTTGCAGAACGCGAATGTCTGTCTACCAGCGAATGCAGTTCCAAGGGACAGTGAAAACCAGCTACAGCTTTCCGTGCTGGCAGCTTTCCTGTGGGCGCAATCGCTGGACGTTTCGAATTTGGCAGCCGGGCTCTCCCAGAGAGAAATACACAGTGTTGCCTCATTACGAACGAAAGCTTTTGCAGAACGCGAATGTCTGTGTAGCAGCGAATGCACTTCCAAGGGACAGTGAAAACCAGCTACTGCTTTCCGTGCTGGGAGCTTTCCTGTGGGCGCAATCGCTGGAAGTTTCGAATTTGGCAGCCGGGCTCTCCAAGAGAGAAATACACAGTGTTGCCCCATTACCAACCAAAGCTTTTGCAGAACGCGAATGTCTGTCTACCAGCGAATGCAGTTCCAAGGGACAGTGAAAGCCAGCTACAGCTTTCCGTGCTGGCAGCTTTCCTGTGGGCGCAATCGCTGGACGTTTCGAATTTGGCAGCCGGGCTCTCCGAGAGAGAAATACACAGTGTTGCCCCATTACGAAACAAAGCTTTTGCAGAACGCGAATGTCTGTCTACCAGCGCATGCAGTTCCAAGGGACAGTGAAAACCAGCTACAGCTTTCCGTGCTGGCAGCTTTCCTGTGGGCGCAATCGCTGGACGTTTCGAATTTGTCAGCCGGGCTCTGCGAGAGAGAAATACACAGTGTTGCCTCATTACGAACGAAAGCTTTTGCAGAACACGAATGTCTGTGTAGCAGCGAATGCAGTTCCAAGGGACAGTGAAAACCAGCTACAGCTTTCCGTGCTGGCAGCTTTCCTGTGGGCGCAATCGCTGGACGTTTCGAATTCGGCAGCCGGGCTCCACGAGAGAGAAATACACAGTGTTGCCCCTTTACGAACGAAAGCTGTTGCAGAACGCGGATGTCTGTGTAGCAGCGAATGCAGTTCCAAGGGACAGTGAAAACCAGCTACAGCTTTCCGTGCTGGCAGCTTTCCTGTGGGCGCAATCGCTGGACGTTTGAATTTGGCAGCCGGAATCTGCGAGAGAGAAATACACATTGTTGCCCCTTTACGAACGAAAGCTGTTGCAGAACGCGAATGTCTGTCTACCAGCGAATGCAGTTCCAAGGTACAGTGAAAACCAGCTACAGCTTTCCGTGCTGGCAGCTTTCCTGTGGGCGCAATCGCTGGACGTTTCGAATTTGGCAGCCGGGCTCTCCGAGAGAGAAATACACAGTGTTGCCCCTTTACGAACGAAAGCTGTTGCAGAACGCGAATGTCTGTCTACCAGCGAATGCAGTTCCAAGGGACAGTAAAAACCAGCTACAGCTTTCCGTGCTGGCAGCTTTCCTGTGGGCGCAATCGCTGGACGTTTCGAATTTGGCAGCCGGGCTCTCCGAGAGAGAAATACACAGTGTTGCCCCTTTACGAACGAAAGCTGTTGCAGAACGCGAATGTCTGTCTACCAGCGAATGCAGTTCCAAGGGACAGTGAAAACCAGCTACAGCTTTCCGTGCTGGCAGCTTTCCTGTGGGCGCAATCGCTGGACGTTTCGAATTTGGCAGCCGGGCTCTCCCAGAGAGAAATACACAGTGTTGCCTCATTACGAACGAAAGCTTTTGCAGAACCCGAATGTCTGTGTAGCAGCGAATGCAGTTCCAAGGGACAGTGAAAACCAGCTACTGCTTTCCGTGCTGGGAGCTTTCCTGTGGGCGCAATCGCTGGAAGTTTCGAATTTGGCAGCCGGGCTCTCCAAGAGAGAAATACACAGTGTTGCCCCATTACCAACCAAAGCTTTTGCAGAACGCGAATGTCTGTCTACCAGCGAATGCAGTTCCAAGGGACAGTGAAAACCAGCTACAGCTTTCCGTGCTGGGAGCTTTCCTGTGGGCGAAATCGCTGGACGTTTCGAATTTGGCAGCCGGGCTCTCCGAGAGAGAAATACACAGTGTTGCCCCTTTACGAACGAAATCTGTTGCAGAACGCGAATGTCTGTGTAGCAGCGAATGCAGTTCCAAGGGACAGTGAAAGCCAGCTACAGCTTTCCGTGCTGGGAGCTTTCCTGTGGGCGCAATCGCTGGACGTTTCGAATTTGGCAGCCGGGCTCTTCGAGAGAGAAATACACAGTGTTGCCCCTTTACGAACGAAAGCTGTTGCAGAACGCGAATGTCTGTCTACCAGCGAATGCAGTTCCAAGGGACAGTGAAAACCAGCTACAGCTTTCCGTGCTGGCAGCTTTCCTGTGGGCGCAATCGCTGGACGTTTGAATTTGGCAGCCGGACTCCACGAGAGAGAAATACAGAGTGTTGCCCCATTACGAACCAAAGCTTTTGCAGAACGCGAATGTCTGTCTACCAGCGAATGCAGTTCCAAGGGACAGTGAAAACCAGCTACAGCTTTCCGTGCTGGCAGCTTTCCTGTGGGCGCAATCGCTGGACGTTTCGAATTTGGCAGCCGGGCTCTCCGAGAGAGAAATACACAGTGTTGCCCCATTACGAACGAAAGCTTTTGCAGAACACGAATGTCTGTGTAGCAGCGAATGCAGTTCCAAGGGACAGTGAAAACCAGCTACAGCTTTCCGTGCTGGCAGCTTTCCTGTGGGCGCAATCTCTGGACGTTTCGAATTCGGCAGCCGGGCTCCACGAGAGAGAAATACACAGTGTTGCCCCTTTACTAACGAAAGCTGTTGCAGAACGCGGATGTCTGTGTAGCAGCGAATGCAGTTCCAAGGGACAGTGAAAACCAGCTACAGCTTTCCGTGCTGGCAGCTTTCCTGTGGGCGCAATCGCTGGACGTTTGAATTTGGCAGCCGGAATCTGCGAGAGAGAAATACACATTGTTGCCCCTTTACGAACGAAAGCTGTTGCAGAACGCGAATGTCTGTCTACCAGCGAATGCAGTTCCAAGGGACAGTAAAAACCAGCTACAGCTTTCCGTGCTGGCAGCTTTCCTGTGGGCGCAATCGCTGGACGTTTCGAATTTGGCAGCCGGGCTCTCCGAGAGAGAAATACACAGTGTTGCCCCTTTACGAACGAAAGCTGTTGCAGAACGCGAATGTCTGTCTACCAGCGAATGCAGTTCCAAGGGACAGTGAAAACCAGCTACAGCTTTCCGTGCTGGCAGCTTTCCTGTGGGCGCAATCGCTGGACGTTTCGAATTTGGCAGCCGGGCTCTCCCAGAGAGAAATACACAGTGTTGCCTCATTACGAACGAAAGCTTTTGCAGAACCCGAATGTCTGTGTAGCAGCGAATGCAGTTCCAAGGGACAGTGAAAACCAGCTACTGCTTTCCGTGCTGGGAGCTTTCCTGTGGGCGCAATCGCTGGAAGTTTCGAATTTGGCAGCCGGGCTCTCCAAGAGAGAAATACACAGTGTTGCCCCATTACCAACCAAAGCTTTTGCAGAACGCGAATGTCTGTCTACCAGCGAATGCAGTTCCAAGGGATAGTGAAAACCAGCTACAGCTTTCCGTGCTGGCAGCTTTCGTGTGGGCGCAATCGCTGGACGTTTCGAATTTGGCAGCCGGGCTCTCCGAGAGAGAAATACATAGTGTTGCCCCATTACGAAACAAAGCTTTTGCAGAACGCGAATGTCTGTCTACCAGCGAATGCAGTTCCAAGGGACAGTGAAAACCAGCTACAGCTTTCCGTGCTGGCAGCTTTCCTGTGGGCGCAATCGCTGGACGTTTCGAATTTGTCAGCCGGGCTCTGCGGGAGAGAAATACACAGTGTTGCCTCATTACGAACGAAAGCTTTTGCAGAACACGAATGTCCGTGTAGCAGCGAATGCAGTTCCAAGGGACAGTGAAAACCAGCTACAGCTTTCCGTGCTGGCAGCTTTCCTGTGGGCGCAATCGCTGGACGTTTCGAATTTGGCAGCCGGGCTCTCCGAGAGAGAAATACACAGTGTTGCCTCATTACGAACGAAAGCTTTTGCAGAACACGAATGTCTGTCTACCAGCGAATGCAGTTCCAAGGGACAGTGAAAACCAGCTACAGCTTTCCGTGCTGGGAGCTTTCCTGTGGGCGCAATCGCTGGACGTTTCGAATTTGGCAGCCGGGCTCTCCGAGAGAGAAATACACAGTGTTGCCCCTTTACGAACGAAAGCTGTTGCAGAACGCGAATGTCTGTGTAGCAGCGAATGCAGTTCCAAGGGACAGTGAAAGCCAGCTACAGCTTTCCGTGCTGGGAGCTTTCCTGTGGGCGCAATCGCTGGACGTTTCGAATTTGGCAGCCGGGCTCTTCGAGAGAGAAATACACAGTGTTGCCCCTTTACGAACGAAAGCTGTTGCAGAACGCGAATGTCTGTCTACCAGCGAATGCAGTTCCAAGGGACAGTGAAAACCAGCTACAGCTTTCCGTGCTGGCAGCTTTCCTGTGGGCGCAATCGCTGGACGTTTGAATTTGGCAGCCGGACTCCACGAGAGAGAAATACACAGTGTTGCCCCATTACCAACCAAAGCTTTCGCAGAACGCGAATGTCTGTCTACCAGCGAATGCAGTTCCAAGGGACAGTGAAAACCAGCTACAGCTTTCCGTGCTGGCAGCTTTCCTGTGGGCGCAATCGCTGGACGTTTCGAATTTGGCAGCCGGGCTCTCCGAGAGAGAAATACACAGTGTTGCCCCATTACGAACGAAAACTTTTGCAGAACACGAATGTCTGTGTAGCAGCGAATGCAGTTCCAAGGGACAGTGAAAACCAGCTACAGCTTTCCGTGCTGGCAGCTTTCCTGTGGGCGCAATCGCTGGACGTTTCGAATTCGGCAGCCGGGCTCCACGAGAGAGAAATACACAGTGTTGCCCCTTTACTAACGAAAGCTGTTGCAGAACGCGGATGTCTGTGTAGCAGCGAATGCAGTTCCAAGGGACAGTGAAAACCAGCTACAGCTTTCCGTGCTGGCAGCTTTCCTGTGGGCGCAATCGCTGGACGTTTGAATTTGGCAGCCGGAATCTGCGAGAGAGAAATACACATTGTTGCCCCTTTACGAACGAAAGCTGTTGCAGAACGCGAATGTCTGTCTACCAGCGAATGCAGTTCCAAGGTACAGTGAAAACCAGCTACAGCTTTCCGTGCTGGCAGCTTTCCTGTGGGCGCAATCGCTGGACGTTTCGAATTTGGCAGCCGGGCTCTCCGAGAGAGAAATACACAGTGTTGCCCCTTTACCAAACAAAGCTTTTGCAGAACGCGAATGTCTGTGTAGCAGCGAATGCAGTTCCAAGGGACAGTGAAAACCAGCTACAGCTTTCCGTGCTGGCAGCTTTCCTGTGGGCGCAATCGCTGGACGTTTCGAATTTGGCAGCCGGGCTCTCCGAGAGAGAAATACACAGTGTTGCCCCATTACCAACCAAAGCTTTTGCAGAACGCGAATGTCTGTCTACCAGCGAATGCAGTTCCAAGGGACAGTGAAAACCAGCTACAGCTTTCCGTGCTGGCAGCTTTCCTGTGGGCGCAATCGCTGGACGTTTCGAATTTGGCAGCCGGGCTCTCCGAGAGAGAAATACATAGTGTTGCCCCTTTACGAACGAAAGCTGTTGCAGAACGCGAATGTCTGTGTAGCAGCGAATGCAGTTCCAAGGGACAGTGAAAACCAGATACAGCTTTCCGTGCTGGCAGCTTTCCTGTGGGCGCAATCGCTGGACGTTTCGAATTTGGGAGCCGGGCTCTCCGAGAGAGAAATACACAGTGTTGCCCCATTACCAACCAAAGCTTTTGCAGAACGCGAATGTCTGTGTAGCAGCGAATGCAGTTCCAAGGGACAGTGAAAACCAGCTACAGCTTTCCGTGCTGGCAGCTTTCCTGTGGGCGCAATCGCTGGACGTTTCGAATTTGGCAGCCGGGCTCTCCGAGAGAGAAATACACAGTGTTGCCCCTTTACGAACGAAAGCTGTTGCAGAACGCGAATGTCTGTCTACCAGCGAATGCAGTTCCAAGGGACAGTGAAAACCAGCTACAGCTTTCCGTGCTGGGAGCTTTCCTGTGGGCGCAATCGCTGGACGTTTCGAATTTGGCAGCCGGGCTCTCCGAGAGAAAAATACACAGTGTTGCCCCATTACGAACCAAAGCTTTTGCAGAACGCGAATGTCTGTCTACCAGCGAATGCAGTTCCAAGGGACAGTGAAAACCAGCTACAGCTTTCCGTGCTGGGAGCTTTCCTGTGGGCGCAATCGCTGGACGTTTCGATTTTGGCAGCCGGGCTCTGCGAGAGAGAAATACACAGTGTTGCCTCATTACGAACGAAAGCTGTTGCAGAACGCGAATGTCTGTGTAGCAGCGAATGCAGTTCCAAGGGACAGTGAAAACCAGCTACAGCTTTCCGTGCTGGGAGCTTTCCTGTGGGCGCAATTGCTGGACGTTTCGAATTTGGCAGCTGGGCTCTCCGAGAGAGAAATACACAGTGTTGCCCCTTTACGAACGAAAGCTGTTGCAGAACGCGAATGTCTGTCTACCAGCGAATGCAGTTCCAAGGGACAGTGAAAACCAGCTACAGCTTTCCGTGCTGGGAGCTTTCCTGTGGGCGCAATCGCTGGACGTTTCGAATTTGGCAGCCGGGCTCTCCGAGAGAAAAATACACAGTGTTGCCCCATTACGAACCAAAGCTTTTGCAGAACGCGAATGTCTGTCTACCAGCGAATGCAGTTCCAAGGGACAGTGAAAACCAGCTACAGCTTTCCGTGCTGGGAGCTTTCCTGTGGGCGCAATCGCTGGACGTTTCGATTTTGGCAGCCGGGCTCTGCGAGAGAGAAATACACAGTGTTGCCTCATTACGAACGAAAGCTGTTGCAGAACGCGAATGTCTGTGTAGCAGCGAATGCAGTTCCAAGGGACAGTGAAAACCAGCTACAGCTTTCCGTGCTGGGAGCTTTCCTGTGGGCGCAATTGCTGGACGTTTCGAATTTGGCAGCCGGGCTCTCCGAGAGAGAAATACACAGTGTTGCCCCTTTACGAACGAAAGCTGTTGCAGAACGTGAATGTCTGTCTACCAGCGAATGCAGTTCCAAGGGACAGTGAAAACCAGCTACAGCTTTCCGTGCTGGCAGCTTTCCTGTGGGCGCAATCGCTGGACGTTTAAATTTGGCAGCCGGAGTCCACGAGAGAGAAATACACAGTGTTGCCCCATTACGAACCAAAGCTTTTGCAGAACACGAATGTCTGTCTACCAGCGAATGCAGTTCCAAGGGACAGTGAAAACCAGCTACAGCTTTCCGTGCTGGCAGCTTTCCTGTGGGCGCAATCGCTGGACGTTTCGAATTTGGCAGCCGGGCTCTCCGAGAGAGAAATACACAGTGTTGCCCCTTTACGAACGAAAGCTGTTGCAGAACGCGAATGTCTGTGTAGCAGCGAATGCAGTTCCAAGGGACAGTGAAAACCAGCTACAGCTTTCCGTGCTGGCAGCTTTCCTGTGGGCGCAATCGCTGGACGTTTCGAATTTGGCAGCCGGGCTCTCCAAGAGAGAAATACACAGTGTTGCCCCATTACGAACCAAAGCTTTTGCAGAACGCGAATGTCTGTGTAGCAGCGAATGCAGTTCCAAGGGACAGTGAAAACCAGCTACAGTTTTCCGTGCTGGCAGCTTTCCTGTGGGCGCAATCGCTGGACGTTTCGAATTTGGCAGCCGGGATCTGCGAGAGAGAAATACACAGTGTTGCCCCATTACGAACCAAAGCTTTTGCAGAACACGAATGTCCGTCTACCAGCGAATGCAGTTCCAAGGGACAGTGAAAACCAGCTACAGCTTTCCGGGCTGGCAGCTTTCCTGTGGGCGCAATCGCTGGACGTTTCGAATTTGGCAGCCGGGCTCTCCGAGAGAGAAATACACAGTTTTGCCCCATTACGAAACAAAGCTTTTGCAGAACGCGAATGTCTGTCTACCAGCGAATGCAGTTCCAAGGGACAGTGAAAACCAGCTACAGCTTTCCGTGCTGGCAGCTTTCCTGTGGGCGCAATCGCTGGACGTTTCGAATTTGGAAGCCGGGCTCTGCGAGAGAGAAATACACAGTGTTGCCTCATTACGAACGAAAGCTTTTGCAGAACACGAATGTCCGTCTACCAGCGAATGCAGTTCCAAGGGACAGTGAAAACCAGCTACAGCTTTCCGTGCTGGCAGCTTTCCTGTGGGCGCAATCGCTGGACGTTTCGAATTTGGAAGCCGCGCTCTCCGAGAGAGAAATACACAGTGTTGCCTCATTACGAACGAAAGCTTTTGCAGAACACGAATGTCTGTCTACCAGTGAATGCAGTTCCAAGGGACAGTGAAAACCAGCTACAGCTTTCCGTGCTGGCAGCTTTCCTGTGGGCGCAATCGCTGGACGTTTCGAATTTGGCAGCCGGGCTCTCCGAGAGAGAAATACACAGTGTTGCCCCTTTACGAACGAAAGCTGTTGTAGAACGCGAATGTCTGTGTAGCAGCGAATGCAGTTCCAAGGGACAGTGAAAGCCAGCTACAGCTTTCCGTGCTGGGAGCTTTCCTGTGGGCGCAATCGCTGGACGTTTCGAATTTGGCAGCCGGGCTCTCCGAGAGAGAAATACACAGTGTTGCCCCATTATGAACCAAAGCTTTTGCAGAACGCGAATGTCTGTCTACCAGCGAATGCAGTTCCAAGGGACAGTGAAAACCAGCTACAGATTTCCGTGCTGGCAGCTTTCCTGTGGGCGCAATCGCTGGACGTTTCGAATTTGGCAGCCGGGCTCTCCGAGAGAGAAATACACAGTGTTGCCCCTTTACGAACGAAAGCTGTTGCAGAACGCGAATGTCTGTCTACCAGCGAATGCAGTTCCAAGGGACAGTGAAAACCAGCTACAGCTTTCCGTGCTGGCAGCTTTCCTGTGGGCGCAATCGCTGGACATTTCGAATTTGGCAGCCGGGCTCTCCGAGAGAGAAATACACAGTGTTGCCTCATTACGAACGAAAACTTTTGCAGAACACGAATGTCCGTCTACCAGCGAATGCAGTTCCAAGGGACAGTGAAAACCAGCTACAGCTTTCCGTGCTGGCAGCTTTCCTGTGGCCGCAATCGCTGGACGTTTCGAATTTGTCAGCCGGGCTCTACGAGAGAGAAATACACAGTGTTGCCTCATTACGAACGAAAGCTTTTGCAGAACACGAATGTCTGTGTAGCAGCGAATGCAGTTCCAAGGGACAGTGAAAACCAGCTACAGCTTTCCGTGCTGGCAGCTTTCCTGTGGGCGCAATCGCTGGACGTTTCGAATTTGGCAGCCGGGCTCCACGAGAGAGAAATACACAGTGTTGCCCCTTTACGAACGAAAGCTGTTGCAGAACGCGAATGTCTGTCTACCAGCGAATGCAGTTCCAAGGGACAGTGAAAACCAGCTACAGCTTTCCGTGCTGGCAGCTTTCCTGTGGGCGCAATCGCTGGACGTTTGAATTTGGCAGCCGGGCTCTGCGAGAGAGAAATACACAGTGTTGCCCCTTTACGAACGAAAGCTGTTGCAGAACGCGAATGTCTGTCTACCAGCGAATGCAGTTCCAAGGTACAGTGAAAACCAGCTACAGCTTTCCGTGCTGGCAGCTTTCCTGTGGGCGCAATCGCTGGACGTTTCGAATTTGGCAGCCGGGCTCTCCGAGAGAGAAATACACAGTGTTGCCCCATTACCAACCAAAGCTTTTGCAGAACGCGAATGGCTGTGTAGCAGCGAATGCAGTTCCAAGGGACAGTGAAAACCAGCTACAGCTTTCCGTGCTGGCAGCTTTCCTGTGGGCGCAATCGCTGGACGTTTCGAATTTGGCAGCCGGGCTCTCCGAGAGAGAAATACACAGTGTTGCCCCTTTACGAACGAAAGATGTTGCAGAACACGAATGTCTGTCTACCAGCGAATGCAGTTCCAAGGGACAGTGAAAACCAGATACAGCTTTCCGTGCTGGCAGCTTTCCTGTGGGCGCAATCGCTGGACGTTTGAATTTGGCAGCCGGAATCTGCGAGAGAGAAATACACAGTGTTGCCCCTTTACGAACGAAAGCTGTTGCAGAACGCGAATGTCTGTCTACCAGCGAATGCAGTTCCAAGGGACAGTGAAAACCAGCTACAGCTTTCCGTGCTGGCAGCTTTCCTGTGGGCGCAATCGCTGGACGTTTCGAATTTGGCAGCCGGGTTCTCCGAGAGAGAAATACACAGTGTTGCCTCATTACGAACGAAAGCTTTTGCAGAACACGAATGTCCGTCTACCAGCGAATGCAGTTCCAAGGGACAGTGAAAACCAGCTACAGCTTTCCGTGCTGGGAGCTTTCCTGTGGGCGCAATCGCTGGACGTTTCGAATTTGGAAGCCGGGCTCTCCGAGAGAGAAATACACAGTGTTGCCCCATTACGAACGAAAGCTGTTGCAGAACGCGAATGTCTGTCTACCAGCGAATGCAGTTCCAAGGGACAGTGAAAACCAGCTACAGCTTTCCGTGCTGGCAGCTTTCCTGTGGGCGCAATCGCTGGACGTTTCTAATTTGGCAGCCGGGATCTCCGAGAGAGAAATACACAGTGTTGCCCCATTACCAACCAAAGCTTTTGCAGAACGCGAATGTCTGTCTACCAGCGAATGCAGTTCCAAGGGACAGTGAAAACCAGCTACAGCTTTCCGTGCTGGCAGCTTTCCTGTGGCCGCAATCGCTGGACGTTTCGAATTTGGCAGCCGGGCTCTGCGAGAGAGAAATACACAGTGTTGCCTCATTACGAACGAAAGCTTTTGTAGAACACGAATGTCCGTCTACCAGCGAATGCAGTTCCAAGGGACAGTGAAAACCAGCTACAGCTTTCCGTGCTGGCAGCTTTCCTGTGGGCGCAATCGCTGGACGTTTCGAATTTGGCAGCCGGGCTCTCCGAGAGAGAAATACACAGTGTTGCCCCATTACGAACCAAAGCTTTTGCAGAACGCGAATGTCTGTCTACCAGCGAATGCAGTTCCAAGGGACAGTGAAAACCAGCTACAGCTTTCCGGGCTGGCAGCTTTCCTGTGGGCGCAATCGCTGGACGTTTCGAATTTGGCAGCCGGGCTCTCCGAGAGAGAAATACACAGTGTTGCCCCTTTACGAACGAAAGCTGTTGCAGAAAGCGAATGTCTGTGTAGCAGCGAATGCAGTTCCAAGGGACAGTGAAAGCCAGCTACAGCTTTCCGTGCTGGGAGCTTTCCTGTGGGCGCAATCGCTGGACATTTCGAATTTGGCAGCCGGGCTCTCCGAGAGAGAAATACACAGTGTTGCCCCATTACCAACCAAAGCTGTTGCAGAACGCGAATGTCTGTCTACCAGCGAATGCAGTTCCAAGGGACAGTGAAAACCAGCTACAGCTTTCCGTGCTGGCAGCTTTCCTGTGGGCGCAATCGCTGGACGTTTCGAATTTGGCAGCCGGGCTCTCCGAGAGAGAAATACACAGTGTTGCCCCTTTACGAACGAAAGCTGTTGCAGAACGCGAATGTCTGTGTAGCAGCGAATGCAGTTCCAAGGGACAGTGAAAACCAGCTACAGCTTTCCGTGCTGGCAGCTTTCCTGTGGGCGCAATCGCTGGACGTTTCGAATTTGGCAGCCGGGCTCTCCAAGAGAGAAATACACAGTGTTGCCCCATTACGAACCAAAGCTTTTGCAGAACGCGAATGTCTATGTAGCAACGAATGCAGTTCCAAGGGACAGTGAAAACCAGCTACAGCTTTCCGTGCTGGCAGCTTTCCTGTGGGCGCAATCGCTGGACGTTTCGAATTTGTCAGCCGGGCTCTGCGAGAGAGAAATACACAGTGTTGCCCCTTTACGAACGAAAGCTGTTGCAGAACGCGAATGTCTGTCTACCAGCGAATGCAGTTCCAAGGGACAGTGAAAACCAGCTACAGCTTTCCGTGCTGGCAGCTTTCCTGTGGGCGCAATCGCTGGACGTTTCGAATTTGGCAGCCGGGCTCTCCGAGAGTGAAATACACAGTGTTGCCTCATTACGAACGAAAACTTTTGCAGAACACGAATGTCCGTCTACCAGCGAATGCAGTTCCAAGGGACAGTGAAAACCAGCTACAGCTTTCCGTGCTGGGAGCTTTCCTGTGGGCGCAATCGCTGGACGTTTCGAATTTGGCAGCCGGGCTCTCCGAGAGAAAAATACACAGTGTTGCCCCTTTACGAACGAAAGCTGTTGCAGAACGCGAATGACTGTGTAGCAGCGAATGCAGTTCCAAGGGACAGTGAAAACCAGCTACAGCTTTCCGTGCTGGCAGCTTTCCTGTGGGCGCAATCGCTGGACTTTTCGAATTTGGCAGCCGGGATCTCCGAGAGAGAAATACACAGTGTTGCCCCATTACCAACCAAAGCTTTTGCAGAACGCGAATGTCTGTGTAGCAGCGAATGCAGTTCCAAGGGACAGTGAAAACCAGCTACAGCTTTCCGTGCTGGGAGCTTTCCTGTGGGCGCAATCGCTGGACGTTTCGAATTTGGCAGCCGGGCTCTGCGAGAGAGAAATACACAGTGTTGCCTCATTACGAACGAAAGCTTTTGCAGAACACGAATGTCTGTGTAGCAGCGAATGCAGTTCCAAGGGACAGTGAAAACCAGCTACAGCTTTCCGTGCTGGGAGCTTTCCTGTGGGCGCAATCGCTGGACGTTTCGAATTTGGCAGCCGGGCTCCACGAGAGAGAAATACACAGTGTTGCCCCTTTACGAATGAAAGCTGTTGCAGAACGCGAATGTCTGTGTAGCAGCGAATGCAGTTCCAAGGGACAGTGAAAACCAGCTACAGCTTTCCGTGCTGGCAGCTTTCCTGTGGGCGCAATCGCTGGACGTTTGAATTTGGCAGCCGGAATCTGCGAGAGAGAAATACACAGTGTTGCCCCTTTACGAACGAAAGCTGTTGCAGAACGCGAATGTCTGTCTACCAGCGAATGCAGTTCCAAGGACAGTGAAAACCAGCTACAGCTTTCCGTGCTGGCAGCTTTCCTGTGGGCGCAATCGCTGGACGTTTCGAATTTGGCAGCCGGGCTCTCCGAGAGAGAAATACACAGTGTTGCCCCATTACCAACCAAAGCTTTTGCAGAACGCGAATGGCTGTGTAGCAGCGAATGCAGTTCCAAGGGACAGTGAAAACCAGCTACAGCTTTCCGTGCTGGGAGCTTTCCTGTGGGCGCAATCGCTGGACGTTTCGAATTTGGCAGCCGGGCTCTCCGAGAGAGAGAAATACACAGTGTTGCCCCTTTACGAACGAAAGCTGTTGCAGAACGCGAATGTCTGTCTACCAGCGAATGCAGTTCCAAGGGACAGTGAAAACCAGATACAGCTTTCCGTGCTGGCAGCTTTCCTGTGGCCGCAATCGCTGGACGTTTCGAATTTGGCAGCCTGGATCTCCGAGAGAGAAATACACAGTGTTGCCCCATTACCAACCAAAGCTGTTGCAGAACGCGAATGTCTGTGTAGCAGCGAATGCAGTTCCAAGGGACAGTGAAAACCAGCTACAGCTTTCCGTGCTGGCAGCTTTCCTGTGGGCGCAATCGCTGGACGTTTCGAATTTGGCAGCCGGGCTCTGCGAGAGAGAAATACACAGTGTTGCCTCATTACGAACGAAAGCTTTTGTAGAACACGAATGTCTGTGTAGCAGCGAATGCAGTTCCAAGGGACAGTGAAAACCAGCTACAGCTTTCCGTGCTGGCAGCTTTCCTGTGGGCGCAATCGCTGGACGTTTCGAATTTGGAAGCCGCGCTCTCCGAGAGAGAAATACACAGTGTTGCCTCCTTACGAACGAAAGCTTTTGCAGAACACGAATGTCCGTCTACCAGCGAATGCAGTTCCAAGGGACAGTGAAAACCAGCTACAGCTTTCCGTGCTGGCAGCTTTCCTGTGGGCGCAATCGCTGGACGTTTCGAATTTGGCAGCCGGGCTCTCCGAGAGAGAAATACACAGTGTTGCCCCTTTACGAACGAAAGCTGTTGCAGAACGCGAATGTCTGTGTAGCAGCGAATGCAGTTCCAAGGGACAGTGAAAGCCAGCTACAGCTTTCCGTGCTGGCAGCTTTCCTGTGGGCGCAATCGCTGGACGTTTCGAATTTGGCAGCCGGGCTCTCTGAGAGAGAAATACACAGTGTTGCCCCATTACGAACCAAAGCTTTTGCAGAACGCAAATGTCTGTCTACCAGCGAATGCAGTTCCAAGGGACAGTGAAATCAGCTACAGCTTTCCGTGCTGGCAGCTTTCCTGTGGGCGCAATCGCTGGACGTTTCAAATTTGGCAGCCGGGCTCTCCGAGAGAGAAATACACAGTGTTGCCCCTTTACGAACGAAAGCTGTTGCAGAACGCGAATGTCTGTCTACCAGCGAATGCAGTTCCAAGGGACAGTGAAAACCAGCTACAGCTTTCCGTGCTGTCAGCTTTCCTGTGGGCGCAATCGCTGGACGTTTCGAATTTGGCAGCCGTGCTCTGCGAGAGAGAAATACACAGTGTTGCCTCATTACGAATGAAAGCTTTTGCAGAACACGAATGTCCGTCTACCAGCGAATGCAGTTCCAAGGGACAGTGAAAACCAGCTACAGCTTTCCGGGCTGGCAGCTTTCCTGTGGGCGCAATCGCTGGACGTTTCGAATTTGGCAGCCGGGCTCTCCGAGAGTGAAATACACAGTGTTGCCTCATTACGAACGAAAACTTTTGCAGAACACGAATGTCTGTCTACCAGCGAATGCAGTTCCAAGGGACAGTGAAAACCAGCTACAGCTTTCCGTGCTGGGAGCTTTCCTGTGGGCGCAATCGCTGGACGTTTCGAATTTGGCAGCCGGGCTCTCCGAGAGAAAAATACACAGTGTTGCCCCTTTACGAACGAAAGCTGTTGCAGAACGCGAATGACTGTGTAGCAGCGAATGCAGTTCCAAGGGACAGTGAAAACCAGCTACAGCTTTCCGTGCTGGCAGCTTTCCTGTGGGCGCAATCGCTGGACGTTTCGAATTTGGCAGCCGGGATCTCCGAGAGAGAAATACACAGTGTTGCCCCATTACCAACCAAAGCTTTTGCAGAACGCGAATGTCTGTGTAGCAGCGAATGCAGTTCCAAGGGACAGTGAAAACCAGCTACAGCTTTCCGTGCTGGGAGCTTTCCTGTGGGCGCAATCGCTGGACGTTTCGAATTTGGCAGCCGGGCTCTGCGAGAGAGAAATACACAGTGTTGCCTCATTACGAACGAAAGCTTTTGCAGAACACGAATGTCTGTGTAGCAGCGAATGCAGTTCCAAGGGACAGTGAAAACCAGCTACAGCTTTCCGTGCTGGGAGCTTTCCTGTGGGCGCAATCGCTGGACGTTTCGAATTTGGCAGCCGGGCTCCACGAGAGAGAAATACACAGTGTTGCCTCTTTACGAACGAAAGCTGTTGCAGAACGCGAATGTCTGTGTAGCAGCGAATGCAGTTCCAAGGGACAGTGAAAACCAGCTACAGCTTTCCGTGCTGGCAGCTTTCCTGTGGGCGCAATCGCTGGACGTTTGAATTTGGCAGCCGGAATCTGCGAGAGAGAAATACACAGTGTTGCCCCTTTACGAACGAAAGCTGTTGCAGAACGCGAATGTCTGTCTACCAGCGAATGCAGTTCCAAGGACAGTGAAAACCAGCTACAGCTTTCCGTGCTGGCAGATTTCCTGTGGGCGCAATCGCTGGACGTTTCGAATTTGGCAGCCGGGCTCTCCGAGAGAGAAATACACAGTGTTACCCCATTACCAACCAAAGCTTTTGCAGAACGCGAATGGCTGTGTAGCAGCGAATGCAGTTCCAAGGGACAGTGATAACCAGCTACAGCTTTCCGTGCTGGGAGGTTTCCTGTGGGCGCAATCGCTGGACGTTTCGAATTTGGCAGCCGGGCTCTCCGAGAGAGAAATACACAGTGTTGCCCCTTTACGAACGAAAGCTGTTGCAGAACGCGAATGTCTGTCTACCAGCGAATGCAGTTCCAAGGGACAGTGAAAACCAGATACAGCTTTCCGTGCTGGCAGCTTTCCTGTGGGCGCAATCGCTGGACGTTTCGAATTTGGCAGCCGGGATCTCCGAGAGAGAAATACACAGTGTTGCCCCATTACCAACCAAAGCTTTTGCAGAACGCGAATGTCTGTGTAGCAGCGAATGCAGTTCCAAGGGACAGTGAAAACCAGCTACAGCTTTCCGTGCTGGCAGCTTTCCTGTGGGCGCAATCGCTGGACGTTTCGAATTTGGCAGCCGGGCTCTGCGAGAGAGAAATACACAGTGTTGCCTCATTACGAACGAAAGCTTTTGTAGAACACGAATGTCTGTGTAGCAGCGAATGCAGTTCCAAGGGACAGTGAAAACCAGCTACAGCTTTCCGTGCTGGCAGCTTTCCTGTGGGCGCAATCGCTGGACGTTTCGAATTTGGCAGCCGGGCTCTCCGAGAGAGAAATACACAGTGTTGCCCCTTTACGAACGAAAGCTTTTGCAGAACGCGCATGTCTGTCTACCAGCGAATGCAGTTGCAAGGGACAGTGAAAACGAGCTACTGCTTTCCGTGCTGGGAGCTTTCCTGTGGGCGCAATCGCTGGACGTTTCGAATTTGGCAGCCGGGCTCTCCGAGAGAGAAATACAAGTGTTGCCCCTTTACCAACCAAAGCTTTTGCAGAACGCGAATGTCTGTCTACCAGCGAATGCAGTTCCAAGGGACAGTGAAAACCAGCTACAGCTTTCCGTGCTGGCAGCTTTCCTGTGGGCGCAATCGCTGGACGTTTCGAATTTGGCAGCCGGGCTCTCCGAGAGAGAAATACACAGTGTTGCCTCATTACGAACGAAAGCTTTTGCAGAACACGAATGTCCGTATACCAGCGAATGCAGTTCCAAGGGACAGTGAAAACCAGCTACAGCTTTCCGGGCTGGCAGCTTTCCTGTGGGCGCAATCGCTGGACGTTTCGAATTTGGCAGCCGGGCTCTCCGAGAGAGAAATACACAGTGTTGCCCCTTTACGAACGAAAGCTGTTGCAGAACGCGAATGTCTGTGTAGCAGCGAATGCAGTTCCAAGGGACAGTGAAAACCAGATACAGCTTTCCGTGCTGGCAGCTTTCCTGTGGGCACAATCGCTGGACGTTTCGAATTTGGCAGCCGGGCTCTCCGAGAGAGAAATACACAGTGTTGCCCCTTTACCAACCAAAGCTTTTGCAGAACGCGAATGTCTGTCTACCAGCGAATGCAGTTCCAAGGGACAGTGAAATCAGCTACAGCTTTCCGTGCTGGCAGCTTTCCTGTGGGCGCAATCGCTGGACGTTTCGAATTTGGCAGCCGGGCTCTCCGAGAGAGAAATACACAGTGTTGCCCCATTACGAACCAAAGCTTTTGCAGAACGCGAATGTCTGTCTACCAGCGAATGCAGTTCCAAGGGACAGTGAAAACCAGCTACAGCTTTCCGTGCTGGCAGCTTTCCTGTGGGCGCAATCGCTGGACGTTTCGAATTTGGCAGCCGGGCTCTCCAAGAGAGAAATACACAGTGTTGCCCCATTACGAACCAAAGCTTTTGCAGAACGCGAATGTCTGTCTACCAGCGAATGCAGTTCCAAGGGACAGTGAAAACCAGCTACAGCTTTCCGTGCTGGCAGCTTTCCTGTGGGCGCAATCGCTGGACGTTTCGAATTTGGCAGCCAGGCTCTGCGAGAGAGAAATACACAGTGTTGCCTCATTACGAACGAAAGCTGTTGCAGAACGCGAATGTCTGTGTAGCAGCGAATGCAGTTCCAAGGGACAGTGAAAACCAGCTACAGCTTTCCGTGCTGGCAGCTTTCCTGTGGGCGCAATCGCTGGACGTTTCGAATTTGGCAGCCGGGCTCTCCGAGAGAGAAATACACAGTGTTGCCCCTTTACGAACGAAAGCTGTTGCAGAACGCGAATGTCTGTCTACCAGCGAATGCAGTTCCAAGGGACAGTGAAAACCAGCTACAGCTTTCCGTGCTGGCAGCTTTCCTGTGGGCGCAATCGCTGGACGTTTGAATTTGGCAGCCGGACTCTGCGAGAGAGAAATACACAGTGTTGCCCCTTTACGAACGAAAGCTGTTGCAGAACGCGAATGTCTGTCTACCAGCGAATGCAGTTCCAAGGGACAGTGAAAACCAGCTACAGCTTTCCGTGCTGGCAGCTTTCCTGTGGGCGCAATCGCTGGACGTTTCGAATTTGGCAGCCGGGCTCTGCGAGAGAGAAATACACAGTGTTGCCCCTTTACGAACGAAAGCTGTTGCAGAACGCGAATGTCTGTCTACCAGCGAATGCAGTTCCAAGGGACAGTGAAAACCAGCTACAGCTTTCCGTGCTGGCAGCTTTCCTGTGGGCGCAATCGCTGGACGTTTCGAATTTGGCAGCCGGGCTCTCCGAGAGAGAAATACACAGTGTTGCCCCTTTACGAACGAAAGCTGTTGCAGAACGCGAATGTCTGTCTACCAGCGAATGCAGTTCCAAGGGACAGTGAAAACCAGCTACAGCTTTCCGTGCTGGCAGCTTTCCTGTGGGCGCAATCGCTGGACGTTTGAATTTGGCAGCCGGACTCCACGAGAGAGAAATACACAGTGTTGCCCCATTACGAACCAAAGCTTTTGCAGAACGCGAATGTCTGTCTACCAGCGAATGCAGTTCCAAGGGACAGTGAAAACCAGCTACAGCTTTCCGTGCTGGCAGCTTTCCTGTGGGCGCAATCGCTGGACGTTTCGAATTTGGAAGCCGGGCTCTGCGAGAGAGAAATACACAGTGTTGCCTCATTACGAACGAAAGCTGTTGCAGAACACGAATGTCCGTCTACCAGCGAATGCAGTTCCAAGGGACAGTGAAAACCAGCTACAGCTTTCCGTGCTGGCAGCTTTCCTGTGGGCGCAATCGCTGGACGTTTCGAATTTGGAAGCCGCGCTCTCCGACAGCGAAATACACAGTGTTGCCTCATTACGAACGAAAGCTTTTGCAGAACAGGAATGTCTGTCTACCAGCGAATGCAGTTCCAAGGGACAGTGAAAACCAGCTACAGCTTTCCGTGCTGGCAGCTTTCCTGTGGGCGCAATCGCTGGACGTTTGAATTTGGCAGCCGGACTCCACGAGAGAGAAATACACAGTGTTGCCCCATTACGAACCAAAGCTTTTGCAGAACGCGAATGTCTGTCTACCAGCGAATGCAGTTCCAAGGGACAGTGAAAACCAGCTACAGCTTTCCGTGCTGGCAGCTTTCCTGTGGGCGCAATCGCTGGACGTTTTGAATTTGGCAGCCGGGCTCTCCGAGAGAGAAATACACAGTGTTGCCCCTTTACGAACGAAAGCTGTTGCAGAACGCGAATGTCTGTCTACCAGCGAATGCAGTTCCAAGGGACAGTGAAAACCAGCTACAGCTTTCCGTGCTGGCAGCTTTCCTGTGGGCGCAATCGCTGGACGTTTCGAATTTGGCAGCCGGGCTCTCCGAGAGAGAAATACACAGTGTTGCCTCATTACGAACGAAAACTTTTGCAGAACACGAATGTCCGTCTACCAGCGAATGCAGTTCCAAGGGACAGTGAAAACCAGCTACAGCTTTCCGTGCTGGGAGCTTTCCTGTGGGCGCAATCGCTGGACGTTTCGAATTTGGCAGCCGGGCTCTCCGAGAGAGAAATACACAGTGTTGCCCCTTTACGAACGAAAGCTCTTGCAGAACGCGAATGTCTGTGTAGCAGCGAATGCAGTTCCAAGGGACAGTGAAAACCAGATACAGCTTTCCGTGCTGGCAGCTTTCCTGTGGGCGCAATCGCTGGACGTTTCAAATTTGGCAGCCGGGATCTCCGAGAGAGAAATACACAGTGTTGCCCCATTACCAACCAAAGCTTTTGCAGAACGCGAATGTCTGTGTAGCAGCGAATGCAGTTCCAAGGGACAGTGAAAACCAGCTACAGCTTTCCGTGCTGGGAGCTTTCCTGTGGGCGCAATCGCTGGACGTTCCGAATTTGGCAGCCGGGCTCTGCGAGAGAGAAATACACAGTGTTGCCTCATTACGAACGAAAGCTTTTGCAGAACGCGAATGTCTGTGTAGCAGCGAATGCAGTTCCAAGGGACAGTGAAAACCAGCTACAGCTTTCCGTGCTGGGAGCTTTCCTGTGGGCGCAATCGCTGGACGTTTCGAATTTGGCAGCCGGGCTCCACGAGAGAGAAATACACAGTGTTGCCCCTTTACGAACGAAAGCTGTTGCAGAACGCGAATGTCTGTGTAGCAGCGAATGCAGTTCCAAGGGACAGTGAAAACCAGCTACAGCTTTCCGTGCTGGCAGCTTTCCTGTGGGCGCAATCGCTGGACGTTTGAATTTGGCAGCCGGAATCTGCGAGAGAGAAATACACAGTGTTGCCCCTTTACGAACGAAAGCTGTTGCAGAACGCGAATGTCTGTCTACCAGCGAATGCAGTTCCAAGGGACAGTGAAAACCAGCTACAGCTTTCCGTGCTGGCAGCTTTCCTGTGGGCGCAATCGCTGGACGTTTCGAATTTGGCAGCCGGGCTCTGCGAGAGAGAAATACACAGTGTTGCCCCATTACCAACCAAAGCTTTTGCAGAACGCGAATGGCTGTGTAGCAGCGAATGCAGTTCCAAGGGACAGTGAAAACCAGCTACAGCTTTCCGTGCTGGGAGCTTTCCTGTGGGCGGAATCGCTGGACGTTTCGAATTTGGCAGCCGGGCTCTCCGAGAGTGAAATACACAGTGTTGCCCCTTTACGAACGAAAGCTGTTGCAGAACGCGAATGTCTGTGTAGCAGCGAATGCAGTTCCAAGGGACAGTGAAAACCAGATACAGCTTTCCGTGCTGGCAGCTTTCCTGTGGGCGCAATCGCTGGACGTTTCGAATTTGGCAGCCGAGATCTCCGAGAGAGAAATACACAGTGTTGCCCCATTACCAACCAAAGCTTTTGCAGAACGCGAATGTCTGTCTACCAGCGAATGCAGTTCCAAGGGACAGTGAAAACCAGCTACAGCTTTCCGTGCTGGGAGCTTTCCTGTGGGCGCAATCGCTGGACGTTTCGAATTTGGCAGCCGGGCTCCACGAGAGAGAAATACACAGTGTTGCCCCTTTACGAACGAAAGCTGTTGCAGAACGCGAATGTCTGTCTACCAGCGAATGCAGTTCCAAGGGACAGTGAAAACCAGCTACAGCTTTCCGTGCTGGCAGCTTTCCTGTGGGCGCAATCGCTGGACGTTTCGAATTTGGCAGCCGGGCTCTCCGAGAGAGAAATACACAGTGTTGCCCCTTTACCAAACAAAGCTTTTGCAGAACGCGAATGTCTGTCTACCAGCGAATGCAGTTCCAAGGGACAGTGAAAACCAGCTACAGCTTTCCGTGCTGGCAGCTTTCCTGTGGGCGCAATCGCTGGACGTTTCGAATTTGTCAGCCGGGCTCTGCGAGAGAGAAATACACAGTGTTGCCTCATTACGAACGAAAGCTTTTGCAGAACACGAATGTCTGTCTACCAGCGAATGCAGTTCCAAGGGACAGTGAAAACCAGCTACAGCTTTCCGTGCTGGGAGCTTTCCTGTGGGCGCAATCGCTGGACGTTTCGAATTTGGCAGCCGGGCTCTCCGAGCGAGAAATACACAGTATTGCCCCTTTACGAACGAAAGCTGTTGCAGAACGCGAATGTCTGTCTACCAGCGAATGCAGTTCCAAGGGACAGTGAAAGCCAGCTACAGCTTTCCGTGCTGGGAGCTTTCCTGTGGGCGCAATCGCTGGACGTTTCGAATTTGGCAGCCGGGCTCTCCGAGAGAGAAATACACAGTGTTGCCTCATTACGAACGCAAGCTTTTGCAGAACACGGATGTCCGTCTACCAGCGAATGCAGTTCCAAGGGACAGTGAAAACCAGCTACAGCTTTCCGTGCTGGCAGCTTTCCTGTGGGCGCAATCGCTGGACGTTTCGAATTTGGCAGCCGGGCTCTCCGAGAGAGAAATACACAGTGTTGCCCCATTACGAACGAAAGCTGTTGCAGAACGCGAATGTCTGTCTACCAGCGAATGCAGTTCCAAGGGACAGTGAAAACCAGCTACAGCTTTCCGTGCTGGGAGCTTTCCTGTGGGCGCAATCGCTGGACGTTTCGAATTTGGCAGCCGGGCTCTCCGAGAGAGAAATACACAGTGTTGCCCCTTTACGAACCAAAGCTTTTGCAGAACGCGAATGTCTGTCTACCAGCGAATGCAGTTCCAAGGGACAGTGAAAACCAGCTACAGCTTTCCGTGCTGGGAGCTTTCCTGTGGGCGCAATCGCTGGACGTTTCGAATTTGGCAGCCGGGCTCTCCGAGAGAGAAATACACAGTGTTGCCCCATTACGAAACAAAGCTGTTGCAGAACGCGAATGTCTGTGTAGCAGCGAATGCAGTTCCAAGGGACAGTGAAAGCCAGCTACAGCTTTCCGTGCTGGCAGCTTTCCTGTGGGCGCAATCGCTGGACGTTTCGAATTTGGCAGCCGGGCTCTCCGAGAGAGAAATACACAGTGTTGCCCCATTACGAACCAAAGCTTTTGCAGAACGCGAATGTCTGTCTACCAGCGAATGCAGTTCCAAGGGACAGTGAAAACCAGCTACAGCTTTCCGTGCTGGCAGCTTTCCTGTGGGCGCAATCGCTGGACGTTTCGAATTTGGCAGCCGGGCTCTGCGAGAGAGAAATACACAGTGTTGCCTCATTACGAACGAAAGCTGTTGCAGAACGCGAATGTCTGTGTAGCAGCGAATGCAGTTCCAAGGGACAGTGAAAACCAGCTACAGCTTTCCGTGCTGGGAGCTTTCCTGTGGGCGCAATCGCTGGACGTTTCGAATTTGGCAGCCGGGCTCTCCGAGAGAGAAATACACAGTGTTGCCCCTTTACGAACGAAAGCTGTTGCAGAACGCGAATGTCTGTCTACCAGCGAATGCAGTTCCAAGGGACAGTGAAAACCAGCTACAGCTTTCCGTGCTGGCAGCTTTCCTGTGGGCGCAATCGCTGGACGTTTGAATTTGGCAGCCGGACTCCACGAGAGAGAAATACACAGTGTTGCCCCATTACGAACCAAAGCTTTTGCAGAACGCGAATGTCTGTCTACCAGCGAATGCAGTTCCAAGGGACAGTGAAAACCAGCTACAGATTTCCGTGCTGGCAACTTTCCTGTGGGCGCAATCGCTGGACGTTTCGAATTTGGCATCCGGGCTCTCCGAGAGAGAAATACACAGTGTTGCCCCTTTACGAACGAAAGCTGTTGCAGAACGCGAATGTCTGTCTACCAGCGAATGCAGTTCCAAGGGACAGTGAAAACCAGCTACAGCTTTCCGTGCTGGCAGCTTTCCTGTGGGCGCAATCGCTGGACGTTTCGAATTCGGCAGCCGGGCTCCACGAGAGAGAAATACACAGTGTTGCCCCTTTACTAACGAAAGCTGTTGCAGAACGCGGATGTCTGTGTAGCAGCGAATGCAGTTCCAAGGGACAGTGAAAACCAGCTACAGCTTTCCGTGCTGGCAGCTTTCCTGTGGGCGCAATCGCTGGACGTTTCGAATTTGGCAGCCGGGCTCTCCGAGAGAGAAATACACAGTGTTGCCCCTTTACCAAACAAAGCTTTTGCAGAACGCGAATGTCTGTGTAGCAGCGAATGCAGTTCCAAGGGACAGTGAAAACCAGCTACAGCTTTCCGTGCTGGCAGCTTTCCTGTGGGCGCAATCGCTGGACGTTTCGAATTTGGCAGCCGGGCTCTCCGAGAGAGAAATACACAGTGTTGCCCCATTACCAACCAAAGCTTTTGCAGAACGCGAATGTCTGTCTACCAGCGAATGCAGTTCCAAGGGACAGTGAAAACCAGCTACAGCTTTCCGTGCTGGCAGCTTTCCTGTGGGCGCAATCGCTGAACTTTTCAAATTAGGCAGCCGGGTTCTCCGAGAGAGAAATACACAGTATTGCCCCTTTACCAACCAAAGCTTTTGCAGAACGCGAATGTCTGTGTAGCAGCGAATGCAGTTCCAAGGGACAGTGAAAACCAGCTACAGCTTTCCGTGCTGGCAGCTTTCCTGTGGGCGCAATCGCTGGACGTTTCGAATTTGGCAGCCGGGCTCTCCGAGAGAGAAATACATAGTGTTGCCCCTTTACGAACGAAAGCTGTTGCAGAACGCGAATGTCTGTGTAGCAGCGAATGCAGTTCCAAGGGACAGTGAAAACCAGATACAGCTTTCCGTGCTGGCAGCTTTCCTGTGGGCGCAATCGCTGGACGTTTCGAATTTGGGAGCCGGGCTCTCCGAGAGAGAAATACACAGTGTTGCCCCATTACCAACCAAAGCTTTTGCAGAACGCGAATGTCTGTGTAGCAGCGAATGCAGTTCCAAGGGACAGTGAAAACCAGCTACAGCTTTCCGTGCTGGCAGCTTTCCTGTGGGCGCAATCGCTGGACGTTTCGAATTTGGCAGCCGGGCTCTCCGAGAGAGAAATACACAGTGTTGCCCCTTTACGAACGAAAGCTGTTGCAGAACGCGAATGTCTGTCTACCAGCGAATGCAGTTCCAAGGGACAGTGAAAACCAGCTACAGCTTTCCGTGCTGGGAGCTTTCCTGTGGGCGCAATCGCTGGACGTTTCGAATTTGGCAGCCGGGCTCTCCGAGAGAAAAATACACAGTGTTGCCCCATTACGAACCAAAGCTTTTGCAGAACGCGAATGTCTGTCTACCAGCGAATGCAGTTCCAAGGGACAGTGAAAACCAGCTACAGCTTTCCGTGCTGGGAGCTTTCCTGTGGGCGCAATCGCTGGACGTTTCGATTTTGGCAGCCGGGCTCTGCGAGAGAGAAATACACAGTGTTGCCTCATTACGAACGAAAGCTGTTGCAGAACGCGAATGTCTGTGTAGCAGCGAATGCAGTTCCAAGGGACAGTGAAAACCAGCTACAGCTTTCCGTGCTGGGAGCTTTCCTGTGGGCGCAATTGCTGGACGTTTCGAATTTGGCAGCCGGGCTCTCCGAGAGAGAAATACACAGTGTTGCCCCTTTACGAACGAAAGCTGTTGCAGAACGTGAATGTCTGTCTACCAGCGAATGCAGTTCCAAGGGACAGTGAAAACCAGCTACAGCTTTCCGTGCTGGCAGCTTTCCTGTGGGCGCAATCGCTGGACGTTTGAATTTGGCAGCCGGAGTCCACGAGAGAGAAATACACAGTGTTGCCCCATTACGAACCAAAGCTTTTGCAGAACACGAATGTCTGTCTACCAGCGAATGCAGTTCCAAGGGACAGTGAAAACCAGCTACAGCTTTCCGTGCTGGCAGCTTTCCTGTGGGCGCAATCGCTGGACGTTTCGAATTTGGCAGCCGGGCTCTCCGAGAGAGAAATACACAGTGTTGCCCCTTTACGAACGAAAGCTGTTGCAGAACGCGAATGTCTGTGTAGCAGCGAATGCAGTTCCAAGGGACAGTGAAAACCAGCTACAGCTTTCCGTGCTGGCAGCTTTCCTGTGGGCGCAATCGCTGGACGTTTCGAATTTGGCAGCCGGGCTCTCCAAGAGAGAAATACACAGTGTTGCCCCATTACGAACCAAAGCTTTTGCAGAACGCGAATGTCTGTGTAGCAGCGAATGCAGTTCCAAGGGACAGTGAAAACCAGCTACAGTTTTCCGTGCTGGCAGCTTTCCTGTGGGCGCAATCGCTGGACGTTTCGAATTTGGCAGCCGGGATCTGCGAGAGAGAAATACACAGTGTTGCCCCATTACGAACCAAAGCTTTTGCAGAACACGAATGTCCGTCTACCAGCGAATGCAGTTCCAAGGGACAGTGAAAACCAGCTACAGCTTTCCGGGCTGGCAGCTTTCCTGTGGGCGCAATCGCTGGACGTTTCGAATTTGGCAGCCGGGCTCTCCGAGAGAGAAATACACAGTTTTGCCTCATTACGAACGAAAGCTTTTGCAGAACACGAATGTCCGTCTACCAGCGAATGCAGTTCCAAGGGACAGTGAAAACCAGCTACAGCTTTCCGTGCTGGCAGCTTTCCTGTGGGCGCAATCGCTGGACGTTTCGAATTTGGAAGCCGCGCTCTCCGAGAGAGAAATACACAGTGTTGCCTCATTACGAACGAAAGCTTTTGCAGAACACGAATGTCTGTCTACCAGTGAATGCAGTTCCAAGGGACAGTGAAAACCAGCTACAGCTTTCCGTGCTGGCAGCTTTCCTGTGGGCGCAATCGCTGGACGTTTCGAATTTGGCAGCCGGGCTCTCCGAGAGAGAAATACACAGTGTTGCCCCTTTACGAACGAAAGCTGTTGTAGAACGCGAATGTCTGTGTAGCAGCGAATGCAGTTCCAAGGGACAGTGAAAGCCAGCTACAGCTTTCCGTGCTGGGAGCTTTCCTGTGGGCGCAATCGCTGGACGTTTCGAATTTGGCAGCCGGGCTCTCCGAGAGAGAAATACACAGTGTTGCCCCATTATGAACCAAAGCTTTTGCAGAACGCGAATGTCTGTCTACCAGCGAATGCAGTTCCAAGGGACAGTGAAAACCAGCTACAGATTTCCGTGCTGGCAGCTTTCCTCTGGGCGCAATCGCTGGACGTTTCGAATTTGGCAGCCGGGCTCTCCGAGAGAGAAATACACAGTGTTGCCCCTTTACGAACGAAAGCTGTTGCAGAACGCGAATGTCTGTCTACCAGCGAATGCAGTTCCAAGGGACAGTGAAAACCAGCTACAGCTTTCCGTGCTGGCAGCTTTCCTGTGGGCGCAATCGCTGGACATTTCGAATTTGGCAGCCGGGCTCTCCGAGAGAGAAATACACAGTGTTGCCTCATTACGAACGAAAACTTTTGCAGAACACGAATGTCCGTCTACCAGCGAATGCAGTTCCAAGGGACAGTGAAAACCAGCTACAGCTTTCCGTGCTGGGAGCTTTCCTGTGGGCGCAATCGCTGGACGTTTCGAATTTGGCAGCCGGGCTCTCCGAGAGAGAAATACACAGTGTTGCCCCTTTACGAACGAAAGCTGTTGCAGAACGCGAATGTCTGTCTACCAGCGAATGCAGTTCCAAGGGACAGTGAAAACCAGCTACAGCTTTCCGTGCTGGCAGCTTTCCTGTGGGCGCAATCGCTGGACGTTTCGAATTTGTCAGCCGGGCTCTACGAGAGAGAAATACACAGTGTTGCCTCATTACGAACGAAAGCTTTTGCAGAACACGAATGTCTGTGTAGCAGCGAATGCAGTTCCAAGGGACAGTGAAAACCAGCTACAGCTTTCCGTGCTGGCAGCTTTCCTGTGGGCGCAATCGCTGGACGTTTCGAATTTGGCAGCCGGGCTCCACGAGAGAGAAATACACAGTGTTGCCCCTTTACGAACGAAAGCTGTTGCAGAACGCGAATGTCTGTCTACCAGCGAATGCAGTTCCAAGGGACAGTGAAAACCAGCTACAGCTTTCCGTGCTGGCAGCTTTCCTGTGGGCGCAATCGCTGGACGTTTGAATTTGGCAGCCGGGCTCTGCGAGAGAGAAATACACAGTGTTGCCCCTTTACGAACGAAAGCTGTTGCAGAACGCGAATGTCTGTCTACCAGCGAATGCAGTTCCAAGGTACAGTGAAAACCAGCTACAGCTTTCCGTGCTGGCAGCTTTCCTGTGGGCGCAATCGCTGGACGTTTCGAATTTGGCAGCCGGGCTCTCCGAGAGAGAAATACACAGTGTTGCCCCATTACCAACCAAAGCTTTTGCAGAACGCGAATGGCTGTGTAGCAGCGAATGCAGTTCCAAGGGACAGTGAAAACCAGCTACAGCTTTCCGTGCTGGCAGCTTTCCTGTGGGCGCAATCGCTGGACGTTTCGAATTTGGCAGCCGGGCTCTCCGAGAGAGAAATACACAGTGTTGCCCCTTTACGAACGAAAGATGTTGCAGAACACGAATGTCTGTCTACCAGCGAATGCAGTTCCAAGGGACAGTGAAAACCAGATACAGCTTTCCGTGCTGGCAGCTTTCCTGTGGGCGCAATCGCTGGACGTTTGAATTTGGCAGCCGGAACCTGCGAGAGAGAAATACACAGTGTTGCCCCTTTACGAACGAAAGCTGTTGCAGAACGCGAATGTCTGTCTACCAGCGAATGCAGTTCCAAGGGACAGTGAAAACCAGCTACAGCTTTCCGTGCTGGCAGCTTTCCTGTGGGCGCAATCGCTGGACGTTTCGAATTTGTCAGCCGGGTTCTCCGAGAGAGAAATACACAGTGTTGCCTCATTACGAACGAAAGCTTTTGCAGAACACGAATGTCCGTCTACCAGCGAATGCAGTTCCAAGGGACAGTGAAAACCAGCTACAGCTTTCCGTGCTGGGAGCTTTCCTGTGGGCGCAATCGCTGGACGTTTCGAATTTGGCAGCCGGGCTCTGCGAGAGAGAAATACACAGTGTTGCCCCATTACTAACGAAAGCTGTTGCAGAACGCGAATGTCTGTCTACCAGCGAATGCAGTTCCAAGGGACAGTGAAAACCAGCTACAGCTTTCCGTGCTGGCAGCTTTCCTGTGGGCGCAATCGCTGGACGTTTCTAATTTGGCAGCCGGGATCTCCGAGAGAGAAATACACAGTGTTGCCCCATTACCAACCAAAGCTTTTGCAGAACGCGAATGTCTGTCTACCAGCGAATGCAGTTCCAAGGGACAGTGAAAACCAGCTACAGCTTTCCGTGCTGGCAGCTTTCCTGTGGCCGCAATCGCTGGACGTTTCGAATTTGGCAGCCGGGCTCTGCGAGAGAGAAATACACAGTGTTGCCTCATTACGAACGAAAGCTTTTGTAGAACACGAATGTCCGTCTACCAGCGAATGCAGTTCCAAGGGACAGTGAAAACCAGCTACAGCTTTCCGTGCTGGCAGCTTTCCTGTGGGCGCAATCGCTGGACGTTTTGAATTTGGCAGCCGGGCTCTCCGAGAGAGAAATACACAGTGTTGCCCCATTACGAACCAAAGCTTTTGCAGAACGCGAATGTCTGTCTACCAGCGAATGCAGTTCCAAGGGACAGTGAAAACCAGCTACAGCTTTCCGGGCTGGCAGCTTTCCTGTGGGCGCAATCGCTGGACGTTTCGAATTTGGCAGCCGGGCTCTCCGAGAGAGAAATACACAGTGTTGCCCCTTTACGAACGAAAGCTGTTGCAGAAAGCGAATGTCTGTGTAGCAGCGAATGCAGTTCCAAGGGACAGTGAAAGCCAGCTACAGCTTTCCGTGCTGGGAGCTTTCCTGTGGGCGCAATCGCTGGACATTTCGAATTTGTCAGCCGGGCTCTCCGAGAGAGAAATACACAGTGTTGCCCCATTACCAACCAAAGCTGTTGCAGAACGCGAATGTCTGTCTACCAGCGAATGCAGTTCCAAGGGACAGTGAAAACCAGCTACAGCTTTCCGTGCTGGCAGCTTTCCTGTGGGCGCAATCGCTGGACGTTTCGAATTTGGCAGCCGGGCTCTCCGAGAGAGAAATACACAGTGTTGCCCCTTTACGAACGAAAGCTGTTGCAGAACGCGAATGTCTGTGTAGCAGCGAATGCAGTTCCAAGGGACAGTGAAAACCAGCTACAGCTTTCCGTGCTGGCAGCTTTCCTGTGGGCGCAATCGCTGGACGTTTCGAATTTGGCAGCCGGGCTCTCCAAGAGAGAAATACACAGTGTTGCCCCATTACGAACCAAAGCTTTTGCAGAACGCGAATGTCTATGTAGCAACGAATGCAGTTCCAAGGGACAGTGAAAACCAGCTACAGCTTTCCGTGCTGGCAGCTTTCCTGTGGGCGCAATCGCTGGACGTTTCGAATTTGGCAGCCGGGCTCTCCGAGAGAGAAATACACAGTGTTGCCCCTTTACGAACGAAAGCTGTTGCAGAACGCGAATGTCTGTCTACCAGCGAATGCAGTTCCAAGGGACAGTGAAAACCAGCTACAGCTTTCCGTGCTGGCAGCTTTCCTGTGGGCGCAATCGCTGGACGTTTCGAATTTGGCAGCCGGGCTCTCCGAGAGTGAAATACACAGTGTTGCCTCATTACGAACGAAAACTTTTGCAGAACACGAATGTCCGTCTACCAGCGAATGCAGTTCCAAGGGACAGTGAAAACCAGCTACAGCTTTCCGTGCTGGGAGCTTTCCTGTGGGCGCAATCGCTGGACGTTTCGAATTTGGCAGCCGGGCTCTCCGAGAGAAAAATACACAGTGTTGCCCCTTTACGAACGAAAGCTGTTGCAGAACGCGAATGACTGTGTAGCAGCGAATGCAGTTCCAAGGGACAGTGAAAACCAGCTACAGCTTTCCGTGCTGGCAGCTTTCCTGTGGGCGCAATCGCTGGACTTTTCGAATTTGGCAGCCGGGATCTCCGAGAGAGAAATACACAGTGTTGCCCCATTACCAACCAAAGCTTTTGCAGAACGCGAATGTCTGTGTAGCAGCGAATGCAGTTCCAAGGGACAGTGAAAACCAGCTACAGCTTTCCGTGCTGGGAGCTTTCCTGTGGGCGCAATCGCTGGACGTTTCGAATTTGGCAGCCGGGCTCTGCGAGAGAGAAATACACAGTGTTGCCTCATTACGAACGAAAGCTTTTGCAGAACACGAATGTCTGTGTAGCAGCGAATGCAGTTCCAAGGGACAGTGAAAACCAGCTACAGCTTTCCGTGCTGGGAGCTTTCCTGTGGGCGCAATCGCTGGACGTTTCGAATTTGGCAGCCGGGCTCCACGAGAGAGAAATACACAGTGTTGCCCCTTTACGAATGAAAGCTGTTGCAGAACGCGAATGTCTGTGTAGCAGCGAATGCAGTTCCAAGGGACAGTGAAAACCAGCTACAGCTTTCCGTGCTGGCAGCTTTCCTGTGGGCGCAATCGCTGGACGTTTGAATTTGGCAGCCGGAATCTGCGAGAGAGAAATACACAGTGTTGCCCCTTTACGAACGAAAGCTGTTGCAGAACGCGAATGTCTGTCTACCAGCGAATGCAGTTCCAAGGACAGTGAAAACCAGCTACAGCTTTCCGTGCTGGCAGCTTTCCTGTGGGCGCAATCGCTGGACGTTTCGAATTTGGCAGCCGGGCTCTCCGAGAGAGAAATACACAGTGTTGCCCCATTACCAACCAAAGCTTTTGCAGAACGCGAATGGCTGTGTAGCAGCGAATGCAGTTCCAAGGGACAGTGAAAACCAGCTACAGCTTTCCGTGCTGGCAGCTTTCCTGTGGGCGCAATCGCTGGACGTTTCGAATTTGGCAGCCGGGCTCTCCGAGAGAGAGAAATACACAGTGTTGCCCCTTTACGAACGAAAGCTGTTGCAGAACGCGAATGTCTGTCTACCAGCGAATGCAGTTCCAAGGGACAGTGAAAACCAGATACAGCTTTCCGTGCTGGCAGCTTTCCTGTGGCCGCAATCGCTGGACGTTTCGAATTTGGCAGCCGGGATCTCCGAGAGAGAAATACACAGTGTTGCCCCATTACCAACCAAAGCTGTTGCAGAACGCGAATGTCTGTGTAGCAGCGAATGCAGTTCCAAGGGACAGTGAAAACCAGCTACAGCTTTCCGTGCTGGCAGCTTTCCTGTGGGCGCAATCGCTGGACGTTTCGAATTTGGCAGCCGGGCTCTCCGAGAGAGAAATACACAGTGTTGCCTCATTACGAACGAAAGCTTTTGTAGAACACGAATGTCTGTGTAGCAGCGAATGCAGTTCCAAGGGACAGTGAAAACCAGCTACAGCTTTCCGTGCTGGCAGCTTTCCTGTGGGCGCAATCGCTGGACGTTTCGAATTTGGAAGCCGCGCTCTCCGAGAGAGAAATACACAGTGTTGCCTCCTTACGAACGAAAGCTTTTGCAGAACACGAATGTCCGTCTACCAGCGAATGCAGTTCCAAGGGACAGTGAAAACCAGCTACAGCTTTCCGTGCTGGCAGCTTTCCTGTGGGCGCAATCGCTGGACGTTTCGAATTTGGCAGCCGGGCTCTCCGAGAGAGAAATACACAGTGTTGCCCCTTTACGAACGAAAGCTGTTGCAGAACGCGAATGTCTGTGTAGCAGCGAATGCAGTTCCAAGGGACAGTGAAAGCCAGCTACAGCTTTCCGTGCTGGCAGCTTTCCTGTGGGCGCAATCGCTGGACGTTTCGAATTTGGCAGCCGGGCTCTCTGAGAGAGAAATACACAGTGTTGCCCCATTACGAACCAAAGCTTTTGCAGAACGCAAATGTCTGTCTACCAGCGAATGCAGTTCCAAGGGACAGTGAAAACCAGCTACAGCTTTCCGGGCTGGCAGCTTTCCTGTGGCCGCAATCGCTGGACGTTTCGAATTTGGCAGCCGGGCTCTCCCAGAGAGAAATACACACTGTTGCCCCTTTACGAACGAAAGCTGTTGCAGAACGCGAATGTCTGTCTACCAGCGAATGCAGTTCCAAGGGACAGTGAAAACCAGCTACAGCTTTCCGTGCTGGCAGATTTCCTGTGGGCGCAATCGCTGGACGTTTCGAATTTGGCAGCCGGACTCCACGAGAGAGAAATACACAGTGTTGCCCCATTACGAACCAAAGCTTTTGCAGAACGCGAATGTCTGTCTACCAGCGAATGCAGTTCCAAGGGACAGTGAAAACCAGCTACAGCTTTCCGTGCTGGGAGCTTTCCTGTGGGCGCAATCGCTGGACGTTTCGAATTTGGCAGCCGGGCTCTCCGAGAGAGAAATACACAGTGTTGCCCCTTTACGAACGAAAGCTGTTGCAGAACGCGAATGTCTGTGTAGCAACGAATGCAGTTCCAAGGGACAGTGAAAACCAGCTACAGCTTTCCGTGCTGTCAGCTTTCCTGTGGGCGCAATCGCTGGACGTTTCGAATTTGGCAGCCGTGCTCTGCGAGAGAGAAATACACAGTGTTGCCTCATTACGAACGAAAGCTTTTGCAGAACACGAATGTCCGTCTACCAGCGAATGCAGTTCCAAGGGACAGTGAAAACCAGCTACAGCTTTCCGGGCTGGCAGCTTTCCTGTGGGCGCAATCGCTGGACGTTTCGAATTTGGCAGCCGGGCTCTCCGAGAGTGAAATACACAGTGTTGCCTCATTACGAACGAAAACTTTTGCAGAACACGAATGTCCGTCTACCAGCGAATGCAGTTCCAAGGGACAGTGAAAACCAGCTACAGCTTTCCGTGCTGGGAGCTTTCCTGTGGGCGCAATCGCTGGACGTTTCGAATTTGGCAGCCGGGCTCTCCGAGAGAAAAATACACAGTGTTGCCCCTTTACGAACGAAAGCTGTTGCAGAACGCGAATGTCTGTCTACCAGCGAATGCAGTTCCAAGGGACAGTGAAAACCAGCTACAGCTTTCCGTGCTGGCAGCTTTCCTGTGGGCGCAATCGCTGGACGTTTCGAATTTGGCAGCCGGGATCTCCGAGAGAGAAATACACAGTGTTGCCCCATTACCAACCAAAGCTTTTGCAGAACGCGAATGTCTGTGTAGCAGCGAATGCAGTTCCAAGGGACAGTGAAAACCAGCTACAGCTTTCCGTGCTGGGAGCTTTCCTGTGGGCGCAATCGCTGGACGTTTCGAATTTGGCAGCCGGGCTCTGCGAGAGAGAAATACACAGTGTTGCCTCATTACGAACGAAAGCTTTTGCAGAACACGAATGTCTGTGTAGCAGCGAATGCAGTTCCAAGGGACAGTGAAAACCAGCTACAGCTTTCCGTGCTGGGAGCTTTCCTGTGGGCGCAATCGCTGGACGTTTCGAATTTGGCAGCCGGGCTCCACGAGAGAGAAATACACAGTGTTGCCTCTTTACGAACGAAAGCTGTTGCAGAACGCGAATGTCTGTGTAGCAGCGAATGCAGTTCCAAGGGACAGTGAAAACCAGCTACAGCTTTCCGTGCTGGCAGCTTTCCTGTGGGCGCAATCGCTGGACGTTTGAATTTGGCAGCCGGAATCTGCGAGAGAGAAATACACAGTGTTGCCCCTTTACGAACGAAAGCTGTTGCAGAACGCGAATGTCTGTCTACCAGCGAATGCAGTTCCAAGGACAGTGAAAACCAGCTACAGCTTTCCGTGCTGGCAGCTTTCCTGTGGGCGCAATCGCTGGACGTTTCGAATTTGGCAGCCGGGCTCTCCGAGAGAGAAATACACAGTGTTACCCCATTACCAACCAAAGCTTTTGCAGAACGCGAATGGCTGTGTAGCAGCGAATGCAGTTCCAAGGGACAGTGATAACCAGCTACAGCTTTCCGTGCTGGGAGGTTTGCTGTGGGCGCAATCGCTGGACGTTTCGAATTTGGCAGCCGGGCTCTCCGAGAGAGAAATACACAGTGTTGCCCCTTTACGAACGAAAGCTGTTGCAGAACGCGAATGTCTGTCTACCAGCGAATGCAGTTCCAAGGGACAGTGAAAACCAGATACAGCTTTCCGTGCTGGCAGCTTTCCTGTGGGCGCAATCGCTGGACGTTTCGAATTTGGCAGCCGGGATCTCCGAGAGAGAAATACACAGTGTTGCCCCATTACCAACCAAAGCTTTTGCAGAACGCGAATGTCTGTGTAGCAGCGAATGCAGTTCCAAGGGACAGTGAAAACCAGCTACAGCTTTCCGTGCTGGCAGCTTTCCTGTGGGCGCAATCGCTGGACGTTTCGAATTTGGCAGCCGGGCTCTGCGAGAGAGAAATACACAGTGTTGCCTCATTACGAACGAAAGCTTTTGTAGAACACGAATGTCTGTGTAGCAGCGAATGCAGTTCCAAGGGACAGTGAAAACCAGCTACAGCTTTCCGTGCTGGCAGCTTTCCTGTGGGCGCAATCGCTGGACGTTTCGAATTTGGCAGCCGGGCTCTCCGAGAGAGAAATACACAGTGTTGCCCCTTTACGAACGAAAGCTTTTGCAGAACGCGCATGTCTGTCTACCAGCGAATGCAGTTGCAAGGGACAGTGAAAACGAGCTACTGCTTTCCGTGCTGGGAGCTTTCCTGTGGGCGCAATCGCTGGACGTTTCGAATTTGGCAGCCGGGCTCTCCGAGAGTGAAATACAAGTGTTGCCCCTTTACCAACCAAAGCTTTTGCAGAACGCGAATGTCTGTCTACCAGCGAATGCAGTTCCAAGGGACAGTGAAAACCAGCTACAGCTTTCCGTGCTGGCAGCTTTCCTGTGGGCGCAATCGCTGGACGTTTCGAATTTGGCAGCCGGGCTCTCCGAGAGAGAAATACACAGTGTTGCCTCATTACGAACGAAAGCTTTTGCAGAACACGAATGTCCGTATACCAGCGAATGCAGTTCCAAGGGACAGTGAAAACCAGCTACAGCTTTCCGGGCTGGCAGCTTTCCTGTGGGCGCAATCGCTGGACGTTTCGAATTTGGCAGCCGGGCTCTCCGAGAGAGAAATACACAGTGTTGCCCCTTTACGAACGAAAGCTGTTGCAGAACGCGAATGTCTGTGTAGCAGCGAATGCAGTTCCAAGGGACAGTGAAAACCAGATACAGCTTTCCGTGCTGGCAGCTTTCCTGTGGGCACAATCGCTGGACGTTTCGAATTTGGCAGCCGGGCTCTCCGAGAGAGAAATACACAGTGTTGCCCCTTTACGAAACAAAGCTTTTGCAGAACGCGAATGTCTGTCTACCAGCGAATGCAGTTCCAAGGGACAGTGAAATCAGCTACAGCTTTCCGTGCTGGCAGCTTTCCTGTGGGCGCAATCGCTGGACGTTTCGAATTTGGCAGCCGGGCTCTCCGAGAGAGAAATACACAGTGTTGCCCCATTACGAACCAAAGCTTTTGCAGAACGCGAATGTCTGTCTACCAGCGAATGCAGTTCCAAGGGACAGTGAAAACCAGCTACAGCTTTCCGTGCTGGCAGCTTTCCTGTGGGCGCAATCGCTGGACGTTTCGAATTTGGCAGCCGGGCTCTCCAAGAGAGAAATACACAGTGTTGCCCCATTACGAACCAAAGCTTTTGCAGAACGCGAATGTCTGTCTACCAGCGAATGCAGTTCCAAGGGACAGTGAAAACCAGCTACAGCTTTCCGTGCTGGCAGCTTTCCTGTGGGCGCAATCGCTGGACGTTTCGAATTTGGCAGCCAGGCTCTGCGAGAGAGAAATACACAGTGTTGCCTCATTACGAACGAAAGCTGTTGCAGAACGCGAATGTCTGTGTAGCAGCGAATGCAGTTCCAAGGGACAGTGAAAACCAGCTACAGCTTTCCGTGCTGGCAGCTTTCCTGTGGGCGCAATCGCTGGACGTTTCGAATTTGGCAGCCGGGCTCTCCGAGAGAGAAATACACAGTGTTGCCCCTTTACGAACGAAAGCTGTTGCAGAACGCGAATGTCTGTCTACCAGCGAATGCAGTTCCAAGGGACAGTGAAAACCAGCTACAGCTTTCCGTGCTGGCAGCTTTCCTGTGGGCGCAATCGCTGGACGTTTGAATTTGGCAGCCGGACTCTGCGAGAGAGAAATACACAGTGTTGCCCCTTTACGAACGAAAGCTGTTGCAGAACGCGAATGTCTGTCTACCAGCGAATGCAGTTCCAAGGGACAGTGAAAACCAGCTACAGCTTTCCGTGCTGGCAGCTTTCCTGTGGGCGCAATCGCTGGACGTTTCGAATTTGGCAGCCGGGCTCTGCGAGAGAGAAATACACAGTGTTGCCCCTTTACGAACGAAAGCTGTTGCAGAACGCGAATGTCTGTCTACCAGCGAATGCAGTTCCAAGGGACAGTGAAAACCAGCTACAGCTTTCCGTGCTGGCAGCTTTCCTGTGGGCGCAATCGCTGGACGTTTCGAATTTGGCAGCCGGGCTCTCCAAGAGAGAAATACACAGTGTTGCCCCATTACGAACCAAAGCTTTTGCAGAACGCGAATGTCTGTCTACCAGCGAATGCAGTTCCAAGGGACAGTGAAAACCAGCTACAGCTTTCCGTGCTGGCAGCTTTCCTGTGGGCGCAATCGCTGGACGTTTCGAATTTGGCAGCCAGGCTCTGCGAGAGAGAAATACACAGTGTTGCCTCATTACGAACGAAAGCTGTTGCAGAACGCGAATGTCTGTGTAGCAGCGAATGCAGTTCCAAGGGACAGTGAAAACCAGCTACAGCTTTCCGTGCTGGCAGCTTTCCTGTGGGCGCAATCGCTGGACGTTTCGAATTTGGCAGCCGGGCTCTCCGAGAGAGAAATACACAGTGTTGCCCCTTTACGAACGAAAGCTGTTGCAGAACGCGAATGTCTGTCTACCAGCGAATGCAGTTCCAAGGGACAGTGAAAACCAGCTACAGCTTTCCGTGCTGGCAGCTTTCCTGTGGGCGCAATCGCTGGACGTTTGAATTTGGCAGCCGGACTCTGCGAGAGAGAAATACACAGTGTTGCCCCTTTACGAACGAAAGCTGTTGCAGAACGCGAATGTCTGTCTACCAGCGAATGCAGTTCCAAGGGACAGTGAAAACCAGCTACAGCTTTCCGTGCTGGCAGCTTTCCTGTGGGCGCAATCGCTGGACGTTTCGAATTTGGCAGCCGGGCTCTGCGAGAGAGAAATACACAGTGTTGCCCCTTTACGAACGAAAGCTGTTGCAGAACGCGAATGTCTGTCTACCAGCGAATGCAGTTCCAAGGGACAGTGAAAACCAGCTACAGCTTTCCGTGCTGGCAGCTTTCCTGTGGGCGCAATCGCTGGACGTTTCGAATTTGGCAGCCGGGCTCTCCGAGAGAGAAATACACAGTGTTGCCCCTTTACGAACGAAAGCTGTTGCAGAACGCGAATGTCTGTCTACCAGCGAATGCAGTTCCAAGGGACAGTGAAAACCAGCTACAGCTTTCCGTGCTGGCAGCTTTCCTGTGGGCGCAATCGCTGGACGTTTGAATTTGGCAGCCGGACTCCACGAGAGAGAAATACACAGTGTTGCCCCATTACGAACCAAAGCTTTTGCAGAACGCGAATGTATGTCTACCAGCGAATGCAGTTCCAAGGGACAGTGAAAACCAGCTACAGCTTTCCGTGCTGGCAGCTTTCCTGTGGGCGCAATCGCTGGACGTTTCGAATTTGGAAGCCGGGCTCTGCGAGAGAGAAATACAGAGTGTTGCCTCATTACGAACGAAAGCTGTTGCAGAACACGAATGTCCGTCTACCAGCGAATGCAGTTCCAAGGGACAGTGAAAACCAGCTACAGCTTTCCGTGCTGGCAGCTTTCCTGTGGGCGCAATCGCTGGACGTTTTGAATTTGGCAGCCGGGCTCTCCGAGAGAGAAATACACAGTGTTGCCCCTTTACGAACGAAAGCTGTTGCAGAACGCGAATGTCTGTCTACCAGCGAATGCAGTTCCAAGGGACAGTGAAAACCAGCTACAGCTTTCCGTGCTGGGAGCTTTCCTGTGGGCGCAATCGCTGGACGTTTCGAATTTGGCAGCCGGGCTCTCCGAGAGAGAAATACACAGTGTTGCCTCATTACGAACGAAAACTTTTGCAGAACACGAATGTCCGTCTACCAGCGAATGCAGTTCCAAGGGACAGTGAAAACCAGCTACAGCTTTCCGTGCTGGGAGCTTTCCTGTGGGCGCAATCGCTGGACGTTTCGAATTTGGCAGCCGGGCTCTCCGAGAGAGAAATACACAGTGTTGCCCCTTTACGAACGAAAGCTGTTGCAGAACGCGAATGTCTGTGTAGCAGCGAATGCAGTTCCAAGGGACAGTGAAAACCAGATACAGCTTTCCGTGCTGGCAGCTTTCCTGTGGGCGCAATCGCTGGACGTTTCAAATTTGGCAGCCGGGATCTCCGAGAGAGAAATACACAGTGTTGCCCCATTACCAACCAAAGCTTTTGCAGAACGCGAATGTCTGTGTAGCAGCGAATGCAGTTCCAAGGGACAGTGAAAACCAGCTACAGCTTTCCGTGCTGGGAGCTTTCCTGTGGGCGCAATCGCTGGACGTTCCGAATTTGGCAGCCGGGCTCTGCGAGAGAGAAATACACAGTGTTGCCTCATTACGAACGAAAGCTTTTGCAGAACGCGAATGTCTGTGTAGCAGCGAATGCAGTTCCAAGGGACAGTGAAAACCAGCTACAGCTTTCCGTGCTGGGAGCTTTCCTGTGGGCGCAATCGCTGGACGTTTCGAATTTGGCAGCCGGGCTCCACGAGAGAGAAATACACAGTGTTGCCCCTTTACGAACGAAAGCTGTTGCAGAACGCGAATGTCTGTGTAGCAGCGAATGCAGTTCCAAGGGACAGTGAAAACCAGCTACAGCTTTCCGTGCTGGCAGCTTTCCTGTGGGCGCAATCGCTGGACGTTTGAATTTGGCAGCCGGAATCTGCGAGAGAGAAATACACAGTGTTGCCCCTTTACGAACGAAAGCTGTTGCAGAACGCGAATGTCTGTCTACCAGCGAATGCAGTTCCAAGGGACAGTGAAAACCAGCTACAGCTTTCCGTGCTGGCAGCTTTCCTGTGGGCGCAATCGCTGGACGTTTCGAATTTGGCAGCCGGGCTCTGCGAGAGAGAAATACACAGTGTTGCCCCATTACCAACCAAAGCTTTTGCAGAACGCGAATGGCTGTGTAGCAGCGAATGCAGTTCCAAGGGACAGTGAAAACCAGCTACAGCTTTCCGTGCTGGGAGCTTTCCTGTGGGCGGAATCGCTGGACGTTTCGAATTTGGCAGCCGGGCTCTCCGAGAGTGAAATACACAGTGTTGCCCCTTTACGAACGAAAGCTGTTGCAGAACGCGAATGTCTGTGTAGCAGCGAATGCAGTTCCAAGGGACAGTGAAAACCAGATACAGCTTTCCGTGCTGGCAGCTTTCCTGTGGGCGCAATCGCTGGACGTTTCGAATTTGGCAGCCGAGATCTCCGAGAGAGAAATACACAGTGTTGCCCCATTACCAACCAAAGCTTTTGCAGAACGCGAATGTCTGTCTACCAGCGAATGCAGTTCCAAGGGACAGTGAAAACCAGCTACAGCTTTCCGTGCTGGGAGCTTTCCTGTGGGCGCAATCGCTGGACGTTTCGAATTTGGCAGCCGGGCTCCACGAGAGAGAAATACATAGTGTTGCCCCTTTACGAACGAAAGCTGTTGCAGAACGCGAATGTCTGTCTACCAGCGAATGCAGTTCCAAGGGACAGTGAAAACCAGCTACAGCTTTCCGTGCTGGCAGCTTTCCTGTGGGCGCAATCGCTGGACGTTTCGAATTTGGCAGCCGGGCTCTCCGAGAGAGAAATACACAGTGTTGCCCCATTACCAACCAAAGCTTTTGCAGAACGCGAATGTCTGTCTACCAGCGAATGCAGTTCCAAGGGACAGTGAAAACCAGCTACAGCTTTCCGTGCTGGCAGCTTTCCTGTGGGCGCAATCGCTGGACGTTTCGAATTTGTCAGCCGGGCTCTGCGAGAGAGAAATACACAGTGTTGCCTCATTACGAACGAAAGCTTTTGCAGAACACGAATGTCTGTCTACCAGCGAATGCAGTTCCAAGGGACAGTGAAAACCAGCTACAGCTTTCCGTGCTGGGAGCTTTCCTGTGGGCGCAATCGCTGGACGTTTCGAATTTGGCAGCCGGGCTCTCCGAGCGAGAAATACACAGTGTTGCCCCTTTACGAACGAAAGCTGTTGCAGAACGCGAATGTCTGTCTACCAGCGAATGCAGTTCCAAGGGACAGTGAAAGCCAGCTACAGCTTTCCGTGCTGGGAGCTTTCCTGTGGGCGCAATCGCTGGACGTTTCGAATTTGGCAGCCGGGCTCTCCGAGAGAGAAATACACAGTGTTGCCTCATTACGAACGCAAGCTTTTGCAGAACACGGATGTCCGTCTACCAGCGAATGCAGTTCCAAGGGACAGTGAAAACCAGCTACAGCTTTCCGTGCTGGCAGCTTTCCTGTGGGCGCAATCGCTGGACGTTTCGAATTTGGCAGCCGGGCTCTCCGAGAGAGAAATACACAGTGTTGCCCCATTACGAACGAAAGCTGTTGCAGAACGCGAATGTCTGTCTACCAGCGAATGCAGTTCCAAGGGACAGTGAAAACCAGCTACAGCTTTCCGTGCTGGGAGCTTTCCTGTGGGCGCAATCGCTGGACGTTTCGAATTTGGCAGCCGGGCTCTCCGAGAGAGAAATACACAGTGTTGCCCCTTTACGAACCAAAGCTTTTGCAGAACGCGAATGTCTGTCTACCAGCGAATGCAGTTCCAAGGGACAGTGAAAACCAGCTACAGCTTTCCGTGCTGGGAGCTTTCCTGTGGGCGCAATCGCTGGACGTTTCGAATTTGGCAGCCGGGCTCTCCGAGAGAGAAATACACAGTGTTGCCCCATTACGAAACAAAGCTGTTGCAGAACGCGAATGTCTGTGTAGCAGCGAATGCAGTTCCAAGGGACAGTGAAAGCCAGCTACAGCTTTCCGTGCTGGCAGCTTTCCTGTGGGCGCAATCGCTGGACGTTTCGAATTTGGCAGCCGGGCTCTCCGAGAGAGAAATACACAGTGTTGCCCCATTACGAACCAAAGCTTTTGCAGAACGCGAATGTCTGTCTACCAGCGAATGCAGTTCCAAGGGACAGTGAAAACCAGCTACAGCTTTCCGTGCTGGCAGCTTTCCTGTGGGCGCAATCGCTGGACGTTTCGAATTTGGCAGCCGGGCTCTGCGAGAGAGAAATACACAGTGTTGCCTCATTACGAACGAAAGCTGTTGCAGAACGCGAATGTCTGTGTAGCAGCGAATGCAGTTCCAAGGGACAGTGAAAACCAGCTACAGCTTTCCGTGCTGGGAGCTTTCCTGTGGGCGCAATCGCTGGACGTTTCGAATTTGGCAGCCGGGCTCTCCGAGAGAGAAATACACAGTGTTGCCCCTTTACGAACGAAAGCTGTTGCAGAACGCGAATGTCTGTCTACCAGCGAATGCAGTTCCAAGGGACAGTGAAAACCAGCTACAGCTTTCCGTGCTGGCAGCTTTCCTGTGGGCGCAATCGCTGGACGTTTGAATTTGGCAGCCGGACTCCACGAGAGAGAAATACACAGTGTTGCCCCATTACGAACCAAAGCTTTTGCAGAACGCGAATGTCTGTCTACCAGCGAATGCAGTTCCAAGGGACAGTGAAAACCAGCTACAGATTTCCGTGCTGGCAACTTTCCTGTGGGCGCAATCGCTGGACGTTTCGAATTTGGCATCCGGGCTCTCCGAGAGAGAAATACACAGTGTTGCCCCTTTACGAACGAAAGCTGTTGCAGAACGCGAATGTCTGTCTACCAGCGAATGCAGTTCCAAGGGACAGTGAAAACCAGCTACAGCTTTCCGTGCTGGCAGCTTTCCTGTGGGCGCAATCGCTGGACGTTTCGAATTTGGCAGCCGGGCTCTCCGAGAGAGAAATACACAGTGTTGCCCCTTTACGAACGAAAGCTGTTGCAGAACGCGAATGTCTGTGTAGCAGCGAATGCAGTTCCAAGGGACAGTGAAAACCAGCTACAGCTTTCCGTGCTGGCAGCTTTCCTGTGGGCGCAATCGCTGGACGTTTCGAATTTGGCAGCCGGGCTCTCCCAGAGAGAAATACACAGTGTTGCCCCTTTACGAACGAAAGCTTTTGCAGAACGCGAATGTCTGTGTAGCAGCGAATGCAGTTCCAAGGGACAGTGAAAACCAGCTACTGCTTTCCGTGCTGGGAGCTTTCCTGTGGGCGCAATCGCTGGACGTTTCGAATTTGGCAGCCGGGCTCTCCAAGAGAGAAATACACAGTGTTGCCCCATTACCAACCAAAGCTTTTGCAGAAGGCGAATGTCTGTCTACCAGCGAATGCAGTTCCAAGGGACAGTGAAAACCAGCTACAGCTTTCCGTGCTGGCAGATTTCCTGTGGGCGCAATCGCTGGACGTTTCGAATTTGTCAGCCGGGCTCTGCGAGAGAGAAATACACAGTGTTGCCTCATTACGAACGAAAGCTTTTGCAGAACACGAATGTCTGTCTACCAGCGAATGCAGTTCCAAGGGACAGTGAAAACCAGCTACAGCTTTCCGTGCTGGCAGCTTTCCTGTGGGCGCAATCGCTGGACGTTTCGAATTTGGCAGCCGGGATCTCCGAGAGAGAAATACACAGTGTTGCCCCATTACCAACCAAAGCTTTTGCAGAACGCGAATGTCTGTCTACCAGCGAATGCAGTTCCAAGGGACAGTGAAAACCAGCTACAGCTTTCCGTGCTGGGAGCTTTCCTGTGGGCGCAATCGCTGGACGTTTCGAATTTGGCAGCCGCGCTCTCCGAGAGAGAAATACACAGTGTTGCCCCATTACGAACCAAAGCTTTTGCAGAACGCGAATGTCTGTCTACCAGCGAATGCAGTTCCAAGGGACAGTGAAAACCAGCTACAGCTTTCCGTGCTGGGAGCTTTCCTGTGGGCGCAATCGCTGGACGTTTCGAATTTGGCAGCCGGGCTCTCCGAGAGAGAAATACACAGTGTTGCCCCTTTACGAACGAAAGCTGTTGCAGAACGCGAATGTCTGTGTAGCAACGAATGCAGTTCCAAGGGACAGTGAAAACCAGCTACAGCTTTCCGTGCTGTCAGCTTTCCTGTGGGCGCAATCGCTGGACGTTTCGAATTTGTCAGCCGGGCTCTGCGAGAGAGAAATACACAGTGTTGCCTCATTACGAACGAAAGCTTTTGCAGAACACGAATGTCCGTCTACCAGCGAATGCAGTTCCAAGGGACAGTGAAAACCAGCTACAGCTTTCCGGGCTGGCAGCTTTCCTGTGGGCGCAATCGCTGGACGTTTCGAATTTGGCAGCCGGGCTCTCCGAGAGTGAAATACACAGTGTTGCCTCATTACGAACGAAAACTTTTGCAGAACACGAATGTCCGTCTACCAGCGAATGCAGTTCCAAGGGACAGTGAAAACCAGCTACAGCTTTCCGTGCTGGGAGCTTTCCTGTGGGCGCAATCGCTGGACGTTTCGAATTTGGCAGCCGGGCTCTCCGAGAGAAAAATACACAGTGTTGCCCCTTTACGAACGAAAGCTGTTGCAGAACGCGAATGTCTGTCTACCAGCGAATGCAGTTCCAAGGGACAGTGAAAACCAGCTACAGCTTTCCGTGCTGGCAGCTTTCCTGTGGGCGCAATCGCTGGACGTTTCGAATTTGGCAGCCGGGATCTCCGAGAGAGAAATACACAGTGTTGCCCCATTACCAACCAAAGCTTTTGCAGAACGCGAATGTCTGTGTAGCAGCGAATGCAGTTCCAAGGGACAGTGAAAACCAGCTACAGCTTTCCGTGCTGGGAGCTTTCCTGTGGGCGCAATCGCTGGACGTTTCGAATTTGGCAGCCGGGCTCTGCGAGAGAGAAATACACAGTGTTGCCTCATTACGAACGAAAGCTTTTGCAGAACACGAATGTCTGTGTAGCAGCGAATGCAGTTCCAAGGGACAGTGAAAACCAGCTACAGCTTTCCGTGCTGGGAGCTTTCCTGTGGGCGCAATCGCTGGACGTTTCGAATTTGGCAGCCGGGCTCCACGAGAGAGAAATACACAGTGTTGCCTCTTTACGAACGAAAGCTGTTGCAGAACGCGAATGTCTGTGTAGCAGCGAATGCAGTTCCAAGGGACAGTGAAAACCAGCTACAGCTTTCCGTGCTGGCAGCTTTCCTGTGGGCGCAATCGCTGGACGTTTGAATTTGGCAGCCGGAATCTGCGAGAGAGAAATACACAGTGTTGCCCCTTTACGAACGAAAGCTGTTGCAGAACGCGAATGTCTGTCTACCAGCGAATGCAGTTCCAAGGACAGTGAAAACCAGCTACAGCTTTCCGTGCTGGCAGCTTTCCTGTGGGCGCAATCGCTGGACGTTTCGAATTTGGCAGCCGGGCTCTCCGAGAGAGAAATACACAGTGTTACCCCATTACCAACCAAAGCTTTTGCAGAACGCGAATGGCTGTGTAGCAGCGAATGCAGTTCCAAGGGACAGTGATAACCAGCTACAGCTTTCCGTGCTGGGAGGTTTCCTGTGGGCGCAATCGCTGGACGTTTCGAATTTGGCAGCCGGGCTCTCCGAGAGAGAAATACACAGTGTTGCCCCTTTACGAACCAAAGCTGTTGCAGAACGCGAATGTCTGTCTACCAGCGAATGCAGTTCCAAGGGACAGTGAAAACCAGATACAGCTTTCCGTGCTGGCAGCTTTCCTGTGGGCGCAATCGCTGGACGTTTCGAATTTGGCAGCCGGGATCTCCGAGAGAGAAATACACAGTGTTGCCCCATTACCAACCAAAGCTTTTGCAGAACGCGAATGTCTGTGTAGCAGCGAATGCAGTTCCAAGGGACAGTGAAAACCAGCTACAGCTTTCCGTGCTGGCAGCTTTCCTGTGGGCGCAATCGCTGGACGTTTCGAATTTGGCAGCCGGGCTCTGCGAGAGAGAAATACACAGTGTTGCCTCATTACGAACGAAAGCTTTTGTAGAACACGAATGTCTGTGTAGCAGCGAATGCAGTTCCAAGGGACAGTGAAAACCAGCTACAGCTTTCCGTGCTGGCAGCTTTCCTGTGGGCGCAATCGCTGGACGTTTCGAATTTGGCAGCCGGGCTCTCCGAGAGAGAAATACACAGTGTTGCCCCTTTACGAACGAAAGCTTTTGCAGAACGCGCATGTCTGTCTACCAGCGAATGCAGTTGCAAGGGACAGTGAAAACGAGCTACTGCTTTCCGTGCTGGGAGCTTTCCTGTGGGCGCAATCGCTGGACGTTTCGAATTTGGCAGCCGGGCTCTCCGAGAGTGAAATACAAGTGTTGCCCCTTTACCAACCAAAGCTTTTGCAGAACGCGAATGTCTGTCTACCAGCGAATGCAGTTCCAAGGGACAGTGAAAACCAGCTACAGCTTTCCGTGCTGGCAGCTTTCCTGTGGGCGCAATCGCTGGACGTTTCGAATTTGGCAGCCGGGCTCTCCGAGAGAGAAATACACAGTGTTGCCTCATTACGAACGAAAGCTTTTGCAGAACACGAATGTCCGTATACCAGCGAATGCAGTTCCAAGGGACAGTGAAAACCAGCTACAGCTTTCCGGGCTGGCAGCTTTCCTGTGGGCGCAATCGCTGGACGTTTCGAATTTGGCAGCCGGGCTCTCCGAGAGAGAAATACACAGTGTTGCCCCTTTACGAACGAAAGCTGTTGCAGAACGCGAATGTCTGTGTAGCAGCGAATGCAGTTCCAAGGGACAGTGAAAACCAGATACAGCTTTCCGTGCTGGCAGCTTTCCTGTGGGCACAATCGCTGGACGTTTCGAATTTGGCAGCCGGGCTCTCCGAGAGAGAAATACACAGTGTTGCCCCTTTACGAAACAAAGCTTTTGCAGAACGCGAATGTCTGTCTACCAGCGAATGCAGTTCCAAGGGACAGTGAAATCAGCTACAGCTTTCCGTGCTGGCAGCTTTCCTGTGGGCGCAATCGCTGGACGTTTCGAATTTGGCAGCCGGGCTCTCCGAGAGAGAAATACACAGTGTTGCCCCATTACGAACCAAAGCTTTTGCAGAACGCGAATGTCTGTCTACCAGCGAATGCAGTTCCAAGGGACAGTGAAAACCAGCTACAGCTTTCCGTGCTGGCAGCTTTCCTGTGGGCGCAATCGCTGGACGTTTCGAATTTGGCAGCCGGGCTCTCCAAGAGAGAAATACACAGTGTTGCCCCATTACGAACCAAAGCTTTTGCAGAACGCGAATGTCTGTCTACCAGCGAATGCAGTTCCAAGGGACAGTGAAAACCAGCTACAGCTTTCCGTGCTGGCAGCTTTCCTGTGGGCGCAATCGCTGGACGTTTCGAATTTGGCAGCCAGGCTCTGCGAGAGAGAAATACACAGTGTTGCCTCATTACGAACGAAAGCTGTTGCAGAACGCGAATGTCTGTGTAGCAGCGAATGCAGTTCCAAGGGACAGTGAAAACCAGCTACAGCTTTCCGTGCTGGCAGCTTTCCTGTGGGCGCAATCGCTGGACGTTTCGAATTTGGCAGCCGGGCTCTCCGAGAGAGAAATACACAGTGTTGCCCCTTTACGAACGAAAGCTGTTGCAGAACGCGAATGTCTGTCTACCAGCGAATGCAGTTCCAAGGGACAGTGAAAACCAGCTACAGCTTTCCGTGCTGGCAGCTTTCCTGTGGGCGCAATCGCTGGACGTTTGAATTTGGCAGCCGGACTCTGCGAGAGAGAAATACACAGTGTTGCCCCTTTACGAACGAAAGCTGTTGCAGAACGCGAATGTCTGTCTACCAGCGAATGCAGTTCCAAGGGACAGTGAAAACCAGCTACAGCTTTCCGTGCTGGCAGCTTTCCTGTGGGCGCAATCGCTGGACGTTTCGAATTTGGCAGCCGGGCTCTGCGAGAGAGAAATACACAGTGTTGCCCCTTTACGAACGAAAGCTGTTGCAGAACGCGAATGTCTGTCTACCAGCGAATGCAGTTCCAAGGGACAGTGAAAACCAGCTACAGCTTTCCGTGCTGGCAGCTTTCCTGTGGGCGCAATCGCTGGACGTTTCGAATTTGGCAGCCGGGCTCTCCAAGAGAGAAATACACAGTGTTGCCCCATTACGAACCAAAGCTTTTGCAGAACGCGAATGTCTGTCTACCAGCGAATGCAGTTCCAAGGGACAGTGAAAACCAGCTACAGCTTTCCGTGCTGGCAGCTTTCCTGTGGGCGCAATCGCTGGACGTTTCGAATTTGGCAGCCAGGCTCTGCGAGAGAGAAATACACAGTGTTGCCTCATTACGAACGAAAGCTGTTGCAGAACGCGAATGTCTGTGTAGCAGCGAATGCAGTTCCAAGGGACAGTGAAAACCAGCTACAGCTTTCCGTGCTGGCAGCTTTCCTGTGGGCGCAATCGCTGGACGTTTCGAATTTGGCAGCCGGGCTCTCCGAGAGAGAAATACACAGTGTTGCCCCTTTACGAACGAAAGCTGTTGCAGAACGCGAATGTCTGTCTACCAGCGAATGCAGTTCCAAGGGACAGTGAAAACCAGCTACAGCTTTCCGTGCTGGCAGCTTTCCTGTGGGCGCAATCGCTGGACGTTTGAATTTGGCAGCCGGACTCTGCGAGAGAGAAATACACAGTGTTGCCCCTTTACGAACGAAAGCTGTTGCAGAACGCGAATGTCTGTCTACCAGCGAATGCAGTTCCAAGGGACAGTGAAAACCAGCTACAGCTTTCCGTGCTGGCAGCTTTCCTGTGGGCGCAATCGCTGGACGTTTCGAATTTGGCAGCCGGGCTCTGCGAGAGAGAAATACACAGTGTTGCCCCTTTACGAACGAAAGCTGTTGCAGAACGCGAATGTCTGTCTACCAGCGAATGCAGTTCCAAGGGACAGTGAAAACCAGCTACAGCTTTCCGTGCTGGCAGCTTTCCTGTGGGCGCAATCGCTGGACGTTTCGAATTTGGCAGCCGGGCTCTCCGAGAGAGAAATACACAGTGTTGCCCCTTTACGAACGAAAGCTGTTGCAGAACGCGAATGTCTGTCTACCAGCGAATGCAGTTCCAAGGGACAGTGAAAACCAGCTACAGCTTTCCGTGCTGGCAGCTTTCCTGTGGGCGCAATCGCTGGACGTTTGAATTTGGCAGCCGGACTCCACGAGAGAGAAATACACAGTGTTGCCCCATTACGAACCAAAGCTTTTGCAGAACGCGAATGTATGTCTACCAGCGAATGCAGTTCCAAGGGACAGTGAAAACCAGCTACAGCTTTCCGTGCTGGCAGCTTTCCTGTGGGCGCAGTCGCTGGACGTTTCGAATTTGGAAGCCGGGCTCTGCGAGAGAGAAATACACAGTGTTGCCTCATTACGAACGAAAGCTGTTGCAGAACACGAATGTCCGTCTACCAGCGAATGCAGTTCCAAGGGACAGTGAAAACCAGCTACAGCTTTCCGTGCTGGCAGCTTTCCTGTGGGCGCAATCGCTGGACGTTTCGAATTTGGAAGCCGCGCTCTCCGACAGAGAAATACACAGTGTTGCCTCATTACGAACGAAAGCTTTTGCAGAACACGAATGTCCGTCTACCAGCGAATGCAGTTCCAAGGGACAGTGAAAACCAGCTACAGCTTTCCGTGCTGGCAGCTTTCCTGTGGGCGCAATCGCTGGACGTTTGAATTTGGCAGCCGGACTCCACGAGAGAGAAATACACAGTGTTGCCCCATTACGAACCAAAGCTTTTGCAGAACGCGAATGTCTGTCTACCAGCGAATGCAGTTCCAAGGGACAGTGAAAACCAGCTACAGCTTTCCGTGCTGGCAGCTTTCCTGTGGGCGCAATCGCTGGACGTTTTGAATTTGGCAGCCGGGCTCTCCGAGAGAGAAATACACAGTGTTGCCCCTTTACGAACGAAAGCTGTTGCAGAACGCGAATGTCTGTCTACCAGCGAATGCAGTTCCAAGGGACAGTGAAAACCAGCTACAGCTTTCCGTGCTGGCAGCTTTCCTGTGGGCGCAATCGCTGGACGTTTCGAATTTGGCAGCCGGGCTCTCCGAGAGAGAAATACACAGTGTTGCCTCATAACGAACGAAAACTTTTGCAGAACACGAATGTCCGTCTACCAGCGAATGCAGTTCCAAGGGACAGTGAAAACCAGCTACAGCTTTCCGTGCTGGGAGCTTTCCTGTGGGCGCAATCGCTGGACGTTTCGAATTTGGCAGCCGGGCTCTCCGAGAGAGAAATACACAGTGTTGCCCCTTTACGAACGAAAGCTGTTGCAGAACGCGAATGTCTGTGTAGCAGCGAATGCAGTTCCAAGGGACAGTGAAAACCAGATACAGCTTTCCGTGCTGGCAGCTTTCCTGTGGGCGCAATCGCTGGACGTTTCAAATTTGGCAGCCGGGATCTCCGAGAGAGAAATACACAGTGTTGCCCCATTACCAACCAAAGCTTTTGCAGAACGCGAATGTCTGTGTAGCAGCGAATGCAGTTCCAAGGGACAGTGAAAACCAGCTACAGCTTTCCGTGCTGGGAGCTTTCCTGTGGGCGCAATCGCTGGACGTTCCGAATTTGGCAGCCGGGCTCTGCGAGAGAGAAATACACAGTGTTGCCTCATTACGAACGAAAGCTTTTGCAGAACGCGAATGTCTGTGTAGCAGCGAATGCAGTTCCAAGGGACAGTGAAAACCAGCTACAGCTTTCCGTGCTGGGAGCTTTCCTGTGGGCGCAATCGCTGGACGTTTCGAATTTGGCAGCCGGGCTCCACGAGAGAGAAATACACAGTGTTGCCCCTTTACGAACGAAAGCTGTTGCAGAACGCGAATGTCTGTGTAGCAGCGAATGCAGTTCCAAGGGACAGTGAAAACCAGCTACAGCTTTCCGTGCTGGCAGCTTTCCTGTGGGCGCAATCGCTGGACGTTTGAATTTGGCAGCCGGAATCTGCGAGAGAGAAATACACAGTGTTGCCCCTTTACGAACGAAAGCTGTTGCAGAACGCGAATGTCTGTCTACCAGCGAATGCAGTTCCAAGGGACAGTGAAAACCAGCTACAGCTTTCCGTGCTGGCAGCTTTCCTGTGGGCGCAATCGCTGGACGTTTGAATTTGGCAGCCGGACTCCACGAGAGAGAAATACACAGTGTTGCCCCATTACGAACCAAAGCTTTTGCAGAACGCGAATGTATGTCTACCAGCGAATGCAGTTCCAAGGGACAGTGAAAACCAGCTACAGCTTTCCGTGCTGGCAGCTTTCCTGTGGGCGCAGTCGCTGGACGTTTCGAATTTGGAAGCCGGGCTCTGCGAGAGAGAAATACACAGTGTTGCCTCATTACGAACGAAAGCTGTTGCAGAACACGAATGTCCGTCTACCAGCGAATGCAGTTCCAAGGGACAGTGAAAACCAGCTACAGCTTTCCGTGCTGGCAGCTTTCCTGTGGGCGCAATCGCTGGACGTTTCGAATTTGGAAGCCGCGCTCTCCGACAGAGAAATACACAGTGTTGCCTCATTACGAACGAAAGCTTTTGCAGAACACGAATGTCCGTCTACCAGCGAATGCAGTTCCAAGGGACAGTGAAAACCAGCTACAGCTTTCCGTGCTGGCAGCTTTCCTGTGGGCGCAATCGCTGGACGTTTGAATTTGGCAGCCGGACTCCACGAGAGAGAAATACACAGTGTTGCCCCATTACGAACCAAAGCTTTTGCAGAACGCGAATGTCTGTCTACCAGCGAATGCAGTTCCAAGGGACAGTGAAAACCAGCTACAGCTTTCCGTGCTGGCAGCTTTCCTGTGGGCGCAATCGCTGGACGTTTTGAATTTGGCAGCCGGGCTCTCCGAGAGAGAAATACACAGTGTTGCCCCTTTACGAACGAAAGCTGTTGCAGAACGCGAATGTCTGTCTACCAGCGAATGCAGTTCCAAGGGACAGTGAAAACCAGCTACAGCTTTCCGTGCTGGCAGCTTTCCTGTGGGCGCAATCGCTGGACGTTTCGAATTTGGCAGCCGGGCTCTCCGAGAGAGAAATACACAGTGTTGCCTCATTACGAACGAAAACTTTTGCAGAACACGAATGTCCGTCTACCAGCGAATGCAGTTCCAAGGGACAGTGAAAACCAGCTACAGCTTTCCGTGCTGGGAGCTTTCCTGTGGGCGCAATCGCTGGACGTTTCGAATTTGGCAGCCGGGCTCTCCGAGAGAGAAATACACAGTGTTGCCCCTTTACGAACGAAAGCTGTTGCAGAACGCGAATGTCTGTGTAGCAGCGAATGCAGTTCCAAGGGACAGTGAAAACCAGATACAGCTTTCCTTGCTGGCAGCTTTCCTGTGGGCGCAATCGCTGGACGTTTCAAATTTGGCAGCCGGGATCTCCGAGAGAGAAATACACAGTGTTGCCCCATTACCAACCAAAGCTTTTGCAGAACGCGAATGTCTGTGTAGCAGCGAATGCAGTTCCAAGGGACAGTGAAAACCAGCTACAGCTTTCCGTGCTGGGAGCTTTCCTGTGGGCGCAATCGCTGGACGTTCCGAATTTGGCAGCCGGGCTCTGCGAGAGAGAAATACACAGTGTTGCCTCATTACGAACGAAAGCTTTTGCAGAACGCGAATGTCTGTGTAGCAGCGAATGCAGTTCCAAGGGACAGTGAAAACCAGCTACAGCTTTCCGTGCTGGGAGCTTTCCTGTGGGCGCAATCGCTGGACGTTTCGAATTTGGCAGCCGGGCTCCACGAGAGAGAAATACACAGTGTTGCCCCTTTACGAACGAAAGCTGTTGCAGAACGCGAATGTCTGTGTAGCAGCGAATGCAGTTCCAAGGGACAGTGAAAACCAGCTACAGCTTTCCGTGCTGGCAGCTTTCCTGTGGGCGCAATCGCTGGACGTTTGAATTTGGCAGCCGGAATCTGCGAGAGAGAAATACACAGTGTTGCCCCTTTACGAACGAAAGCTGTTGCAGAACGCGAATGTCTGTCTACCAGCGAATGCAGTTCCAAGGGACAGTGAAAACCAGCTACAGCTTTCCGTGCTGGCAGCTTTCCTGTGGGCGCAATCGCTGGACGTTTCGAATTTGGCAGCCGGGCTCTGCGAGAGAGAAATACACAGTGTTGCCCCATTACCAACCAAAGCTTTTGCAGAACGCGAATGGCTGTGTAGCAGCGAATGCAGTTCCAAGGGACAGTGAAAACCAGCTACAGCTTTCCGTGCTGGGAGCTTTCCTGTGGGCGGAATCGCTGGACGTTTCGAATTTGGCAGCCGGGCTCTCCGAGAGTGAAATACACAGTGTTGCCCCTTTACGAACGAAAGCTGTTGCAGAACGCGAATGTCTGTGTAGCAGCGAATGCAGTTCCAAGGGACAGTGAAAACCAGATACAGCTTTCCGTGCTGGCAGCTTTCCTGTGGGCGCAATCGCTGGACGTTTCGAATTTGGCAGCCGAGATCTCCGAGAGAGAAATACACAGTGTTGCCCCATTACCAACCAAAGCTTTTGCAGAACGCGAATGTCTGTCTACCAGCGAATGCAGTTCCAAGGGACAGTGAAAACCAGCTACAGCTTTCCGTGCTGGGAGCTTTCCTGTGGGCGCAATCGCTGGACGTTTCGAATTTGGCAGCCGGGCTCTCCGAGAGAGAAATACACAGTGTTGCCCCTTTACGAACGAAAGCTGTTGCAGAACGCGAATGTCTGTCTACCAGCGAATGCAGTTCCAAGGGACAGTGAAAACCAGCTACAGCTTTCCGTGCTGGCAGCTTTCCTGTGGGCGCAATCGCTGGACGTTTCGAATTTGGCAGCCGGGCTCTCCGAGAGAGAAATACACAGTGTTGCCCCATTACCAACCAAAGCTTTTGCAGAACGCGAATGTCTGTCTACCAGCGAATGCAGTTCCAAGGGACAGTGAAAACCAGCTACAGCTTTCCGTGCTGGCAGCTTTCCTGTGGGCGCAATCGCTGGACGTTTCGAATTTGTCAGCCGGGCTCTGCGAGAGAGAAATACACAGTGTTGCCTCATTACGAACGAAAGCTTTTGCAGAACACGAATGTCTGTCTACCAGCGAATGCAGTTCCAAGGGACAGTGAAAACCAGCTACAGCTTTCCGTGCTGGGAGCTTTCCTGTGGGCGCAATCGCTGGACGTTTCGAATTTGGCAGCCGGGCTCTCCGAGCGAGAAATACACAGTGTTGCCCCTTTACGAACGAAAGCTGTTGCAGAACGCGAATGTCTGTCTACCAGCGAATGCAGTTCCAAGGGACAGTGAAAGCCAGCTACAGCTTTCCGTGCTGGGAGCTTTCCTGTGGGCGCAATCGCTGGACGTTTCGAATTTGGCAGCCGGGCTCTCCGAGAGAGAAATACACAGTGTTGCCTCATTACGAACGCAAGCTTTTGCAGAACACGGATGTCCGTCTACCAGCGAATGCAGTTCCAAGGGACAGTGAAAACCAGCTACAGCTTTCCGTGCTGGCAGCTTTCCTGTGGGCGCAATCGCTGGACGTTTCGAATTTGGCAGCCGGGCTCTCCGAGAGAGAAATACACAGTGTTGCCCCATTACGAACGAAAGCTGTTGCAGAACGCGAATGTCTGTCTACCAGCGAATGCAGTTCCAAGGGACAGTGAAAACCAGCTACAGCTTTCCGTGCTGGCAGCTTTCCTGTGGGCGCAATCGCTGGACGTTTCGAATTTGGCAGCCGGGCTCTCCGAGAGAGAAATACACAGTGTTGCCCCTTACGAACGAAAGCTGTTGCAGAACGCGAATGTCTGTCTACCAGCGAATGCAGTTCCAAGGGACAGTGAAAGCCAGCTACAGCTTTCCGTGCTGGCAGCTTTCCTGTGGGCGCAATCGCTGGACGTTTCGAATTTGGCAGCCGGGCTCTCCGAGAGAGAAATACACAGTGTTGCCCCATTACGAACCAAAGCTTTTGCAGAACGCGAATGTCTGTCTACCAGCGAATGCAGTTCCAAGGGACAGTGAAAACCAGCTACAGCTTTCCGTGCTGGCAGCTTTCCTGTGGGCGCAATCGCTGGACGTTTCGAATTTGGCAGCCGGGCTCTGCGAGAGAGAAATACACAGTGTTGCCTCATTACGAACGAAAGCTGTTGCAGAACGCGAATGTCTGTGTAGCAGCGAATGCAGTTCCAAGGGACAGTGAAAACCAGCTACAGCTTTCCGTGCTGGGAGCTTTCCTGTGGGCGCAATCGCTGGACGTTTCGAATTTGGCAGCCGGGCTCTCCGAGAGAGAAATACACAGTGTTGCCCCTTTACGAACGAAAGCTGTTGCAGAACGCGAATGTCTGTCTACCAGCGAATGCAGTTCCAAGGGACAGTGAAAACCAGCTACAGCTTTCCGTGCTGGCAGCTTTCCTGTGGGCGCAATCGCTGGACGTTTGAATTTGGCAGCCGGACTCCACGAGAGAGAAATACACAGTGTTGCCCCATTACGAACCAAAGCTTTTGCAGAACGCGAATGTCTGTCTACCAGCGAATGCAGTTCCAAGGGACAGTGAAAACCAGCTACAGATTTCCGTGCTGGCAACTTTCCTGTGGGCGCAATCGCTGGACGTTTCGAATTTGGCATCCGGGCTCTCCGAGAGAGAAATACACAGTGTTGCCCCTTTACGAACGAAAGCTGTTGCAGAACGCGAATGTCTGTCTACCAGCGAATGCAGTTCCAAGGGACAGTGAAAACCAGCTACAGCTTTCCGTGCTGGCAGCTTTCCTGTGGGCGCAATCGCTGGACGTTTCGAATTTGGCAGCCGGGCTCTCCGAGAGAGAAATACACAGTGTTGCCCCTTTACGAACGAAAGCTGTTGCAGAACGCGAATGTCTGTCTACCAGCGAATGCAGTTCCAAGGGACAGTGAAAACCAGCTACAGCTTTCCGTGCTGGCAGCTTTCCTGTGGGCGCAATCGCTGGACGTTTCGAATTTGGCAGCCGGGCTCTCCCAGAGAGAAATACACAGTGTTGCCCCTTTACGAACGAAAGCTTTTGCAGAACGCGAATGTCTGTGTAGCAGCGAATGCAGTTCCAAGGGACAGTGAAAACCAGCTACTGCTTTCCGTGCTGGGAGCTTTCCTGTGGGCGCAATCGCTGGACGTTTCGAATTTGGCAGCCGGGCTCTCCAAGAGAGAAATACACAGTGTTGCCCCATTACCAACCAAAGCTTTTGCAGAAGGCGAATGTCTGTCTACCAGCGAATGCAGTTCCAAGGGACAGTGAAAACCAGCTACAGCTTTCCGTGCTGGCAGATTTCCTGTGGGCGCAATCGCTGGACGTTTCGAATTTGTCAGCCGGGCTCTGCGAGAGAGAAATACACAGTGTTGCCTCATTACGAACGAAAGCTTTTGCAGAACACGAATGTCTGTCTACCAGCGAATGCAGTTCCAAGGGACAGTGAAAACCAGCTACAGCTTTCCGTGCTGGCAGCTTTCCTGTGGGCGCAATCGCTGGACGTTTCGAATTTGGCAGCCGGGATCTCCGAGAGAGAAATACACAGTGTTGCCCCATTACCAACCAAAGCTTTTGCAGAACGCGAATGTCTGTCTACCAGCGAATGCAGTTCCAAGGGACAGTGAAAACCAGCTACAGCTTTCCGTGCTGGCAGCTTTCCTGTGGGCGCAATCGCTGGACGTTTCGAATTTGGCAGCCGCGCTCTCCGAGAGAGAAATACACAGTGTTGCCCCATTACCAACCAAAGCTTTTGCAGAACGCGAATGTCTGTCTACCAGCGAATGCAGTTCCAAGGGACAGTGAAAACCAGCTACAGCTTTCCGTGCTGGCAGCTTTCCTGTGGGCGCAATCGCTGAACTTTTCAAATTAGGCAGCCGGGTTCTCCGAGAGAGAAATACACAGTGTTGCCCCTTTACCAACCAAAGCTTTTGCAGAACGCGAATGTCTGTCTACCAGCGAATGCAGTTCCAAGGGACAGTGAAAACCAGCTACAGCTTTCCGTGCTGGGAGCTTTCCTGTGGGCGCAATCGCTGGACGTTTCGAATTTGGCAGCCGGGCTCTCCGAGAGAGAAATACACAGTGTTGCCCCTTTACGAACGAAAGCTGTTGCAGAACGCGAATGTCTGTCTACCAGCGAATGCAGTTCCAAGGGACAGTGAAAACCAGCTACAGCTTTCCGTGCTGGCAGCTTTCCTGTGGGCGCAATCGCTGGACGTTTCGAATTTGGCAGCCGGGCTCTCCGAGAGAGAAATACACAGTGTTGCCCCTTTACGAACGAAAGCTGTTGCAGAACGCGAATGTCTGTCTACCAGCGAATGCAGTTCCAAGGGACAGTGAAAACCAGCTACAGCTTTCCGTGCTGGCAGCTTTCCTGTGGGCGCAATCGCTGGACCTTTCGAATTTGGCAGCCGGGCTCTCCCAGAGAGAAATACACAGTGTTGCCCCTTTACGAACGAAAGCTTTTGCAGAACGCGAATGTCTGTGTAGCAGCGAATGCAGTTCCAAGGGACAGTGAAAACCAGCTACAGCTTTCCGTGCTGGCAGCTTTCCTGTGGGCGCAATCGCTGGACGTTTCGAATTTGGCAGCCGGGCTCTCCGAGAGAGAAATACACAGTGTTGCCCCATTACGAACGAAAGCTTTTGCAGAACGCGAATGTCTGTCTACCAGCGAATGCAGTTCCAAGGGACAGTGAAAACCAGCTACAGCTTTCCGTGCTGGCAGCTTTCCTGTGGGCGCAATCGCTGGACGTTTCGAATTTGGCAGCCGGGCTCTGCGAGAGAGAAATACACAGTGTTGCCTCATTACGAACGAAAGCTGTTGCAGAACGCGAATGTCTGTCTACCAGCGAATGCAGTTCCAAGGGACAGTGAAAACCAGCTACAGATTTCCGTGCTGGCAACTTTCCTGTGGGCGCAATCGCTGGACGTTTCGAATTTGGCATCCGGGCTCTCCGAGAGAGAAATACACAGTGTTGCCCCTTTACGAACGAAAGCTGTTGCAGAACGCGAATGTCTGTCTACCAGCGAATGCAGTTCCAAGGGACAGTGAAAACCAGCTACAGCTTTCCGTGCTGGCAGCTTTCCTGTGGGCGCAATCGCTGGACGTTTCGAATTTGGCAGCCGGGCTCTCCGAGAGAGAAATACACAGTGTTGCCCCTTTACGAACGAAAGCTGTTGCAGAACGCGAATGTCTGTCTACCAGCGAATGCAGTTCCAAGGGACAGTGAAAACCAGCTACAGCTTTCCGTGCTGGCAGCTTTCCTGTGGGCGCAATCGCTGGACGTTTCGAATTTGGCAGCCGGGCTCTCCCAGAGAGAAATACACAGTGTTGCCCCTTTACGAACGAAAGCTTTTGCAGAACGCGAATGTCTGTGTAGCAGCGAATGCAGTTCCAAGGGACAGTGAAAACCAGCTACTGCTTTCCGTGCTGGGAGCTTTCCTGTGGGCGCAATCGCTGGACGTTTCGAATTTGGCAGCCGGGCTCTCCAAGAGAGAAATACACAGTGTTGCCCCATTACCAACCAAAGCTTTTGCAGAAGGCGAATGTCTGTCTACCAGCGAATGCAGTTCCAAGGGACAGTGAAAACCAGCTACAGCTTTCCGTGCTGGCAGATTTCCTGTGGGCGCAATCGCTGGACGTTTCGAATTTGTCAGCCGGGCTCTGCGAGAGAGAAATACACAGTGTTGCCTCATTACGAACGAAAGCTTTTGCAGAACACGAATGTCTGTCTACCAGCGAATGCAGTTCCAAGGGACAGTGAAAACCAGCTACAGCTTTCCGTGCTGGCAGCTTTCCTGTGGGCGCAATCGCTGGACGTTTCGAATTTGGCAGCCGGGATCTCCGAGAGAGAAATACACAGTGTTGCCCCATTACCAACCAAAGCTTTTGCAGAACGCGAATGTCTGTCTACCAGCGAATGCAGTTCCAAGGGACAGTGAAAACCAGCTACAGCTTTCCGTGCTGGCAGCTTTCCTGTGGGCGCAATCGCTGGACGTTTCGAATTTGGCAGCCGCGCTCTCCGAGAGAGAAATACACAGTGTTGCCCCATTACCAACCAAAGCTTTTGCAGAACGCGAATGTCTGTCTACCAGCGAATGCAGTTCCAAGGGACAGTGAAAACCAGCTACAGCTTTCCGTGCTGGCAGCTTTCCTGTGGGCGCAATCGCTGAACTTTTCAAATTAGGCAGCCGGGTTCTCCGAGAGAGAAATACACAGTGTTGCCCCTTTACCAACCAAAGCTTTTGCAGAACGCGAATGTCTGTCTACCAGCGAATGCAGTTCCAAGGGACAGTGAAAACCAGCTACAGCTTTCCGTGCTGGGAGCTTTCCTGTGGGCGCAATCGCTGGACGTTTCGAATTTGGCAGCCGGGCTCTCCGAGAGAGAAATACACAGTGTTGCCCCTTTACGAACGAAAGCTGTTGCAGAACGCGAATGTCTGTCTACCAGCGAATGCAGTTCCAAGGGACAGTGAAAACCAGCTACAGCTTTCCGTGCTGGCAGCTTTCCTGTGGGCGCAATCGCTGGACGTTTCGAATTTGGCAGCCGGGCTCTCCGAGAGAGAAATACACAGTGTTGCCCCTTTACGAACGAAAGCTGTTGCAGAACGCGAATGTCTGTCTACCAGCGAATGCAGTTCCAAGGGACAGTGAAAACCAGCTACAGCTTTCCGTGCTGGCAGCTTTCCTGTGGGCGCAATCGCTGGACCTTTCGAATTTGGCAGCCGGGCTCTCCCAGAGAGAAATACACAGTGTTGCCCCTTTACGAACGAAAGCTTTTGCAGAACGCGAATGTCTGTGTAGCAGCGAATGCAGTTCCAAGGGACAGTGAAAACCAGCTACAGCTTTCCGTGCTGGCAGCTTTCCTGTGGGCGCAATCGCTGGACGTTTCGAATTTGGCAGCCGGGCTCTCCGAGAGAGAAATACACAGTGTTGCCCCATTACGAACGAAAGCTTTTGCAGAACGCGAATGTCTGTCTACCAGCGAATGCAGTTCCAAGGGACAGTGAAAACCAGCTACAGCTTTCCGTGCTGGCAGCTTTCCTGTGGGCGCAATCGCTGGACGTTTCGAATTTGGCAGCCGGGCTCTGCGAGAGAGAAATACACAGTGTTGCCTCATTACGAACGAAAGCTGTTGCAGAACGCGAATGTCTGTCTACCAGCGAATGCAGTTCCAAGGGACAGTGAAAACCAGCTACAGGTTTCCGTGCTGGGAGCTTTCCTGTGGGCGCAATCGCTGGACGTTTCGAATTTGGCAGCCGGGCTCTCCGAGAGAGAAATACACAGTGTTGCCCCTTTACGAACGAAAGCTGTTGCAGAACGCGAATGTCTGTCTACCAGCGAATGCAGTTCCAAGGGACAGTGAAAACCAGCTACAGCTTTCCGTGCTGGCAGCTTTCCTGTGGGCGCAATCGCTGGACGTTTCGAATTTGGCAGCCGGGCTCTCCGAGAGAGAAATACACAGTGTTGCCCCTTTACGAACGAAAGCTGTTGCAGAACGCGAATGTCTGTCTACCAGCGAATGCAGTTCCAAGGGACAGTGAAAACCAGCTACAGCTTTCCGTGCTGGCAGCTTTCCTGTGGGCGCAATCGCTGGACGTTTCGAATTTGGCAGCCGGGCTCTCCCAGAGAGAAATACACAGTGTTGCCCCTTTACGAACGAAAGCTTTTGCAGAACGCGAATGTCTGTGTAGCAGCGAATGCAGTTCCAAGGGACAGTGAAAACCAGCTACTGCTTTCCGTGCTGGGAGCTTTCCTGTGGGCGCAATCGCTGGACGTTTCGAATTTGGCAGCCGGGCTCTCCCAGAGAGAAATACACAGTGTTGCCCCTTTACGAACGAAAGCTTTTGCAGAACGCGAATGTTTGTGTAGCAGCGAATGCAGTTCCAAGGGACAGTGAAAACCAGCTACTGCTTTCCGTGCTGGGAGCTTTCCTGTGGGCGCAATCGCTGGACGTTTCGAATTTGGCAGCCGGGCTCTCCAAGAGAGAAATACACAGTGTTGCCCCATTACCAACCAAAGCTTTTGCAGAACGCGAATGTCCGTCTACCAGCGAATGCAGTTCCAAGGGACAGTGAAAACCAGCTACAGCTTTCCGTGCTGGCAGCTTTCCTGTGGGCGCAATCGCTGGACGTTTCGAATTTGGCAGCCGGGCTCTGCGAGAGAGAAATACACAGTGTTGCCTCATTACGAACGAAAGCTTTTGCAGAACACGAATGTCTATGTAGCAGCGAATGCAGTTCCAAGGGACAGTGAAAACCAGCTACAGCTTTCCGTGCTGGCAGCTTTCCTGTGGGCGCAATCGCTGGACGTTTCGAATTTGGAAGCCGCGCTCTCCGAGAGAGAAATACACAGTGTTGCCTCATTAGGAACGAAAGCTTTTGCAGAACACGAATGTCTGTCTACCAGCGAATGCAGTTCCAAGGGACAGTGAAAACCAGCTACAGCTTTCCGTGCTGGGAGCTTTCCTGTGGGCGCAATCGCTGGACGTTTCGAATTTGGCAGCCGCGCTCTCCGAGAGAGAAATACACAGTGTTGCCCCATTACCAACCAAAGCTTTTGCAGAACGCGAATGTCTGTCTACCAGCGAATGCAGTTCCAAGGGACAGTGAAAACCAGCTACAGCTTTCCGTGCTGGCAGCTTTCCTGTGGGCGCAATCGCTGAACTTTTCAAATTAGGCAGCCGGGTTCTCCGAGAGAGAAATACACAGTGTTGCCCCTTTACCAACCAAAGCTTTTGCAGAACGCGAATGTCTGTCTACCAGCGAATGCAGTTCCAAGGGACAGTGAAAACCAGCTACAGCTTTCCGTGCTGGGAGCTTTCCTGTGGGCGCAATCGCTGGACGTTTCGAATTTGGCAGCCGGGCTCTCCAAGAGAGAAATACACAGTGTTGCCCCTTTACGAACGAAAGCTGTTGCAGAACGCGAATGTCTGTCTACCAGCGAATGCAGTTCCAAGGGACAGTGAAAACCAGCTACTGCTTTCCGTGCTGGGAGCTTTCCTGTGGGTGCAATCGCTGGACGTTTCGAGTTTGGCAGCCGGGCTCTCCCAGAGAGAAATACACAGTGTTGCCCCTTTACGAACGAAAGCTTTTGCAGAACGCGAATGTCTGTGTAGCAGCGAATGCAGTTCCAAGGGACAGTGAAAACCAGCTACTGCTTTCCGTGCTGGGAGCTTTCCTGTGGGCGCAATCGCTGGACGTTTCGAATTTGGCAGCCGGGCTCTCCAAGAGAGAAATACACAGTGTTGCCCCATTACCAACCAAAGCTTTTGCAGAACGCGAATGTCTGTCTACCAGCGAATGCAGTTCCAAGGGACAGTGAAAACCAGCTACAGCTTTCCGTGCTGGCAGCTTTCCTGTGGGCGCAATCGCTGGACGTTTCGAATTTGTCAGCCGGGCTCTGCGAGAGAGAAATACACAGTGTTGCCTCATTACGAACGAAAGCTTTTGCAGAACACGAATGTCTGTCTACCAGCGAATGCAGTTCCAAGGGACAGTGAAAGCCAGCTACAGCTTTCCGTGCTGGGAGCTTTCCTGTGGGCGCAATCGCTGGACGTTTCGAATTTGGCAGCCGGGCTCTCCGAGCGAGAAATACACAGTGTTGCCTCATTACGAACGAAAGCTTTTGCAGAACACGAAAGTCCGTCTACCACCGAATGCAGTTCCAAGGGACAGTGAAAACCAGCTACAGCTTTCCGTGCTGGCATCTTTCGTGTGGGCGCAATCGCTGGACGTTTCGAATTTGGCAGCCGCGCTCTCCGAGAGAGAAATACACAGTGTTGCCTCATTACGAACGAAAGCTGTTGCAGAACGCGAATGTCTGTCTACCAGCGAATGCAGTTCCAAGGGACAGTGAAAACCAGCTACAGGTTTCCGTGCTGGGAGCTTTCCTGTGGGCGCAATCGCTGGACGTTTCGAATTTGGCAGCCGGGCTCTCCGAGAGAGAAATACACAGTGTTGCCCCTTTACGAACGAAAGCTGTTGCAGAACGCGAATGTCTGTCTACCAGCGAATGCAGTTCCAAGGGACAGTGAAAACCAGCTACAGCTTTCCGTGCTGGCAGCTTTCCTGTGGGCGCAATCGCTGGACGTTTCGAATTTGGCAGCCGGGCTCTCCCAGAGAGAAATACACAGTGTTGCCCCTTTACGAACGAAAGCTTTTGCAGAACGCGAATGTCTGTGTAGCAGCGAATGCAGTTCCAAGGGACAGTGAAAACCAGCTACTGCTTTCCGTGCTGGGAGCTTTCCTGTGGGCGCAATCGCTGGACGTTTCGAATTTGGCAGCCGGGCTCTCCCAGAGAGAAATACACAGTGTTGCCCCTTTACGAACGAAAGCTTTTGCAGAACGCGAATGTTTGTGTAGCAGCGAATGCAGTTCCAAGGGACAGTGAAAACCAGCTACTGCTTTCCGTGCTGGGAGCTTTCCTGTGGGCGCAATCGCTGGACGTTTCGAATTTGGCAGCCGGGCTCTCCAAGAGAGAAATACACAGTGTTGCCCCATTACCAACCAAAGCTTTTGCAGAACGCGAATGTCCGTCTACCAGCGAATGCAGTTCCAAGGGACAGTGAAAACCAGCTACAGCTTTCCGTGCTGGCAGCTTTCCTGTGGGCGCAATCGCTGGACGTTTCGAATTTGGCAGCCGGGCTCTGCGAGAGAGAAATACACAGTGTTGCCTCATTACGAACGAAAGCTTTTGCAGAACACGAATGTCTATGTAGCAGCGAATGCAGTTCCAAGGGACAGTGAAAACCAGCTACAGCTTTCCGTGCTGGCAGCTTTCCTGTGGGCGCAATCGCTGGACGTTTCGAATTTGGAAGCCGCGCTCTCCGAGAGAGAAATACACAGTGTTGCCTCATTAGGAACGAAAGCTTTTGCAGAACACGAATGTCTGTCTACCAGCGAATGCAGTTCCAAGGGACAGTGAAAACCAGCTACAGCTTTCCGTGCTGGGAGCTTTCCTGTGGGCGCAATCGCTGGACGTTTCGAATTTGGCAGCCGCGCTCTCCGAGAGAGAAATACACAGTGTTGCCCCATTACCAACCAAAGCTTTTGCAGAACGCGAATGTCTGTCTACCAGCGAATGCAGTTCCAAGGGACAGTGAAAACCAGCTACAGCTTTCCGTGCTGGCAGCTTTCCTGTGGGCGCAATCGCTGAACTTTTCAAATTAGGCAGCCGGGTTCTCCGAGAGAGAAATACACAGTGTTGCCCCTTTACCAACCAAAGCTTTTGCAGAACGCGAATGTCTGTCTACCAGCGAATGCAGTTCCAAGGGACAGTGAAAACCAGCTACAGCTTTCCGTGCTGGGAGCTTTCCTGTGGGCGCAATCGCTGGACGTTTCGAATTTGGCAGCCGGGCTCTCCAAGAGAGAAATACACAGTGTTGCCCCTTTACGAACGAAAGCTGTTGCAGAACGCGAATGTCTGTCTACCAGCGAATGCAGTTCCAAGGGACAGTGAAAACCAGCTACTGCTTTCCGTGCTGGGAGCTTTCCTGTGGGTGCAATCGCTGGACGTTTCGAGTTTGGCAGCCGGGCTCTCCCAGAGAGAAATACACAGTGTTGCCCCTTTACGAACGAAAGCTTTTGCAGAACGCGAATGTCTGTGTAGCAGCGAATGCAGTTCCAAGGGACAGTGAAAACCAGCTACTGCTTTCCGTGCTGGGAGCTTTCCTGTGGGCGCAATCGCTGGACGTTTCGAATTTGGCAGCCGGGCTCTCCAAGAGAGAAATACACATTGTTGCCCCATTACCAACCAAAGCTTTTGCAGAACGCGAATGTCTGTCTACCAGCGAATGCAGTTCCAAGGGACAGTGAAAACCAGCTACAGCTTTCCGTGCTGGCAGCTTTCCTGTGGGCGCAATCGCTGGACGTTTCGAATTTGTCAGCCGGGCTCTGCGAGAGAGAAATACACAGTGTTGCCTCATTACGAACGAAAGCTTTTGCAGAACACGAATGTCTGTCTACCAGCGAATGCAGTTCCAAGGGACAGTGAAAGCCAGCTACAGCTTTCCGTGCTGGGAGCTTTCCTGTGGGCGCAATCGCTGGACGTTTCGAATTTGGCAGCCGGGCTCTCCGAGCGAGAAATACACAGTGTTGCCTCATTACGAACGAAAGCTTTTGCAGAACACGAAAGTCCGTCTACCACCGAATGCAGTTCCAAGGGACAGTGAAAACCAGCTACAGCTTTCCGTGCTGGCATCTTTCGTGTGGGCGCAATCGCTGGACGTTTCGAATTTGGCAGCCGCGCTCTCCGAGAGAGAAATACACAGTGTTGCCTCATTACGAACGAAAGCTGTTGCAGAACGCGAATGTCTGTCTACCAGCGAATGCAGTTCCAAGGGACAGTGAAAACCAGCTACAGGTTTCCGTGCTGGGAGCTTTCCTGTGGGCGCAATCGCTGGACGTTTCGAATTTGGCAGCCGGGCTCTCCGAGAGAGAAATACACAGTGTTGCCCCTTTACGAACGAAAGCTGTTGCAGAACGCGAATGTCTGTCTACCAGCGAATGCAGTTCCAAGGGACAGTGAAAACCAGCTACAGCTTTCCGTGCTGGCAGCTTTCCTGTGGGCGCAATCGCTGGACGTTTCGAATTTGGCAGCCGGGCTCTCCGAGAGAGAAATACACAGTGTTGCCCCTTTACGAACGAAAGCTGTTGCAGAACGCGAATGTCTGTCTACCAGCGAATGCAGTTCCAAGGGACAGTGAAAACCAGCTACAGCTTTCCGTGCTGGCAGCTTTCCTGTGGGCGCAATCGCTGGACGTTTCGAATTTGGCAGCCGGGCTCTCCCAGAGAGAAATACACAGTGTTGCCCCTTTACGAACGAAAGCTTTTGCAGAACGCGAATGTCTGTGTAGCAGCGAATGCAGTTCCAAGGGACAGTGAAAACCAGCTACTGCTTTCCGTGCTGGGAGCTTTCCTGTGGGCGCAATCGCTGGACGTTTCGAATTTGGCAGCCGGGCTCTCCCAGAGAGAAATACACAGTGTTGCCCCTTTACGAACGAAAGCTTTTGCAGAACGCGAATGTTTGTGTAGCAGCGAATGCAGTTCCAAGGGACAGTGAAAACCAGCTACTGCTTTCCGTGCTGGGAGCTTTCCTGTGGGCGCAATCGCTGGACGTTTCGAATTTGGCAGCCGGGCTCTCCAAGAGAGAAATACACAGTGTTGCCCCATTACCAACCAAAGCTTTTGCAGAACGCGAATGTCCGTCTACCAGCGAATGCAGTTCCAAGGGACAGTGAAAACCAGCTACAGCTTTCCGTGCTGGCAGCTTTCCTGTGGGCGCAATCGCTGGACGTTTCGAATTTGTCAGCCGGGCTCTGCGAGAGAGAAATACACAGTGTTGCCTCATTACGAACGAAAGCTTTTGCAGAACACGAATGTCTATGTAGCAGCGAATGCAGTTCCAAGGGACAGTGAAAACCAGCTACAGCTTTCCGTGCTGGCAGCTTTCCTGTGGGCGCAATCGCTGGACGTTTCGAATTTGGAAGCCGCGCTCTCCGAGAGAGAAATACACAGTGTTGCCTCATTAGGAACGAAAGCTTTTGCAGAACACGAATGTCTGTCTACCAGCGAATGCAGTTCCAAGGGACAGTGAAAACCAGCTACAGCTTTCCGTGCTGGGAGCTTTCCTGTGGGCGCAATCGCTGGACGTTTCGAATTTGGCAGCCGCGCTCTCCGAGAGAGAAATACACAGTGTTGCCCCATTACCAACCAAAGCTTTTGCAGAACGCGAATGTCTGTCTACCAGCGAATGCAGTTCCAAGGGACAGTGAAAACCAGCTACAGCTTTCCGTGCTGGCAGCTTTCCTGTGGGCGCAATCGCTGAACTTTTCAAATTAGGCAGCCGGGTTCTCCGAGAGAGAAATACACAGTGTTGGCCCTTTACCAACCAAAGCTTTTGCAGAACGCGAATGTCTGTCTACCAGCGAATGCAGTTCCAAGGGACAGTGAAAACCAGCTACAGCTTTCCGTGCTGGGAGCTTTCCTGTGGGCGCAATCGCTGGACGTTTCGAATTTGGCAGCCGGGCTCTCCGAGAGAGAAATACACAGTGTTGCCCCTTTACGAACGAAAGCTGTTGCAGAACGCGAATGTCTGTGTAGCAGCGAATGCAGTTCCAAGGGACAGTGAAAACCAGCTACTGCTTTCCGTGCTGGGAGCTTTCCTGTGGGTGCAATCGCTGGACGTTTCGAGTTTGGCAGCCGGGCTCTCCCAGAGAGAAATACACAGTGTTGCCCCTTTACGAACGAAAGCTTTTGCAGAACGCGAATGTCTGTGTAGCAGCGAATGCAGTTCCAAGGGACAGTGAAAACCAGCTACTGCTTTCCGTGCTGGGAGCTTTCCTGTGGGCGCAATCGCTGGACGTTTCGAATTTGGCAGCCGGGCTCTCCAAGAGAGAAATACACAGTGTTGCCCCATTACCAACCAAAGCTTTTGCAGAACGCGAATGTCTGTCTACCAGCGAATGCAGTTCCAAGGGACAGTGAAAACCAGCTACAGCTTTCCGTGCTGGCAGCTTTCCTGTGGGCGCAATCGCTGGACGTTTCGAATTTGTCAGCCGGGCTCTGCGAGAGAGAAATACACAGTGTTGCCTCATTACGAACGAAAGCTTTTGCAGAACACGAATGTCTGTCTACCAGCGAATGCAGTTCCAAGGGACAGTGAAAACCAGCTACAGCTTTCCGTGCTGGCAGCTTTCCTGTGGGCGCAATCGCTGGACGTTTCGAATTTGGCAGCCGGGCTCTCCGAGCGAGAAATACACAGTGTTGCCCCTTTACGAACGAAAGCTGTTGCAGAACGCGAATGTCTGTGTAGCAGCGAATGCAGTTCCAAGGGACAGTGAAAGCCAGCTACAGCTTTCCGTGCTGTGAGCTTTCCTGTGGGCGCAATCGCTGGACGTTTCGAATTTGGCAGCCGGGCTCTCCGAGAGAGAAATACACAGTGTTGCCTCATTACGAACGAAAGCTTTTGCAGAACACGAAAGTCCGTCTACCACCGAATGCAGTTCCAAGGGACAGTGAAAACCAGCTACAGCTTTCCGTGCTGGCATCTTTCGTGTGGGCGCAATGCTGGACGTTTCGAATTTGGCAGCCGCGCTCTCCGAGAGAGAAATACACAGTGTTGCCTCATTACGAACGCAAGCTTTTGCAGAACACGGATGTCCGTCTACCAGCGAATGCAGTTCCAAGGGACAGTGAAAACCAGCTACAGCTTTCCGTGCTGGGAGCTTTCCTGTGGGCGCAATCGCTGGACGTTTCGAATTTGGCAGCCGGGCTCTCCGAGAGAGAAATACACAGTGTTGCCCCATTACGAACGAAAGCTGTTGCAGAACGCGAATGTCTGTCTACCAGCGAATGCAGTTCCAAGGGACAGTGAAAACCAGCTACAGCTTTCCGTGCTGGGAGCTTTCCTGTGGGCGCAATCGCTGGACGTTTCGAATTTGGCAGCCGGGCTCTCCGAGAGAGAAATACACAGTGTTGCCCCTTTACGAACCAAAGCTTTTGCAGAACGCGAATGTCTGTCTACCAGCGAATGCAGTTCCAAGGGACAGTGAAAACCAGCTACAGCTTTCCGTGCTGGGAGCTTTCCTGTGGGCGCAATCGCTGGACGTTTCGAATTTGGCAGCCGGGCTCTCCGAGAGAGAAATACACAGTGTTGCCCCTTTACGAAACAAAGCTGTTGCAGAACGCGAATGTCTGTGTAGCAGCGAATGCAGTTCCAAGGGACAGTGAAAGCCAGCTACAGCTTTCCGTGCTGGCAGCTTTCCTGTGGGCGCAATCGCTGGACGTTTCGAATTTGGCAGCCGGGCTCTCCGAGAGAGAAATACACAGTGTTGCCCCATTACGAACCAAAGCTTTTGCAGAACGCGAATGTCTGTCTACCAGCGAATGCAGTTCCAAGGGACAGTGAAAACCAGCTACAGCTTTTTGTGCTGGCAGCTTTCCTGTGGGCGCAATCGCTGGACGTTTCGAATTTGGCAGCCGGGCTCTGCGAGAGAGAAATACACAGTGTTGCCTCATTACGAACGAAAGCTGTTGCAGAACGCGAATGTCTGTGTAGCAGCGAATGCAGTTCCAAGGGACAGTGAAAACCAGCTACAGCTTTCCGTGCTGGGAGCTTTCCTGTGGCCGCAATCGCTGGACGTTTCGAATTTGGCAGCCGGGCTCTCCGAGAGAGAAATACACAGTGTTGCCCCTTTACGAACGAAAGCTGTTGCAGAACGCGAATGTCTGTCTACCAGCGAATGCAGTTCCAAGGGACAGTGAAAACCAGCTACAGCTTTCCGTGCTGGCAGCTTTCCTGTGGGCGCAATCGCTGGACGTTTGAATTTGGCAGCCGGACTCCACGAGAGAGAAATACACAGTGTTGCCCCATTACGAACCAAAGCTTTTGCAGAACGCGAATGTCTGTCTACCAGCGAATGCAGTTCCAAGGGACAGTGAAAACCAGCTACAGATTTCCGTGCTGGCAGCTTTCCTGTGGGCGCAATCGCTGGACGTTTCGAATTTGGCATCCGGGCTCTCCGAGAGAGAAATACACAGTGTTGCCCCTTTACGAACGAAAGCTGTTGCAGAACGCGAATGTCTGTCTACCAGCGAATGCAGTTCCAAGGGACAGTGAAAACCAGCTACAGCTTTCCGTGCTGGCAGCTTTCCTGTGGGCGCAATCGCTGGACGTTTCGAATTTGGCAGCCGGGCTCTCCGAGAGAGAAATACACAGTGTTGCCCCTTTACGAACGAAAGCTGTTGCAGAACGCGAATGTCTGTCTACCAGCGAATGCAGTTCCAAGGGACAGTGAAAACCAGCTACAGCTTTCCGTGCTGGCAGCTTTCCTGTGGGCGCAATCGCTGGACGTTTCGAATTTGGCAGCCGGGCTCTCCCAGAGAGAAATACACAGTGTTGCCCCTTTACGAACGAAAGCTTTTGCAGAACGCGAATGTCTGTGTAGCAGCGAATGCAGTTCCAAGGGACAGTGAAAACCAGCTACTGCTTTCCGTGCTGGGAGCTTTCCTGTGGGCGCAATCGCTGGACGTTTCGAATTTGGCAGCCGGGCTCTCCAAGAGAGAAATACACAGTGTTGCCCCATTACCAACCAAAGCTTTTGCAGAACGCGAATGTCTGTGTAGCAGCGAATGCAGTTCCAAGGGACAGTGAAAACCAGCTACAGCTTTCCGTGCTGGCAGCTTTCCTGTGGGCGCAATCGCTGGACGTTTCGAATTTGTCAGCCGGGCTCTGCGAGAGAGAAATACACAGTGTTGCCTCATTACGAACGAAAGCTTTTGCAGAACACGAATGTCTGTGTAGCAGCGAATGCAGTTCCAAGGGACAGTGAAAACCAGCTACAGCTTTCCGTGCTGGCAGCTTTCCTGTGGGCGCAATCGCTGGACGTTTCGAATTTGGAAGCCGCGCTCTCCGAGAGAGAAATACACAGTGTTGCCTCATTACGAACGAAAGCTTTTGCAGAACACGAATGTCTGTCTACCAGCGAATGCAGTTCCAAGGGACAGTGAAAACCAGCTACAGCTTTCCGTGCTGGCAGCTTTCCTGTGGGCGCAATCGCTGGACGTTTCGAATTTGGCAGCCGGGCTCTCCGAGAGAGAAATACACAGTGTTGCCCCTTTACCAACCAAAGCTTTTGCAGAACGCGAATGTCTGTCTACCAGCGAATGCAGTTCCAAGGGACAGTGAAAACCAGCTACAGCTTTCCGTGCTGGGAGCTTTCCTGTGGGCGCAATCGCTGGACGTTTCGAATTTGGCAGCCGGGCTCTCCGAGAGAGAAATACACAGTGTTGCCCCTTTACGAACGAAAGCTGTTGCAGAACGCGAATGTCTGTCTACCAGCGAATGCAGTTCCAAGGGACAGTGAAAACCAGCTACAGCTTTCCGTGCTGGCAGCTTTCCTGTGGGCGCAATCGCTGGACGTTTCGAATTTGGCAGCCGGGCTCTCCGAGAGAGAAATACACAGTGTTGCCCCTTTACGAACGAAAGCTGTTCCAGAACGCGAATGTCTGTGTAGCAGCGAATGCAGTTCCAAGGGACAGTGAAAACCAGCTACAGCTTTCCGTGCTGGCAGCTTTCCTGTGGGCGCAATCGCTGGACGTTTCGAATTTGGCAGCCGGGCTCTCCGAGAGAGAAATACACAGTGTTGCCCCATTACGAACCAAAGCTTTTGCAGAACGCGAATGTCTGTGTAGCAGCGAATGCAGTTCCAAGGGACAGTGAAAACCAGCTACAGCTTTCCGTGCTGGCAGCTTTCCTGTGGGCGCAATCGCTGGACGTTTCGAATTTGGCAGCCGGGCTCTGCGAGAGAGAAATACACAGTGTTGCCTCATTACGAACGAAAGCTGTTGCAGAACGCGAATGTCTGTGTAGCAGCGAATGCAGTTCCAAGGGACAGTGAAAACCAGCTACAGCTTTCCGTGCTGGGAGCTTTCCTGTGGGCGCAATCGCTGGACGTTTCGAATTTGGCAGCCGGGCTCTGCGAGAGAGAAATACACAGTGTTGCCCCTTTACCAACCAAAGCTGTTGCAGAACGCGAATGTCTGTCTACCAGCGAATGCAGTTCCAAGGGACAGTGAAAACCAGCTACAGCTTTCCGTGCTGGCAGCTTTCCTGTGGGCGCAATCGCTGGACGTTTCGAATTTGGCAGCCGGGCTCTCCGAGAGAGAAATACACAGTGTTGCCCCTTTACGAACGAAAGCTGTTGCAGAACGCGAATGTCTGTCTACCAGCGAATGCAGTTCCAAGGGACAGTGAAAACCAGCTACAGCTTTCCGTGCTGGCAGCTTTCCTGTGGGCGCAATCGCTGGACGTTTCGAATTTGGCAGCCGGGCTCTCCGAGAGAGAAATACACAGTGTTGCCCCTTTACGAACGAAAGCTGTTGCAGAACGCGAATGTCTGTCTACCAGCGAATGCAGTTCCAAGGGACAGTGAAAACCAGCTACAGCTTTCCGTGCTGGCAGCTTTCCTGTGGGCGCAATCGCTGGACTTTTCGAATTTGGCAGCCGGGCTCTCCCAGAGAGAAATACACAGTGTTGCCCCTTTACGAACGAAAGCTGTTGCAGAACGCGAATGTCTGTCTACCAGCGAATGCAGTTCCAAGGGACAGTGAAAACCAGCTACTGCTTTCCGTGCTGGCAGCTTTCCTGTGGGCGCAATCGCTGGACGTTTCGAATTTGGCAGCCGGGCTCTCCCAGAGAGAAATACACAGTGTTGCCCCTTTACGAACGAAAGCTTTTGCAGAACGCGAATGTTTGTGTAGCAGCGAATGCACTTCCAAGGGACAGTGAAAACCAGCTACTGCTTTCCGTGCTGGGAGCTTTCCTGTGGGCGCAATCGCTGGACGTTTCGAATTTGGCAGCCGGGCTCTCCAAGAGAGAAATACACAGTGTTGCCCCATTACCAACCAAAGCTTTTGCAGAACGCGAATGTCTGTCTACCAGCGAATGCAGTTCCAAGGGACAGTGAAAACCAGCTACAGCTTTCCGTGCTGGCAGCTTTCCTGTGGGCGCAATCGCTGAACTTTTCAAATTAGGCAGCCGGGTTCTCCGAGAGAGAAATACACAGTGTTGCCCCTTTACCAACCAAAGCTTTTGCAGAACGCGAATGTCTGTCTACCAGCGAATGCAGTTCCAAGGGACAGTGAAAACCAGCTACAGCTTTCCGTGCTGGGAGCTTTCCTGTGGGCGCAATCGCTGGACGTTTCGAATTTGGCAGCCGGGCTCTCCAAGAGAGAAATACACAGTGTTGCCCCTTTACGAACGAAAGCTGTTGCAGAACGCGAATGTCTGTCTACCAGCGAATGCAGTTCCAAGGGACAGTGAAAACCAGCTACTGCTTTCCGTGCTGGGAGCTTTCCTGTGGGTGCAATCGCTGGACGTTTCGAGTTTGGCAGCCGGGCTCTCCCAGAGAGAAATACACAGTGTTGCCCCTTTACGAACGAAAGCTTTTGCAGAACGCGAATGTCTGTGTAGCAGCGAATGCAGTTCCAAGGGACAGTGAAAACCAGCTACTGCTTTCCGTGCTGGGAGCTTTCCTGTGGGCGCAATCGCTGGACGTTTCGAATTTGGCAGCCGGGCTCTCCAAGAGAGAAATACACAGTGTTGCCCCATTACCAACCAAAGCTTTTGCAGAACGCGAATGTCTGTCTACCAGCGAATGCAGTTCCAAGGGACAGTGAAAACCAGCTACAGCTTTCCGTGCTGGCAGCTTTCCTGTGGGCGCAATCGCTGGACGTTTCGAATTTGTCAGCCGGGCTCTGCGAGAGAGAAATACACAGTGTTGCCTCATTACGAACGAAAGCTTTTGCAGAACACGAATGTCTGTCTACCAGCGAATGCAGTTCCAAGGGACAGTGAAAGCCAGCTACAGCTTTCCGTGCTGGGAGCTTTCCTGTGGGCGCAATCGCTGGACGTTTCGAATTTGGCAGCCGGGCTCTCCGAGCGAGAAATACACAGTGTTGCCTCATTACGAACGAAAGCTTTTGCAGAACACGAAAGTCCGTCTACCACCGAATGCAGTTCCAAGGGACAGTGAAAACCAGCTACAGCTTTCCGTGCTGGCATCTTTCGTGTGGGCGCAATCGCTGGACGTTTCGAATTTGGCAGCCGCGCTCTCCGAGAGAGAAATACACAGTGTTGCCTCATTACGAACGAAAGCTGTTGCAGAACGCGAATGTCTGTCTACCAGCGAATGCAGTTCCAAGGGACAGTGAAAACCAGCTACAGGTTTCCGTGCTGGGAGCTTTCCTGTGGGCGCAATCGCTGGACGTTTCGAATTTGGCAGCCGGGCTCTCCGAGAGAGAAATACACAGTGTTGCCCCTTTACGAACGAAAGCTGTTGCAGAACGCGAATGTCTGTCTACCAGCGAATGCAGTTCCAAGGGACAGTGAAAACCAGCTACAGCTTTCCGTGCTGGCAGCTTTCCTGTGGGCGCAATCGCTGGACGTTTCGAATTTGGCAGCCGGGCTCTCCGAGAGAGAAATACACAGTGTTGCCCCTTTACGAACGAAAGCTGTTGCAGAACGCGAATGTCTGTCTACCAGCGAATGCAGTTCCAAGGGACAGTGAAAACCAGCTACAGCTTTCCGTGCTGGCAGCTTTCCTGTGGGCGCAATCGCTGGACGTTTCGAATTTGGCAGCCGGGCTCTCCCAGAGAGAAATACACAGTGTTGCCCCTTTACGAACGAAAGCTTTTGCAGAACGCGAATGTCTGTGTAGCAGCGAATGCAGTTCCAAGGGACAGTGAAAACCAGCTACTGCTTTCCGTGCTGGGAGCTTTCCTGTGGGCGCAATCGCTGGACGTTTCGAATTTGGCAGCCGGGCTCTCCCAGAGAGAAATACACAGTGTTGCCCCTTTACGAACGAAAGCTTTTGCAGAACGCGAATGTTTGTGTAGCAGCGAATGCAGTTCCAAGGGACAGTGAAAACCAGCTACTGCTTTCCGTGCTGGGAGCTTTCCTGTGGGCGCAATCGCTGGACGTTTCGAATTTGGCAGCCGGGCTCTCCAAGAGAGAAATACACAGTGTTGCCCCATTACCAACCAAAGCTTTTGCAGAACGCGAATGTCCGTCTACCAGCGAATGCAGTTCCAAGGGACAGTGAAAACCAGCTACAGCTTTCCGTGCTGGCAGCTTTCCTGTGGGCGCAATCGCTGGACGTTTCGAATTTGGCAGCCGGGCTCTGCGAGAGAGAAATACACAGTGTTGCCTCATTACGAACGAAAGCTTTTGCAGAACACGAATGTCTATGTAGCAGCGAATGCAGTTCCAAGGGACAGTGAAAACCAGCTACAGCTTTCCGTGCTGGCAGCTTTCCTGTGGGCGCAATCGCTGGACGTTTCGAATTTGGAAGCCGCGCTCTCCGAGAGAGAAATACACAGTGTTGCCTCATTAGGAACGAAAGCTTTTGCAGAACACGAATGTCTGTCTACCAGCGAATGCAGTTCCAAGGGACAGTGAAAACCAGCTACAGCTTTCCGTGCTGGGAGCTTTCCTGTGGGCGCAATCGCTGGACGTTTCGAATTTGGCAGCCGCGCTCTCCGAGAGAGAAATACACAGTGTTGCCCCATTACCAACCAAAGCTTTTGCAGAACGCGAATGTCTGTCTACCAGCGAATGCAGTTCCAAGGGACAGTGAAAACCAGCTACAGCTTTCCGTGCTGGCAGCTTTCCTGTGGGCGCAATCGCTGAACTTTTCAAATTAGGCAGCCGGGTTCTCCGAGAGAGAAATACACAGTGTTGCCCCTTTACCAACCAAAGCTTTTGCAGAACGCGAATGTCTGTCTACCAGCGAATGCAGTTCCAAGGGACAGTGAAAACCAGCTACAGCTTTCCGTGCTGGGAGCTTTCCTGTGGGCGCAATCGCTGGACGTTTCGAATTTGGCAGCCGGGCTCTCCAAGAGAGAAATACACAGTGTTGCCCCTTTACGAACGAAAGCTGTTGCAGAACGCGAATGTCTGTCTACCAGCGAATGCAGTTCCAAGGGACAGTGAAAACCAGCTACTGCTTTCCGTGCTGGGAGCTTTCCTGTGGGTGCAATCGCTGGACGTTTCGAGTTTGGCAGCCGGGCTCTCCCAGAGAGAAATACACAGTGTTGCCCCTTTACGAACGAAAGCTTTTGCAGAACGCGAATGTCTGTGTAGCAGCGAATGCAGTTCCAAGGGACAGTGAAAACCAGCTACTGCTTTCCGTGCTGGGAGCTTTCCTGTGGGCGCAATCGCTGGACGTTTCGAATTTGGCAGCCGGGCTCTCCAAGAGAGAAATACACAGTGTTGCCCCATTACCAACCAAAGCTTTTGCAGAACGCGAATGTCTGTCTACCAGCGAATGCAGTTCCAAGGGACAGTGAAAACCAGCTACAGCTTTCCGTGCTGGCAGCTTTCCTGTGGGCGCAATCGCTGGACGTTTCGAATTTGTCAGCCGGGCTCTGCGAGAGAGAAATACACAGTGTTGCCTCATTACGAACGAAAGCTTTTGCAGAACACGAATGTCTGTCTACCAGCGAATGCAGTTCCAAGGGACAGTGAAAGCCAGCTACAGCTTTCCGTGCTGGGAGCTTTCCTGTGGGCGCAATCGCTGGACGTTTCGAATTTGGCAGCCGGGCTCTCCGAGCGAGAAATACACAGTGTTGCCTCATTACGAACGAAAGCTTTTGCAGAACACGAAAGTCCGTCTACCACCGAATGCAGTTCCAAGGGACAGTGAAAACCAGCTACAGCTTTCCGTGCTGGCATCTTTCGTGTGGGCGCAATCGCTGGACGTTTCGAATTTGGCAGCCGCGCTCTCCGAGAGAGAAATACACAGTGTTGCCTCATTACGAACGAAAGCTGTTGCAGAACGCGAATGTCTGTCTACCAGCGAATGCAGTTCCAAGGGACAGTGAAAACCAGCTACAGGTTTCCGTGCTGGGAGCTTTCCTGTGGGCGCAATCGCTGGACGTTTCGAATTTGGCAGCCGGGCTCTCCGAGAGAGAAATACACAGTGTTGCCCCTTTACGAACGAAAGCTGTTCCAGAACGCGAATGTCTGTGTAGCAGCGAATGCAGTTCCAAGGGACAGTGAAAACCAGCTACAGCTTTCCGTGCTGGCAGCTTTCCTGTGGGCGCAATCGCTGGACGTTTCGAATTTGGCAGCCGGGCTCTCCGAGAGAGAAATACACAGTGTTGCCCCATTACGAACCAAAGCTTTTGCAGAACGCGAATGTCTGTGTAGCAGCGAATGCAGTTCCAAGGGACAGTGAAAACCAGCTACAGCTTTCCGTGCTGGCAGCTTTCCTGTGGGCGCAATCGCTGGACGTTTCGAATTTGGCAGCCGGGCTCTGCGAGAGAGAAATACACAGTGTTGCCTCATTACGAACGAAAGCTGTTGCAGAACGCGAATGTCTGTGTAGCAGCGAATGCAGTTCCAAGGGACAGTGAAAACCAGCTACAGCTTTCCGTGCTGGGAGCTTTCCTGTGGGCGCAATCGCTGGACGTTTCGAATTTGGCAGCCGGGCTCTGCGAGAGAGAAATACACAGTGTTGCCCCTTTACCAACCAAAGCTGTTGCAGAACGCGAATGTCTGTCTACCAGCGAATGCAGTTCCAAGGGACAGTGAAAACCAGCTACAGCTTTCCGTGCTGGCAGCTTTCCTGTGGGCGCAATCGCTGGACGTTTCGAATTTGGCAGCCGGGCTCTCCGAGAGAGAAATACACAGTGTTGCCCCTTTACGAACGAAAGCTGTTGCAGAACGCGAATGTCTGTCTACCAGCGAATGCAGTTCCAAGGGACAGTGAAAACCAGCTACAGCTTTCCGTGCTGGCAGCTTTCCTGTGGGCGCAATCGCTGGACGTTTCGAATTTGGCAGCCGGGCTCTCCGAGAGAGAAATACACAGTGTTGCCCCTTTACGAACGAAAGCTGTTGCAGAACGCGAATGTCTGTCTACCAGCGAATGCAGTTCCAAGGGACAGTGAAAACCAGCTACAGCTTTCCGTGCTGGCAGCTTTCCTGTGGGCGCAATCGCTGGACTTTTCGAATTTGGCAGCCGGGCTCTCCCAGAGAGAAATACACAGTGTTGCCCCTTTACGAACGAAAGCTGTTGCAGAACGCGAATGTCTGTCTACCAGCGAATGCAGTTCCAAGGGACAGTGAAAACCAGCTACTGCTTTCCGTGCTGGCAGCTTTCCTGTGGGCGCAATCGCTGGACGTTTCGAATTTGGCAGCCGGGCTCTCCCAGAGAGAAATACACAGTGTTGCCCCTTTACGAACGAAAGCTTTTGCAGAACGCGAATGTTTGTGTAGCAGCGAATGCACTTCCAAGGGACAGTGAAAACCAGCTACTGCTTTCCGTGCTGGGAGCTTTCCTGTGGGCGCAATCGCTGGACGTTTCGAATTTGGCAGCCGGGCTCTCCAAGAGAGAAATACACAGTGTTGCCCCATTACCAACCAAAGCTTTTGCAGAACGCGAATGTCTGTCTACCAGCGAATGCAGTTCCAAGGGACAGTGAAAACCAGCTACAGCTTTCCGTGCTGGCAGCTTTCCTGTGGGCGCAATCGCTGAACTTTTCAAATTAGGCAGCCGGGTTCTCCGAGAGAGAAATACACAGTGTTGCCCCTTTACCAACCAAAGCTTTTGCAGAACGCGAATGTCTGTCTACCAGCGAATGCAGTTCCAAGGGACAGTGAAAACCAGCTACAGCTTTCCGTGCTGGGAGCTTTCCTGTGGGCGCAATCGCTGGACGTTTCGAATTTGGCAGCCGGGCTCTCCAAGAGAGAAATACACAGTGTTGCCCCTTTACGAACGAAAGCTGTTGCAGAACGCGAATGTCTGTCTACCAGCGAATGCAGTTCCAAGGGACAGTGAAAACCAGCTACTGCTTTCCGTGCTGGGAGCTTTCCTGTGGGTGCAATCGCTGGACGTTTCGAGTTTGGCAGCCGGGCTCTCCCAGAGAGAAATACACAGTGTTGCCCCTTTACGAACGAAAGCTTTTGCAGAACGCGAATGTCTGTGTAGCAGCGAATGCAGTTCCAAGGGACAGTGAAAACCAGCTACTGCTTTCCGTGCTGGGAGCTTTCCTGTGGGCGCAATCGCTGGACGTTTCGAATTTGGCAGCCGGGCTCTCCAAGAGAGAAATACACAGTGTTGCCCCATTACCAACCAAAGCTTTTGCAGAACGCGAATGTCTGTCTACCAGCGAATGCAGTTCCAAGGGACAGTGAAAACCAGCTACAGCTTTCCGTGCTGGCAGCTTTCCTGTGGGCGCAATCGCTGGACGTTTCGAATTTGTCAGCCGGGCTCTGCGAGAGAGAAATACACAGTGTTGCCTCATTACGAACGAAAGCTTTTGCAGAACACGAATGTCTGTCTACCAGCGAATGCAGTTCCAAGGGACAGTGAAAGCCAGCTACAGCTTTCCGTGCTGGGAGCTTTCCTGTGGGCGCAATCGCTGGACGTTTCGAATTTGGCAGCCGGGCTCTCCGAGCGAGAAATACACAGTGTTGCCTCATTACGAACGAAAGCTTTTGCAGAACACGAAAGTCCGTCTACCACCGAATGCAGTTCCAAGGGACAGTGAAAACCAGCTACAGCTTTCCGTGCTGGCATCTTTCGTGTGGGCGCAATCGCTGGACGTTTCGAATTTGGCAGCCGCGCTCTCCGAGAGAGAAATACACAGTGTTGCCTCATTACGAACGAAAGCTGTTGCAGAACGCGAATGTCTGTCTACCAGCGAATGCAGTTCCAAGGGACAGTGAAAACCAGCTACAGGTTTCCGTGCTGGGAGCTTTCCTGTGGGCGCAATCGCTGGACGTTTCGAATTTGGCAGCCGGGCTCTCCGAGAGAGAAATACACAGTGTTGCCCCTTTACGAACGAAAGCTGTTGCAGAACGCGAATGTCTGTCTACCAGCGAATGCAGTTCCAAGGGACAGTGAAAACCAGCTACAGCTTTCCGTGCTGGCAGCTTTCCTGTGGGCGCAATCGCTGGACGTTTCGAATTTGGCAGCCGGGCTCTCCGAGAGAGAAATACACAGTGTTGCCCCTTTACGAACGAAAGCTGTTGCAGAACGCGAATGTCTGTCTACCAGCGAATGCAGTTCCAAGGGACAGTGAAAACCAGCTACAGCTTTCCGTGCTGGCAGCTTTCCTGTGGGCGCAATCGCTGGACGTTTCGAATTTGGCAGCCGGGCTCTCCCAGAGAGAAATACACAGTGTTGCCCCTTTACGAACGAAAGCTTTTGCAGAACGCGAATGTCTGTGTAGCAGCGAATGCAGTTCCAAGGGACAGTGAAAACCAGCTACTGCTTTCCGTGCTGGGAGCTTTCCTGTGGGCGCAATCGCTGGACGTTTCGAATTTGGCAGCCGGGCTCTCCGAGAGAGAAATACACAGTGTTGCCCCTTTACGAACGAAAGCTTTTGCAGAACGCGAATGTTTGTGTAGCAGCGAATGCAGTTCCAAGGGACAGTGAAAACCAGCTACTGCTTTCCGTGCTGGGAGCTTTCCTGTGGGCGCAATCGCTGGACGTTTCGAATTTGGCAGCCGGGCTCTCCAAGAGAGAAATACACAGTGTTGCCCCATTACCAACCAAAGCTTTTGCAGAACGCGAATGTCCGTCTACCAGCGAATGCAGTTCCAAGGGACAGTGAAAACCAGCTACAGCTTTCCGTGCTGGCAGCTTTCCTGTGGGCGCAATCGCTGGACGTTTCGAATTTGGCAGCCGGGCTCTGCGAGAGAGAAATACACAGTGTTGCCTCATTACGAACGAAAGCTTTTGCAGAACACGAATGTCTATGTAGCAGCGAATGCAGTTCCAAGGGACAGTGAAAACCAGCTACAGCTTTCCGTGCTGGCAGCTTTCCTGTGGGCGCAATCGCTGGACGTTTCGAATTTGGAAGCCGCGCTCTCCGAGAGAGAAATACACAGTGTTGCCTCATTAGGAACGAAAGCTTTTGCAGAACACGAATGTCTGTCTACCAGCGAATGCAGTTCCAAGGGACAGTGAAAACCAGCTACAGCTTTCCGTGCTGGGAGCTTTCCTGTGGGCGCAATCGCTGGACGTTTCGAATTTGGCAGCCGCGCTCTCCGAGAGAGAAATACACAGTGTTGCCCCATTACCAACCAAAGCTTTTGCAGAACGCGAATGTCTGTCTACCAGCGAATGCAGTTCCAAGGGACAGTGAAAACCAGCTACAGCTTTCCGTGCTGGCAGCTTTCCTGTGGGCGCAATCGCTGAACTTTTCAAATTAGGCAGCCGGGTTCTCCGAGAGAGAAATACACAGTGTTGCCCCTTTACCAACCAAAGCTTTTGCAGAACGCGAATGTCTGTCTACCAGCGAATGCAGTTCCAAGGGACAGTGAAAACCAGCTACAGCTTTCCGTGCTGGGAGCTTTCCTGTGGGCGCAATCGCTGGACGTTTCGAATTTGGCAGCCGGGCTCTCCAAGAGAGAAATACACAGTGTTGCCCCTTTACGAACGAAAGCTGTTGCAGAACGCGAATGTCTGTCTACCAGCGAATGCAGTTCCAAGGGACAGTGAAAACCAGCTACTGCTTTCCGTGCTGGGAGCTTTCCTGTGGGTGCAATCGCTGGACGTTTCGAGTTTGGCAGCCGGGCTCTCCCAGAGAGAAATACACAGTGTTGCCCCTTTACGAACGAAAGCTTTTGCAGAACGCGAATGTCTGTGTAGCAGCGAATGCAGTTCCAAGGGACAGTGAAAACCAGCTACTGCTTTCCGTGCTGGGAGCTTTCCTGTGGGCGCAATCGCTGGACGTTTCGAATTTGGCAGCCGGGCTCTGCAAGAGAGAAATACACAGTGTTGCCCCATTACCAACCAAAGCTTTTGCAGAACGCGAATGTCTGTCTACCAGCGAATGCAGTTCCAAGGGACAGTGAAAACCAGCTACAGCTTTCCGTGCTGGCAGCTTTCCTGTGGGCGCAATCGCTGGACGTTTCGAATTTGTCAGCCGGGCTCTGCGAGAGAGAAATACACAGTGTTGCCTCATTACGAACGAAAGCTTTTGCAGAACACGAATGTCTGTCTACCAGCGAATGCAGTTCCAAGGGACAGTGAAAGCCAGCTACAGCTTTCCGTGCTGGGAGCTTTCCTGTGGGCGCAATCGCTGGACGTTTCGAATTTGGCAGCCGGGCTCTCCGAGCGAGAAATACACAGTGTTGCCTCATTACGAACGAAAGCTTTTGCAGAACACGAAAGTCCGTCTACCACCGAATGCAGTTCCAAGGGACAGTGAAAACCAGCTACAGCTTTCCGTGCTGGCATCTTTCGTGTGGGCGCAATCGCTGGACGTTTCGAATTTGGCAGCCGCGCTCTCCGAGAGAGAAATACACAGTGTTGCCTCATTACGAACGAAAGCTGTTGCAGAACGCGAATGTCTGTCTACCAGCGAATGCAGTTCCAAGGGACAGTGAAAACCAGCTACAGGTTTCCGTGCTGGGAGCTTTCCTGTGGGCGCAATCGCTGGACGTTTCGAATTTGGCAGCCGGGCTCTCCGAGAGAGAAATACACAGTGTTGCCCCTTTACGAACGAAAGCTGTTGCAGAACGCGAATGTCTGTCTACCAGCGAATGCAGTTCCAAGGGACAGTGAAAACCAGCTACAGCTTTCCGTGCTGGCAGCTTTCCTGTGGGCGCAATCGCTGGACGTTTCGAATTTGGCAGCCGGGCTCTCCGAGAGAGAAATACACAGTGTTGCCCCTTTACGAACGAAAGCTGTTGCAGAACGCGAATGTCTGTCTACCAGCGAATGCAGTTCCAAGGGACAGTGAAAACCAGCTACAGCTTTCCGTGCTGGCAGCTTTCCTGTGGGCGCAATCGCTGGACGTTTCGAATTTGGCAGCCGGGCTCTCCCAGAGAGAAATACACAGTGTTGCCCCTTTACGAACGAAAGCTTTTGCAGAACGCGAATGTCTGTGTAGCAGCGAATGCAGTTCCAAGGGACAGTGAAAACCAGCTACTGCTTTCCGTGCTGGGAGCTTTCCTGTGGGCGCAATCGCTGGACGTTTCGAATTTGGCAGCCGGGCTCTCCCAGAGAGAAATACACAGTGTTGCCCCTTTACGAACGAAAGCTTTTGCAGAACGCGAATGTTTGTGTAGCAGCGAATGCAGTTCCAAGGGACAGTGAAAACCAGCTACTGCTTTCCGTGCTGGGAGCTTTCCTGTGGGCGCAATCGCTGGACGTTTCGAATTTGGCAGCCGGGCTCTCCAAGAGAGAAATACACAGTGTTGCCCCATTACCAACCAAAGCTTTTGCAGAACGCGAATGTCCGTCTACCAGCGAATGCAGTTCCAAGGGACAGTGAAAACCAGCTACAGCTTTCCGTGCTGGCAGCTTTCCTGTGGGCGCAATCGCTGGACGTTTCGAATTTGTCAGCCGGGCTCTGCGAGAGAGAAATACACAGTGTTGCCTCATTACGAACGAAAGCTTTTGCAGAACACGAATGTCTATGTAGCAGCGAATGCAGTTCCAAGGGACAGTGAAAACCAGCTACAGCTTTCCGTGCTGGCAGCTTTCCTGTGGGCGCAATCGCTGGACGTTTCGAATTTGGAAGCCGCGCTCTCCGAGAGAGAAATACACAGTGTTGCCTCATTAGGAACGAAAGCTTTTGCAGAACACGAATGTCTGTCTACCAGCGAATGCAGTTCCAAGGGACAGTGAAAACCAGCTACAGCTTTCCGTGCTGGGAGCTTTCCTGTGGGCGCAATCGCTGGACGTTTCGAATTTGGCAGCCGCGCTCTCCGAGAGAGAAATACACAGTGTTGCCCCATTACCAACCAAAGCTTTTGCAGAACGCGAATGTCTGTCTACCAGCGAATGCAGTTCCAAGGGACAGTGAAAACCAGCTACAGCTTTCCGTGCCTGCAGCTTTCCTGTGGGCGCAATCGCTGAACTTTTCAAATTAGGCAGCCGGGTTCTCCGAGAGAGAAATACACAGTGTTGGCCCTTTACCAACCAAAGCTTTTGCAGAACGCGAATGTCTGTCTACCAGCGAATGCAGTTCCAAGGGACAGTGAAAACCAGCTACAGCTTTCCGTGCTGGGAGCTTTCCTGTGGGCGCAATCGCTGGACGTTTCGAATTTGGCAGCCGGGCTCTCCGAGAGAGAAATACACAGTGTTGCCCCTTTACGAACGAAAGCTGTTGCAGAACGCGAATGTCTGTGTAGCAGCGAATGCAGTTCCAAGGGACAGTGAAAACCAGCTACTGCTTTCCGTGCTGGGAGCTTTCCTGTGGGTGCAATCGCTGGACGTTTCGAGTTTGGCAGCCGGGCTCTCCCAGAGAGAAATACACAGTGTTGCCCCTTTACGAACGAAAGCTTTTGCAGAACGCGAATGTCTGTGTAGCAGCGAATGCAGTTCCAAGGGACAGTGAAAACCAGCTACTGCTTTCCGTGCTGGGAGCTTTCCTGTGGGCGCAATCGCTGGACGTTTCGAATTTGGCAGCCGGGCTCTCCAAGAGAGAAATACACAGTGTTGCCCCATTACCAACCAAAGCTTTTGCAGAACGCGAATGTCTGTCTACCAGCGAATGCAGTTCCAAGGGACAGTGAAAACCAGCTACAGCTTTCCGTGCTGGCAGCTTTCCTGTGGGCGCAATCGCTGGACGTTTCGAATTTGTCAGCCGGGCTCTGCGAGAGAGAAATACACAGTGTTGCCTCATTACGAACGAAAGCTTTTGCAGAACACGAATGTCTGTCTACCAGCGAATGCAGTTCCAAGGGACAGTGAAAACCAGCTACAGCTTTCCGTGCTGGGAGCTTTCCTGTGGGCGCAATCGCTGGACGTTTCGAATTTGGCAGCCGGGCTCTCCGAGCGAGAAATACACAGTGTTGCCCCTTTACGAACGAAAGCTGTTGCAGAACGCGAATGTCTGTGTAGCAGCGAATGCAGTTCCAAGGGACAGTGAAAGCCAGCTACAGCTTTCCGTGCTGTGAGCTTTCCTGTGGGCGCAATCGCTGGACGTTTCGAATTTGGCAGCCGGGCTCTCCGAGAGAGAAATACACAGTGTTGCCTCATTACGAACGAAAGCTTTTGCAGAACACGAAAGTCCGTCTACCACCGAATGCAGTTCCAAGGGACAGTGAAAACCAGCTACAGCTTTCCGTGCTGGCATCTTTCGTGTGGGCGCAATCGCTGGACGTTTCGAATTTGGCAGCCGCGCTCTCCGAGAGAGAAATACACAGTGTTGCCTCATTACGAACGCAAGCTTTTGCAGAACACGGATGTCCGTCTACCAGCGAATGCAGTTCCAAGGGACAGTGAAAACCAGCTACAGCTTTCCGTGCTGGGAGCTTTCCTGTGGGCGCAATCGCTGGACGTTTCGAATTTGGCAGCCGGGCTCTCCGAGAGAGAAATACACAGTGTTGCCCCATTACGAACGAAAGCTGTTGCAGAACGCGAATGTCTGTCTACCAGCGAATGCAGTTCCAAGGGACAGTGAAAACCAGCTACAGCTTTCCGTGCTGGGAGCTTTCCTGTGGGCGCAATCGCTGGACGTTTCGAATTTGGCAGCCGGGCTCTCCGAGAGAGAAATACACAGTGTTGCCCCTTTACGAACCAAAGCTTTTGCAGAACGCGAATGTCTGTCTACCAGCGAATGCAGTTCCAAGGGACAGTGAAAACCAGCTACAGCTTTCCGTGCTGGGAGCTTTCCTGTGGGCGCAATCGCTGGACGTTTCGAATTTGGCAGCCGGGCTCTCCGAGAGAGAAATACACAGTGTTGCCCCTTTACGAAACAAAGCTGTTGCAGAACGCGAATGTCTGTGTAGCAGCGAATGCAGTTCCAAGGGACAGTGAAAGCCAGCTACAGCTTTCCGTGCTGGCAGCTTTCCTGTGGGCGCAATCGCTGGACGTTTCGAATTTGGCAGCCGGGCTCTCCGAGAGAGAAATACACAGTGTTGCCCCATTACGAACCAAAGCTTTTGCAGAACGCGAATGTCTGTCTACCAGCGAATGCAGTTCCAAGGGACAGTGAAAACCAGCTACAGCTTTTTGTGCTGGCAGCTTTCCTGTGGGCGCAATCGCTGGACGTTTCGAATTTGGCAGCCGGGCTCTGCGAGAGAGAAATACACAGTGTTGCCTCATTACGAACGAAAGCTGTTGCAGAACGCGAATGTCTGTGTAGCAGCGAATGCAGTTCCAAGGGACAGTGAAAACCAGCTACAGCTTTCCGTGCTGGGAGCTTTCCTGTGGCCGCAATCGCTGGACGTTTCGAATTTGGCAGCCGGGCTCTCCGAGAGAGAAATACACAGTGTTGCCCCTTTACGAACGAAAGCTGTTGCAGAACGCGAATGTCTGTCTACCAGCGAATGCAGTTCCAAGGGACAGTGAAAACCAGCTACAGCTTTCCGTGCTGGCAGCTTTCCTGTGGGCGCAATCGCTGGACGTTTGAATTTGGCAGCCGGACTCCACGAGAGAGAAATACACAGTGTTGCCCCATTACGAACCAAAGCTTTTGCAGAACGCGAATGTCTGTCTACCAGCGAATGCAGTTCCAAGGGACAGTGAAAACCAGCTACAGATTTCCGTGCTGGCAGCTTTCCTGTGGGCGCAATCGCTGGACGTTTCGAATTTGGCATCCGGGCTCTCCGAGAGAGAAATACACAGTGTTGCCCCTTTACGAACGAAAGCTGTTGCAGAACGCGAATGTCTGTCTACCAGCGAATGCAGTTCCAAGGGACAGTGAAAACCAGCTACAGCTTTCCGTGCTGGCAGCTTTCCTGTGGGCGCAATCGCTGGACGTTTCGAATTTGGCAGCCGGGCTCTCCGAGAGAGAAATACACAGTGTTGCCCCTTTACGAACGAAAGCTGTTGCAGAACGCGAATGTCTGTCTACCAGCGAATGCAGTTCCAAGGGACAGTGAAAACCAGCTACAGCTTTCCGTGCTGGCAGCTTTCCTGTGGGCGCAATCGCTGGACGTTTCGAATTTGGCAGCCGGGCTCTCCCAGAGAGAAATACACAGTGTTGCCCCTTTACGAACGAAAGCTTTTGCAGAACGCGAATGTCTGTGTAGCAGCGAATGCAGTTCCAAGGGACAGTGAAAACCAGCTACTGCTTTCCGTGCTGGGAGCTTTCCTGTGGGCGCAATCGCTGGACGTTTCGAATTTGGCAGCCGGGCTCTCCAAGAGAGAAATACACAGTGTTGCCCCATTACCAACCAAAGCTTTTGCAGAACGCGAATGTCTGTGTAGCAGCGAATGCAGTTCCAAGGGACAGTGAAAACCAGCTACAGCTTTCCGTGCTGGCAGCTTTCCTGTGGGCGCAATCGCTGGACGTTTCGAATTTGTCAGCCGGGCTCTGCGAGAGAGAAATACACAGTGTTGCCTCATTACGAACGAAAGCTTTTGCAGAACACGAATGTCTGTGTAGCAGCGAATGCAGTTCCAAGGGACAGTGAAAACCAGCTACAGCTTTCCGTGCTGGCAGCTTTCCTGTGGGCGCAATCGCTGGACGTTTCGAATTTGGAAGCCGCGCTCTCCGAGAGAGAAATACACAGTGTTGCCTCATTACGAACGAAAGCTTTTGCAGAACACGAATGTCTGTCTACCAGCGAATGCAGTTCCAAGGGACAGTGAAAACCAGCTACAGCTTTCCGTGCTGGCAGCTTTCCTGTGGGCGCAATCGCTGGACGTTTCGAATTTGGCAGCCGGGCTCTCCGAGAGAGAAATACACAGTGTTGCCCCTTTACCAACCAAAGCTTTTGCAGAACGCGAATGTCTGTCTACCAGCGAATGCAGTTCCAAGGGACAGTGAAAACCAGCTACAGCTTTCCGTGCTGGGAGCTTTCCTGTGGGCGCAATCGCTGGACGTTTCGAATTTGGCAGCCGGGCTCTCCGAGAGAGAAATACACAGTGTTGCCCCTTTACGAACGAAAGCTGTTGCAGAACGCGAATGTCTGTCTACCAGCGAATGCAGTTCCAAGGGACAGTGAAAACCAGCTACAGCTTTCCGTGCTGGCAGCTTTCCTGTGGGCGCAATCGCTGGACGTTTCGAATTTGGCAGCCGGGCTCTCCGAGAGAGAAATACACAGTGTTGCCCCTTTACGAACGAAAGCTGTTCCAGAACGCGAATGTCTGTGTAGCAGCGAATGCAGTTCCAAGGGACAGTGAAAACCAGCTACAGCTTTCCGTGCTGGCAGCTTTCCTGTGGGCGCAATCGCTGGACGTTTCGAATTTGGCAGCCGGGCTCTCCGAGAGAGAAATACACAGTGTTGCCCCATTACGAACCAAAGCTTTTGCAGAACGCGAATGTCTGTGTAGCAGCGAATGCAGTTCCAAGGGACAGTGAAAACCAGCTACAGCTTTCCGTGCTGGCAGCTTTCCTGTGGGCGCAATCGCTGGACGTTTCGAATTTGGCAGCCGGGCTCTGCGAGAGAGAAATACACAGTGTTGCCTCATTACGAACGAAAGCTGTTGCAGAACGCGAATGTCTGTGTAGCAGCGAATGCAGTTCCAAGGGACAGTGAAAACCAGCTACAGCTTTCCGTGCTGGGAGCTTTCCTGTGGGCGCAATCGCTGGACGTTTCGAATTTGGCAGCCGGGCTCTCCGAGAGTGAAATACACAGTGTTGCCCCTTTACGAACGAAAGCTGTTGCAGAACGCGAATGTCTGTCTACCAGCGAATGCAGTTCCAAGGGACAGTGAAAACCAGCTACAGCTTTCCGTGCTGGCAGCTTTCCTGTGGGCGCAATCGCTGGACGTTTCGAATTTGGCAGCCGGGCTCTCCGAGAGAGAAATACACAGTGTTGCCCCTTTACGAACGAAAGCTGTTGCAGAACGCGAATGTCTGTCTACCAGCGAATGCAGTTCCAAGGGACAGTGAAAACCAGCTACAGCTTTCCGTGCTGGCAGCTTTCCTGTGGGCGCAATCGCTGGACGTTTCGAATTTGGCAGCCGGGCTCTCCGAGAGAGAAATACACAGTGTTGCCCCTTTACGAACGAAAGCTGTTGCAGAACGCGAATGTCTGTCTACCAGCGAATGCAGTTCCAAGGGACAGTGAAAACCAGCTACAGCTTTCCGTGCTGGCAGCTTTCCTGTGGGCGCAATCGCTGGACTTTTCGAATTTGGCAGCCGGGCTCTCCCAGAGAGAAATACACAGTGTTGCCCCTTTACGAACGAAAGCTGTTGCAGAACGCGAATGTCTGTCTACCAGCGAATGCAGTTCCAAGGGACAGTGAAAACCAGCTACTGCTTTCCGTGCTGGCAGCTTTCCTGTGGGCGCAATCGCTGGACGTTTCGAATTTGGCAGCCGGGCTCTCCCAGAGAGAAATACACAGTGTTGCCCCTTTACGAACGAAAGCTTTTGCAGAACGCGAATGTTTGTGTAGCAGCGAATGCACTTCCAAGGGACAGTGAAAACCAGCTACTGCTTTCCGTGCTGGGAGCTTTCCTGTGGGCGCAATCGCTGGACGTTTCGAATTTGGCAGCCGGGCTCTCCAAGAGAGAAATACACAGTGTTGCCCCATTACCAACCAAAGCTTTTGCAGAACGCGAATGTCTGTCTACCAGCGAATGCAGTTCCAAGGGACAGTGAAAACCAGCTACAGCTTTCCGTGCTGGCAGCTTTCCTGTGGGCGCAATCGCTGGACGTTTCGAATTTGTCAGCCGGGCTCTGCGAGAGAGAAATACACAGTGTTGCCTCATTACGAACGAAAGCTTTTGCAGAACACGAATGTCTATGTAGCAGCGAATGCAGTTCCAAGGGACAGTGAAAACCAGCTACAGCTTTCCGTGCTGGCAGCTTTCCTGTGGGCGCAATCGCTGGACGTTTCGAATTTGGAAGCCGCGCTCTCCGAGAGAGAAATACACAGTGTTGCCTCATTACGAACGAAAGCTTTTGCAGAACACGAATGTCTGTCTACCAGCGAATGCAGTTCCAAGGGACAGTGAAAACCAGCTACAGCTTTCCGTGCTGGGAGCTTTCCTGTGGGCGCAATCGCTGGACGTTTCGAATTTGGCAGCCGGGCTCTCCGAGAGAAATACACAGTGTTGCCCCTTTACGAACGAAAGCTGTTGCAGAACGCGAATGTCTGTGTAGCAGCGAATGCAGTTCCAAGGGACAGTGAAAGCCAGCTACAGCTTTCCGTGCTGGCATCTTTCGTGTGGGCGCAATCGCTGGACGTTTCGAATTTGGCAGCCGCGCTCTCCGAGAGAGAAATACACAGTGTTGCCTCATTACGAACGCAAGCTTTTGCAGAACACGGATGTCCGTCTACCAGCGAATGCAGTTCCAAGGGACAGTGAAAACCAGCTACAGCTTTTTGTGCTGGCAGCTTTCCTGTGGGCGCAATCGCTGGACGTTTCGAATTTGGCAGCCGGGCTCTCCGAGAGAGAAATACACAGTGTTGCCCCTTTACGAACGAAAGCTGTTGCAGAACGCGAATGTCTGTCTACCAGCGAATGCAGTTCCAAGGGACAGTGAAAGCCAGCTACAGCTTTCCGTGCTGGCAGCTTTCCTGTGGGCGCAATCGCTGGACGTTTCGAATTTGGCAGCCGGGCTCTCCGAGAGAGAAATACACAGTGTTGCCCCATTACGAACCAAAGCTTTTGCAGAACGCGAATGTCTGTCTACCAGCGAATGCAGTTCCAAGGGACAGTGAAAACCAGCTACAGCTTTCCGTGCTGGCAGCTTTCCTGTGGGCGCAATCGCTGGACGTTTCGAATTTGGCAGCCGGGCTCTCCGAGAGAGAAATACACAGTGTTGCCTCATTACGAACGAAAGCTTTTGCAGAACACGAATGTCTGTGTAGCAGCGAATGCAGTTCCAAGGGACAGTGAAAACCAGCTACAGCTTTCCGTGCTGGCAGCTTTCCTGTGGGCGCAATCGCTGGACGTTTCGAATTTGGCAGCTGGGCTCTCCGAGAGAGAAATACACAGTGTTGCCTCATTACGAACGAAAGCTTTTGCAGAACACGAATGTCTGTCTACCAGCGAATGCAGTTCCAAGGGACAGTGAAAACCAGCTACAGCTTTCCGTGCTGGCAGCTTTCCTGTGGGCGCAATCGCTGGACGTTTCGAATTTGGCAGCCGGGCTCTCCGAGAGAGAAATACACAGTGTTGCCCCATTACCAACCAAAGCTTTTGCAGAACGCGAATGGCTGTGTAGCAGCGAATGCAGTTCCAAGGGACAGTGAAAACCAGCTACAGCTTTCCGTGCTGGGGGCTTTCCTGTGGGCGCAATCGCTGGACGTTTCGAATTTGGCAGCCGCGCTCTCCGAGAGAGAAATACACAGTGTTGCCCCATTACCAACCAAAGCTTTTGCAGAACGCGAATGTCTGTCTACCAGCGAATGCAGTTCCAAGGGACAGTGAAAACCAGCTACAGCTTTCCGTGCTGGCAGCTTTCCTGTGGGCGCAATCGCTGAACTTTTCAAATTAGGCAGCCGGGTTCTCCGAGAGAGAAATACACAGTGTTGCCCCTTTACCAAACAAAGCTTTTGCAGAACGCGAATGTCTGTCTACCAGCGAATGCAGTTCCAAGGGACAGTGAAAACCAGCTACAGCTTTCCGTGCTGGGAGCTTTCCTGTGGGCGCAATCGCTGGACGTTTCGAATTTGGCAGCCGGGCTCTCCGAGAGAGAAATACACAGTGTTGCCCCTTTACGAACGAAAGCTGTTGCAGAACGCGAATGTCTGTCTACCAGCGAATGCAGTTCCAAGGGACAGTGAAAACCAGCTACAGCTTTCCGTGCTGGCAGCTTTCCTGTGGGCGCAATCGCTGGACGTTTCGAATTTGGCAGCCGGGCTCTCCGAGCGAGAAATACACAGTGTTGCCCCTTTACGAACGAAAGCTGTTGCAGAACGCGAATGTCTGTCTACCAGCGAATGCAGTTCCAAGGGACAGTGAAAACCAGCTACAGCTTTCCGTGCTGGGAGCTTTCCTGTGGGCGCAATCGCTGGACGTTTCGAATTTGGCAGCCGGGTCTCCCAGAGAGAAATACACAGTGTTGCCCCTTTACGAACGAAAGCTTTTGCAGAACGCGAATGTCTGTGTAGCAGCGAATGCAGTTCCAAGGGACAGTGAAAACCAGCTACAGCTTTCCGTGCTGGCAGCTTTCCTGTGGGCGCAATCGCTGGACGTTTCGAATTTGGCAGCCGGGCTCTCCGAGAGAGAAATACACAGTGTTGCCCCATTACGAACCAAAGCTTTTGCAGAACGCGAATGTCTGTGTAGCAGCGAATGCAGTTCCAAGGGACAGTGAAAACCAGCTACAGCTTTCCGTGCTGGCAGCTTTCCTGTGGGCGCAATCGCTGGACGTTTCGAATTTGGCAGCCGGGCTCTGCGAGAGAGAAATACACAGTGTTGCCTCATTACGAACGAAAGCTGTTGCAGAACGCGAATGTCTGTGTAGCAGCGAATGCAGTTCCAAGGGACAGTGAAAACCAGCTACAGCTTTCCGTGCTGGGAGCTTTCCTGTGGGCGCAATCGCTGGACGTTTCGAATTTGGCAGCCGGGCTCTCCGAGAGAGAAATACACAGTGTTGCCCCTTTACGAACGAAAGCTGTTGCAGAACGCGAATGTCTGTCTACCAGCGAATGCAGTTCCAAGGGACAGTGAAAACCAGCTACAGCTTTCCGTGCTGGCAGCTTTCCTGTGGGCGCAATCGCTGGACGTTTCGAATTTGGCAGCCGGGCTCTCCGAGAGAGAAATACACAGTGTTGCCCCTTTACGAACGAAAGCTGTTGCAGAACGCGAATGTCTGTCTACCAGCGAATGCAGTTCCAAGGGACAGTGAAAACCAGCTACAGCTTTCCGTGCTGGCAGCTTTCCTGTGGGCGCAATCGCTGGACTTTTCGAATTTGGCAGCCGGGCTCTCCCAGAGAGAAATACACAGTGTTGCCCCTTTACGAACGAAAGCTTTTGCAGAACCCGAATGTCTGTGTAGCAGCGAATGCAGTTCCAAGGGACAGTGAAAACCAGCTACTGCTTTCCGTGCTGGCAGCTTTCCTGTGGGCGCAATCGCTGGACGTTTCGAATTTGGCAGCCGGGCTCTCCAAGAGAGAAATACACAGTGTTGCCCCATTACCAACCAAAGCTTTTGCAGAACGCGAATGTCTGTCTACCAGCGAATGCAGTTCCAAGGGACAGTGAAAACCAGCTACAGCTTTCCGTGCTGGCAGCTTTCCTGTGGGCGCAATCGCTGGACGTTTCGAATTTGTCAGCCGGGCTCTGCGAGAGAGAAATACACAGTGTTGCCTCATTACGAACGAAAGCTTTTGCAGAACACGAATGTCTATGTAGCAGCGAATGCAGTTCCAAGGGACAGTGAAAACCAGCTACAGCTTTCCGTGCTGGCAGCTTTCCTGTGGGCGCAATCGCTGGACGTTTCGAATTTGGAAGCCGCGCTCTCCGAGAGAGAAATACACAGTGTTGCCTCATTACGAACGAAAGCTTTTGCAGAACACGAATGTCTCTCTACCAGCGAATGCAGTTCCAAGGGACAGTGAAAACCAGCTACAGCTTTCCGTGCTGGGAGCTTTCCTGTGGGCGCAATCGCTGGACGTTTCGAATTTGGCAGCCGGGCTCTCCGAGAGAAATACACAGTGTTGCCCCTTTACGAACGAAAGCTGTTGCAGAACGCGAATGTCTGTGTAGCAGCGAATGCAGTTCCAAGGGACAGTGAAAGCCAGCTACAGCTTTCCGTGCTGGCATCTTTCGTGTGGGCGCAATCGCTGGACGTTTCGAATTTGGCAGCCGCGCTCTCCGAGAGAGAAATACACAGTGTTGCCTCATTACGAACGCAAGCTTTTGCAGAACACGGATGTCCGTCTACCAGCGAATGCAGTTCCAAGGGACAGTGAAAACCAGCTACAGCTTTTTGTGCTGGCAGCTTTCCTGTGGGCGCAATCGCTGGACGTTTCGAATTTGGCAGCCGGGCTCTCCGAGAGAGAAATACACAGTGTTGCCCCTTTACGAACGAAAGCTGTTGCAGAACGCGAATGTCTGTGTAGCAGCGAATGCAGTTCCAAGGGACAGTGAAAGCCAGCTACAGCTTTCCGTGCTGGCAGCTTTCCTGTGGGCGCAATCGCTGGACGTTTCGAATTTGGCAGCCGGGCTCTCCGAGAGAGAAATACACAGTGTTGCCCCATTACGAACCAAAGCTTTTGCAGAACGCGAATGTCTGTCTACCAGCGAATGCAGTTCCAAGGGACAGTGAAAACCAGCTACAGCTTTCCGTGCTGGCAGCTTTCCTGTGGGCGCAATCGCTGGACGTTTCGAATTTGGCAGCCGGGCTCTGCGAGAGAGAAATACACAGTGTTGCCTCATTACGAACGAAAGCTGTTGCAGAACGCGAATGTCTGTGTAGCAGCGAATGCAGTTCCAAGGGACAGTGAAAACCAGCTACAGCTTTCCGTGCTGGGAGCTTTCCTGTGGGCGCAATCGCTGGACGTTTCGAATTTGGCAGCCGGGCTCTCCGAGAGAGAAATACACAGTGTTGCACCTTTACGAACGAAAGCTGTTGCAGAACGCGAATGTCTGTGTAGCAGCGAATGCAGTTCCAAGGGACAGTGAAAACCAGCTACAGCTTTCCGTGCTGGCAGCTTTCCTGTGGGCGCAATCGCTGGACGTTTGAATTTGGCAGCCGGACTCCACGAGAGAGAAATACACAGTGTTGCCCCATTACGAACCAAGGCTTTTGCAGAACGCAAATGTCTGTCTACCAGCGAATGCAGTTCCAAGGGACAGTGAAAACCAGCTACAGCTTTCCGTGCTGGCAGCTTTCCTGTGGGCGCAATCGCTGGACGTTTCGAATTTGGCAGCCGGGCTCTCCCAGAGAGAAATACACAGTGTTGCCCCTTTACGAACGAAAGCTTTTGCAGAACGCAAATGTCTGTGTAGCAGCGAATGCAGTTCCAAGGGACAGTGAAAACCAGCTACTGCTTTCCGTGCTGGGAGCTTTCCTGTGGGCGCAATCGCTGGACGTTTCGAATTTGGCAGCCGGGCTCTCCAAGAGAGAAATACACAGTGTTGCCCCATTACCAACCAAAGCTTTTGCAGAACGCGAATGTCTGTCTACCAGCGAATGCAGTTCCAAGGGACAGTGAAAACCAGCTACAGCTTTCCGTGCTGGCAGCTTTCCTGTGGCGCAATCGCTGGACGTTTCGAATTTGGCAGCCGGGCTCTCCGAGAGAGAAATACACAGTGTTGCCCCATTACCAACCAAAGCTTTTGCAGAACGCGAATGGCTGTGTAGCAGCGAATGCAGTTCCAAGGGACAGTGAAAACCAGCTACAGCTTTCCGTGCTGGGAGCTTTCCTGTGGGCGCAATCGCTGGACGTTTCGAATTTGGCAGCCGCGCTCTCCGAGAGAGAAATACACAGTGTTGCCCCATTACCAACCAAAGCTTTTGCAGAACGCGAATGTCTGTCTACCAGCGAATGCAGTTCCAAGGGACAGTGAAAACCAGCTACAGCTTTCCGTGCTGGCAGCTTTCCTGTGGGCGCAATCGCTGAACTTTTCAAATTAGGCAGCCGGGTTCTCCGAGAGAGAAATACACAGTGTTGCCCCTTTACCAAACAAAGCTTTTGCAGAACGCGAATGTCTGTCTACCAGCGAATGCAGTTCCAAGGGACAGTGAAAACCAGCTACAGCTTTCCGTGCTGGGAGCTTTCCTGTGGGCGCAATCGCTGGACGTTTCGAATTTGGCAGCCGGGCTCTCCGAGAGAGAAATACACAGTGTTGCCCCTTTACGAACGAAAGCTGTTGCAGAACGCGAATGTCTGTCTACCAGCGAATGCAGTTCCAAGGGACAGTGAAAACCAGCTACAGCTTTCCGTGCTGGCAGCTTTCCTGTGGGCGCAATCGCTGGACGTTTCGAATTTGGCAGCCGGGCTCTCCGAGCGAGAAATACACAGTGTTGCCCCTTTACGAACGAAAGCTGTTGCAGAACGCGAATGTCTGTCTACCAGCGAATGCAGTTCCAAAGGACAGTGAAAACCAGCTACAGCTTTCCGTGCTGGCAGCTTTCCTGTGGGCGCAATCGCTGGACGTTTCGAATTTGGCAGCCGGGTCTCCCAGAGAGAAATACACAGTGTTGCCCCTTTACGAACGAAAGCTTTTGCAGAACGCGAATGTCTGTGTAGCAGCGAATGCAGTTCCAAGGGACAGTGAAAACCAGCTACAGCTTTCCGTGCTGGCAGCTTTCCTGTGGGCGCAATCGCTGGACGTTTCGAATTTGGCAGCCGGGCTCTCCGAGAGAGAAATACACAGTGTTGCCCCATTACGAACCAAAGCTTTTGCAGAACGCGAATGTCTGTGTAGCAGCGAATGCAGTTCCAAGGGACAGTGAAAACCAGCTACAGCTTTCCGTGCTGGCAGCTTTCCTGTGGGCGCAATCGCTGGACGTTTCGAATTTGGCAGCCGGGCTCTGCGAGAGAGAAATACACAGTGTTGCCTCATTACGAACGAAAGCTGTTGCAGAACGCGAATGTCTGTGTAGCAGCGAATGCAGTTCCAAGGGACAGTGAAAACCAGCTACAGCTTTCCGTGCTGGGAGCTTTCCTGTGGGCGCAATCGCTGGACGTTTTGAATTTGGCAGCCGGGCTCTCCGAGAGAGAAATACACAGTGTTGCCCCTTTACGAACGAAAGCTGTTGCAGAACGCGAATGTCTGTCTACCAGCGAATGCAGTTCCAAGGGACAGTGAAAACCAGCTACAGCTTTCCGTGCTGGCAGCTTTCCTGTGGGCGCAATCGCTGGACGTTTCGAATTTGGCAGCCGGGCTCTCCGAGAGAGAAATACACAGTGTTGCCCCTTTACGAACGAAAGCTGTTGCAGAACGCGAATGTCTGTCTACCAGCGAATGCAGTTCCAAGGGACAGTGAAAACCAGCTACAGCTTTCCGTGCTGGCAGCTTTCCTGTGGGCGCAATCGCTGGACGTTTCGAATTTGGCAGCCGGGCTCTCCGAGAGAGAAATACACAGTGTTGCCCCTTTACGAACGAAAGCTGTTGCAGAACGCGAATGTCTGTCTACCAGCGAATGCAGTTCCAAGGGACAGTGAAAACCAGCTACAGCTTTCCGTGCTGGCAGCTTTCCTGTGGGCGCAATCGCTGGACTTTTCGAATTTGGCAGCCGGGCTCTCCCAGAGAGAAATACACAGTGTTGCCCCTTTACGAACGAAAGCTTTTGCAGAACCCGAATGTCTGTGTAGCAGCGAATGCAGTTCCAAGGGACAGTGAAAACCAGCTACTGCTTTCCGTGCTGGCAGCTTTCCTGTGGGCGCAATCGCTGGACGTTTCGAATTTGGCAGCCGGGCTCTCCGAGAGAGAAATACACAGTGTTGCCCCTTTACGAACGAAAGCTTTTGCAGAACGCGAATGTTTGTGTAGCAGCGAATGCACTTCCAAGGGACAGTGAAAACCAGCTACTGCTTTCCGTGCTGGGAGCTTTCCTGTGGGCGCAATCGCTGGACGTTTCGAATTTGGCAGCCGGGCTCTCCAAGAGAGAAATACACAGTGTTGCCCCATTACCAACCAAAGCTTTTGCAGAACGCGAATGTCTGTCTACCAGCGAATGCAGTTCCAAGGGACAGTGAAAACCAGCTACAGCTTTCCGTGCTGGCAGCTTTCCTGTGGGCGCAATCGCTGGACGTTTCGAATTTGTCAGCCGGGCTCTGCGAGAGAGAAATACACAGTGTTGCCTCATTACGAACGAAAGCTTTTGCAGAACACGAATGTCTATGTAGCAGCGAATGCAGTTCCAAGGGACAGTGAAAACCAGCTACAGCTTTCCGTGCTGGCAGCTTTCCTGTGGGCGCAATCGCTGGACGTTTCGAATTTGGAAGCCGCGCTCTCCGAGAGAGAAATACACAGTGTTGCCTCATTACGAACGAAAGCTTTTGCAGAACACGAATGTCTGTCTACCAGCGAATGCAGTTCCAAGGGACAGTGAAAACCAGCTACAGCTTTCCGTGCTGGGAGCTTTCCTGTGGGCGCAATCGCTGGACGTTTCGAATTTGGCAGCCGGGCTCTCCGAGAGAAATACACAGTGTTGCCCCTTTACGAACGAAAGCTGTTGCAGAACGCGAATGTCTGTGTAGCAGCGAATGCAGTTCCAAGGGACAGTGAAAGCCAGCTACAGCTTTCCGTGCTGGCATCTTTCGTGTGGGCGCAATCGCTGGACGTTTCGAATTTGGCAGCCGCGCTCTCCGAGAGAGAAATACACAGTGTTGCCTCATTACGAACGCAAGCTTTTGCAGAACACGGATGTCCGTCTACCAGCGAATGCAGTTCCAAGGGACAGTGAAAACCAGCTACAGCTTTCCGTGCTGGGAGCTTTCCTGTGGGCGCAATCGCTGGACGTTTCGAATTTGGCAGCCGGGCTCTCCGAGAGAGAAATACACAGTGTTGCCCCTTTACGAACGAAAGCTGTTGCAGAACGCGAATGTCTGTCTACCAGCGAATGCAGTTCCAAGGGACAGTGAAAACCAGCTACAGCTTTCCGTGCTGGCAGCTTTCCTGTGGGCGCAATCGCTGGACGTTTCGAATTTGGCAGCCGGGCTCTCCGAGAGAGAAATACACAGTGTTGCCCCTTTACGAACGAAAGCTGTTCCAGAACGCGAATGTCTGTGTAGCAGCGAATGCAGTTCCAAGGGACAGTGAAAACCAGCTACAGCTTTCCGTGCTGGCAGCTTTCCTGTGGGCGCAATCGCTGGACGTTTCGAATTTGGCAGCCGGGCTCTCCGAGAGAGAAATACACAGTGTTGCCCCATTACGAACCAAAGCTTTTGCAGAACGCGAATGTCTGTGTAGCAGCGAATGCAGTTCCAAGGGACAGTGAAAACCAGCTACAGCTTTCCGTGCTGGCAGCTTTCCTGTGGGCGCAATCGCTGGACGTTTCGAATTTGGCAGCCGGGCTCTGCGAGAGAGAAATACACAGTGTTGCCTCATTACGAACGAAAGCTGTTGCAGAACGCGAATGTCTGTGTAGCAGCGAATGCAGTTCCAAGGGACAGTGAAAACCAGCTACAGCTTTCCGTGCTGGGAGCTTTCCTGTGGGCGCAATCGCTGGACGTTTCGAATTTGGCAGCCGGGCTCTCCGAGAGTGAAATACACAGTGTTGCCCCTTTACGAACGAAAGCTGTTGCAGAACGCGAATGTCTGTCTACCAGCGAATGCAGTTCCAAGGGACAGTGAAAACCAGCTACAGCTTTCCGTGCTGGCAGCTTTCCTGTGGGCGCAATCGCTGGACGTTTCGAATTTGGCAGCCGGGCTCTCCGAGAGAGAAATACACAGTGTTGCCCCTTTACGAACGAAAGCTGTTGCAGAACGCGAATGTCTGTCTACCAGCGAATGCAGTTCCAAGGGACAGTGAAAACCAGCTACAGCTTTCCGTGCTGGCAGCTTTCCTGTGGGCGCAATCGCTGGACGTTTCGAATTTGGCAGCCGGGCTCTCCGAGAGAGAAATACACAGTGTTGCCCCTTTACGAACGAAAGCTGTTGCAGAACGCGAATGTCTGTCTACCAGCGAATGCAGTTCCAAGGGACAGTGAAAACCAGCTACAGCTTTCCGTGCTGGCAGCTTTCCTGTGGGCGCAATCGCTGGACTTTTCGAATTTGGCAGCCGGGCTCTCCCAGAGAGAAATACACAGTGTTGCCCCTTTACGAACGAAAGCTGTTGCAGAACGCGAATGTCTGTCTACCAGCGAATGCAGTTCCAAGGGACAGTGAAAACCAGCTACTGCTTTCCGTGCTGGCAGCTTTCCTGTGGGCGCAATCGCTGGACGTTTCGAATTTGGCAGCCGGGCTCTCCCAGAGAGAAATACACAGTGTTGCCCCTTTACGAACGAAAGCTTTTGCAGAACGCGAATGTTTGTGTAGCAGCGAATGCACTTCCAAGGGACAGTGAAAACCAGCTACTGCTTTCCGTGCTGGGAGCTTTCCTGTGGGCGCAATCGCTGGACGTTTCGAATTTGGCAGCCGGGCTCTCCAAGAGAGAAATACACAGTGTTGCCCCATTACCAACCAAAGCTTTTGCAGAACGCGAATGTCTGTCTACCAGCGAATGCAGTTCCAAGGGACAGTGAAAACCAGCTACAGCTTTCCGTGCTGGCAGCTTTCCTGTGGGCGCAATCGCTGGACGTTTCGAATTTGTCAGCCGGGCTCTGCGAGAGAGAAATACACAGTGTTGCCTCATTACGAACGAAAGCTTTTGCAGAACACGAATGTCTATGTAGCAGCGAATGCAGTTCCAAGGGACAGTGAAAACCAGCTACAGCTTTCCGTGCTGGCAGCTTTCCTGTGGGCGCAATCGCTGGACGTTTCGAATTTGGAAGCCGCGCTCTCCGAGAGAGAAATACACAGTGTTGCCTCATTACGAACGAAAGCTTTTGCAGAACACGAATGTCTGTCTACCAGCGAATGCAGTTCCAAGGGACAGTGAAAACCAGCTACAGCTTTCCGTGCTGGGAGCTTTCCTGTGGGCGCAATCGCTGGACGTTTCGAATTTGGCAGCCGGGCTCTCCGAGAGAAATACACAGTGTTGCCCCTTTACGAACGAAAGCTGTTGCAGAACGCGAATGTCTGTGTAGCAGCGAATGCAGTTCCAAGGGACAGTGAAAGCCAGCTACAGCTTTCCGTGCTGGCATCTTTCGTGTGGGCGCAATCGCTGGACGTTTCGAATTTGGCAGCCGCGCTCTCCGAGAGAGAAATACACAGTGTTGCCTCATTACGAACGCAAGCTTTTGCAGAACACGGATGTCCGTCTACCAGCGAATGCAGTTCCAAGGGACAGTGAAAACCAGCTACAGCTTTTTGTGCTGGCAGCTTTCCTGTGGGCGCAATCGCTGGACGTTTCGAATTTGGCAGCCGGGCTCTCCGAGAGAGAAATACACAGTGTTGCCCCTTTACGAACGAAAGCTGTTGCAGAACGCGAATGTCTGTCTACCAGCGAATGCAGTTCCAAGGGACAGTGAAAGCCAGCTACAGCTTTCCGTGCTGGCAGCTTTCCTGTGGGCGCAATCGCTGGACGTTTCGAATTTGGCAGCCGGGCTCTCCGAGAGAGAAATACACAGTGTTGCCCCATTACGAACCAAAGCTTTTGCAGAACGCGAATGTCTGTCTACCAGCGAATGCAGTTCCAAGGGACAGTGAAAACCAGCTACAGCTTTCCGTGCTGGCAGCTTTCCTGTGGGCGCAATCGCTGGACGTTTCGAATTTGGCAGCCGGGCTCTCCGAGAGAGAAATACACAGTGTTGCCTCATTACGAACGAAAGCTGTTGCAGAACGCGAATGTCTGTGTAGCAGCGAATGCAGTTCCAAGGGACAGTGAAAACCAGCTACAGCTTTCCGTGCTGGGAGCTTTCCTGTGGGCGCAATCGCTCGACGTTTCGAATTTGGCAGCCGGGCTCTCCGAGAGAGAAATACACAGTGTTGCACCTTTACGAACGAAAGCTGTTGCAGAACGCGAATGTCTGTGTAGCAGCGAATGCAGTTCCAAGGGACAGTGAAAACCAGCTACAGCTTTCCGTGCTGGCAGCTTTCCTGTGGGCGCAATCGCTGGACGTTTGAATTTGGCAGCCGGACTCCACGAGAGAGAAATACACAGTGTTGCCCCATTACGAACCAAGGCTTTTGCAGAACGCAAATGTCTGTCTACCAGCGAATGCAGTTCCAAGGGACAGTGAAAACCAGCTACAGCTTTCCGTGCTGGCAGCTTTCCCGTGGGCGCAATCGCTGGACGTTTCGAATTTGGCAGCCGGGCTCTCCCAGAGAGAAATACACAGTGTTGCCCCTTTACGAACGAAAGCTTTTGCAGAACGCGAATGTCTGTGTAGCAGCGAATGCAGTTCCAAGGGACAGTGAAAACCAGCTACTGCTTTCCGTGCTGGGAGCTTTCCTGTGGGCGCAATCGCTGGACGTTTCGAATTTGGCAGCCGGGCTCTCCAAGAGAGAAATACACAGTGTTGCCCCATTACCAACCAAAGCTTTTGCAGAACGCGAATGTCTGTCTACCAGCGAATGCAGTTCCAAGGGACAGTGAAAACCAGCTACAGCTTTCCGTGCTGGCAGCTTTCCTGTGGGCGCAATCGCTGGACGTTTCGAATTTGTCAGCCGGGCTCTGCGAGAGAGAAATACACAGTGTTGCCTCATTACGAACGAAAGCTTTTGCAGAACACGAATGTCTGTGTAGCAGCGAATGCAGTTCCAAGGGACAGTGAAAACCAGCTACAGCTTTCCGTGCTGGCAGCTTTCCTGTGGGCGCAATCGCTGGACGTTTCGAATTTGGCAGCTGGGCTCTCCGAGAGAGAAATACACAGTGTTGCCTCATTACGAACGAAAGCTTTTGCAGAACACGAATGTCTGTCTACCAGCGAATGCAGTTCCAAGGGACAGTGAAAACCAGCTACAGCTTTCCGTGCTGGCAGCTTTCCTGTGGGCGCAATCGCTGGACGTTTCGAATTTGGCAGCCGGGCTCTCCGAGAGAGAAATACACAGTGTTGCCCCATTACCAACCAAAGCTTTTGCAGAACGCGAATGGCTGTGTAGCAGCGAATGCAGTTCCAAGGGACAGTGAAAACCAGCTACAGCTTTCCGTGCTGGGGGCTTTCCTGTGGGCGCAATCGCTGGACGTTTCGAATTTGGCAGCCGCGCTCTCCGAGAGAGAAATACACAGTGTTGCCCCATTACCAACCAAAGCTTTTGCAGAACGCGAATGTCTGTCTACCAGCGAATGCAGTTCCAAGGGACAGTGAAAACCAGCTACAGCTTTCCGTGCTGGCAGCTTTCCTGTGGGCGCAATCGCTGAACTTTTCAAATTAGGCAGCCGGGTTCTCCGAGAGAGAAATACACAGTGTTGCCCCTTTACCAAACAAAGCTTTTGCAGAACGCGAATGTCTGTCTACCAGCGAATGCAGTTCCAAGGGACAGTGAAAACCAGCTACAGCTTTCCGTGCTGGGAGCTTTCCTGTGGGCGCAATCGCTGGACGTTTCGAATTTGGCAGCCGGGCTCTCCGAGAGAGAAATACACAGTGTTGCCCCTTTACGAACGAAAGCTGTTGCAGAACGCGAATGTCTGTCTACCAGCGAATGCAGTTCCAAGGGACAGTGAAAACCAGCTACAGCTTTCCGTGCTGGCAGCTTTCCTGTGGGCGCAATCGCTGGACGTTTCGAATTTGGCAGCCGGGCTCTCCGAGCGAGAAATACACAGTGTTGCCCCTTTACGAACGAAAGCTGTTGCAGAACGCGAATGTCTGTCTACCAGCGAATGCAGTTCCAAGGGACAGTGAAAACCAGCTACAGCTTTCCGTGCTGGGAGCTTTCCTGTGGGCGCAATCGCTGGACGTTTCGAATTTGGCAGCCGGGTCTCCCAGAGAGAAATACACAGTGTTGCCCCTTTACGAACGAAAGCTTTTGCAGAACGCGAATGTCTGTGTAGCAGCGAATGCAGTTCCAAGGGACAGTGAAAACCAGCTACAGCTTTCCGTGCTGGCAGCTTTCCTGTGGGCGCAATCGCTGGACGTTTCGAATTTGGCAGCCGGGCTCTCCGAGAGAGAAATACACAGTGTTGCCCCATTACGAACCAAAGCTGTTGCAGAACGCGAATGTCTGTGTAGCAGCGAATGCAGTTCCAAGGGACAGTGAAAACCAGCTACAGCTTTCCGTGCTGGCAGCTTTCCTGTGGGCGCAATCGCTGGACGTTTCGAATTTGGCAGCCGGGCTCTGCGAGAGAGAAATACACAGTGTTGCCTCATTACGAACGAAAGCTGTTGCAGAACGCGAATGTCTGTGTAGCAGCGAATGCAGTTCCAAGGGACAGTGAAAACCAGCTACAGCTTTCCGTGCTGGGAGCTTTCCTGTGGGCGCAATCGCTGGACGTTTCGAATTTGGCAGCCGGGCTCTCCGAGAGAGAAATACACAGTGTTGCCCCTTTACGAACGAAAGCTGTTGCAGAACGCGAATGTCTGTCTACCAGCGAATGCAGTTCCAAGGGACAGTGAAAACCAGCTACAGCTTTCCGTGCTGGCAGCTTTCCTGTGGGCGCAATCGCTGGACGTTTCGAATTTGGCAGCCGGGCTCTCCGAGAGAGAAATACACAGTGTTGCCCCTTTACGAACGAAAGCTGTTGCAGAACGCGAATGTCTGTCTACCAGCGAATGCAGTTCCAAGGGACAGTGAAAACCAGCTACAGCTTTCCGTGCTGGCAGCTTTCCTGTGGGCGCAATCGCTGGACTTTTCGAATTTGGCAGCCGGGCTCTCCCAGAGAGAAATACACAGTGTTGCCCCTTTACGAACGAAAGCTTTTGCAGAACCCGAATGTCTGTGTAGCAGCGAATGCAGTTCCAAGGGACAGTGAAAACCAGCTACTGCTTTCCGTGCTGGCAGCTTTCCTGTGGGCGCAATCGCTGGACGTTTCGAATTTGGCAGCCGGGCTCTCCGAGAGAGAAATACACAGTGTTGCCCCTTTACGAACGAAAGCTTTTGCAGAACGCGAATGTTTGTGTAGCAGCGAATGCACTTCCAAGGGACAGTGAAAACCAGCTACTGCTTTCCGTGCTGGGAGCTTTCCTGTGGGCGCAATCGCTGGACGTTTCGAATTTGGCAGCCGGGCTCTCCAAGAGAGAAATACACAGTGTTGCCCCATTACCAACCAAAGCTTTTGCAGAACGCGAATGTCTGTCTACCAGCGAATGCAGTTCCAAGGGACAGTGAAAACCAGCTACAGCTTTCCGTGCTGGCAGCTTTCCTGTGGGCGCAATCGCTGGACGTTTCGAATTTGTCAGCCGGGCTCTGCGAGAGAGAAATACACAGTGTTGCCTCATTACGAACGAAAGCTTTTGCAGAACACGAATGTCTATGTAGCAGCGAATGCAGTTCCAAGGGACAGTGAAAACCAGCTACAGCTTTCCGTGCTGGCAGCTTTCCTGTGGGCGCAATCGCTGGACGTTTCGAATTTGGAAGCCGCGCTCTCCGAGAGAGAAATACACAGTGTTGCCTCATTACGAACGAAAGCTTTTGCAGAACACGAATGTCTGTCTACCAGCGAATGCAGTTCCAAGGGACAGTGAAAACCAGCTACAGCTTTCCGTGCTGGGAGCTTTCCTGTGGGCGCAATCGCTGGACGTTTCGAATTTGGCAGCCGGGCTCTCCGAGAGAAATACACAGTGTTGCCCCTTTACGAACGAAAGCTGTTGCAGAACGCGAATGTCTGTGTAGCAGCGAATGCAGTTCCAAGGGACAGTGAAAGCCAGCTACAGCTTTCCGTGCTGGCATCTTTCGTGTGGGCGCAATCGCTGGACGTTTCGAATTTGGCAGCCGCGCTCTCCGAGAGAGAAATACACAGTGTTGCCTCATTACGAACGCAAGCTTTTGCAGAACACGGATGTCCGTCTACCAGCGAATGCAGTTCCAAGGGACAGTGAAAACCAGCTACAGCTTTTTGTGCTGGCAGCTTTCCTGTGGGCGCAATCGCTGGACGTTTCGAATTTGGCAGCCGGGCTCTCCGAGAGAGAAATACACAGTGTTGCCCCTTTACGAACGAAAGCTGTTGCAGAACGCGAATGTCTGTGTAGCAGCGAATGCAGTTCCAAGGGACAGTGAAAGCCAGCTACAGCTTTCCGTGCTGGCAGCTTTCCTGTGGGCGCAATCGCTGGACGTTTCGAATTTGGCAGCCGGGCTCTCCGAGAGAGAAATACACAGTGTTGCCCCATTACGAACCAAAGCTTTTGCAGAACGCGAATGTCTGTCTACCAGCGAATGCAGTTCCAAGGGACAGTGAAAACCAGCTACAGCTTTCCGTGCTGGCAGCTTTCCTGTGGGCGCAATCGCTGGACGTTTCGAATTTGGCAGCCGGGCTCTGCGAGAGAGAAATACACAGTGTTGCCTCATTACGAACGAAAGCTGTTGCAGAACGCGAATGTCTGTGTAGCAGCGAATGCAGTTCCAAGGGACAGTGAAAACCAGCTACAGCTTTCCGTGCTGGGAGCTTTCCTGTGGGCGCAATCGCTGGACGTTTCGAATTTGGCAGCCGGGCTCTCCGAGAGAGAAATACACAGTGTTGCACCTTTACGAACGAAAGCTGTTGCAGAACGCGAATGTCTGTGTAGCAGCGAATGCAGTTCCAAGGGACAGTGAAAACCAGCTACAGCTTTCCGTGCTGGCAGCTTTCCTGTGGGCGCAATCGCTGGACGTTTGAATTTGGCAGCCGGACTCCACGAGAGAGAAATACACAGTGTTGCCCCATTACGAACCAAGGCTTTTGCAGAACGCAAATGTCTGTCTACCAGCGAATGCAGTTCCAAGGGACAGTGAAAACCAGCTACAGCTTTCCGTGCTGGCAGCTTTCCTGTGGGCGCAATCGCTGGACGTTTCGAATTTGGCAGCCGGGCTCTCCCAGAGAGAAATACACAGTGTTGCCCCTTTACGAACGAAAGCTTTTGCAGAACGCAAATGTCTGTGTAGCAGCGAATGCAGTTCCAAGGGACAGTGAAAACCAGCTACTGCTTTCCGTGCTGGGAGCTTTCCTGTGGGCGCAATCGCTGGACGTTTCGAATTTGGCAGCCGGGCTCTCCAAGAGAGAAATACACAGTGTTGCCCCATTACCAACCAAAGCTTTTGCAGAACGCGAATGTCTGTCTACCAGCGAATGCAGTTCCAAGGGACAGTGAAAACCAGCTACAGCTTTCCGTGCTGGCAGCTTTCCTGTGGCGCAATCGCTGGACGTTTCGAATTTGGCAGCCGGGCTCTCCGAGAGAGAAATACACAGTGTTGCCCCATTACCAACCAAAGCTTTTGCAGAACGCGAATGGCTGTGTAGCAGCGAATGCAGTTCCAAGGGACAGTGAAAACCAGCTACAGCTTTCCGTGCTGGGAGCTTTCCTGTGGGCGCAATCGCTGGACGTTTCGAATTTGGCAGCCGCGCTCTCCGAGAGAGAAATACACAGTGTTGCCCCATTACCAACCAAAGCTTTTGCAGAACGCGAATGTCTGTCTACCAGCGAATGCAGTTCCAAGGGACAGTGAAAACCAGCTACAGCTTTCCGTGCTGGCAGCTTTCCTGTGGGCGCAATCGCTGAACTTTTCAAATTAGGCAGCCGGGTTCTCCGAGAGAGAAATACACAGTGTTGCCCCTTTACCAAACAAAGCTTTTGCAGAACGCGAATGTCTGTCTACCAGCGAATGCAGTTCCAAGGGACAGTGAAAACCAGCTACAGCTTTCCGTGCTGGGAGCTTTCCTGTGGGCGCAATCGCTGGACGTTTCGAATTTGGCAGCCGGGCTCTCCGAGAGAGAAATACACAGTGTTGCCCCTTTACGAACGAAAGCTGTTGCAGAACGCGAATGTCTGTCTACCAGCGAATGCAGTTCCAAGGGACAGTGAAAACCAGCTACAGCTTTCCGTGCTGGCAGCTTTCCTGTGGGCGCAATCGCTGGACGTTTCGAATTTGGCAGCCGGGCTCTCCGAGCGAGAAATACACAGTGTTGCCCCTTTACGAACGAAAGCTGTTGCAGAACGCGAATGTCTGTCTACCAGCGAATGCAGTTCCAAAGGACAGTGAAAACCAGCTACAGCTTTCCGTGCTGGCAGCTTTCCTGTGGGCGCAATCGCTGGACGTTTCGAATTTGGCAGCCGGGTCTCCCAGAGAGAAATACACAGTGTTGCCCCTTTACGAACGAAAGCTTTTGCAGAACGCGAATGTCTGTGTAGCAGCGAATGCAGTTCCAAGGGACAGTGAAAACCAGCTACAGCTTTCCGTGCTGGCAGCTTTCCTGTGGGCGCAATCGCTGGACGTTTCGAATTTGGCAGCCGGGCTCTCCGAGAGAGAAATACACAGTGTTGCCCCATTACGAACCAAAGCTTTTGCAGAACGCGAATGTCTGTGTAGCAGCGAATGCAGTTCCAAGGGACAGTGAAAACCAGCTACAGCTTTCCGTGCTGGCAGCTTTCCTGTGGGCGCAATCGCTGGACGTTTCGAATTTGGCAGCCGGGCTCTGCGAGAGAGAAATACACAGTGTTGCCTCATTACGAACGAAAGCTGTTGCAGAACGCGAATGTCTGTGTAGCAGCGAATGCAGTTCCAAGGGACAGTGAAAACCAGCTACAGCTTTCCGTGCTGGGAGCTTTCCTGTGGGCGCAATCGCTGGACGTTTTGAATTTGGCAGCCGGGCTCTCCGAGAGAGAAATACACAGTGTTGCCCCTTTACGAACGAAAGCTGTTGCAGAACGCGAATGTCTGTCTACCAGCGAATGCAGTTCCAAGGGACAGTGAAAACCAGCTACAGCTTTCCGTGCTGGCAGCTTTCCTGTGGGCGCAATCGCTGGACGTTTCGAATTTGGCAGCCGGGCTCTCCGAGAGAGAAATACACAGTGTTGCCCCTTTACGAACGAAAGCTGTTGCAGAACGCGAATGTCTGTCTACCAGCGAATGCAGTTCCAAGGGACAGTGAAAACCAGCTACAGCTTTCCGTGCTGGCAGCTTTCCTGTGGGCGCAATCGCTGGACGTTTCGAATTTGGCAGCCGGGCTCTCCGAGAGAGAAATACACAGTGTTGCCCCTTTACGAACGAAAGCTGTTGCAGAACGCGAATGTCTGTCTACCAGCGAATGCAGTTCCAAGGGACAGTGAAAACCAGCTACAGCTTTCCGTGCTGGCAGCTTTCCTGTGGGCGCAATCGCTGGACTTTTCGAATTTGGCAGCCGGGCTCTCCCAGAGAGAAATACACAGTGTTGCCCCTTTACGAACGAAAGCTTTTGCAGAACCCGAATGTCTGTGTAGCAGCGAATGCAGTTCCAAGGGACAGTGAAAACCAGCTACTGCTTTCCGTGCTGGCAGCTTTCCTGTGGGCGCAATCGCTGGACGTTTCGAATTTGGCAGCCGGGCTCTCCGAGAGAGAAATACACAGTGTTGCCCCTTTACGAACGAAAGCTTTTGCAGAACGCGAATGTTTGTGTAGCAGCGAATGCACTTCCAAGGGACAGTGAAAACCAGCTACTGCTTTCCGTGCTGGGAGCTTTCCTGTGGGCGCAATCGCTGGACGTTTCGAATTTGGCAGCCGGGCTCTCCAAGAGAGAAATACACAGTGTTGCCCCATTACCAACCAAAGCTTTTGCAGAACGCGAATGTCTGTCTACCAGCGAATGCAGTTCCAAGGGACAGTGAAAACCAGCTACAGCTTTCCGTGCTGGCAGCTTTCCTGTGGGCGCAATCGCTGGACGTTTCGAATTTGTCAGCCGGGCTCTGCGAGAGAGAAATACACAGTGTTGCCTCATTACGAACGAAAGCTTTTGCAGAACACGAATGTCTATGTAGCAGCGAATGCAGTTCCAAGGGACAGTGAAAACCAGCTACAGCTTTCCGTGCTGGCAGCTTTCCTGTGGGCGCAATCGCTGGACGTTTCGAATTTGGAAGCCGCGCTCTCCGAGAGAGAAATACACAGTGTTGCCTCATTACGAACGAAAGCTTTTGCAGAACACGAATGTCTGTCTACCAGCGAATGCAGTTCCAAGGGACAGTGAAAACCAGCTACAGCTTTCCGTGCTGGGAGCTTTCCTGTGGGCGCAATCGCTGGACGTTTCGAATTTGGCAGCCGGGCTCTCCGAGAGAAATACACAGTGTTGCCCCTTTACGAACGAAAGCTGTTGCAGAACGCGAATGTCTGTGTAGCAGCGAATGCAGTTCCAAGGGACAGTGAAAGCCAGCTACAGCTTTCCGTGCTGGCATCTTTCGTGTGGGCGCAATCGCTGGACGTTTCGAATTTGGCAGCCGCGCTCTCCGAGAGAGAAATACACAGTGTTGCCTCATTACGAACGCAAGCTTTTGCAGAACACGGATGTCCGTCTACCAGCGAATGCAGTTCCAAGGGACAGTGAAAACCAGCTACAGCTTTTTGTGCTGGCAGCTTTCCTGTGGGCGCAATCGCTGGACGTTTCGAATTTGGCAGCCGGGCTCTCCGAGAGAGAAATACACAGTGTTGCCCCTTTACGAACGAAAGCTGTTGCAGAACGCGAATGTCTGTGTAGCAGCGAATGCAGTTCCAAGGGACAGTGAAAGCCAGCTACAGCTTTCCGTGCTGGCAGCTTTCCTGTGGGCGCAATCGCTGGACGTTTCGAATTTGGCAGCCGGGCTCTCCGAGAGAGAAATACACAGTGTTGCCCCATTACGAACCAAAGCTTTTGCAGAACGCGAATGTCTGTGTAGCAGCGAATGCAGTTCCAAGGGACAGTGAAAACCAGCTACAGCTTTCCGTGCTGGCAGCTTTCCTGTGGGCGCAATCGCTGGACGTTTGAATTTGGCAGCCGGACTCCACGAGAGAGAAATACACAGTGTTGCCCCATTACGAACCAAGGCTTTTGCAGAACGCAAATGTCTGTCTACCAGCGAATGCAGTTCCAAGGGACAGTGAAAACCAGCTACAGCTTTCCGTGCTGGCAGCTTTCCTGTGGGCGCAATCGCTGGACGTTTCGAATTTGGCAGCCGGGCTCTCCGAGAGAGAAATACACAGTGTTGCCCCGTTACGAACGAAAGCTGTTGCAGAACGCGAATGTCTGTCTACCAGCGAATGCAGTTCCAAGGGACAGTGAAAACCAGCTACAGCTTTCCGTGCTGGCAGCTTTCCTGTGGGTGCAATCGCTGGACGTTTCGAATTTGGCAGCCGGGCTCTCCCAGAGAGAAATACACAGTGTTGCCCCTTTACGAACGAAAGCTTTTGCAGAACGCGAATGTCTGTCTACCAGCGAATGCAGTTCCAAGGGACAGTTAAAACCAGCTACAGCTTTCCGTGCTGGGAGCTTTCCTGTGGGCGCAATCGCTGGACGTTTCGAATTTGGCAGCCGGGCTCTCCGAGAGAGAAATACACAGTGTTGCCCCTTTACGAAACAAAGCTTTTGCAGAACGCGAATGTCTGTCTACCAGCGAATGCAGTTCCAAGGGACAGTGAAAACCAGCTACAGCTTTCCGTGCTGGCAGCTTTCCTGTGGGCGCAATCGCTGGACGTTTCGAATTTGGCAGCCGGGCTCTCCCAGAGAGAAATACACAGTGTTGCCCCTTTACGAACCAAAGCTTTTGCAGAACGCGAATGTCTGTCTACCAGCGAATGCAGTTCCAAGGGACAGTGAAAACCAGCTACAGATTTCCGTGCTGGCAGCTTTCCTGTGGGCGCAATCGCTGGACGTTTCGAATTTGGCAGCCGGGCTCTCCGAGAGAGAAATACACAGTGTTGCCCCTTTACGAACGAAAGCTGTTGCAGAACGCGAATGTCTGTCTACCAGCGAATGCAGTTCCAAGGGACAGTAAAAACCAGCTACAGCTTTCCGTGCTGGCAGCTTTCCTGTGGGCGCAATCGCTGGACGTTTCGAATTTGGCAGCCGGGCTCTCCGAGAGAGAAATACACAGTGTTGCCCCTTTACGAACGAAAGCTGTTGCAGAACGCGAATGTCTGTCTACCAGCGAATGCAGTTCCAAGGGACAGTGAAAACCAGCTACAGCTTTCCGTGCTGGCAGCTTTCCTGTGGGCGCAATCGCTGGACGTTTCGAATTTGGCAGCCGGGCTCTCCCAGAGAGAAATACACAGTGTTGCCTCATTACGAACGAAAGCTTTTGCAGAACGCGAATGTCTGTGTAGCAGCGAATGCACTTCCAAGGGACAGTGAAAACCAGCTACTGCTTTCCGTGCTGGGAGCTTTCCTGTGGGCGCAATCGCTGGAAGTTTCGAATTTGGCAGCCGGGCTCTCCAAGAGAGAAATACACAGTGTTGCCCCATTACCAACCAAAGCTTTTGCAGAACGCGAATGTCTGTCTACCAGCGAATGCAGTTCCAAGGGACAGTGAAAACCAGCTACAGCTTTCCGTGCTGGCAGCTTTCCTGTGGGCGCAATCGCTGGACGTTTCGAATTTGGCAGCCGGGCTCTCCGAGAGAGAAATACACAGTGTTGCCCCATTACGAAACAAAGCTTTTGCAGAACGCGAATGTCTGTCTACCAGCGAATGCAGTTCCAAGGGACAGTGAAAACCACCTACAGCTTTCCGTGCTGGCAGCTTTCCTGTGGGCGCAATCGCTGGACGTTTCAAATTTGTCAGCCGGGCTCTGCGAGAGAGAAATACACAGTGTTGCCTCATTACGAACGAAAGCTTTTGCAGAACACGAATGTCTGTGTAGCAGCGAATGCAGTTCCAAGGGACAGTGAAAACCAGCTACAGCTTTCCGTGCTGGCAGCTTTCCTGTGGGCGCAATCGCTGGACGTTTCGAATTTGGCAGCCGGGCTCTCCGAGAGAGAAATACACAGTGTTGCCCCATTACGAAACAAAGCTTTTGCAGAACGCGAATGTCTGTCTACCAGCGAATGCAGTTCCAAGGGACAGTGAAAACCACCTACAGCTTTCCGTGCTGGCAGCTTTCCTGTGGGCGCAATCGCTGGACGTTTCAAATTTGTCAGCCGGGCTCTGCGAGAGAGAAATACACAGTGTTGCCTCATTACGAACGAAAGCTTTTGCAGAACACGAATGTCTGTGTAGCAGCGAATGCAGTTCCAAGGGACAGTGAAAACCAGCTACAGCTTTCCGTGCTGGCAGCTTTCCTGTGGGCGCAATCGCTGGACGTTTCGAATTTGGAAGCCGCGCTCTCCGAGAGATTAATACACAGTGTTGCCTCATTACGAACGAAAGCTTTTGCAGAACACGAATGTCTGTCTACCAGCGAATGCAGTTCCAAGGGACAGTGAAAACCAGCTACAGCTTTCCGTGCTGGGAGCTTTCCTGTGGGCGCAATCGCTGGACGTTTCGAATTTGGCAGCCGGGCTCTCCCAGAGAGAAATACACAGTGTTGCCCCTTTACGAACGAAAGCTGTTGCAGAACGCGAATGTCTGTCTACCAGCGAATGCAGTTCCAAGGGACAGTGAAAACCAGCTACAGCTTTCCGTGCTGGCAGCTTTCCTGTGGGCGCAATCGCTGGACGTTTCGAATTTGGCAGCCGGGCTCTGCGAGAGAGAAATACACAGTGTTGCCTCATTACGAACGAAAGCTGTTGCAGAACGCGAATGTCTGTGTAGCAGCGAATGCAGTTCCAAGGGACAGTGAAAACCAGCTACAGCTTTCCGTGCTGGGAGCTTTCCTGTGGGCGCAATCGCTGGACGTTTCGAATTTGGCAGCCGGGCTCTCCGAGAGAGAAATACACAGTGTTGCACCTTTACGAACGAAAGCTGTTGCAGAACGCGAATGTCTGTGTAGCAGCGAATGCAGTTCCAAGGGACAGTGAAAACCAGCTACAGCTTTCCGTGCTGGCAGCTTTCCTGTGGGCGCAATCGCTGGACGTTTGAATTTGGCAGCCGGACTCCACGAGAGAGAAATACACAGTGTTGCCCCATTACGAACCAAGGCTTTTGCAGAACGCAAATGTCTGTCTACCAGCGAATGCAGTTCCAAGGGACAGTGAAAACCAGCTACAGCTTTCCGTGCTGGCAGCTTTCCTGTGGGCGCAATCGCTGGACGTTTCGAATTTGGCAGCCGGGCTCTCCGAGAGAGAAATACACAGTGTTGCCCCGTTACGAACGAAAGCTGTTGCAGAACGCGAATGTCTGTCTACCAGCGAATGCAGTTCCAAGGGACAGTGAAAACCAGCTACAGCTTTCCGTGCTGGCAGCTTTCCTGTGGGTGCAATCGCTGGACGTTTCGAATTTGGCAGCCGGGCTCTCCCAGAGAGAAATACACAGTGTTGCCCCTTTACGAACGAAAGCTTTTGCAGAACGCGAATGTCTGTCTACCAGCGAATGCAGTTCCAAGGGACAGTTAAAACCAGCTACAGCTTTCCGTGCTGGGAGCTTTCCTGTGGGCGCAATCGCTGGACGTTTCGAATTTGGCAGCCGGGCTCTCCGAGAGAGAAATACACAGTGTTGCCCCTTTACGAAACAAAGCTTTTGCAGAACGCGAATGTCTGTCTACCAGCGAATGCAGTTCCAAGGGACAGTGAAAACCAGCTACAGCTTTCCGTGCTGGCAGCTTTCCTGTGGGCGCAATCGCTGGACGTTTCGAATTTGGCAGCCGGGCTCTCCCAGAGAGAAATACACAGTGTTGCCCCTTTACGAACCAAAGCTTTTGCAGAACGCGAATGTCTGTCTACCAGCGAATGCAGTTCCAAGGGACAGTGAAAACCAGCTACAGATTTCCGTGCTGGCAGCTTTCCTGTGGGCGCAATCGCTGGACGTTTCGAATTTGGCAGCCGGGCTCTCCGAGAGAGAAATACACAGTGTTGCCCCTTTACGAACGAAAGCTGTTGCAGAACGCGAATGTCTGTCTACCAGCGAATGCAGTTCCAAGGGACAGTAAAAACCAGCTACAGCTTTCCGTGCTGGCAGCTTTCCTGTGGGCGCAATCGCTGGACGTTTCGAATTTGGCAGCCGGGCTCTCCGAGAGAGAAATACACAGTGTTGCCCCTTTACGAACGAAAGCTGTTGCAGAACGCGAATGTCTGTCTACCAGCGAATGCAGTTCCAAGGGACAGTGAAAACCAGCTACAGCTTTCCGTGCTGGCAGCTTTCCTGTGGGCGCAATCGCTGGACGTTTCGAATTTGGCAGCCGGGCTCTCCCAGAGAGAAATACACAGTGTTGCCTCATTACGAACGAAAGCTTTTGCAGAACGCGAATGTCTGTGTAGCAGCGAATGCACTTCCAAGGGACAGTGAAAACCAGCTACTGCTTTCCGTGCTGGGAGCTTTCCTGTGGGCGCAATCGCTGGAAGTTTCGAATTTGGCAGCCGGGCTCTCCAAGAGAGAAATACACAGTGTTGCCCCATTACCAACCAAAGCTTTTGCAGAACGCGAATGTCTGTCTACCAGCGAATGCAGTTCCAAGGGACAGTGAAAACCAGCTACAGCTTTCCGTGCTGGCAGCTTTCCTGTGGGCGCAATCGCTGGACGTTTCGAATTTGTCAGCCGGGCTCTGCGAGAGAGAAATACACAGTGTTGCCTCATTACGAACGAAAGCTTTTGCAGAACACGAATGTCTGTGTAGCAGCGAATGCAGTTCCAAGGGACAGTGAAAACCAGCTACAGCTTTCCGTGCTGGCAGCTTTCCTGTGGGCGCAATCGCTGGACGTTTCGAATTTGGCAGCCGGGCTCTCCGAGAGAGAAATACACAGTGTTGCCCCATTACCAACCAAAGCTTTTGCAGAACGCGAATGTCTGTCTACCAGCGAATGCAGTTCCAAGGGACAGTGAAAACCAGCTACAGCTTTCTGTGCTGGCAGCTTTCCTGTGGGCGCAATCGCTGAACTTTTCAAATTAGGCAGCCGGGTTCTCCGAGAGAGAAATACACAGTGTTGCCCCTTTACCAACCAAAGCTTTTGCAGAACGCGAATGTCTGTCTACCAGCGAATGCAGTTCCAAGGGACAGTGAAAACCAGCTACAGCTTTCCGTGCTGGGAGCTTTCCTGTGGGCGCAATCGCTGGACGTTTCGAATTTGGCAGCCGCGCTCTCCGAGAGAGAAATACACAGTGTTGCCCCATTACCAACCAAAGCTTTTGCAGAACGCGAATGTCTGTCTACCAGCGAATGCAGTTCCAAGGGACAGTGAAAACCAGCTACAGCTTTCTGTGCTGGCAGCTTTCCTGTGGGCGCAATCGCTGAACTTTTCAAATTAGGCAGCCGGGTTCTCCGAGAGAGAAATACACAGTGTTGCCCCTTTACCAACCAAAGCTTTTGCAGAACGCGAATGTCTGTCTACCAGCGAATGCAGTTCCAAGGGGCAGTGAAAACCAGCTACAGCTTTCCGTGCTGGGAGCTTTCCTGTGGGCGCAATCGCTGGACGTTTCGAATTTGGCAGCCGGGCTCTCCGAGAGAGAAATACACAGTGTTGCCCCTTTACGAACGAAAGCTGTTGCAGAACGCGAATGTCTGTCTACCAGCGAATGCAGTTCCAAGGGACAGTGAAAACCAGCTACTGCTTTCCGTGCTGGGAGCTTTCCTGTGGGCGCAATCGCTGGACGTTTCGAATTTGGCAGCCGAGCTCTCCGAGCGAGAAATACACAGTGTTGCCCCTTTACGAACGAAAGCTGTTGCAGAACGCGAATGTCTGTGTAGCAGCGAATGCAGTTCCAAGGGACAGTGAAAGCCAGCTACAGCTTTCCGTGCTGGCAGCTTTCCTGTGGGCGCAATCGCTGGACGTTTCGAATTTGGCAGCCGGGCTCTGCGAGAGAGAAATACACAGTGTTGCCTCATTACGAACGAAAGCTGTTGCAGAACACGAAAGTCCGTCTACCAGCGAATGCAGTTCCAAGGGACAGTGAAAACCAGCTACAGCTTTCCGTGCTGGCATCTTTCGTGTGGGCGCAATCGCTGGACGTTTCGAATTTGGCAGCCGCGCTCTCCGAGAGAGAAATACACAGTGTTGCCACATTACGCACGCAAGCTTTTGCAGAACACGGATGTCCGTCTACCAGCGAATGCAGTTCCAAGGGACAGTGAAAACCAGCTACAGCTTTCCGTGCTGGGAGCTTTCCTGTGGGCGCAATCGCTGGACGTTTCGAATTTGGCAGCCGGGCTCTCCGAGAGAGAAATACACAGTGTTGCCCCATTACGAACGAAAGCTGTTGCAGAACGCGAATGTCTGTCTACCAGCGAATGCAGTTCCAAGGGACAGTGAAAACCAGCTACAGCTTTCCGTGCTGGGAGCTTTCCTGTGGGCGCAATCGCTGGACGTTTCGAATTTGGCAGCCGGGCTCTCCGAGAGAGAAATACACAGTGTTGCCCCTTTACGAACGAAAGCTTTTGCAGAACGCGAATGTCTGTCTACCAGCGAATGCAGTTCCAAGGGACAGTGAAAACCAGCTACAGCTTTCCGTGCTGGGAGCTTTCCTGTGGGCGCAATCGCTGGACGTTTCGAATTTGGCAGCCGGGCTCTCCGAGAGAGAAATACACAGTGTTGCCCCTTTACGAAACAAAGCTGTTGCAGAACGCGAATGTCTGTGTAGCAGCGAATGCAGTTCCAAGGGACAGTGAAAGCCAGCTACAGCTTTCCGTGCTGGCAGCTTTCCTGTGGGCGCAATCGCTGGACGTTTCGAATTTGGCAGCCGGGCTCTCCGAGAGAGAAATACACAGTGTTGCCCCATTACGAACCAAAGCTTTTGCAGAACGCGAATGTCTGTCTACCAGCGAATGCAGTTCCAAGGGACAGTGAAAACCAGCTACAGCTTTCCGTGCTGGCAGCTTTCCTGTGGGCGCAATCGCTGGACGTTTCGAATTTGGCAGCCGCGCTCTCCGAGAGAGAAATACACAGTGTTGCCCCATTACCAACCAAAGCTTTTGCAGAACGCGAATGTCTGTCTACCAGCGAATGCAGTTCCAAGGGACAGTGAAAACCAGCTACAGCTTTCTGTGCTGGCAGCTTTCCTGTGGGCGCAATCGCTGAACTTTTCAAATTAGGCAGCCGGGTTCTCCGAGAGAGAAATACACAGTGTTGCCCCTTTACCAACCAAAGCTTTTGCAGAACGCGAATGTCTGTCTACCAGCGAATGCAGTTCCAAGGGGCAGTGAAAACCAGCTACAGCTTTCCGTGCTGGGAGCTTTCCTGTGGGCGCAATCGCTGGACGTTTCGAATTTGGCAGCCGGGCTCTCCGAGAGAGAAATACACAGTGTTGCCCCTTTACGAACGAAAGCTGTTGCAGAACGCGAATGTCTGTCTACCAGCGAATGCAGTTCCAAGGGACAGTGAAAACCAGCTACTGCTTTCCGTGCTGGGAGCTTTCCTGTGGGCGCAATCGCTGGACGTTTCGAATTTGGCAGCCGAGCTCTCCGAGCGAGAAATACACAGTGTTGCCCCTTTACGAACGAAAGCTGTTGCAGAACGCGAATGTCTGTGTAGCAGCGAATGCAGTTCCAAGGGACAGTGAAAGCCAGCTACAGCTTTCCGTGCTGGCAGCTTTCCTGTGGGCGCAATCGCTGGACGTTTCGAATTTGGCAGCCGGGCTCTGCGAGAGAGAAATACACAGTGTTGCCTCATTACGAACGAAAGCTGTTGCAGAACACGAAAGTCCGTCTACCAGCGAATGCAGTTCCAAGGGACAGTGAAAACCAGCTACAGCTTTCCGTGCTGGCATCTTTCGTGTGGGCGCAATCGCTGGACGTTTCGAATTTGGCAGCCGCGCTCTCCGAGAGAGAAATACACAGTGTTGCCACATTACGCACGCAAGCTTTTGCAGAACACGGATGTCCGTCTACCAGCGAATGCAGTTCCAAGGGACAGTGAAAACCAGCTACAGCTTTCCGTGCTGGGAGCTTTCCTGTGGGCGCAATCGCTGGACGTTTCGAATTTGGCAGCCGGGCTCTCCGAGAGAGAAATACACAGTGTTGCCCCATTACGAACGAAAGCTGTTGCAGAACGCGAATGTCTGTCTACCAGCGAATGCAGTTCCAAGGGACAGTGAAAACCAGCTACAGCTTTCCGTGCTGGGAGCTTTCCTGTGGGCGCAATCGCTGGACGTTTCGAATTTGGCAGCCGGGCTCTCCGAGAGAGAAATACACAGTGTTGCCCCTTTACGAACGAAAGCTTTTGCAGAACGCGAATGTCTGTCTACCAGCGAATGCAGTTCCAAGGGACAGTGAAAACCAGCTACAGCTTTCCGTGCTGGGAGCTTTCCTGTGGGCGCAATCGCTGGACGTTTCGAATTTGGCAGCCGGGCTCTCCGAGAGAGAAATACACAGTGTTGCCCCTTTACGAAACAAAGCTGTTGCAGAACGCGAATGTCTGTGTAGCAGCGAATGCAGTTCCAAGGGACAGTGAAAGCCAGCTACAGCTTTCCGTGCTGGCAGCTTTCCTGTGGGCGCAATCGCTGGACGTTTCGAATTTGGCAGCCGGGCTCTCCGAGAGAGAAATACACAGTGTTGCCCCATTACGAACCAAAGCTTTTGCAGAACGCGAATGTCTGTCTACCAGCGAATGCAGTTCCAAGGGACAGTGAAAACCAGCTACAGCTTTCCGTGCTGGCAGCTTTCCTGTGGGCGCAATCGCTGGACGTTTCGAATTTGGCAGCCGGGCTCTGCGAGAGAGAAATACACAGTGTTGCCTCATTACGAACGAAAGCTGTTGCAGAACGCGAATGTCTTTGTAGCAGCGAATGCAGTTCCAAGGGACAGTGAAAACCAGCTACAGCTTTCCGTGCTGGGAGCTTTCCTGTGGGCGCAATCGCTGGACGTTTCGAATTTGGCAGCCGGGCTCTCCCAGAGAGAAATACACAGTGTTGCCCCTTTACGAACGAAAGCTGTTGCAGAACACGAATGTCTGTCTACCAGCGAATGCAGTTCCAAGGGACAGTGAAAACCAGCTACAGCTTTCCGTGCTGGCAGCTTTCCTGTGGGCGCAATCGCTGGACGTTTGAATTTGGCAGCCGGACTCCACGAGAGAGAAATACACAGTGTTGCCCCATTACGAACCAAAGCTTTTGCAGAACGCGAATGTCTGTCTACCAGCGAATGCAGTTCCAAGGGACAGTGAAAACCAGCTACAGCTTTCCGTGCTGGCAGCTTTCCTGTGGGCGCAATCGCTGGACGTTTCGAATTTGGCAGCCGGGCTCTCCGAGAGAGAAATACACAGTGTTGCCCCTTTACGAACGAAAGCTGTTGCAGAACGCGAATGTCTGTCTACCAGCGAATGCAGTTCCAAGGGACAGTGAAAACCAGCTACAGCTTTCCGTGCTGGGAGCTTTCCTGTGGGCGCAATCGCTGGACGTTTCGAATTTGGCAGCCGGGCTCTCCGAGAGAGAAATACACAGTGTTGCCCCTTTACGAACGAAAGCTGTTGCAGAACGCGAATGTCTGTCTACCAGCGAATGCAGTTCCAAGGGACAGTGAAAACCAGCTACAGCTTTCCGTGCTGGCAGCTTTCCTGTGGGCGCAATCGCTGGACGTTTGAATTTGGCAGCCGGGCTCTGCGAGAGAGAAATACACAGTGTTGCCTCATTACGAACGAAAGCTTTTGCAGAACGCGAATGTCTGTCTACCAGCGAATGCAGTTCCAAGGGACAGTGAAAACCAGCTACAGCTTTCCGTGCTGGCAGCTTTCCTGTGGGCGCAATCGCTGGACGTTTCGAATTTGGAAGCCGCGCTCTCCGAGAGAGAAATACACAGTGTTGCCTCATTACGAACGAAAGCTTTTGCAGAACACGAATGTCTGTCTACCAGCGAATGCAGTTCCAAGGGACAGTGAAAACCAGCTACAGCTTTCCGTGCTGGCAGCTTTCCTGTGGGCGCAATCGCTGGACGTTTCGAATTTGGCAGCCGGGCTCTCCGAGAGAGAAATACACAGTGTTGCCCCATTACCAACCAAAGCTTTTGGAGAACGCGAATGGCTGTGTAGCAGCGAATGCAGTTCCAAGGGACAGTGAAAACCAGCTACAGCTTTCCGTGCTGGGAGCTTTCCTGTGGGCGCAATCGCTGGACGTTTCGAATTTGGCAGCCGCGCTCTCCGAGAGAGAAATACACAGTGTTGCCCCATTACCAACCAAAGCTTTTGCAGAACGCGAATGTCTGTCTACCAGCGAATGCAGTTCCAAGGGACAGTGAAAACCAGCTACAGCTTTCCGTGCTGGCAGCTTTCCTGTGGGCGCAATCGCTGAACTTTTCAAATTAGGCAGCCGGGTTCTCCGAGAGAGAAATACACAGTGTTGCCCCTTTACCAACCAAAGCTTTTGCAGAACGCGAATATCTGTCTACCAGCGAATGCAGTTCCAAGGGACAGTGAAAACCAGCTACAGCTTTCCGTGCTGGCAGCTTTCCTGTGGGCGCAATCGCTGGACGTTTCGAATTTGGCAGCCGGGCTCTCCGAGAGAGAAATACACAGTGTTGCCCCTTTACCAACCAAAGCTTTTGCAGAACGCGAATGTCTGTCTACCAGCGAATGCAGTTCCAAGGGACAGTGAAAACCAGCTACAGCTTTCCGTGCTGGCAGCTTTCCTGTGGGCGCAATCGCTGGACGTTTCGAATTTGGCAGCCGGGCTCTCCGAGAGAGAAATACACAGTGTTGCCCCTTTACGAACGAAAGCTGTTGCAGAACGCGAATGTCTGTCTACCAGCGAATGCAGTTCCAAGGGACAGTGAAAACCAGCTACAGCTTTCCGTGCTGGCAGCTTTCCTGTGGGCGCAATCGCTGGACGTTTCGAATTTGGCAGCCGGGCTCTCCCAGAGAGAAATACACAGTGTTGCCCCTTTACGAACGAAAGCTTTTGCAGAACGCGAATGTCTGTGTAGCAGCGAATGCAGTTCCAAGGGACAGTGAAAACCAGCTACAGCTTTCCGTGCTGGCAGCTTTCCTGTGGGCGCAATCGCTGGACGTTTCGAATTTGGCAGCCGGGCTCTGCGAGAGAGAAATACACAGAGTTGCCTCATTACGAACGAAAGCTGTTGCAGAACGCGAATGTCTGTGTAGCAGCGAATGCAGTTCCAAGGGACAGTGAAAACCAGCTACAGCTTTCCGTGCTGGCAGCTTTCCTGTGGGCGCAATCGCTGGACGTTTCGAATTTGGCAGCCGGGCTCTCCGAGAGAGAAATACACAGTGTTGCCCCTTTACGAACGAAAGCTGTTGCAGAACGCGAATGTCTGTCTACCAGCGAATGCAGTTCCAAGGGACAGTGAAAACCAGCTACAGCTTTCCGTGCTGGCAGCTTTCCTGTGGGCGCAATCGCTGGACGTTTCGAATTTGGCAGCCGGGCTCTCCGAGAGAGAAATACACAGTGTTGCCCCTTTACGAACGAAAGCTGTTGCAGAACGCGAATGTCTGTCTACCAGCGAATGCAGTTCCAAGGGACAGTGAAAACCAGCTACAGATTTCCGTGCTGGCAGCTTTCCTGTGGGCGCAATCGCTGGACGTTTCGAATTTGGCAGCCGGGCTCTCCGAGAGAGAAATACACAGTGTTGCCCCTTTACGAACGAAAGCTGTTGCAGAACGCGAATGTCTGTCTACCAGCGAATGCAGTTCCAAGGGACAGTGAAAACCAGCTACAGCTTTCCGTGCTGGCAGCTTTCCTGTGGGCGCAATCGCTGGACTTTTCGAATTTGGCAGCCGGGCTCTCCCAGAGAGAAATACACAGTGTTGCCCCTTTACGAACGAAAGCTTTTGCAGAACGCGAATGTCTGTGTAGCAGCGAATGCAGTTCCAAGGGACAGTGAAAACCAGCTACTGCTTTCCGTGCTGGGAGCTTTCCTGTGGGCGCAATCGCTGGACTTTTCGAATTTGGCAGCCGGGCTCTCCCAGAGAGAAATACACAGTGTTGCCCCTTTACGAACGAAAGCTTTTGCAGAACGCGAATGTGTGTGTAGCAGCGAATGCACTTCCAAGGGACAGTGAAAACCAGCTACAGCTTTCCGTGCTGGCAGCTTTCCTGTGGGCGCAATCGCTGGACGTTTCGAATTTGTCAGCCGGGCTCTGCGAGAGAGAAATACACAATGTTGCCTCATTACGAACGAAAGCTTTTGCAGAACACGAATGTCTGTGTAGCAGCGAATGCAGTTCCAAGGGACAGTGAAAACCAGCTACAGCTTTCCGTGCTGGCAGCTTTCCTGTGGGCGCAATCGCTGGACGTTTCGAATTTGGAAGCCGCGCTCTCCGAGAGAGAAATACACAGTGTTGCCTCATTACGAACGAAAGGTTTTGCAGAACACGAATGTCTGTCTACCAGCGAATGCAGTTCCAAGGGACAGTGAAAACCAGCTACAGCTTTCCGTGCTGGCAGCTTTCCTGTGGGCGCAATCGCTGGACGTTTCGAATTTGGCAGCCGGGCTCTCCGAGAGAGAAATACATAGTGTTGCCCCTTTACGAACGAAAGCTGTTGCAGAACGCGAATGTCTGTGTAGCAGCGAATGCAGTTCCAAGGGACAGTGAAAGCCAGCTACAGCTTTCCGTGCTGGGAGCTTTCCTGTGGGCGCAATCGCTGGACGTTTCGAATTTGGCAGCCGGGCTCTCCGAGAGAGAAATACACAGTGTTGCCTCATTACGAACGAAAGCTTTTGCAGAACACGAATGTCCGTCTACCAGCGAATGCAGTTCCAAGGGACAGTGAAAACCAGCTACAGCTTTCCGTGCTGGCATCTTTCGTGTGGGCGCAATCGCTGGACGTTTGAATTTGGCAGCCGGACTCCACGAGAGAGAAATACACAGTGTTGCCCCATTACGAACCAAAGCTTTTGCAGAACGCGAATGTCTGTCTACCAGCGAATGCAGTTCCAAGGGACAGTGAAAACCAGCTACAGATTTCCGTGCTGGCAGCTTTCCTGTGGGCGCAATCGCTGGACGTTTCGAATTTGGCAGCCGGGCTCTCCGAGAGAGAAATACACAGTGTTGCCCCTTTACGAACGAAAGCTGTTGCAGAACGCGAATGTCTGTCTACCAGCGAATGCAGTTCCAAGGGACAGTGAAAACCAGCTACAGCTTTCCGTGCTGGCAGCTTTCCTGTGGGCGCAATCGCTGGACGTTTCGAATTTGGCAGCCGGGCTCTCCGAGAGAGAAATACACAGTGTTGCCCCTTTACGAACGAAAGCTGTTGCAGAACGCGAATGTCTGTCTACCAGCGAATGCAGTTCCAAGGGACAGTGAAAACCAGCTACAGCTTTCCGTGCTGGCAGCTTTCCTGTGGGCGCAATCGCTGGACGTTTCGAATTTGGCAGCCGGGCTCTGCGAGAGAGAAATACACAGTGTTGCCTCATTACGAACGAAAGCTTTTGCAGAACGCGAATGTCTGTGTAGCAGCGAATGCAGTTCCAAGGGACAGTTAAAACCAGCTACAGCTTTCCGTGCTGGCAGCTTTCCTGTGGGCGCAATCGCTGGACGTTTCGAATTTGGAAGCCGCGCTCTCCGAGAGAGAAATACACAGTGTTGCCTCATTACGAACGAAAGCTTTTGCAGAACACGAATGTCTGTCTACCAGCGAATGCAGTTCCAAGGGACAGTGAAAACCAGCTACAGCTTTCCGTGCTGGCAGCTTTCCTGTGGGCGCAATCGCTGGACGTTTCGAATTTGGCAGCCGGGCTCTCCGAGAGAGAAATACACAGTGTTGCCCCATTACCAACCAAAGCTTTTGCAGAACGCGAATGGCTGTGTAGCAGCGAATGCAGTTCCAAGGGACAGTGAAAACCAGCTACAGCTTTCCGTGCTGGGAGCTTTCCTGTGGGCGCAATCGCTGGACGTTTCGAATTTGGCAGCCGCGCTCTCCGAGAGAGAAATACACAGTGTTGCCCCATTACCAACCAAAGCTTTTGCAGAACGCGAATGTCTGTCTACCAGCGAATGCAGTTCCAAGGGACAGTGAAAACCAGCTACAGCTTTCCGTGCTGGCAGCTTTCCTGTGGGCGCAATCGCTGAACTTTTCAAATTAGGCAGCCGGGTTCTCCGAGAGAGAAATACACAGTGTTGCCCCTTTACCAACCAAAGCTTTTGCAGAACGCGAATGTCTGTCTACCAGCGAATGCAGTTCCAAGGGACAGTGAAAACCAGCTACAGCTTTCCGTGCTGGCAGCTTTCCTGTGGGCGCAATCGCTGGACGTTTCGAATTTGGCAGCCGGGCTCTCCGAGAGAGAAATACACAGTGTTGCCCCTTTACGAACGAAAGCTGTTGCAGAACGCGAATGTCTGTCTACCAGCGAATGCAGTTCCAAGGGACAGTGAAAACCAGCTACAGCTTTCCGTGCTGGGAGCTTTCCTGTGGGCGCAATCGCTGGACGTTTCGAATTTGGCAGCCGGGCTCTGCGAGAGAGAAATACACAGTGTTGCCTCATTACGAACGAAAGCTGTTGCAGAACGCGAATGTCTGTCTACCAGCGAATGCAGTTCCAAGGGACAGTGAAAACCAGCTACAGCTTTCCGTGCTGGCAGCTTTCCTGTGGGCGCAATCGCTGGACGTTTCGAATTTGGCAGCCGGGCTCTCCGAGAGAGAAATACACAGTGTTGCCCCTTTACGAACGAAAGCTTTTGCAGAACGCGAATGTCTGTGTAGCAGCGAATGCAGTTCCAAGGGACAGTGAAAACCAGCTACAGCTTTCCGTGCTGGCAGCTTTCCTGTGGGCGCAATCGCTGGACGTTTCGAATTTGGCAGCCGGGCTCTCCGAGAGAGAAATACACAGTGTTGCCCCATTACGAACCAAAGCTTTTGCAGAACGCGAATGTCTGTGTAGCAGCGAATGCAGTTCCAAGGGACAGTGAAAACCAGCTACAGCTTTCCGTGCTGGCAGCTTTCCTGTGGGCGCAATCGCTGGACGTTTCGAATTTGGCAGCCGGGCTCTGCGAGAGAGAAATACACAGAGTTGCCTCATTACGAACGAAAGCTTTTGTAGAACGCGAATGTCTGTGTAGCAGCGAATGCAGTTCCAAGGGACAGTGAAAACCAGCTACAGCTTTCCGTGCTGGGAGCTTTCCTGTGGGCGCAATCGCTGGACGTTTCGAATTTGGCAGCCGGGCTCTCCGAGAGAGAAATACACAGTGTTGCCCCTTTACGAACGAAAGCTGTTGCAGAACGCGAATGTCTGTCTACCAGCGAATGCAGTTCCAAGGGACAGTGAAAACCAGCTACAGCTTTCCGTGCTGGCAGCTTTCCTGTGGGCGCAATCGCTGGACGTTTCGAATTTGGCAGCCGGGCTCTCCGAGAGAGAAATACACAGTGTTGCCCCTTTACGAACGAAAGCTGTTGCAGAACGCGAATGTCTGTCTACCAGCGAATGCAGTTCCAAGGGACAGTGAAAACCAGCTACAGATTTCCGTGCTGGCAGCTTTCCTGTGGGCGCAATCGCTGGACGTTTCGAATTTGGCAGCCGGGCTCTCCGAGAGAGAAATACACAGTGTTGCCCCTTTACGAACGAAAGCTGTTGCAGAACGCGAATGTCTGTCTACCAGCGAATGCAGTTCCAAGGGACAGTGAAAACCAGCTACAGCTTTCCGTGCTGGCAGCTTTCCTGTGGGCGCAATCGCTGGACTTTTCGAATTTGGCAGCCGGGCTCTCCGAGAGAGAAATACACAGTGTTGCCCCGTTACGAACGAAAGCTGTTGCAGAACGCGAATGTCTGTGTAGCAGCGAATGCAGTTCCAAGGGACAGTGAAAACCAGCTACTGCTTTCCGTGCTGGGAGCTTTCCTGTGGGCGCAATCGCTGGACTTTTCGAATTTGGCAGCCGGGCTCTCCCAGAGAGAAATACACAGTGTTGCCCCTTTACGAACGAAAGCTTTTGCAGAACGCGAATGTTTGTGTAGCAGCGAATGCACTTCCAAGGGACAGTGAAAACCAGCTACTGCTTTCCGTGCTGGGAGCTTTCCTGTGGGCGCAATCGCTGGACGTTTCGAATTTGGCAGCCGGGCTCTCCAAGAGAGAAATACACAGTGTTGCCCCATTACCAACCAAAGCTTTTGCAGAACGCGAATGTCTGTCTACCAGCGAATGCAGTTCCAAGGGACAGTGAAAACCAGCTACAGCTTTCCGTGCTGGCAGCTTTCCTGTGGGCGCAATCGCTGGACGTTTCGAATTTGTCAGCCGGGCTCTGCGAGAGAGAAATACACAGTGTTGCCTCATTACGAACGAAAGCTTTTGCAGAACACGAATGTCTGTGTAGCAGCGAATGCAGTTCCAAGGGACAGTGAAAACCAGCTACAGCTTTCCGTGCTGGCAGCTTTCCTGTGGGCGCAATCGCTGGACGTTTCGAATTTGGAAGCCGCGCTCTCCGAGAGAGAAATACACAGTGTTGCCTCATTACGAACGAAAGCTTTTGCAGAACACGAATGTCTGTCTACCAGCGAATGCAGTTCCAAGGGACAGTGAAAACCAGCTACAGCTTTCCGTGCTGGCAGCTTTCCTGTGGGCGCAATCGCTGGACGTTTCGAATTTGGCAGCCGGGCTCTCCGAGAGAGAAATACATAGTGTTGCCCCTTTACGAACGAAAGCTGTTGCAGAACGCGAATGTCTGTCTACCAGCGAATGCAGTTCCAAGGGACAGTGAAAGCCAGCTACAGCTTTCCGTGCTGGGAGCTTTCCTGTGGGCGCAATCGCTGGACGTTTCGAATTTGGCAGCCGGGCTCTCCGAGAGAGAAATACACAGTGTTGCCTCATTACGAACGAAAGCTTTTGCAGAACACGAATGTCCGTCTACCACCGAATGCAGTTCCAAGGGACAGTGAAAACCAGCTACAGCTTTCCGTGCTGGCATCTTTCGTGTGGGCGCAATCGCTGGACGTTTCGAATTTGGCAGCCGCGCTCTCCGAGAGAGAAATACACAGTGTTGCCCCGTTACGAACGAAAGCTGTTGCAGAACGCGAATGTCTGTGTAGCAGCGAATGCAGTTCCAAGGGACAGTGAAAACCAGCTACTGCTTTCCGTGCTGGGAGCTTTCCTGTGGGCGCAATCGCTGGACTTTTCGAATTTGGCAGCCGGGCTCTCCCAGAGAGAAATACACAGTGTTGCCCCTTTACGAACGAAAGCTTTTGCAGAACGCGAATGTTTGTGTAGCAGCGAATGCACTTCCAAGGGACAGTGAAAACCAGCTACTGCTTTCCGTGCTGGGAGCTTTCCTGTGGGCGCAATCGCTGGACGTTTCGAATTTGGCAGCCGGGCTCTCCAAGAGAGAAATACACAGTGTTGCCCCATTACCAACCAAAGCTTTTGCAGAACGCGAATGTCTGTCTACCAGCGAATGCAGTTCCAAGGGACAGTGAAAACCAGCTACAGCTTTCCGTGCTGGCAGCTTTCCTGTGGGCGCAATCGCTGGACGTTTCGAATTTGTCAGCCGGGCTCTGCGAGAGAGAAATACACAGTGTTGCCTCATTACGAACGAAAGCTTTTGCAGAACACGAATGTCTGTGTAGCAGCGAATGCAGTTCCAAGGGACAGTGAAAACCAGCTACAGCTTTCCGTGCTGGCAGCTTTCCTGTGGGCGCAATCGCTGGACGTTTCGAATTTGGAAGCCGCGCTCTCCGAGAGAGAAATACACAGTGTTGCCTCATTACGAACGAAAGCTTTTGCAGAACACGAATGTCTGTCTACCAGCGAATGCAGTTCCAAGGGACAGTGAAAACCAGCTACAGCTTTCCGTGCTGGCAGCTTTCCTGTGGGCGCAATCGCTGGACGTTTCGAATTTGGCAGCCGGGCTCTCCGAGAGAGAAATACATAGTGTTGCCCCTTTACGAACGAAAGCTGTTGCAGAACGCGAATGTCTGTCTACCAGCGAATGCAGTTCCAAGGGACAGTGAAAGCCAGCTACAGCTTTCCGTGCTGGGAGCTTTCCTGTGGGCGCAATCGCTGGACGTTTCGAATTTGGCAGCCGGGCTCTCCGAGAGAGAAATACACAGTGTTGCCTCATTACGAACGAAAGCTTTTGCAGAACACGAATGTCCGTCTACCACCGAATGCAGTTCCAAGGGACAGTGAAAACCAGCTACAGCTTTCCGTGCTGGCATCTTTCGTGTGGGCGCAATCGCTGGACGTTTCGAATTTGGCAGCCGCGCTCTCCGAGAGAGAAATACACAGTGTTGCCTCATTACGAACGCAAGCTTTTGCAGAACACGGATGTCCGTCTACCAGCGAATGCAGTTCCAAGGGACAGTGAAAACCAGCTACAGCTTTTTGTGCTGGCAGCTTTCCTGTGGGCGCAATCGCTGGACGTTTCGAATTTGGCAGCCGGGCTCTCCGAGAGAGAAATACACAGTGTTGCCCCTTTACGAACGAAAGCTGTTGCAGAACGCGAATGTCTGTCTACCAGCGAATGCAGTTCCAAGGGACAGTGAAAGCCAGCTACAGCTTTCCGTGCTGGCAGCTTTCCTGTGGGCGCAATCGCTGGACGTTTCGAATTTGGCAGCCGGGCTCTCCGAGAGAGAAATACACAGTGTTGCCCCATTACGAACCAAAGCTTTTGCAGAACGCGAATGTCTGTCTACCAGCGAATGCAGTTCCAAGGGACAGTGAAAACCAGCTACAGCTTTCCGTGCTGGCAGCTTTCCTGTGGGCGCAATCGCTGGACGTTTCGAATTTGGCAGCCGGGCTCTGCGAGAGAGAAATACACAGTGTTGCCTCATTACGAACGAAAGCTGTTGCAGAACGCGAATGTCTGTGTAGCAGCGAATGCAGTTCCAAGGGACAGTGAAAACCAGCTACAGCTTTCCGTGCTGGGAGCTTTCCTGTGGGCGCAATCGCTGGACGTTTCGAATTTGGCAGCCGGGCTCTCCGAGAGAGAAATACACAGTGTTGCCCCTTTACGAACGAAAGCTGTTGCAGAACGCGAATGTCTGTCTACCAGCGAATGCAGTTCCAAGGGACAGTGAAAACCAGCTACAGATTTCCGTGCTGGCAGCTTTCCTGTGGGCGCAATCGCTGGACGTTTCGAATTTGGCAGCCGGGCTCTCCGAGAGAGAAATACACAGTGTTGCCCCTTTACGAACGAAAGCTGTTGCAGAACGCGAATGTCTGTCTACCAGCGAATGCAGTTCCAAGGGACAGTAAAAACCAGCTACAGCTTTCCGTGCTGGCAGCTTTCCTGTGGGCGCAATCGCTGGACGTTTCGAATTTGGCAGCCGGGCTCTCCGAGAGAGAAATACACAGTGTTGCCCCTTTACGAACGAAAGCTGTTGCAGAACGCGAATGTCTGTGTAGCAGCGAATGCAGTTCCAAGGGACAGTGAAAACCAGCTACTGCTTTCCGTGCTGGGAGCTTTCCTGTGGGCGCAATCGCTGGACTTTTCGAATTTGGCAGCCGGGCTCTCCCAGAGAGAAATACACAGTGTTGCCCCTTTACGAACGAAAGCTTTTGCAGAACGCGAATGTTTGTGTAGCAGCGAATGCACTTCCAAGGGACAGTGAAAACCAGCTACTGCTTTCCGTGCTGGGAGCTTTCCTGTGGGCGCAATCGCTGGACGTTTCGAATTTGGCAGCCGGGCTCTCCAAGAGAGAAATACACAGTGTTGCCCCATTACCAACCAAAGCTTTTGCAGAACGCGAATGTCTGTCTACCAGCGAATGCAGTTCCAAGGGACAGTGAAAACCAGCTACAGCTTTCCGTGCTGGCAGCTTTCCTGTGGGCGCAATCGCTGGACGTTTCGAATTTGTCAGCCGGGCTCTGCGAGAGAGAAATACACAGTGTTGCCTCATTACGAACGAAAGCTTTTGCAGAACACGAATGTCTGTGTAGCAGCGAATGCAGTTCCAAGGGACAGTGAAAACCAGCTACAGCTTTCCGTGCTGGCAGCTTTCCTGTGGGCGCAATCGCTGGACGTTTCGAATTTGGAAGCCGCGCTCTCCGAGAGAGAAATACACAGTGTTGCCTCATTACGAACGAAAGCTTTTGTAGAACACGAATGTCTGTCTACCAGCGAATGCAGTTCCAAGGGACAGTGAAAACCAGCTACAGCTTTCCGTGCTGGCAGCTTTCCTGTGGGCGCAATCGCTGGACGTTTCGAATTTGGCAGCCGGGCTCTCCGAGAGAGAAATACATAGTGTTGCCCCTTTACGAACGAAAGCTGTTGCAGAACGCGAATGTCTGTCTACCAGCGAATGCAGTTCCAAGGGACAGTGAAAGCCAGCTACAGCTTTCCGTGCTGGGAGCTTTCCTGTGGGCGCAATCGCTGGACGTTTCGAATTTGGCAGCCGGGCTCTCCGAGAGAGAAATACACAGTGTTGCCTCATTACGAAGGAAAGCTTTTGCAGAACACGAATGTCCGTCTACCACCGAATGCAGTTCCAAGGGACAGTGAAAACCAGCTACAGCTTTCCGTGCTGGCATCTTTCGTGTGGGCGCAATCGCTGGACGTTTCGAATTTGGCAGCCGCGCTCTCCGAGAGAGAAATACACAGTGTTGCCTCATTACGAACGCAAGCTTTTGCAGAACACGGATGTCCGTCTACCAGCGAATGCAGTTCCAAGGGACAGTGAAAACCAGCTACAGCTTTTTGTGCTGGCAGCTTTCCTGTGGGCGCAATCGCTGGACGTTTCGAATTTGGCAGCCGGGCTCTCCGAGAGAGAAATACACAGTGTTGCCCCTTTACGAACGAAAGCTGTTGCAGAACGCGAATGTCTGTCTACCAGCGAATGCAGTTCCAAGGGACAGTGAAAGCCAGCTACAGCTTTCCGTGCTGGCAGCTTTCCTGTGGGCGCAATCGCTGGACGTTTCGAATTTGGCAGCCGGGCTCTCCGAGAGAGAAATACACAGTGTTGCCCCATTACGAACCAAAGCTTTTGCAGAACGCGAATGTCTGTGTAGCAGCGAATGCAGTTCCAAGGGACAGTGAAAACCAGCTACAGCTTTCCGTGCTGGCAGCTTTCCTGTGGGCGCAATCGCTGGACGTTTCGAATTTGGCAGCCGGGCTCTGCGAGAGAGAAATACACAGTGTTGCCTCATTACGAACGAAAGCTGTTGCAGAACGCGAATGTCTGTGTAGCAGCGAATGCAGTTCCAAGGGACAGTGAAAACCAGCTACAGCTTTCCGTGCTGGGAGCTTTCCTGTGGGCGCAATCGCTGGACGTTTCGAATTTGGCAGCCGGGCTCTCCGAGAGAGAAATACACAGTGTTGCCCCTTTACGAACGAAAGCTGTTGCAGAACGCGAATGTCTGTCTACCAGCGAATGCAGTTCCAAGGGACAGTGAAAACCAGCTACAGATTTCCGTGCTGGCAGCTTTCCTGTGGGCGCAATCGCTGGACGTTTCGAATTTGGCAGCCGGGCTCTCCGAGAGAGAAATACACAGTGTTGCCCCTTTACGAACGAAAGCTGTTGCAGAACGCGAATGTCTGTCTACCAGCGAATGCAGTTCCAAGGGACAGTAAAAACCAGCTACAGCTTTCCGTGCTGGCAGCTTTCCTGTGGGCGCAATCGCTGGACGTTTCGAATTTGGCAGCCGGGCTCTCCGAGAGAGAAATACACAGTGTTGCCCCTTTACGAACGAAAGCTGTTGCAGAACGCGAATGTCTGTCTACCAGCGAATGCAGTTCCAAGGGACAGTGAAAACCAGCTACAGCTTTCCGTGCTGGCAGCTTTCCTGTGGGCGCAATCGCTGGACGTTTCGAATTTGGCAGCCGGGCTCTCCCAGAGAGAAATACACAGTGTTGCCTCATTACGAACGAAAGCTTTTGCAGAACGCGAATGTCTGTGTAGCAGCGAATGCAGTTCCAAGGGACAGTGAAAACCAGCTACTGCTTTCCGTGCTGGGAGCTTTCCTGTGGGCGCAATCGCTGGAAGTTTCGAATTTGGCAGCCGGGCTCTCCAAGAGAGAAATACACAGTGTTGCCCCATTACCAACCAAAGCTTTTGCAGAACGCGAATGTCTGTCTACCAGCGAATGCAGTTCCAAGGGACAGTGAAAACCAGCTACAGCTTTCCGTGCTGGCAGCTTTCCTGTGGGCGCAATCGCTGGACGTTTCGAATTTGGCAGCCGGGCTCTCCGAGAGAGAAATACACAGTGTTGCCCCATTACGAAACAAAGCTTTTGCAGAACGCGAATGTCTGTCTACCAGCGAATGCAGTTCCAAGGGACAGTGAAAACCAGCTACAGCTTTCCGTGCTGGCAGCTTTCCTGTGGGCGCAATCGCTGGACGTTTCAAATTTGTCAGCCGGGCTCTGCGAGAGAGAAATACACAGTGTTGCCTCATTACGAACGAAAGCTTTTGCAGAACACGAATGTCTGTGTAGCAGCGAATGCAGTTCCAAGGGACAGTGAAAACCAGCTACAGCTTTCCGTGCTGGCAGCTTTCCTGTGGGCGCAATCGCTGGACGTTTCGAATTTGGAAGCCGCGCTCTCCGAGAGATTAATACACAGTGTTGCCTCATTACGAACGAAAGCTTTTGCAGAACACGAATGTCTGTCTACTAGCGAATGCAGTTCCAAGGGACAGTGAAAACCAGCTACAGCTTTCCGTGCTGGGAGCTTTCCTGTGGGCGCAATCGCTGGACGTTTCGAATTTGGCAGCCGGGCTCTCCGAGAGAGAAATACACAGTGTTGCCCCTTTACGAACGAAAGCTGTTGAAGAACGCGAATGTCTGTGTAGCAGCGAATGCAGTTCCAAGGGACAGTGAAAGCCAGCTACAGCTTTCCGTGCTGGGAGCTTTCCTGTGGGCGCAATCGCTGGACGTTTCGAATTTGGCAGCCGGGCTCTCCGAAAGAGAAATACACAGTGTTGCCCCTTTACGAACGAAAGCTGTTGCAGAACGCGAATGTCTGTCTACCAGCGAATGCAGTTCCAAGGGACAGTGAAAACCAGCTACAGCTTTCCGTGCTGGCAGCTTTCCTGTGGGCGCAATCGCTGGACGTTTCGAATTTGGCAGCCGGGCTCTCCGAGAGAGAAATACACAGTGTTGCCCCTTTACGAACGAAAGCTGTTGCAGAACGCGAATGTCTGTCTACCAGCGAATGCAGTTCCAAGGGACAGTGAAAACCAGCTACAGCTTTCCGTGCTGGCAGCTTTCCTGTGGGCGCAATCGCTGGACGTTTCGAATTTGGCAGCCGGGCTCTCCCAGAGAGAAATACACAGTGTTGCCTCATTACGAACGAAAGCTTTTGCAGAACCCGAATGTCTGTGTAGCAGCGAATGCAGTTCCAAGGGACAGTGAAAACCAGCTACTGCTTTCCGTGCTGGGAGCTTTCCTGTGGGCGCAATCGCTGGAAGTTTCGAATTTGGCAGCCGGGCTCTCCAAGAGAGAAATACACAGTGTTGCCCCATTACCAACCAAAGCTTTTGCAGAACGCGAATGTCTGTCTACCAGCGAATGCAGTTCCAAGGGACAGTGAAAACCAGCTACAGCTTTCCGTGCTGGCAGCTTTCCTGTGGCCGCAATCGCTGGACGTTTCGAATTTGGCAGCCGGGCTCTCCGAGAGATAAATACACAGTGTTGCCCCATTACGAAACAAAGCTTTTGCAGAACGCGAATGTCTGTCTACCAGCGAATGCAGTTCCAAGGGACAGTGAAAACCAGCTACAGCTTTCCGTGCTGGCAGCTTTCCTGTGGGCGCAATCGCTGGACGTTTCAAATTTGTCAGCCGGGCTCTGCGAGAGAGAAATACACAGTGTTGCCTCATTACGAACGAAAGCTTTTGCAGAACACGAATGTCTGTGTAGCAGCGAATGCAGTTCCAAGGGACAGTGAAAACCAGCTACAGCTTTCCGTGCTGGCAGCTTTCCTGTGGGCGCAATCGCTGGACGTTTCGAATTTGGAAGCCGCGCTCTCCGAGAGATTAATACACAGTGTTGCCTCATTACGAACGAAAGCTTTTGCAGAACACGAATGTCTGTCTACCAGCGAATGCAGTTCCAAGGGACAGTGAAAACCAGCTACAGCTTTCCGTGCTGGGAGCTTTCCTGTGGGCGCAATCGCTGGACGTTTCGAATTTGGCAGCCGGGCTCTCCGAGAGAGAAATACAGAGTGTTGCCCCTTTACGAACGAAAGCTGTTGCAGAACGCGAATGTCTGTGTAGCAGCGAATGCAGTTCCAAGGGACAGTGAAAGCCAGCTACAGCTTTCCGTGCTGGGAGCTTTCCTGTGGGCGCAATCGCTGGACGTTTCGAATTTGGCAGCCGCGCTCTCCGAGAGAGAAATACACAGTGTTGCCTCATTACGAACGCAAGCTTTTGCAGAACACGGATGTCCGTCTACCAGCGAATGCAGTTCCAAGGGACAGTGAAAACCAGCTACAGCTTTTTGTGCTGGCAGCTTTCCTGTGGGCGCAATCGCTGGACGTTTCGAATTTGGCAGCCGGGCTCTCCGAGAGAGAAATACACAGTGTTGCCCCTTTACGAACGAAAGCTGTTGCAGAACGCGAATGTCTGTCTACCAGCGAATGCAGTTCCAAGGGACAGTGAAAGCCAGCTACAGCTTTCCGTGCTGGCAGCTTTCCTGTGGGCGCAATCGCTGGACGTTTCGAATTTGGCAGCCGGGCTCTCCGAGAGAGAAATACACAGTGTTGCCCCATTACGAACCAAAGCTTTTGCAGAACGCGAATGTCTGTCTACCAGCGAATGCAGTTCCAAGGGACAGTGAAAACCAGCTACAGCTTTCCGTGCTGGCAGCTTTCCTGTGGGCGCAATCGCTGGACGTTTCGAATTTGGCAGCCGGGCTCTGCGAGAGAGAAATACACAGTGTTGCCTCATTACGAACGAAAGCTGTTGCAGAACGCGAATGTCTGTGTAGCAGCGAATGCAGTTCCAAGGGACAGTGAAAACCAGCTACAGCTTTCCGTGCTGGGAGCTTTCCTGTGGGCGCAATCGCTGGACGTTTCGAATTTGGCAGCCGGGCTCTCCGAGAGAGAAATACACAGTGTTGCCCCTTTACGAACGAAAGCTGTTGCAGAACGCGAATGTCTGTCTACCAGCGAATGCAGTTCCAAGGGACAGTGAAAACCAGCTACAGATTTCCGTGCTGGCAGCTTTCCTGTGGGCGCAATCGCTGGACGTTTCGAATTTGGCAGCCGGGCTCTCCGAGAGAGAAATACACAGTGTTGCCCCTTTACGAACGAAAGCTGTTGCAGAACGCGAATGTCTGTCTACCAGCGAATGCAGTTCCAAGGGACAGTAAAAACCAGCTACAGCTTTCCGTGCTGGCAGCTTTCCTGTGGGCGCAATCGCTGGACGTTTCGAATTTGGCAGCCGGGCTCTCCGAGAGAGAAATACACAGTGTTGCCCCTTTACGAACGAAAGCTGTTGCAGAACGCGAATGTCTGTCTACCAGCGAATGCAGTTCCAAGGGACAGTGAAAACCAGCTACAGCTTTCCGTGCTGGCAGCTTTCCTGTGGGCGCAATCGCTGGACGTTTCGAATTTGGCAGCCGGGCTCTCCCAGAGAGAAATACACAGTGTTGCCTCATTACGAACGAAAGCTTTTGCAGAACGCGAATGTCTGTGTAGCAGCGAATGCAGTTCCAAGGGACAGTGAAAACCAGCTACTGCTTTCCGTGCTGGGAGCTTTCCTGTGGGCGCAATCGCTGGAAGTTTCGAATTTGGCAGCCGGGCTCTCCAAGAGAGAAATACACAGTGTTGCCCCATTACCAACCAAAGCTTTTGCAGAACGCGAATGTCTGTCTACCAGCGAATGCAGTTCCAAGGGACAGTGAAAACCAGCTACAGCTTTCCGTGCTGGCAGCTTTCCTGTGGGCGCAATCGCTGGACGTTTCGAATTTGGCAGCCGGGCTCTCCGAGAGAGAAATACACAGTGTTGCCCCATTACGAAACAAAGCTTTTGCAGAACGCGAATGTCTGTCTACCAGCGAATGCAGTTCCAAGGGACAGTGAAAACCAGCTACAGCTTTCCGTGCTGGCAGCTTTCCTGTGGGCGCAATCGCTGGACGTTTCAAATTTGTCAGCCGGGCTCTGCGAGAGAGAAATACACAGTGTTGCCTCATTACGAACGAAAGCTTTTGCAGAACACGAATGTCTGTGTAGCAGCGAATGCAGTTCCAAGGGACAGTGAAAACCAGCTACAGCTTTCCGTGCTGGCAGCTTTCCTGTGGGCGCAATCGCTGGACGTTTCGAATTTGTCAGCCGGGCTCTGCGAGAGAGAAATACACAGTGTTGCCTCATTACGAACGAAAGCTTTTGCAGAACACGAATGTCTGTGTAGCAGCGAATGCAGTTCCAAGGGACAGTGAAAACCAGCTACAGCTTTCCGTGCTGGCAGCTTTCCTGTGGGCGCAATCGCTGGACGTTTCGAATTTGGCAGCCGGGCTCTCCGAGAGAGAAATACACAGTGTTGCCCCTTTACGAACGAAAGCTGTTGAAGAACGCGAATGTCTGTGTAGCAGCGAATGCAGTTCCAAGGGACAGTGAAAGCCAGCTACAGCTTTCCGTGCTGGGAGCTTTCCTGTGGGCGCAATCGCTGGACGTTTCGAATTTGGCAGCCGGGCTCTCCGAAAGAGAAATACACAGTGTTGCCCCTTTACGAACGAAAGCTGTTGCAGAACGCGAATGTCTGTCTACCAGCGAATGCAGTTCCAAGGGACAGTGAAAACCAGCTACAGCTTTCCGTGCTGGCAGCTTTCCTGTGGGCGCAATCGCTGGACGTTTCGAATTTGGCAGCCGGGCTCTCCGAGAGAGAAATACACAGTGTTGCCCCTTTACGAACGAAAGCTGTTGCAGAACGCGAATGTCTGTCTACCAGCGAATGCAGTTCCAAGGGACAGTGAAAACCAGCTACAGCTTTCCGTGCTGGCAGCTTTCCTGTGGGCGCAATCGCTGGACGTTTCGAATTTGGCAGCCGGGCTCTCCCAGAGAGAAATACACAGTGTTGCCTCATTACGAACGAAAGCTTTTGCAGAACCCGAATGTCTGTGTAGCAGCGAATGCAGTTCCAAGGGACAGTGAAAACCAGCTACTGCTTTCCGTGCTGGGAGCTTTCCTGTGGGCGCAATCGCTGGAAGTTTCGAATTTGGCAGCCGGGCTCTCCAAGAGAGAAATACACAGTGTTGCCCCATTACCAACCAAAGCTTTTGCAGAACGCGAATGTCTGTCTACCAGCGAATGCAGTTCCAAGGGACAGTGAAAACCAGCTACAGCTTTCCGTGCTGGCAGCTTTCCTGTGGCCGCAATCGCTGGACGTTTCGAATTTGGCAGCCGGGCTCTCCGAGAGATAAATACACAGTGTTGCCCCATTACGAAACAAAGCTTTTGCAGAACGCGAATGTCTGTCTACCAGCGAATGCAGTTCCAAGGGACAGTGAAAACCAGCTACAGCTTTCCGTGCTGGCAGCTTTCCTGTGGGCGCAATCGCTGGACGTTTCAAATTTGTCAGCCGGGCTCTGCGAGAGAGAAATACACAGTGTTGCCTCATTACGAACGAAAGCTTTTGCAGAACACGAATGTCTGTGTAGCAGCGAATGCAGTTCCAAGGGACAGTGAAAACCAGCTACAGCTTTCCGTGCTGGCAGCTTTCCTGTGGGCGCAATCGCTGGACGTTTCGAATTTGGAAGCCGCGCTCTCCGAGAGATTAATACACAGTGTTGCCTCATTACGAACGAAAGCTTTTGCAGAACACGAATGTCTGTCTACCAGCGAATGCAGTTCCAAGGGACAGTGAAAACCAGCTACAGCTTTCCGTGCTGGCAGCTTTCCTGTGGGCGCAATCGCTGGACGTTTCGAATTTGGCAGCCGGGCTCTCCGAGAGAGAAATACAGAGTGTTGCCCCTTTACGAACGAAAGCTGTTGCAGAACGCGAATGTCTGTGTAGCAGCGAATGCAGTTCCAAGGGACAGTAAAAACCAGCTACAGCTTTCCGTGCTGGCAGCTTTCCTGTGGGCGCAATCGCTGGACGTTTCGAATTTGGCAGCCGGGCTCTCCGAGAGAGAAATACACAGTGTTGCCCCTTTACGAACGAAAGCTGTTGCAGAACGCGAATGTCTGTCTACCAGCGAATGCAGTTCCAAGGGACAGTGAAAACCAGCTACAGCTTTCCGTGCTGGGAGCTTTCCTGTGGGCGCAATCGCTGGACGTTTCGAATTTGGCAGCCGGGCTCTCCCAGAGAGAAATACACAGTGTTGCCTCATTACGAACGAAAGCTTTTGCAGAACGCGAATGTCTGTGTAGCAGCGAATGCAGTTCCAAGGGACAGTAAAAACCAGCTACTGCTTTCCGTGCTGGGAGCTTTCCTGTGGGCGCAATCGCTGGAAGTTTCGAATTTGGCAGCCGGGCTCTCCAAGAGAGAAATACACAGTGTTGCCCCATTACCAACCAAAGCTTTTGCAGAACGCGAATGTCTGTCTACCAGCGAATGCAGTTCCAAGGGACAGTGAAAACCAGCTACAGCTTTCCGTGCTGGCAGCTTTCCTGTGGCCGCAATCGCTGGACGTTTCGAATTTGGCAGCCGGGCTCTCCGAGAGAGAAATACACAGTGTTGCCCCATTACGAAACAAAGCTTTTGCAGAACGCGAATGTCTGTCTACCAGCGAATGCAGTTCCAAGGGACAGTGAAAACCAGCTACAGCTTTCCGTGCTGGCAGCTTTCCTGTGGGCGCAATCGCTGGACGTTTCAAATTTGTCAGCCGGGCTCTGCGAGAGAGAAATACACAGTGTTGCCTCATTACGAACGAAAGCTTTTGCAGAACACGAATGTCTGTGTAGCAGCGAATGCAGTTCCAAGGGACAGTGAAAACCAGCTACAGCTTTCCGTGCTGGCAGCTTTCCTGTGGGCGCAATCGCTGGACGTTTCGAATTTGGAAGCCGCGCTCTCCGAGAGATTAATACACAGTGTTGCCTCATTACGAACGAAAGCTTTTGCAGAACACGAATGTCTGTCTACCAGCGAATGCAGTTCCAAGGGACAGTGAAAACCAGCTACAGCTTTCCGTGCTGGGAGCTTTCCTGTGGGCGCAATCGCTGGACGTTTCGAATTTGGCAGCCGGGCTCTCCGAGAGAGAAATACAGAGTGTTGCCCCTTTACGAACGAAAGCTGTTGAAGAACGCGAATGTCTGTGTAGCAGCGAATGCAGTTCCAAGGGACAGTGAAAGCCAGCTACAGCTTTCCGTGCTGGGAGCTTTCCTGTGGGCGCAATCGCTGGACGTTTCGAATTTGGCAGCCGGGCTCTCCGAAAGAGAAATACACAGTGTTGCCCCTTTACGAACGAAAGCTGTTGCAGAACGCGAATGTCTGTCTACCAGCGAATGCAGTTCCAAGGGACAGTAAAAACCAGCTACAGCTTTCCGTGCTGGCAGCTTTCCTGTGGGCGCAATCGCTGGACGTTTCGAATTTGGCAGCCGGGCTCTCCGAGAGAGAAATACACAGTGTTGCCCCTTTACGAACGAAAGCTGTTGCAGAACGCGAATGTCTGTCTACCAGCGAATGCAGTTCCAAGGGACAGTGAAAACCAGCTACAGCTTTCCGTGCTGGCAGCTTTCCTGTGGGCGCAATCGCTGGACGTTTCGAATTTGGCAGCCGGGCTCTGCGAGAGAGAAATACACAGTGTTGCCTCATTACGAACGAAAGCTTTTGCAGAACGCGAATGTCTGTGTAGCAGCGAATGCAGTTCCAAGGGACAGTAAAAACCAGCTACTGCTTTCCGTGCTGGGAGCTTTCCTGTGGGCGCAATCGCTGGAAGTTTCGAATTTGGCAGCCGGGCTCTCCGAGAGAGAAATACACAGTGTTGCCCCATTACCAACCAAAGCTTTTGCAGAACGCGAATGTCTGTCTACCAGCGAATGCAGTTCCAAGGGACAGTGAAAACCAGCTACAGCTTTCCGTGCTGGCAGCTTTCCTGTGGGCGCAATCGCTGGACGTTTCGAATTTGGCAGCCGGGCTCTCCGAGAGAGAAATACACAGTGTTGCCCCATTACGAAACAAAGCTTTTGCAGAACGCGAATGTCTGTCTACCAGCGAATGCAGTTCCAAGGGACAGTGAAAACCAGCTACAGCTTTCCGTGCTGGCAGCTTTCCTGTGGGCGCAATCGCTGGACGTTTCGAATTTGTCAGCCGGGCTCTGCGAGAGAGAAATACACAGTGTTGCCTCATTACGAACGAAAGCTTTTGCAGAACACGAATGTCTGTGTAGCAGCGAATGCAGTTCCAAGGGACAGTGAAAACCAGCTACAGCTTTCCGTGCTGGCAGCTTTCCTGTGGGCGCAATCGCTGGACGTTTCGAATTCGGCAGCCGGGCTCCACGAGAGAGAAATACACAGTGTTGCCCCTTTACTAACGAAAGCTGTTGCAGAACGCGGATGTCTGTGTAGCAGCGAATGCAGTTCCAAGGGACAGTGAAAACCAGCTACAGCTTTCCGTGCTGGCAGCTTTCCTGTGGGCGCAATCGCTGGACGTTTGAATTTGGCAGCCGGAATCTGCGAGAGAGAAATACACATTGTTGCCCCTTTACGAACGAAAGCTGTTGCAGAACGCGAATGTCTGTCTACCAGCGAATGCAGTTCCAAGGTACAGTGAAAACCAGCTACAGCTTTCCGTGCTGGCAGCTTTCCTGTGGGCGCAATCGCTGGACGTTTCGAATTTGGCAGCCGGGCTCTCCGAGAGAGAAATACACAGTGTTGCCCCTTTACGAACGAAAGCTGTTGCAGAACGCGAATGTCTGTCTACCAGCGAATGCAGTTCCAAGGGACAGTAAAAACCAGCTACAGCTTTCCGTGCTGGCAGCTTTCCTGTGGGCGCAATCGCTGGACGTTTCGAATTTGGCAGCCGGGCTCTCCGAGAGAGAAATACACAGTGTTGCCCCTTTACGAACGAAAGCTGTTGCAGAACGCGAATGTCTGTCTACCAGCGAATGCAGTTCCAAGGGACAGTGAAAACCAGCTACAGCTTTCCGTGCTGGCAGCTTTCCTGTGGGCGCAATCGCTGGACGTTTCGAATTTGGCAGCCGGGCTCCACGAGAGAGAAATACACAGTGTTGCCTCATTACGAACGAAAGCTTTTGCAGAACGCGGATGTCTGTGTAGCAGCGAATGCAGTTCCAAGGGACAGTGAAAACCAGCTACTGCTTTCCGTGCTGGGAGCTTTCCTGTGGGCGCAATCGCTGGAAGTTTCGAATTTGGCAGCCGGGCTCTCCAAGAGAGAAATACACAGTGTTGCCCCATTACCAACCAAAGCTTTTGCAGAACGCGAATGTCTGTCTACCAGCGAATGCAGTTCCAAGGGATAGTGAAAACCAGCTACAGCTTTCCGTGCTGGCAGCTTTCCTGTGGGCGCAATCGCTGGACGTTTCAAATTTGTCAGCCGGGCTCTGCGAGAGAGAAATACACAGTGTTGCCTCATTACGAACGAAAGCTTTTGCAGAACACGAATGTCTGTGTAGCAGCGAATGCAGTTCCAAGGGACAGTGAAAACCAGCTACAGCTTTCCGTGCTGGCAGCTTTCCTGTGGGCGCAATCGCTGGACGTTTCGAATTTGGAAGCCGCGCTCTCCGAGAGATTAATACACAGTGTTGCCTCATTACGAACGAAAGCTTTTGCAGAACACGAATGTCTGTCTACCAGCGAATGCAGTTCCAAGGGACAGTGAAAACCAGCTACAGCTTTCCGTGCTGGGAGCTTTCCTGTGGGCGCAATCGCTGGACGTTTCGAATTTGGCAGCCGGGCTCTCCGAGAGAGAAATACAGAGTGTTGCCCCTTTACGAACGAAAGCTGTTGCAGAACGCGAATGTCTGTGTAGCAGCGAATGCAGTTCCAAGGGACAGTAAAAACCAGCTACAGCTTTCCGTGCTGGCAGCTTTCCTGTGGGCGCAATCGCTGGACGTTTCGAATTTGGCAGCCGGGCTCTCCGAGAGAGAAATACACAGTGTTGCCCCTTTACGAACGAAAGCTGTTGCAGAACGCGAATGTCTGTCTACCAGCGAATGCAGTTCCAAGGGACAGTGAAAACCAGCTACAGCTTTCCGTGCTGGGAGCTTTCCTGTGGGCGCAATCGCTGGACGTTTCGAATTTGGCAGCCGGGCTCTCCCAGAGAGAAATACACAGTGTTGCCTCATTACGAACGAAAGCTTTTGCAGAACGCGAATGTCTGTGTAGCAGCGAATGCAGTTCCAAGGGACAGTAAAAACCAGCTACTGCTTTCCGTGCTGGGAGCTTTCCTGTGGGCGCAATCGCTGGAAGTTTCGAATTTGGCAGCCGGGCTCTCCAAGAGAGAAATACACAGTGTTGCCCCTTTACGAACGAAAGCTGTTGCAGAACGCGAATGTCTGTCTACCAGCGAATGCAGTTCCAAGGGACAGTGAAAACCAGCTACAGCTTTCCGTGCTGGCAGCTTTCCTGTGGGCGCAATCGCTGGACGTTTCGAATTTGGCAGCCGGGCTCTCCGAGAGAGAAATACACAGTGTTGCCCCTTTACGAACGAAAGCTGTTGCAGAACGCGAATGTCTGTCTACCAGCGAATGCAGTTCCAAGGGACAGTGAAAACCAGCTACAGCTTTCCGTGCTGGCAGCTTTCCTGTGGGCGCAATCGCTGGACGTTTGAATTTGGCAGCCGGACTCCACGAGAGAGAAATACACAGTGTTGCCCCATTACGAACCAAAGCTTTTGCAGAACGCGAATGTCTGTCTACCAGCGAATGCAGTTCCAAGGGACAGTGAAAACCAGCTACAGCTTTCCGTGCTGGCAGCTTTCCTGTGGGCGCAATCGCTGGACGTTTCGAATTTGGAAGCCGGGCTCTGCGAGAGAGAAATACACAGTGTTGCCTCATTACGAACGAAAGCTGTTGCAGAACACGAATGTCCGTCTACCAGCGAATGCAGTTCCAAGGGACAGTGAAAACCAGCTACAGCTTTCCGTGCTGGCAGCTTTCCTGTGGGCGCAATCGCTGGACGTTTCGAATTTGGAAGCCGCGCTCTCCGACAGCGAAATACACAGTGTTGCCTCATTACGAACGAAAGCTTTTGCAGAACAGGAATGTCTGTCTACCAGCGAATGCAGTTCCAAGGGACAGTGAAAACCAGCTACAGCTTTCCGTGCTGGCAGCTTTCCTGTGGGCGCAATCGCTGGACGTTTGAATTTGGCAGCCGGACTCCACGAGAGAGAAATACACAGTGTTGCCCCATTACGAACCAAAGCTTTTGCAGAACGCGAATGTCTGTCTACCAGCGAATGCAGTTCCAAGGGACAGTGAAAACCAGCTACAGCTTTCCGTGCTGGCAGCTTTCCTGTGGGCGCAATCGCTGGACGTTTTGAATTTGGCAGCCGGGCTCTCCGAGAGAGAAATACACAGTGTTGCCCCTTTACGAACGAAAGCTGTTGCAGAACGCGAATGTCTGTCTACCAGCGAATGCAGTTCCAAGGGACAGTGAAAACCAGCTACAGCTTTCCGTGCTGGCAGCTTTCCTGTGGGCGCAATCGCTGGACGTTTCGAATTTGGCAGCCGGGCTCTCCGAGAGAGAAATACACAGTGTTGCCTCATTACGAACGAAAACTTTTGCAGAACACGAATGTCCGTCTACCAGCGAATGCAGTTCCAAGGGACAGTGAAAACCAGCTACAGCTTTCCGTGCTGGGAGCTTTCCTGTGGGCGCAATCGCTGGACGTTTCGAATTTGGCAGCCGGGCTCTCCGAGAGAGAAATACACAGTGTTGCCCCTTTACGAACGAAAGCTCTTGCAGAACGCGAATGTCTGTGTAGCAGCGAATGCAGTTCCAAGGGACAGTGAAAACCAGATACAGCTTTCCGTGCTGGCAGCTTTCCTGTGGGCGCAATCGCTGGACGTTTCAAATTTGGCAGCCGGGATCTCCGAGAGAGAAATACACAGTGTTGCCCCATTACCAACCAAAGCTTTTGCAGAACGCGAATGTCTGTGTAGCAGCGAATGCAGTTCCAAGGGACAGTGAAAACCAGCTACAGCTTTCCGTGCTGGGAGCTTTCCTGTGGGCGCAATCGCTGGACGTTCCGAATTTGGCAGCCGGGCTCTGCGAGAGAGAAATACACAGTGTTGCCTCATTACGAACGAAAGCTTTTGCAGAACGCGAATGTCTGTGTAGCAGCGAATGCAGTTCCAAGGGACAGTGAAAACCAGCTACAGCTTTCCGTGCTGGGAGCTTTCCTGTGGGCGCAATCGCTGGACGTTTCGAATTTGGCAGCCGGGCTCCACGAGAGAGAAATACACAGTGTTGCCCCTTTACGAACGAAAGCTGTTGCAGAACGCGAATGTCTGTGTAGCAGCGAATGCAGTTCCAAGGGACAGTGAAAACCAGCTACAGCTTTCCGTGCTGGCAGCTTTCCTGTGGGCGCAATCGCTGGACGTTTGAATTTGGCAGCCGGAATCTGCGAGAGAGAAATACACAGTGTTGCCCCTTTACGAACGAAAGCTGTTGCAGAACGCGAATGTCTGTCTACCAGCGAATGCAGTTCCAAGGGACAGTGAAAACCAGCTACAGCTTTCCGTGCTGGCAGCTTTCCTGTGGGCGCAATCGCTGGACGTTTCGAATTTGGCAGCCGGGCTCTGCGAGAGAGAAATACACAGTGTTGCCCCATTACCAACCAAAGCTTTTGCAGAACGCGAATGGCTGTGTAGCAGCGAATGCAGTTCCAAGGGACAGTGAAAACCAGCTACAGCTTTCCGTGCTGGGAGCTTTCCTGTGGGCGGAATCGCTGGACGTTTCGAATTTGGCAGCCGGGCTCTCCGAGAGTGAAATACACAGTGTTGCCCCTTTACGAACGAAAGCTGTTGCAGAACGCGAATGTCTGTGTAGCAGCGAATGCAGTTCCAAGGGACAGTGAAAACCAGATACAGCTTTCCGTGCTGGCAGCTTTCCTGTGGGCGCAATCGCTGGACGTTTCGAATTTGGCAGCCGAGATCTCCGAGAGAGAAATACACAGTGTTGCCCCATTACCAACCAAAGCTTTTGCAGAACGCGAATGTCTGTCTACCAGCGAATGCAGTTCCAAGGGACAGTGAAAACCAGCTACAGCTTTCCGTGCTGGGAGCTTTCCTGTGGGCGCAATCGCTGGACGTTTCGAATTTGGCAGCCGGGCTCCACGAGAGAGAAATACACAGTGTTGCCCCTTTACGAACGAAAGCTGTTGCAGAACGCGAATGTCTGTCTACCAGCGAATGCAGTTCCAAGGGACAGTGAAAACCAGCTACAGCTTTCCGTGCTGGCAGCTTTCCTGTGGGCGCAATCGCTGGACGTTTCGAATTTGGCAGCCGGGCTCTCCGAGAGAGAAATACACAGTGTTGCCCCTTTACCAAACAAAGCTTTTGCAGAACGCGAATGTCTGTCTACCAGCGAATGCAGTTCCAAGGGACAGTGAAAACCAGCTACAGCTTTCCGTGCTGGCAGCTTTCCTGTGGGCGCAATCGCTGGACGTTTCGAATTTGTCAGCCGGGCTCTGCGAGAGAGAAATACACAGTGTTGCCTCATTACGAACGAAAGCTTTTGCAGAACACGAATGTCTGTCTACCAGCGAATGCAGTTCCAAGGGACAGTGAAAACCAGCTACAGCTTTCCGTGCTGGGAGCTTTCCTGTGGGCGCAATCGCTGGACGTTTCGAATTTGGCAGCCGGGCTCTCCGAGCGAGAAATACACAGTATTGCCCCTTTACGAACGAAAGCTGTTGCAGAACGCGAATGTCTGTCTACCAGCGAATGCAGTTCCAAGGGACAGTGAAAGCCAGCTACAGCTTTCCGTGCTGGGAGCTTTCCTGTGGGCGCAATCGCTGGACGTTTCGAATTTGGCAGCCGGGCTCTCCGAGAGAGAAATACACAGTGTTGCCTCATTACGAACGCAAGCTTTTGCAGAACACGGATGTCCGTCTACCAGCGAATGCAGTTCCAAGGGACAGTGAAAACCAGCTACAGCTTTCCGTGCTGGCAGCTTTCCTGTGGGCGCAATCGCTGGACGTTTCGAATTTGGCAGCCGGGCTCTCCGAGAGAGAAATACACAGTGTTGCCCCATTACGAACGAAAGCTGTTGCAGAACGCGAATGTCTGTCTACCAGCGAATGCAGTTCCAAGGGACAGTGAAAACCAGCTACAGCTTTCCGTGCTGGGAGCTTTCCTGTGGGCGCAATCGCTGGACGTTTCGAATTTGGCAGCCGGGCTCTCCGAGAGAGAAATACACAGTGTTGCCCCTTTACGAACCAAAGCTTTTGCAGAACGCGAATGTCTGTCTACCAGCGAATGCAGTTCCAAGGGACAGTGAAAACCAGCTACAGCTTTCCGTGCTGGGAGCTTTCCTGTGGGCGCAATCGCTGGACGTTTCGAATTTGGCAGCCGGGCTCTCCGAGAGAGAAATACACAGTGTTGCCCCATTACGAAACAAAGCTGTTGCAGAACGCGAATGTCTGTGTAGCAGCGAATGCAGTTCCAAGGGACAGTGAAAGCCAGCTACAGCTTTCCGTGCTGGCAGCTTTCCTGTGGGCGCAATCGCTGGACGTTTCGAATTTGGCAGCCGGGCTCTCCGAGAGAGAAATACACAGTGTTGCCCCATTACGAACCAAAGCTTTTGCAGAACGCGAATGTCTGTCTACCAGCGAATGCAGTTCCAAGGGACAGTGAAAACCAGCTACAGCTTTCCGTGCTGGCAGCTTTCCTGTGGGCGCAATCGCTGGACGTTTCGAATTTGGCAGCCGGGCTCTGCGAGAGAGAAATACACAGTGTTGCCTCATTACGAACGAAAGCTGTTGCAGAACGCGAATGTCTGTGTAGCAGCGAATGCAGTTCCAAGGGACAGTGAAAACCAGCTACAGCTTTCCGTGCTGGGAGCTTTCCTGTGGGCGCAATCGCTGGACGTTTCGAATTTGGCAGCCGGGCTCTCCGAGAGAGAAATACACAGTGTTGCCCCTTTACGAACGAAAGCTGTTGCAGAACGCGAATGTCTGTCTACCAGCGAATGCAGTTCCAAGGGACAGTGAAAACCAGCTACAGCTTTCCGTGCTGGCAGCTTTCCTGTGGGCGCAATCGCTGGACGTTTGAATTTGGCAGCCGGACTCCACGAGAGAGAAATACACAGTGTTGCCCCATTACGAACCAAAGCTTTTGCAGAACGCGAATGTCTGTCTACCAGCGAATGCAGTTCCAAGGGACAGTGAAAACCAGCTACAGATTTCCGTGCTGGCAACTTTCCTGTGGGCGCAATCGCTGGACGTTTCGAATTTGGCATCCGGGCTCTCCGAGAGAGAAATACACAGTGTTGCCCCTTTACGAACGAAAGCTGTTGCAGAACGCGAATGTCTGTCTACCAGCGAATGCAGTTCCAAGGGACAGTGAAAACCAGCTACAGCTTTCCGTGCTGGCAGCTTTCCTGTGGGCGCAATCGCTGGACGTTTCGAATTCGGCAGCCGGGCTCCACGAGAGAGAAATACACAGTGTTGCCCCTTTACTAACGAAAGCTGTTGCAGAACGCGGATGTCTGTGTAGCAGCGAATGCAGTTCCAAGGGACAGTGAAAACCAGCTACAGCTTTCCGTGCTGGCAGCTTTCCTGTGGGCGCAATCGCTGGACGTTTCGAATTTGGCAGCCGGGCTCTCCGAGAGAGAAATACACAGTGTTGCCCCTTTACCAAACAAAGCTTTTGCAGAACGCGAATGTCTGTGTAGCAGCGAATGCAGTTCCAAGGGACAGTGAAAACCAGCTACAGCTTTCCGTGCTGGCAGCTTTCCTGTGGGCGCAATCGCTGGACGTTTCGAATTTGGCAGCCGGGCTCTCCGAGAGAGAAATACACAGTGTTGCCCCATTACCAACCAAAGCTTTTGCAGAACGCGAATGTCTGTCTACCAGCGAATGCAGTTCCAAGGGACAGTGAAAACCAGCTACAGCTTTCCGTGCTGGCAGCTTTCCTGTGGGCGCAATCGCTGAACTTTTCAAATTAGGCAGCCGGGTTCTCCGAGAGAGAAATACACAGTATTGCCCCTTTACCAACCAAAGCTTTTGCAGAACGCGAATGTCTGTGTAGCAGCGAATGCAGTTCCAAGGGACAGTGAAAACCAGCTACAGCTTTCCGTGCTGGCAGCTTTCCTGTGGGCGCAATCGCTGGACGTTTCGAATTTGGCAGCCGGGCTCTCCGAGAGAGAAATACATAGTGTTGCCCCTTTACGAACGAAAGCTGTTGCAGAACGCGAATGTCTGTGTAGCAGCGAATGCAGTTCCAAGGGACAGTGAAAACCAGATACAGCTTTCCGTGCTGGCAGCTTTCCTGTGGGCGCAATCGCTGGACGTTTCGAATTTGGGAGCCGGGCTCTCCGAGAGAGAAATACACAGTGTTGCCCCATTACCAACCAAAGCTTTTGCAGAACGCGAATGTCTGTGTAGCAGCGAATGCAGTTCCAAGGGACAGTGAAAACCAGCTACAGCTTTCCGTGCTGGCAGCTTTCCTGTGGGCGCAATCGCTGGACGTTTCGAATTTGGCAGCCGGGCTCTCCGAGAGAGAAATACACAGTGTTGCCCCTTTACGAACGAAAGCTGTTGCAGAACGCGAATGTCTGTCTACCAGCGAATGCAGTTCCAAGGGACAGTGAAAACCAGCTACAGCTTTCCGTGCTGGGAGCTTTCCTGTGGGCGCAATCGCTGGACGTTTCGAATTTGGCAGCCGGGCTCTCCGAGAGAAAAATACACAGTGTTGCCCCATTACGAACCAAAGCTTTTGCAGAACGCGAATGTCTGTCTACCAGCGAATGCAGTTCCAAGGGACAGTGAAAACCAGCTACAGCTTTCCGTGCTGGGAGCTTTCCTGTGGGCGCAATCGCTGGACGTTTCGATTTTGGCAGCCGGGCTCTGCGAGAGAGAAATACACAGTGTTGCCTCATTACGAACGAAAGCTGTTGCAGAACGCGAATGTCTGTGTAGCAGCGAATGCAGTTCCAAGGGACAGTGAAAACCAGCTACAGCTTTCCGTGCTGGGAGCTTTCCTGTGGGCGCAATTGCTGGACGTTTCGAATTTGGCAGCCGGGCTCTCCGAGAGAGAAATACACAGTGTTGCCCCTTTACGAACGAAAGCTGTTGCAGAACGTGAATGTCTGTCTACCAGCGAATGCAGTTCCAAGGGACAGTGAAAACCAGCTACAGCTTTCCGTGCTGGCAGCTTTCCTGTGGGCGCAATCGCTGGACGTTTGAATTTGGCAGCCGGAGTCCACGAGAGAGAAATACACAGTGTTGCCCCATTACGAACCAAAGCTTTTGCAGAACACGAATGTCTGTCTACCAGCGAATGCAGTTCCAAGGGACAGTGAAAACCAGCTACAGCTTTCCGTGCTGGCAGCTTTCCTGTGGGCGCAATCGCTGGACGTTTCGAATTTGGCAGCCGGGCTCTCCGAGAGAGAAATACACAGTGTTGCCCCTTTACGAACGAAAGCTGTTGCAGAACGCGAATGTCTGTGTAGCAGCGAATGCAGTTCCAAGGGACAGTGAAAACCAGCTACAGCTTTCCGTGCTGGCAGCTTTCCTGTGGGCGCAATCGCTGGACGTTTCGAATTTGGCAGCCGGGCTCTCCAAGAGAGAAATACACAGTGTTGCCCCATTACGAACCAAAGCTTTTGCAGAACGCGAATGTCTGTGTAGCAGCGAATGCAGTTCCAAGGGACAGTGAAAACCAGCTACAGTTTTCCGTGCTGGCAGCTTTCCTGTGGGCGCAATCGCTGGACGTTTCGAATTTGGCAGCCGGGATCTGCGAGAGAGAAATACACAGTGTTGCCCCATTACGAACCAAAGCTTTTGCAGAACACGAATGTCCGTCTACCAGCGAATGCAGTTCCAAGGGACAGTGAAAACCAGCTACAGCTTTCCGGGCTGGCAGCTTTCCTGTGGGCGCAATCGCTGGACGTTTCGAATTTGGCAGCCGGGCTCTCCGAGAGAGAAATACACAGTTTTGCCTCATTACGAACGAAAGCTTTTGCAGAACACGAATGTCCGTCTACCAGCGAATGCAGTTCCAAGGGACAGTGAAAACCAGCTACAGCTTTCCGTGCTGGCAGCTTTCCTGTGGGCGCAATCGCTGGACGTTTCGAATTTGGAAGCCGCGCTCTCCGAGAGAGAAATACACAGTGTTGCCTCATTACGAACGAAAGCTTTTGCAGAACACGAATGTCTGTCTACCAGTGAATGCAGTTCCAAGGGACAGTGAAAACCAGCTACAGCTTTCCGTGCTGGCAGCTTTCCTGTGGGCGCAATCGCTGGACGTTTCGAATTTGGCAGCCGGGCTCTCCGAGAGAGAAATACACAGTGTTGCCCCTTTACGAACGAAAGCTGTTGTAGAACGCGAATGTCTGTGTAGCAGCGAATGCAGTTCCAAGGGACAGTGAAAGCCAGCTACAGCTTTCCGTGCTGGGAGCTTTCCTGTGGGCGCAATCGCTGGACGTTTCGAATTTGGCAGCCGGGCTCTCCGAGAGAGAAATACACAGTGTTGCCCCATTATGAACCAAAGCTTTTGCAGAACGCGAATGTCTGTCTACCAGCGAATGCAGTTCCAAGGGACAGTGAAAACCAGCTACAGATTTCCGTGCTGGCAGCTTTCCTGTGGGCGCAATCGCTGGACGTTTCGAATTTGGCAGCCGGGCTCTCCGAGAGAGAAATACACAGTGTTGCCCCTTTACGAACGAAAGCTGTTGCAGAACGCGAATGTCTGTCTACCAGCGAATGCAGTTCCAAGGGACAGTGAAAACCAGCTACAGCTTTCCGTGCTGGCAGCTTTCCTGTGGGCGCAATCGCTGGACATTTCGAATTTGGCAGCCGGGCTCTCCGAGAGAGAAATACACAGTGTTGCCTCATTACGAACGAAAACTTTTGCAGAACACGAATGTCCGTCTACCAGCGAATGCAGTTCCAAGGGACAGTGAAAACCAGCTACAGCTTTCCGTGCTGGGAGCTTTCCTGTGGGCGCAATCGCTGGACGTTTCGAATTTGGCAGCCGGGCTCTCCGAGAGAGAAATACACAGTGTTGCCCCTTTACGAACGAAAGCTGTTGCAGAACGCGAATGTCTGTCTACCAGCGAATGCAGTTCCAAGGGACAGTGAAAACCAGCTACAGCTTTCCGTGCTGGCAGCTTTCCTGTGGGCGCAATCGCTGGACGTTTCGAATTTGTCAGCCGGGCTCTACGAGAGAGAAATACACAGTGTTGCCTCATTACGAACGAAAGCTTTTGCAGAACACGAATGTCTGTGTAGCAGCGAATGCAGTTCCAAGGGACAGTGAAAACCAGCTACAGCTTTCCGTGCTGGCAGCTTTCCTGTGGGCGCAATCGCTGGACGTTTCGAATTTGGCAGCCGGGCTCCACGAGAGAGAAATACACAGTGTTGCCCCTTTACGAACGAAAGCTGTTGCAGAACGCGAATGTCTGTCTACCAGCGAATGCAGTTCCAAGGGACAGTGAAAACCAGCTACAGCTTTCCGTGCTGGCAGCTTTCCTGTGGGCGCAATCGCTGGACGTTTGAATTTGGCAGCCGGGCTCTGCGAGAGAGAAATACACAGTGTTGCCCCTTTACGAACGAAAGCTGTTGCAGAACGCGAATGTCTGTCTACCAGCGAATGCAGTTCCAAGGTACAGTGAAAACCAGCTACAGCTTTCCGTGCTGGCAGCTTTCCTGTGGGCGCAATCGCTGGACGTTTCGAATTTGGCAGCCGGGCTCTCCGAGAGAGAAATACACAGTGTTGCCCCATTACCAACCAAAGCTTTTGCAGAACGCGAATGGCTGTGTAGCAGCGAATGCAGTTCCAAGGGACAGTGAAAACCAGCTACAGCTTTCCGTGCTGGCAGCTTTCCTGTGGGCGCAATCGCTGGACGTTTCGAATTTGGCAGCCGGGCTCTCCGAGAGAGAAATACACAGTGTTGCCCCTTTACGAACGAAAGATGTTGCAGAACACGAATGTCTGTCTACCAGCGAATGCAGTTCCAAGGGACAGTGAAAACCAGATACAGCTTTCCGTGCTGGCAGCTTTCCTGTGGGCGCAATCGCTGGACGTTTGAATTTGGCAGCCGGAACCTGCGAGAGAGAAATACACAGTGTTGCCCCTTTACGAACGAAAGCTGTTGCAGAACGCGAATGTCTGTCTACCAGCGAATGCAGTTCCAAGGGACAGTGAAAACCAGCTACAGCTTTCCGTGCTGGCAGCTTTCCTGTGGGCGCAATCGCTGGACGTTTCGAATTTGTCAGCCGGGTTCTCCGAGAGAGAAATACACAGTGTTGCCTCATTACGAACGAAAGCTTTTGCAGAACACGAATGTCCGTCTACCAGCGAATGCAGTTCCAAGGGACAGTGAAAACCAGCTACAGCTTTCCGTGCTGGGAGCTTTCCTGTGGGCGCAATCGCTGGACGTTTCGAATTTGGCAGCCGGGCTCTGCGAGAGAGAAATACACAGTGTTGCCCCATTACTAACGAAAGCTGTTGCAGAACGCGAATGTCTGTCTACCAGCGAATGCAGTTCCAAGGGACAGTGAAAACCAGCTACAGCTTTCCGTGCTGGCAGCTTTCCTGTGGGCGCAATCGCTGGACGTTTCTAATTTGGCAGCCGGGATCTCCGAGAGAGAAATACACAGTGTTGCCCCATTACCAACCAAAGCTTTTGCAGAACGCGAATGTCTGTCTACCAGCGAATGCAGTTCCAAGGGACAGTGAAAACCAGCTACAGCTTTCCGTGCTGGCAGCTTTCCTGTGGCCGCAATCGCTGGACGTTTCGAATTTGGCAGCCGGGCTCTGCGAGAGAGAAATACACAGTGTTGCCTCATTACGAACGAAAGCTTTTGTAGAACACGAATGTCCGTCTACCAGCGAATGCAGTTCCAAGGGACAGTGAAAACCAGCTACAGCTTTCCGTGCTGGCAGCTTTCCTGTGGGCGCAATCGCTGGACGTTTTGAATTTGGCAGCCGGGCTCTCCGAGAGAGAAATACACAGTGTTGCCCCATTACGAACCAAAGCTTTTGCAGAACGCGAATGTCTGTCTACCAGCGAATGCAGTTCCAAGGGACAGTGAAAACCAGCTACAGCTTTCCGGGCTGGCAGCTTTCCTGTGGGCGCAATCGCTGGACGTTTCGAATTTGGCAGCCGGGCTCTCCGAGAGAGAAATACACAGTGTTGCCCCTTTACGAACGAAAGCTGTTGCAGAAAGCGAATGTCTGTGTAGCAGCGAATGCAGTTCCAAGGGACAGTGAAAGCCAGCTACAGCTTTCCGTGCTGGGAGCTTTCCTGTGGGCGCAATCGCTGGACATTTCGAATTTGTCAGCCGGGCTCTCCGAGAGAGAAATACACAGTGTTGCCCCATTACCAACCAAAGCTGTTGCAGAACGCGAATGTCTGTCTACCAGCGAATGCAGTTCCAAGGGACAGTGAAAACCAGCTACAGCTTTCCGTGCTGGCAGCTTTCCTGTGGGCGCAATCGCTGGACGTTTCGAATTTGGCAGCCGGGCTCTCCGAGAGAGAAATACACAGTGTTGCCCCTTTACGAACGAAAGCTGTTGCAGAACGCGAATGTCTGTGTAGCAGCGAATGCAGTTCCAAGGGACAGTGAAAACCAGCTACAGCTTTCCGTGCTGGCAGCTTTCCTGTGGGCGCAATCGCTGGACGTTTCGAATTTGGCAGCCGGGCTCTCCAAGAGAGAAATACACAGTGTTGCCCCATTACGAACCAAAGCTTTTGCAGAACGCGAATGTCTATGTAGCAACGAATGCAGTTCCAAGGGACAGTGAAAACCAGCTACAGCTTTCCGTGCTGGCAGCTTTCCTGTGGGCGCAATCGCTGGACGTTTCGAATTTGGCAGCCGGGCTCTCCGAGAGAGAAATACACAGTGTTGCCCCTTTACGAACGAAAGCTGTTGCAGAACGCGAATGTCTGTCTACCAGCGAATGCAGTTCCAAGGGACAGTGAAAACCAGCTACAGCTTTCCGTGCTGGCAGCTTTCCTGTGGGCGCAATCGCTGGACGTTTCGAATTTGGCAGCCGGGCTCTCCGAGAGTGAAATACACAGTGTTGCCTCATTACGAACGAAAACTTTTGCAGAACACGAATGTCCGTCTACCAGCGAATGCAGTTCCAAGGGACAGTGAAAACCAGCTACAGCTTTCCGTGCTGGGAGCTTTCCTGTGGGCGCAATCGCTGGACGTTTCGAATTTGGCAGCCGGGCTCTCCGAGAGAAAAATACACAGTGTTGCCCCTTTACGAACGAAAGCTGTTGCAGAACGCGAATGACTGTGTAGCAGCGAATGCAGTTCCAAGGGACAGTGAAAACCAGCTACAGCTTTCCGTGCTGGCAGCTTTCCTGTGGGCGCAATCGCTGGACTTTTCGAATTTGGCAGCCGGGATCTCCGAGAGAGAAATACACAGTGTTGCCCCATTACCAACCAAAGCTTTTGCAGAACGCGAATGTCTGTGTAGCAGCGAATGCAGTTCCAAGGGACAGTGAAAACCAGCTACAGCTTTCCGTGCTGGGAGCTTTCCTGTGGGCGCAATCGCTGGACGTTTCGAATTTGGCAGCCGGGCTCTGCGAGAGAGAAATACACAGTGTTGCCTCATTACGAACGAAAGCTTTTGCAGAACACGAATGTCTGTGTAGCAGCGAATGCAGTTCCAAGGGACAGTGAAAACCAGCTACAGCTTTCCGTGCTGGGAGCTTTCCTGTGGGCGCAATCGCTGGACGTTTCGAATTTGGCAGCCGGGCTCCACGAGAGAGAAATACACAGTGTTGCCCCTTTACGAATGAAAGCTGTTGCAGAACGCGAATGTCTGTGTAGCAGCGAATGCAGTTCCAAGGGACAGTGAAAACCAGCTACAGCTTTCCGTGCTGGCAGCTTTCCTGTGGGCGCAATCGCTGGACGTTTGAATTTGGCAGCCGGAATCTGCGAGAGAGAAATACACAGTGTTGCCCCTTTACGAACGAAAGCTGTTGCAGAACGCGAATGTCTGTCTACCAGCGAATGCAGTTCCAAGGACAGTGAAAACCAGCTACAGCTTTCCGTGCTGGCAGCTTTCCTGTGGGCGCAATCGCTGGACGTTTCGAATTTGGCAGCCGGGCTCTCCGAGAGAGAAATACACAGTGTTGCCCCATTACCAACCAAAGCTTTTGCAGAACGCGAATGGCTGTGTAGCAGCGAATGCAGTTCCAAGGGACAGTGAAAACCAGCTACAGCTTTCCGTGCTGGCAGCTTTCCTGTGGGCGCAATCGCTGGACGTTTCGAATTTGGCAGCCGGGCTCTCCGAGAGAGAGAAATACACAGTGTTGCCCCTTTACGAACGAAAGCTGTTGCAGAACGCGAATGTCTGTCTACCAGCGAATGCAGTTCCAAGGGACAGTGAAAACCAGATACAGCTTTCCGTGCTGGCAGCTTTCCTGTGGCCGCAATCGCTGGACGTTTCGAATTTGGCAGCCGGGATCTCCGAGAGAGAAATACACAGTGTTGCCCCATTACCAACCAAAGCTGTTGCAGAACGCGAATGTCTGTGTAGCAGCGAATGCAGTTCCAAGGGACAGTGAAAACCAGCTACAGCTTTCCGTGCTGGCAGCTTTCCTGTGGGCGCAATCGCTGGACGTTTCGAATTTGGCAGCCGGGCTCTCCGAGAGAGAAATACACAGTGTTGCCTCATTACGAACGAAAGCTTTTGTAGAACACGAATGTCTGTGTAGCAGCGAATGCAGTTCCAAGGGACAGTGAAAACCAGCTACAGCTTTCCGTGCTGGCAGCTTTCCTGTGGGCGCAATCGCTGGACGTTTCGAATTTGGAAGCCGCGCTCTCCGAGAGAGAAATACACAGTGTTGCCTCCTTACGAACGAAAGCTTTTGCAGAACACGAATGTCCGTCTACCAGCGAATGCAGTTCCAAGGGACAGTGAAAACCAGCTACAGCTTTCCGTGCTGGCAGCTTTCCTGTGGGCGCAATCGCTGGACGTTTCGAATTTGGCAGCCGGGCTCTCCGAGAGAGAAATACACAGTGTTGCCCCTTTACGAACGAAAGCTGTTGCAGAACGCGAATGTCTGTGTAGCAGCGAATGCAGTTCCAAGGGACAGTGAAAGCCAGCTACAGCTTTCCGTGCTGGCAGCTTTCCTGTGGGCGCAATCGCTGGACGTTTCGAATTTGGCAGCCGGGCTCTCTGAGAGAGAAATACACAGTGTTGCCCCATTACGAACCAAAGCTTTTGCAGAACGCAAATGTCTGTCTACCAGCGAATGCAGTTCCAAGGGACAGTGAAAACCAGCTACAGCTTTCCGGGCTGGCAGCTTTCCTGTGGCCGCAATCGCTGGACGTTTCGAATTTGGCAGCCGGGCTCTCCCAGAGAGAAATACACACTGTTGCCCCTTTACGAACGAAAGCTGTTGCAGAACGCGAATGTCTGTCTACCAGCGAATGCAGTTCCAAGGGACAGTGAAAACCAGCTACAGCTTTCCGTGCTGGCAGATTTCCTGTGGGCGCAATCGCTGGACGTTTCGAATTTGGCAGCCGGACTCCACGAGAGAGAAATACACAGTGTTGCCCCATTACGAACCAAAGCTTTTGCAGAACGCGAATGTCTGTCTACCAGCGAATGCAGTTCCAAGGGACAGTGAAAACCAGCTACAGCTTTCCGTGCTGGGAGCTTTCCTGTGGGCGCAATCGCTGGACGTTTCGAATTTGGCAGCCGGGCTCTCCGAGAGAGAAATACACAGTGTTGCCCCTTTACGAACGAAAGCTGTTGCAGAACGCGAATGTCTGTGTAGCAACGAATGCAGTTCCAAGGGACAGTGAAAACCAGCTACAGCTTTCCGTGCTGTCAGCTTTCCTGTGGGCGCAATCGCTGGACGTTTCGAATTTGGCAGCCGTGCTCTGCGAGAGAGAAATACACAGTGTTGCCTCATTACGAACGAAAGCTTTTGCAGAACACGAATGTCCGTCTACCAGCGAATGCAGTTCCAAGGGACAGTGAAAACCAGCTACAGCTTTCCGGGCTGGCAGCTTTCCTGTGGGCGCAATCGCTGGACGTTTCGAATTTGGCAGCCGGGCTCTCCGAGAGTGAAATACACAGTGTTGCCTCATTACGAACGAAAACTTTTGCAGAACACGAATGTCCGTCTACCAGCGAATGCAGTTCCAAGGGACAGTGAAAACCAGCTACAGCTTTCCGTGCTGGGAGCTTTCCTGTGGGCGCAATCGCTGGACGTTTCGAATTTGGCAGCCGGGCTCTCCGAGAGAAAAATACACAGTGTTGCCCCTTTACGAACGAAAGCTGTTGCAGAACGCGAATGTCTGTCTACCAGCGAATGCAGTTCCAAGGGACAGTGAAAACCAGCTACAGCTTTCCGTGCTGGCAGCTTTCCTGTGGGCGCAATCGCTGGACGTTTCGAATTTGGCAGCCGGGATCTCCGAGAGAGAAATACACAGTGTTGCCCCATTACCAACCAAAGCTTTTGCAGAACGCGAATGTCTGTGTAGCAGCGAATGCAGTTCCAAGGGACAGTGAAAACCAGCTACAGCTTTCCGTGCTGGGAGCTTTCCTGTGGGCGCAATCGCTGGACGTTTCGAATTTGGCAGCCGGGCTCTGCGAGAGAGAAATACACAGTGTTGCCTCATTACGAACGAAAGCTTTTGCAGAACACGAATGTCTGTGTAGCAGCGAATGCAGTTCCAAGGGACAGTGAAAACCAGCTACAGCTTTCCGTGCTGGGAGCTTTCCTGTGGGCGCAATCGCTGGACGTTTCGAATTTGGCAGCCGGGCTCCACGAGAGAGAAATACACAGTGTTGCCTCTTTACGAACGAAAGCTGTTGCAGAACGCGAATGTCTGTGTAGCAGCGAATGCAGTTCCAAGGGACAGTGAAAACCAGCTACAGCTTTCCGTGCTGGCAGCTTTCCTGTGGGCGCAATCGCTGGACGTTTGAATTTGGCAGCCGGAATCTGCGAGAGAGAAATACACAGTGTTGCCCCTTTACGAACGAAAGCTGTTGCAGAACGCGAATGTCTGTCTACCAGCGAATGCAGTTCCAAGGACAGTGAAAACCAGCTACAGCTTTCCGTGCTGGCAGCTTTCCTGTGGGCGCAATCGCTGGACGTTTCGAATTTGGCAGCCGGGCTCTCCGAGAGAGAAATACACAGTGTTACCCCATTACCAACCAAAGCTTTTGCAGAACGCGAATGGCTGTGTAGCAGCGAATGCAGTTCCAAGGGACAGTGATAACCAGCTACAGCTTTCCGTGCTGGGAGGTTTGCTGTGGGCGCAATCGCTGGACGTTTCGAATTTGGCAGCCGGGCTCTCCGAGAGAGAAATACACAGTGTTGCCCCTTTACGAACGAAAGCTGTTGCAGAACGCGAATGTCTGTCTACCAGCGAATGCAGTTCCAAGGGACAGTGAAAACCAGATACAGCTTTCCGTGCTGGCAGCTTTCCTGTGGGCGCAATCGCTGGACGTTTCGAATTTGGCAGCCGGGATCTCCGAGAGAGAAATACACAGTGTTGCCCCATTACCAACCAAAGCTTTTGCAGAACGCGAATGTCTGTGTAGCAGCGAATGCAGTTCCAAGGGACAGTGAAAACCAGCTACAGCTTTCCGTGCTGGCAGCTTTCCTGTGGGCGCAATCGCTGGACGTTTCGAATTTGGCAGCCGGGCTCTGCGAGAGAGAAATACACAGTGTTGCCTCATTACGAACGAAAGCTTTTGTAGAACACGAATGTCTGTGTAGCAGCGAATGCAGTTCCAAGGGACAGTGAAAACCAGCTACAGCTTTCCGTGCTGGCAGCTTTCCTGTGGGCGCAATCGCTGGACGTTTCGAATTTGGCAGCCGGGCTCTCCGAGAGAGAAATACACAGTGTTGCCCCTTTACGAACGAAAGCTTTTGCAGAACGCGCATGTCTGTCTACCAGCGAATGCAGTTGCAAGGGACAGTGAAAACGAGCTACTGCTTTCCGTGCTGGGAGCTTTCCTGTGGGCGCAATCGCTGGACGTTTCGAATTTGGCAGCCGGGCTCTCCGAGAGTGAAATACAAGTGTTGCCCCTTTACCAACCAAAGCTTTTGCAGAACGCGAATGTCTGTCTACCAGCGAATGCAGTTCCAAGGGACAGTGAAAACCAGCTACAGCTTTCCGTGCTGGCAGCTTTCCTGTGGGCGCAATCGCTGGACGTTTCGAATTTGGCAGCCGGGCTCTCCGAGAGAGAAATACACAGTGTTGCCTCATTACGAACGAAAGCTTTTGCAGAACACGAATGTCCGTATACCAGCGAATGCAGTTCCAAGGGACAGTGAAAACCAGCTACAGCTTTCCGGGCTGGCAGCTTTCCTGTGGGCGCAATCGCTGGACGTTTCGAATTTGGCAGCCGGGCTCTCCGAGAGAGAAATACACAGTGTTGCCCCTTTACGAACGAAAGCTGTTGCAGAACGCGAATGTCTGTGTAGCAGCGAATGCAGTTCCAAGGGACAGTGAAAACCAGATACAGCTTTCCGTGCTGGCAGCTTTCCTGTGGGCACAATCGCTGGACGTTTCGAATTTGGCAGCCGGGCTCTCCGAGAGAGAAATACACAGTGTTGCCCCTTTACGAAACAAAGCTTTTGCAGAACGCGAATGTCTGTCTACCAGCGAATGCAGTTCCAAGGGACAGTGAAATCAGCTACAGCTTTCCGTGCTGGCAGCTTTCCTGTGGGCGCAATCGCTGGACGTTTCGAATTTGGCAGCCGGGCTCTCCGAGAGAGAAATACACAGTGTTGCCCCATTACGAACCAAAGCTTTTGCAGAACGCGAATGTCTGTCTACCAGCGAATGCAGTTCCAAGGGACAGTGAAAACCAGCTACAGCTTTCCGTGCTGGCAGCTTTCCTGTGGGCGCAATCGCTGGACGTTTCGAATTTGGCAGCCGGGCTCTCCAAGAGAGAAATACACAGTGTTGCCCCATTACGAACCAAAGCTTTTGCAGAACGCGAATGTCTGTCTACCAGCGAATGCAGTTCCAAGGGACAGTGAAAACCAGCTACAGCTTTCCGTGCTGGCAGCTTTCCTGTGGGCGCAATCGCTGGACGTTTCGAATTTGGCAGCCAGGCTCTGCGAGAGAGAAATACACAGTGTTGCCTCATTACGAACGAAAGCTGTTGCAGAACGCGAATGTCTGTGTAGCAGCGAATGCAGTTCCAAGGGACAGTGAAAACCAGCTACAGCTTTCCGTGCTGGCAGCTTTCCTGTGGGCGCAATCGCTGGACGTTTCGAATTTGGCAGCCGGGCTCTCCGAGAGAGAAATACACAGTGTTGCCCCTTTACGAACGAAAGCTGTTGCAGAACGCGAATGTCTGTCTACCAGCGAATGCAGTTCCAAGGGACAGTGAAAACCAGCTACAGCTTTCCGTGCTGGCAGCTTTCCTGTGGGCGCAATCGCTGGACGTTTGAATTTGGCAGCCGGACTCTGCGAGAGAGAAATACACAGTGTTGCCCCTTTACGAACGAAAGCTGTTGCAGAACGCGAATGTCTGTCTACCAGCGAATGCAGTTCCAAGGGACAGTGAAAACCAGCTACAGCTTTCCGTGCTGGCAGCTTTCCTGTGGGCGCAATCGCTGGACGTTTCGAATTTGGCAGCCGGGCTCTGCGAGAGAGAAATACACAGTGTTGCCCCTTTACGAACGAAAGCTGTTGCAGAACGCGAATGTCTGTCTACCAGCGAATGCAGTTCCAAGGGACAGTGAAAACCAGCTACAGCTTTCCGTGCTGGCAGCTTTCCTGTGGGCGCAATCGCTGGACGTTTCGAATTTGGCAGCCGGGCTCTCCAAGAGAGAAATACACAGTGTTGCCCCATTACGAACCAAAGCTTTTGCAGAACGCGAATGTCTGTCTACCAGCGAATGCAGTTCCAAGGGACAGTGAAAACCAGCTACAGCTTTCCGTGCTGGCAGCTTTCCTGTGGGCGCAATCGCTGGACGTTTCGAATTTGGCAGCCAGGCTCTGCGAGAGAGAAATACACAGTGTTGCCTCATTACGAACGAAAGCTGTTGCAGAACGCGAATGTCTGTGTAGCAGCGAATGCAGTTCCAAGGGACAGTGAAAACCAGCTACAGCTTTCCGTGCTGGCAGCTTTCCTGTGGGCGCAATCGCTGGACGTTTCGAATTTGGCAGCCGGGCTCTCCGAGAGAGAAATACACAGTGTTGCCCCTTTACGAACGAAAGCTGTTGCAGAACGCGAATGTCTGTCTACCAGCGAATGCAGTTCCAAGGGACAGTGAAAACCAGCTACAGCTTTCCGTGCTGGCAGCTTTCCTGTGGGCGCAATCGCTGGACGTTTGAATTTGGCAGCCGGACTCTGCGAGAGAGAAATACACAGTGTTGCCCCTTTACGAACGAAAGCTGTTGCAGAACGCGAATGTCTGTCTACCAGCGAATGCAGTTCCAAGGGACAGTGAAAACCAGCTACAGCTTTCCGTGCTGGCAGCTTTCCTGTGGGCGCAATCGCTGGACGTTTCGAATTTGGCAGCCGGGCTCTGCGAGAGAGAAATACACAGTGTTGCCCCTTTACGAACGAAAGCTGTTGCAGAACGCGAATGTCTGTCTACCAGCGAATGCAGTTCCAAGGGACAGTGAAAACCAGCTACAGCTTTCCGTGCTGGCAGCTTTCCTGTGGGCGCAATCGCTGGACGTTTCGAATTTGGCAGCCGGGCTCTCCGAGAGAGAAATACACAGTGTTGCCCCTTTACGAACGAAAGCTGTTGCAGAACGCGAATGTCTGTCTACCAGCGAATGCAGTTCCAAGGGACAGTGAAAACCAGCTACAGCTTTCCGTGCTGGCAGCTTTCCTGTGGGCGCAATCGCTGGACGTTTGAATTTGGCAGCCGGACTCCACGAGAGAGAAATACACAGTGTTGCCCCATTACGAACCAAAGCTTTTGCAGAACGCGAATGTATGTCTACCAGCGAATGCAGTTCCAAGGGACAGTGAAAACCAGCTACAGCTTTCCGTGCTGGCAGCTTTCCTGTGGGCGCAATCGCTGGACGTTTCGAATTTGGAAGCCGGGCTCTGCGAGAGAGAAATACAGAGTGTTGCCTCATTACGAACGAAAGCTGTTGCAGAACACGAATGTCCGTCTACCAGCGAATGCAGTTCCAAGGGACAGTGAAAACCAGCTACAGCTTTCCGTGCTGGCAGCTTTCCTGTGGGCGCAATCGCTGGACGTTTTGAATTTGGCAGCCGGGCTCTCCGAGAGAGAAATACACAGTGTTGCCCCTTTACGAACGAAAGCTGTTGCAGAACGCGAATGTCTGTCTACCAGCGAATGCAGTTCCAAGGGACAGTGAAAACCAGCTACAGCTTTCCGTGCTGGGAGCTTTCCTGTGGGCGCAATCGCTGGACGTTTCGAATTTGGCAGCCGGGCTCTCCGAGAGAGAAATACACAGTGTTGCCTCATTACGAACGAAAACTTTTGCAGAACACGAATGTCCGTCTACCAGCGAATGCAGTTCCAAGGGACAGTGAAAACCAGCTACAGCTTTCCGTGCTGGGAGCTTTCCTGTGGGCGCAATCGCTGGACGTTTCGAATTTGGCAGCCGGGCTCTCCGAGAGAGAAATACACAGTGTTGCCCCTTTACGAACGAAAGCTGTTGCAGAACGCGAATGTCTGTGTAGCAGCGAATGCAGTTCCAAGGGACAGTGAAAACCAGATACAGCTTTCCGTGCTGGCAGCTTTCCTGTGGGCGCAATCGCTGGACGTTTCAAATTTGGCAGCCGGGATCTCCGAGAGAGAAATACACAGTGTTGCCCCATTACCAACCAAAGCTTTTGCAGAACGCGAATGTCTGTGTAGCAGCGAATGCAGTTCCAAGGGACAGTGAAAACCAGCTACAGCTTTCCGTGCTGGGAGCTTTCCTGTGGGCGCAATCGCTGGACGTTCCGAATTTGGCAGCCGGGCTCTGCGAGAGAGAAATACACAGTGTTGCCTCATTACGAACGAAAGCTTTTGCAGAACGCGAATGTCTGTGTAGCAGCGAATGCAGTTCCAAGGGACAGTGAAAACCAGCTACAGCTTTCCGTGCTGGGAGCTTTCCTGTGGGCGCAATCGCTGGACGTTTCGAATTTGGCAGCCGGGCTCCACGAGAGAGAAATACACAGTGTTGCCCCTTTACGAACGAAAGCTGTTGCAGAACGCGAATGTCTGTGTAGCAGCGAATGCAGTTCCAAGGGACAGTGAAAACCAGCTACAGCTTTCCGTGCTGGCAGCTTTCCTGTGGGCGCAATCGCTGGACGTTTGAATTTGGCAGCCGGAATCTGCGAGAGAGAAATACACAGTGTTGCCCCTTTACGAACGAAAGCTGTTGCAGAACGCGAATGTCTGTCTACCAGCGAATGCAGTTCCAAGGGACAGTGAAAACCAGCTACAGCTTTCCGTGCTGGCAGCTTTCCTGTGGGCGCAATCGCTGGACGTTTCGAATTTGGCAGCCGGGCTCTGCGAGAGAGAAATACACAGTGTTGCCCCATTACCAACCAAAGCTTTTGCAGAACGCGAATGGCTGTGTAGCAGCGAATGCAGTTCCAAGGGACAGTGAAAACCAGCTACAGCTTTCCGTGCTGGGAGCTTTCCTGTGGGCGGAATCGCTGGACGTTTCGAATTTGGCAGCCGGGCTCTCCGAGAGTGAAATACACAGTGTTGCCCCTTTACGAACGAAAGCTGTTGCAGAACGCGAATGTCTGTGTAGCAGCGAATGCAGTTCCAAGGGACAGTGAAAACCAGATACAGCTTTCCGTGCTGGCAGCTTTCCTGTGGGCGCAATCGCTGGACGTTTCGAATTTGGCAGCCGAGATCTCCGAGAGAGAAATACACAGTGTTGCCCCATTACCAACCAAAGCTTTTGCAGAACGCGAATGTCTGTCTACCAGCGAATGCAGTTCCAAGGGACAGTGAAAACCAGCTACAGCTTTCCGTGCTGGGAGCTTTCCTGTGGGCGCAATCGCTGGACGTTTCGAATTTGGCAGCCGGGCTCCACGAGAGAGAAATACATAGTGTTGCCCCTTTACGAACGAAAGCTGTTGCAGAACGCGAATGTCTGTCTACCAGCGAATGCAGTTCCAAGGGACAGTGAAAACCAGCTACAGCTTTCCGTGCTGGCAGCTTTCCTGTGGGCGCAATCGCTGGACGTTTCGAATTTGGCAGCCGGGCTCTCCGAGAGAGAAATACACAGTGTTGCCCCATTACCAACCAAAGCTTTTGCAGAACGCGAATGTCTGTCTACCAGCGAATGCAGTTCCAAGGGACAGTGAAAACCAGCTACAGCTTTCCGTGCTGGCAGCTTTCCTGTGGGCGCAATCGCTGGACGTTTCGAATTTGTCAGCCGGGCTCTGCGAGAGAGAAATACACAGTGTTGCCTCATTACGAACGAAAGCTTTTGCAGAACACGAATGTCTGTCTACCAGCGAATGCAGTTCCAAGGGACAGTGAAAACCAGCTACAGCTTTCCGTGCTGGGAGCTTTCCTGTGGGCGCAATCGCTGGACGTTTCGAATTTGGCAGCCGGGCTCTCCGAGCGAGAAATACACAGTGTTGCCCCTTTACGAACGAAAGCTGTTGCAGAACGCGAATGTCTGTCTACCAGCGAATGCAGTTCCAAGGGACAGTGAAAGCCAGCTACAGCTTTCCGTGCTGGGAGCTTTCCTGTGGGCGCAATCGCTGGACGTTTCGAATTTGGCAGCCGGGCTCTCCGAGAGAGAAATACACAGTGTTGCCTCATTACGAACGCAAGCTTTTGCAGAACACGGATGTCCGTCTACCAGCGAATGCAGTTCCAAGGGACAGTGAAAACCAGCTACAGCTTTCCGTGCTGGCAGCTTTCCTGTGGGCGCAATCGCTGGACGTTTCGAATTTGGCAGCCGGGCTCTCCGAGAGAGAAATACACAGTGTTGCCCCATTACGAACGAAAGCTGTTGCAGAACGCGAATGTCTGTCTACCAGCGAATGCAGTTCCAAG